>NW_026067893.1:7650202-7700228 GCF_014885135.2 Alexandromys fortis | reverse complement strand
GAGAGACAGAGAGAGAGAGACAGAGAGAGAAAGACAGAGAGAGAGACAGAGACAGAGAGAGAGACAGAGAGAGAGGGAGAGAGAGAGAGAGAGAGAGAGAGAGAGAGAGAGAGAGAGAGAGAGAGAGAGAGAGAGAGAGAGAGAGAGAGAGAGAGAGAGAGAGAGAGAGAGAGAGAGAGAGGAAGAAGAGGAAAGGGGACCACATGGGTAGAAAAGGAGGGAAACTGTCTAAAGGGAGGAGGAAGGGAGACCAAGTGAGGATAATGGGAGGGAAAAAGACAGACAAATGTCGCATATGTATATAAACCTGTATTTATTTATATAAAAATGAAAGTAGATTGGGAACAATTAAGGAAGAGGAAAAAGTACCAGCAGGGAGGGGCAAGGGTGACAAAAAGAAGGACAGCCTGGCAAACATGAGCAAAGTGCAATGCTACATGACGTGTACGCCAGCACCATAAAGAATTCAAAAGCTAAGGGCTGACAAGGTGGCTCCGTTAGGAAAGGCACTGTCTGCCGGGACTGCTGACTGGAGTTTGACTCATGGAACCCACGCGTTCAAAGCAGAAATGACTCCCACAAGGTGTCCTCTGACGGCTACACGTGCTCTTCATCCTATGCACATAGACACACAAAGACAAGCAAACACATACATACATACATACATACATACATACATACATACATAGATGTGGAAATTTTTCAATTAATTTTAAAATAAACAGATCATAAGACGAGCCACTGACATAAATGCCATTAGTGTCTGAGACAAGAACAAGCTTTTATGTTGCTAGACATTTGGATCATTTCTCCATGGTCTACAGAAAAACGGATTAAAATCTTCCGCTTCTCAGACCCCAGTAACCTGCCTTGTCTGGCCTGCAGGCTAAAGCCCACCACCCTCTTTCATGCACTGTGTGCCCAGTCAGACCACGGACAGTCCTTGTCGTCCCTGCACCCCATTTGCTAGCTGTGCACTTACTCAGCCCCTCTCCTGAGTCATACTTGTGCCTCTTTCTTCATATCCACACATCTCCACGGTTCCAGGAAACATCCTCTCCCACGCAGCAATGCCCCTCTCCCTCTCCTGCAGTTTTCATTTCTCTGTTACTGTTGCCTTGCCTTGTCTCCTCTCTTTTTCAAATTTTTATCACATTTATTTATTTGTATGTGCGTGTGTGCACATGTATGTGCGTGTGCATGCCATGGCGTGCGTGTGGAAGTCAGAGAACAGCATGAGTGAGTCCGTCCTCTCCTTCTGCCATGGGAGTCCCAGAGGTTGAAGACCTCTCCCCTCTTAAATGATACCTTTTATAGTGATCTGAATGAAAATGGCTCTCATAGGCTCATAGGGAGCAGCACTATTAGGAGGTGTGGCCTTGTTGGAGTAGGTGTGGCCTGGTTGGAGGAGGTGTGGCCTGGTCGGAGGAGGTGTGGCCTTGTCGGAGGAGGTGTGGCCTGGTTGGAGGAAATGTATCACGGGTTTTGAGGTTCAAGTGCTCAAGCCAGGCCCAGTGGCTTAGTCTCTTTTCCTGCTACCCACAAATCCGGATGTAGAACTCTCAGCTGCCTCTCCAGCACCATGTCTGCCTGCAGGCTGCCATGCTTCCCACCATGAAGATAATAGACTAAATTGCTGAACTATAAGTCAGTCCAATTACATATCATCTTTTATAAGAGTTGCCAAGGTCATGGTATCTCTTCAGAGAAATAGAAATCCTAAGACACCTTCTTTCAAGGTTTTCTAATGTAGACGTCCACAAAACATAGATGTAAAGACCCTAACCAGTTTTTGCATTTTGGTCTTGCCAAGATCTTCCTGGCATCTCAAACTGGGCATTAAGTAACTCATCACATAACGCACAACAATGCTTATTGAATTATTTAGGTTTTTTTAAGATGTATCATTTTAGTGTGTCTGTGAAGCAGAGGCTAGAAGGGGGCATCAGGTTCCAATAGAGCCACCCACTTGGGTGTTGAGAACCCAGCTCAGATCCCCTGAAAGAGCCGCAAGTCCTCTTAATCACTGAGCATCTCTCCAGCCCCTGCTCAGGCTTTCTCTATTTTTATTTCAAAACTACTTCTGCATTAAAACCTCATTTCCATGTTGCGGTCACTGTGGAGCCACAGTGTCCCAAACAAACTAGCGCAAAGGCTGGGGACTCCTAACTGTTTTAACGGGATTTTCTTCTAACAAATGGGTACACTGAAGACCGAGACCCAGGATCCCTTTGCTCAGTTCTGAAATCCACAGCAAGAGCTTTGATCTTGGAAACAGAATTTGTCTGTGCTCTATGAAATTCCCACAGTGGGATATTTTAAGCCCTGGATGAAAACACACTAAACTTGAAGGAGTCTTTTTCATGTCAATGCATCAAACCCTTACTCAGTCAACTACTATAACACACGCCTAATCATGGCCACATGTTTAAGGCCCTGAAATATTTATGATACAATTCCCGAGAGACGGTGTGCTGTATATTGAGTATACAATCAGAGACATCTGGATACAATGACTCAAATTGATGCTCTCAAAATATCATGCCGGTACAAACAGATTTTCCTTAAGAACAGCCCATCTCTAGAATTCGACTCCAATTCTGAAAGATGATGCTCTCTAGGTATATCTTAGGCAACGTGAATAAATCAAGACTAGCGCTCTTTCCCCAGCCATCAAAGCACATTCTGCCTTGCGGCTGTACCACTCCTGAACACGGGAGACTATCCTCACTGCTCCTAACATTTAGAATTATCCTATAAAAGGCCAGGTCAAAGTACATATTGTCTAAATGAAATAAAAATTCTCAGTCAGATTCCCTGGGGTTCTGAACCGCTCCTTGTTGCTGTTTCAATGTCTCATAGGAAGCACCAAGCACCCGCTACAGCAGGAAGTTTGGAAGTCGTGGGAAACAGTGGTACTTGGTGGTAGACGGGATTTAAGTGGGACAAAAGTCTTCCTTTGTCAGAGCCTGGGACTGCTTCACTAACTTCTTTATTTTTTTTCTTTTGGCTTTGCCCCTTTAAACCATGTCACCTCTACAATTCTGTCTTTCCTCCCACAATCCACCCTTAACCTTTTGTGTGGCTTTTTTCCTCACTTTGTGTAGTGTAACCAGCATGCAAGCGAATGCCCAATAAGTTTTTTTTTTTTTAAGGAACAGAAAGTTTGTGAAACTTTGCTACCATGTGTGTTAACAGATTAAAAATGTGAGGAGAACAAGCATGACCTCTGACCTGTTGAGGTTAAAGGTCTAGTGGAGAAGGTGAAGCATCTGAAATCGCCACAGAGCTGACACCAGGATGCCACAAGTGCTAAGAAGCAGCTCCTGTTGTGGGCTATGGTGGATATTACCTTAGCTATGTAAAGATGTGTTACATTTGTTTATGCTGCATTTGTTTAACGATATAAAGATAAGTTGTTTTGCCTACCTAAGGCACCTGATTGGTCTAATAAAAAGCTAAACAGTCAATAGCTAGGCAGTAGGCAGAGAGGTGGGGCTGGCAGACAGAGAGAATACGTAGATCTAGGCTGAGGAGAGAGAGGAGAGGAAAATGAGGGAGAAAAAGAAGGGGGATTCCCAAGGTCAGCCAGGTAGCTGCCAGACAGAGAGACACAGAGTAGGATGCACAGAATGAAAGGTAAAAAGCCCTGAGGCAACACACAGATGAAGAGAAACACGTTAAGGTAAAGGAAAAAAATAGCCAGAAATGAGCATAAGCTAAGACTGAGCATTCATAATTAATAATGTCTCCGTATCATGATTTGGGACCTAGTTGGTGGTCCAAAAGAAAGCCTGCTACAGTGGGCAGATATGATCAGGGTTCTGTGCTGACCAGAAAGGAGGGCTTTCTTGATCAAGAGAAGCTTCAGCGCTGACTTTAAGCGTGAGTGTGAGGTAACAAGAGACAGAGAAGAGCAAACAAGGCAGCACAGGTGGCCCAAGAAGGTGACAGCGGGAAGAAACCCAGGAATTACCCTAGGGTCAAGGACTGCGTAAGCCTGAGGCTCAAGAGCAACTGCGGATGAGGGCTGGAAAGATTCTAAGAGCCAGAGGTCCCAAGTACTTACAGTTATAGATAGTGTCCCCTGGGCACAACAGGGAAAATACACCCATGAAATCCCAATGACATGGTTGCCTGAACAAGGCCAGCATAGTGACACCGCCAGCTGGTACACCAGGAAAACGCTACATGGTCCTGTCCCCATGTAAAGAGCTGCGGTGGCCACTAGCTGCTGAGAGAGGAGCAGTCAGTGTGATCTAAGGACAGGTTCCCACTTGAGTTACCCAGGTTCACGTGATCAACCCTGGACACGTGAACATACAAACAATGACAAACAGACTCAGTTGTATACACATGTGTGCATATGTGTAAATGCATGTGCACACATGTGTAGACATGCAACGATAATAAAGAAGATATTATGAATGTGGGAAGGAACATAAGGGGAGCTTGAGGGGGAAGTGATGGATGTGATATAGATACAGTGTTCATAAAGGAAGTTCTCAAAAAATAAAATTCATAATAAGTGTTTTTAAAGATGGGTATGGAGTCAGTGAACAGATGGAGGGAAGTCTAGAGAGGAAAGCCAGCTTCAGGCCACACAGACCTCTACCTCCCTTCCAGAATGTCAGTTTATGAGACACAGAATGATTGTAGGAGTTTAAGCAGAGACTTGACATAACTGGATTTGGGTTTCCAAACCACTATGAAAAATTAGTGATATGGGGGGGGGGGAGTGACGCCAGAGCTGTCGGGTGAGAGGAGGGAATCGTAGCCAGAAGGTTAATGACAATGTACTTTCTCTGTATGCTCCCCTCTCGCTGCTAAAAAGGCACATCTGTCTCTAAGGGAACAGGAGCACCACATTTAAAATCAGCTCCGAGAAGGTGCCAGGCAACCCCCTCCTGTACCAGCCTTTGGGCGGGCAGAGGTTCTATCTTTATAACAAGACAATAAAAGAAAAGATCATCCGCTCCAGTCTCAGAAAAATGCATTCCTCATGTTCAATCAGAGATCATCAAAATAATAGCATGAATGGAGGATTTGGGGAGGAAGGAACAAGTCCACCGAAACTCTCTGAATGTGCCTGACAATGGGGGCTGACTGAGAAACCATTGATAAAGACACTGGGACTTGTTTTTACGGCATGTTCTGGCTTTTGGGGACCCTAGTCTATATGGATGCACAGCTCCCTAGGCCTGGATGTAGGGGGGAGGGCCTTGGACTTCCCACAGGGCAGGGTTCCCTGCCCTCTCTCAAGCAGGGTGGGAGATGGAGGAGGGGGTGCCGAGCACCATGCCCCAGTGTCTGCGCTTGGTGCGCTATTACCCAGTTCGGGAGCTTCGGGCAAGGGGGTTGGAGGTTAAGATACACAGACACACATAGACAGAGAGACAACGACACGGGTCATCCTTGAATTCCCTAAGAATGCCCCCTTTATTGTGTTCAGGGGCAGATTATATAGAGAGAGCCACGCCCCATCCAAACCCACCAGAAACCACTCTCCTGCCATCAGGAACTCCTGAAGGTCTCGTGCTCAGAGCAGCTGTAGGCACTCAGATCAGGGAATTACAAGAAATTCAGGATCTGGGGTCTCACTGCTCCTTTCAGGGGGTGTGGGGGAGCGGGAGGGGATTGGGAGGAGGGAAGGAAGTGTAAATAATTGAATGGAAAAAGAAAAAGAAAGAATTTTTAAGTCCACCGAAGCTAGATCACCAGGGGCAGAGAGAGGCAAACCAGAATGGCATCGGCTCCACTGTTGGGATCTAGATGCAGGGAGTTTAAAAGGTCTGCCCTGGAATTTACTCTCTGGTCTACGGGTAACAGGGAGCCACAGTGGGCTTCAGAGCAAGAGAGCGGCATGATGGAAAAAGCCCAGCTGCTTGGAGTACAGGAAATGGATTCAGAAGGGAAGACGCTCATAGAAGGGTGTGAGAGCATTTCAGTGTATCAGAAGGAAGACACCAGAGCATGAACAGCTAGGGCAGCTGCAGAAGAGAAAAAAAAATGAACCCCACATTCTTCAAGAAGAGAGTGGATAAAGAAGGAGTTGATTCAGGGCACTGAGAAGCAGGAACAGCAACAGCATTGGGTGTACACTGGGTTCTACCAGACACGGGCTTAGCCCATGCAACCCTCAGGAGCACACTATGAAGCCAGCCTACCCCTGTCAAGGGTCGTCACAAAGACACCCATTGTGTTGTGCAAAGACTTCAGGAGGTGACACACCATGCCCAAGTACAGTCAACTGATAAGGACAGTATCTGCCACTACAGTGCTTTGAGCTTGGCTGCCTGTCACATGGCCCACCCTCCTTAGCATAGAGCAAAGCAAATCTCCAAGACCAGAAATCCAAGGGACCCCACAGTTTAAGTTAGCAGAAGACTGATAAGATGAAGAAGGAGCTGACCAAGACAAAGTAAGTTGGTTGGCAAAGCATAAGGACTTGTGTTCAGTTCACTAGGACCCGAGGGAAAAGGCTGCGTAAAGTTGCACACGCTAGTAGGATGTGGGGACATGAGGATCGCTGCGACTCACGGACCAACCCGTCTAGCTGAAGCAGTGGGTTCCAGGTACAATGAGAGACTCTGTCTCAAATAAAGAATAAAGAGATGAGGAGGACAATATTGATCCCTAGTCTCTACATTCATACATGTTCACCCAAATTACACACAGGTACACGGGTGTTCCAACACATGTGTACATGCATGCACGTGTGCGCGTGCACACACACACACACACACACACACACACACAAACACAAAGAGAGGGGGAACTAGAAGGCATCCAAAAACAAGGTCAGATCTGTGGGAATCTCTCAGGTCAAGATCAAGAAGGGGGCTTCTGAAGGGCGTAGGAGTGGGGACCACCCTGTTTACTGAGTACTCTGGCTGCCCCTGGAGCCTAGTCAAATAGTTGAAGTCTTCCTCAGCACCCTGAAGCCGCCCTAGCAGAAAGCTGCAGTGTTGTTCTTTGGATTTCAGATAAAGAAACTGAGACTTGAGTTTATCTATAGATAAGGATTTGAACTCAAATCTCTGCTATCAGAGTCTGATCAGTTAACCAATAAATCCAACACGGGAATCAGCACACACGAGAAAAAGAAGAGACCCTGTAAATGGCTGCCTGGATGAGCAAAAGGCTTAAAATCCAAATCAGCCCAGCACTCTAGAAGCAGAGGCAAGAGGATCTCTGTGAGTATGAGGCCAGCCAGGTCTCATACAAGAGCTAGTTTCAGGAGGCTCCAAAGCTACAGAGAAACCCTGACTCAAAAAAAAAAAAAAAAAAAAAAAAAAAAAAAAAAAAAAAAAAAAAAAAAAAAAAAAAAAAAAAAAAAAAAAAAACAGAAGATGAAATGGAAAGCTATAAGGTTATTACTAACTGTGGTGGTTGGATAAGAATGGCCCCCCAATAGGCTCATATATTTTGAATGCTTAGTCATGAGGGAATGGCACTATTTGAAAGGATTAGAAGAATTGGGAGATGTAGTCTTGTTGGAAGAAGTGTATCACTGGGGGTGGGCTTTGAGGTTTCAAAACTCTGCCAGGCATAGGCTCTCGCTCTCTCTCTCTCTCTCTGCTTTCTTGTCTCTCTCTCCTACTTCTCTTGCACAATCCTGAAAATGGATTAAGTCTCTGAAACTATAAGCAAGCCCTCAATTAAATGTGACCCATTAATATAGTTCCTCATGCTATCGTGACTGCAACCATAAAATTATTTTTGTTGCTACTTCATAAGTGTAATTTTGCTACTCTTATGAATCATAATGTGAATATCTGGCATTCGGGATATCTGATACGTGACACCTGTGAAAGGGTTCTTCAGCCCCCCAAAGAGTTTGCAACCCGCAGATTGAGAACTGCTGTGTTAGAAGAGCTGGTGGGAGGTGGGACCACTTCATTCTACTGAAAATAAATAAATCCTAAGGTGGTATAAAATAGTAGTGGTGACAAGAGCTAGGTGGTAGTGAAGTTGGGGGAGATGAAGATGGACTCAGTGTCATGAAAAAGCTCATTGATGTCAACAGTCACCTCAGTGAAGCAAGATCTGCTAAACTTGAACAAGGTAGCATCTTGCACACCATCCAGCCCCAGTGCAGGCGCTTCTCGAATAACTGCCGACCCACTCACTAGGACTAGAGAAGGGATTTTTTTTTTCCAAAATGAAAAGATGTAAAGCAATTTGTAGTGACACAAACAGGACAGTCTCGGAAAATAAATAAATTAATTAATAAATAAATAAATATTTAAAATAAAAAAGGACTCTCCTGGAAGGAAAGATTAAAGATGCAAATGCCAGAGTAATTCATAGAACAAGGAGGATTGGGAAGCCTCAAGAAGGCAAGGGGCTGGAGAGCCTTCCTTGAAGAAGGGAAGAAGTCTCTCCTCCTAAACAGTGAAAACTCAACACTCATAAGAGGACTCACAGATGGGAAGAGGAGAGAGAATGGGGAGCCTCAGGCTGGTGACGGTGTCAGCAACAACCATTCCAAATTTACCAAGTGACTTCCCGAGCTCCCGTCTCCCACGGCATCAGGAGAGAATCCTTTACTAGAACAATCTCCAGCTACGTGTCTACCCAAAGACTAGGAACCCCTGAGCTAAGCCACGGACGTGAGATCTATCTCCAGGTTGACCATTGTCTTATGCTGACTTAGAAAGAGGACATCCCTAAGCAAGCTTTCTCATAAGACTTTCTTTTGGGACCTCCAGCTCCCTTAATAATGACATGGAGACTTATTATTAATTATGAAAGCTTGGCCTTAGCTTCCATTTGTACCCAACTGGCTCTTATATTACCCTACTTCTATTAATCTACATCCTGCCACGTGGCTTTTGCCTCTTTCCCATTCTTTTTTTTTTTTATGTATACAATATTCTATCTGTGTGCATGTCTGCAGACCAGAAGAGGGCACCAGACCTCATTGTGAGCCACCATGTGGTTGCCGGGAATTGAACTCAGAACCTTTGGAAGAGCAGGCAATGCTCTTAACCACTGAGCCATCTCTCCAGCCCCCTCTTTCCCATTCTTTACATCAGACTTGCTCTAGATCTCACTTGCGTCTCCTTGCCTCTTTTCCCAGAGTTCCTCTCTCTCCCCAGAAATCCTGCCTATTCTCTTCTGCACAGCTATTGGCCATTCAGCTCTTTATTAAACCAATCAGAAGACACCTTAGACAGAGACACATCTTTACAGTATACAAGAGATTAACCCACAACACATTCCCCTCTCAGGGGCTCAGGGCCTCCTCTGTGAAGAACTAAGCACCCAGATTAGATAACAGTATGCACCTAGTAACTCAGAAAGAGTGACTGCCACCTTTCTGCCTTCCACTTAACAGACACAAGAGTCATCCAACAACATAAATAACTTGCCTTTGAGTCGCCTCATAAGATATCATGTCTTAGCTCTGTAATTTTAAAGTCACTGGGAACTTTACATTTTCATTAATGAACCATGTTTTGCAAGGTGGTGAGAAGCATTTCTGCCAGTTAGCATTAGGTCGTGTGTGTGTGTGTGTGTGTGTGTGTGTGTGTGTGTGTGTGTGATCTAAATCTGTACTTGTACCGCAGGTGGGTTATTCATATGGACATTGTCAGTCCACTGTGCTCACTCTTTGCCATCGACCTGTCGAGGGACAACTAGAATATCAACACCTGCTCTCCCTTGACCCAGCCGTGGCAAATCCAATTTCCTTCAAATCAGCATCACCCAGAGTGCCACCTCTGCTTGCCAGGCCTTGCAGCCAAGTTTGAAAATGGCAGTTGCCTGCGTGAGACTGGCAGCCATGATGTGGGGTGAGGGGTATATACTGCCTCTTGGATTCCAGCCCAGTCCCCAGAGTCAGACTGCCAGCTGAAATTCCTGGCTCCGTCGTTTCCTGGCTGTGCAACCTTGAACACGTCATTTCTTTCCTCTCGCCTCTAACTTCTCACTGTGTGAAATTGGAAGGTGATTAACACTCACCTCATCGGAGTTTTAAAATGATCAGATGAAACTGGAGTGTGTTTTAAAGGACCTGGATTCTTGGGAGGTATTCAGCAAGGTAAATGACTGCTAAGGTTCTGCTCTTTGTATGCGCACTTTTGTAGAGAGCACAGGGGAGGAGGCCAAGGCCACATGGAAGGTGAGCCAGCTTAACACCCACAAGCTTGGTACCTCTGCCACAGAATCCCACAGTCATCTGAGGAGTACTGAGCAGGAGACCAAGGCCAATGTCACGCAGGAAAGAGAATTTGGATGTCCAGGCTGTTTCTTAGAATGGACACCATATCAGGAGAACCAGGGTGGCAGAAACAACTCAGAATTAACTCAGCATTCAACCTGACAAAGGATGGACATGGTCCTGGGATGATCTCCTATACGCTGTGAATATGTATTCCTCTCATTGGTTAACAATAAAAGCTGTCTGACCAATAACCATACAGGATAAGGTTAGGTAAAACAATCAAAATGAGAACTCAGAAGCGGAGGGGCCGAGTAGGGAGAGATGTAAGCCAACTGCTCAAGAAGCAAGATGCCAACAGACAGGTAAAGTCATGGCCACATGACAATACATAGATTAATAGAAATGGGTTAACTCAAATGTAAGAGCTAGTTAGTAGTAAGTTTGAACTATAGGCCAAGTATCTTGTAATTAATATTAAGTTTCTGAGTGATTATTCAGAAGTACCTGCGGGATGGAGAGGGGCAGAGAAACCCCCATTTACCCTGGGGCCTGGTTGGAAACAGTTCTAAAGACAGACAGACAGCTCAGGAAACTCATTTGGGGACTAAAGAGGTGGGAATAGGGGAAGCAGACAGACCCAGAATGTCATGACAACAAGACCAAGGTTAAAGCCAGTGATTGACCATAGAACACAGGCCACCCGTAGGGTGGCTGAGTTTCCAGCAAAGGATTATGACCTTGTTGGTTCTGAACACAAGCACACTAAACTAGCCGGACTACCAAGACTACAGAGCAAAAAGCACACCGGGAAAACACAGAAAATGATTCTGCAGCTCCCTAGCTGCACTGGAGAGATGGCCAGGGGCTAAGAGCCCTTGCTGCTCTTCCAGAAGCCCAGTTCAGTCCCAGCACACCTGTCTGGCAGCTCACAGATGCCTGTACCTCCCTCTCCAAGGGACCCAGCGCCCTCTTCTGGCTTCCAAGGGTACTGTGCATCTTTATGCAAAGAGGAGAGAGCACAACAGAAGAGAGCCCTCAGCCCTCTTCTTCCCATTGTAGGGAATAGAGTCCAGCCCCGGTGTCCCAGTTCAGATAGAAAGGGACAAAGGAGTCTCAGAGGGAAAGAGAAAGGTGATATTGTTGGTGGTGACAATAAAAAGGACAGGGAGCAATGCTACCCTGGCTTTCCATCATGGTGACCCATTGTACACAGAGTCAGAGGTGGTCAGTCTGTCCTCCCAGCTAAACGGACTCACCTGTTACTGTGGCAATTCTAAGTAAGCCACGTGCAGTGAATGTCAGTGTGGTAGAGCACCAAGATCCAACCAGGACACACTAGAGAGGTTCTGCACATGCCTCCCAGTGACGATTTACATCATAAGCTCTGTGCTACAGCTGACACACCATGAGGCCCAACGCGGTCGCAGCTGGGTTCCGTCACACTCGCTGAAAGGCCCTTCTGAGCCGGCACTTCCGTCCAGCTTATTAAACGAACTCTTCCTCTCAACCCGCCTACAGTCACGGGCTGCGCACAATGAGCTCTCGAGGGACACTGAGTGGCAGCCATGTGGCAGCCCCAGTGTCAGAGATTTCCTGGGGGTCTTCCCGGGGTCCCACTGAGTATCTGTAATTCACCTCTTTCCAGGCAGGCTAGTGGTCTCTGCTCGCTGCAAAGAACCACACTGCCACCTGCTGGCAAAACAGGAAGGTGGGCCTGGGATGCCATGGGATGTCCTGGAAATTCCCAGTGCCTGTCTCTTGGGATGGTATCCTGAGCCCTGGAGGTCTACCGGCTGTTGTGGGAAAACCCTGTCTATTCCCTTTGGTTTTCCCTGCTTTTTCTCTTCTTCTCTTGTTGAGAAAAGTGCGTCCTCCACCGCCCCGCCTGGGACCAGGGAGCATGGCGGTGGTAAGAGCCAGACGCACCTCTTCCCAACGAGACTCACTACAGAACTTAACGCCAGGTCAGAGCACCCAGAAGGGCATAGTCGGATGCTCCATTATGAGAGTCTCTATGTTTGTTTCGCATGTCAATAATCAGGACGTATTTTACACTCGCGATGGTGCCGGGTGAAAACCTTTGACATCTGAGGACGCCAAGCAAGCACTACTGTATTGGTCAATAGGTGGATGGCACAGTACGTGAATTGCATCTCAGCAATGCTGCGGTGAGATTCTTGTAAATGTCTCAGGTTGGGCTGAAAGACGGGGTGACACAAAGCTTTACTATGCGGCAACGTGATCTACAGGTGCTTTCTCCTTGAGGCCCTCCAGAACCACTACTAATCTCCCCAGAAAGGAAGTGCTTAGAACACTGAGAAACACAAGATACTTTACGCTAAGCTTCTAGGTCATCAGCGGTATAAACACCCAGCCACCCAGAAACCACCGTAGCTGGTCAGTAGTCGTGGGTCTGCCTCCAAATCACTAACACAATCCAGAGTTGGTGGGACGAGAAACCACTGAAGGTTGTTAGTTGGCAGTAGATACTAGCCGACCTCCTAGTCTAGAGATCTTGGGGAGGGGGCGGGCTGTCTCCCAGGAGCCAGCATCCCTGAAGCACCAGAGACTGAAAAGCACCCGGAAGCCAGCCCCTGGGGTGTCCGATGCAGAGGCCGTGCATCTGCACCATTCCTGGATCCAGGGGACAGAGCAGGCAGAACAGCACTGGGGCTGGGTCCCCTGGAGTTCTAGTGTCGCAGCCATGGAGTGGAGTTCTCACTCGGTGTCTATCACTATTTAAACAGATCTTTGGTTCTGCCGTTTCCTCTCATCTCTTCCCTCGAGCCCTGGCACACTTCGAGCTGGATCCGGTTCTGTCTTTATGGAGCTGTCTCACCTAGTTTAGGTCTCAGAGGCTTAATGCTAAGCCAGTACAGCCCGGGCCGAGGCTTCAGGCCCTGACACCTGTCGGCTTGGCTGGAGCCAATTAAGCCCAACTGCTCCGAGGCAGCCTCGGGAAGCGGCAGGCTGAAGAGGCTGACGAGGGAACGGTGGAGCTGCCGTCACACTTGAGCTATGGTCTGTTTAAACTGAATCAGCTGTGACTCACGGTTCCCATTTCTACAGACAAGGAAGCTTTCGGGATATCAGGAGATGACAGACAGAGTCCTAAGGGGATGCCTTCTGCCTTCCGGAGGGATGACGGATGAGAAACACGCCTAATCCGTTCCATCCTTCAGGAAGAGACTTTTCCTCTAAGCCTCACTTTACGGTACATATTAGAAATATGATCAGGTATGAGGGAGACAGTCAAGAACTCTTCGGGGGATCAAAACGTATCCTGCTGTTGGTTGGCAAGCACCACTTCTCTGCTTTTCTGATCCTGTTACAAAAATATCCCGAGGAGCAGATCTTGTTCCCGCCACATGGCAGGTTGGAATCTAAAAGAAAGCAGGCCATGCTGGCAAGCATGTCAGTACTCTGTGGATCTGGGCTCACGCTTCTAGTAAAACTTGCCCTCAATACCGCCTTGCTTCTAATGGTAATATCAATTAGTTCTTTTATTTTCCACTCCCCGAGTTGGCAAAAATAACGGACACTGTCAGCCATGCTTTGATGAACAGCAAGTATGCTTACATTTGTTCATCTGTCAAAGCCATTCAGACGAAAGGTACGGTTTAGTCCCGAGAGTTGTGGGACAGTGGCAAAGTTAGAGTCACCTCACCTACACAACACCTACACGGGTGGGACCTGACATGACCACTTGGGAACTACAAAGTCAGCTGAAGGCTTGGGACCTGCAGAGGGCTTGACAGCAAACTGAGGTTAATTTTGGCCAATTTCAGCCTTTTGCCCTGCAGCGGCTACCGGCCCGACCTGTCTCATGCACCAATGACTCTCCCCATTGTCAGACAGCTGTGCATGTATGTTCCCAGAGCAAACTGCAGAGGTTACCGGCCCGACCTGTCTCATGCACCAATGACTCGCCCCATTGTCAGACAGCGGTGCATGTATGTTCCCAGAGCAAACTGCAGAGGTTACCGGCCCGACCTGTCTCATGCACCAATGACTCTCCCCATTGTCAGACAGCTGTGCATGTATGTTCCCAGAGCAAACTGCAGAGGCTGGGGGAGCTTCAGTGTGCAAATAGACTTTGGATTAGATGAAGGTGTGCTCTGATGGGTAATAATTGCTGCCTCTGAACAAAAGTGCAGAGGTGGACAGCTGTGTCACATTTCCCTGAAGAGTTGAAAGACCGCCTCCTTCAAAGTAATTTCTGAGATTTGAAGATCCATTAATGTTTTTTCTTTGTTTTTCCTTTTCCCTTTGGGAACCATCCACTAAAAACTAAAACCCTGGGAGGGGGGGTGGAATCTGGGAGACCTTGCAGGGAATATCACAGCGTAAATATCAAAACACATGATATACATGTGAGAAATTTTGAAATGATAGAAATACATTTGTCTCAAAAGCAGATTGGAAAACAGCAGCACTATGGGGAAAATATGAAAGCAATTTCATATGCCCAGGAAAAGCTCCGGTTCCTTCAGAACAGACTGGTAGGTTTGTTCCAAGCTGGTCCTTGGCCTAAAGCCTGCTACAAAGGTAAACAGTAATCAGCAATAACAAAAAAAGGCCACCCCAAGGAAGAGTCTTAACTTATAAACAAAAGGGTCACAGGACTCAAAGAGAACAGAAAGTGGGATACTTTCAAAGGGAAAAAAAAAACTGCATGGACTAACAAACCTGAACAAAAACGCCTGGTGGCAGACCTGCAAGATGCCCTTAAACTAAGCGCCTTAAGACGCCAGGAGAGCTGAGGGGAGCGCATGGAAGGTCAAGAGCATGTGTGGACAAAATGCAGACAGCAACCTAAAAAAATTCCACAGCTGAAAATTACAGTAGCCAAATGAAACTTGACAGGTAGGACTCAAAGGTGTATTTGAGTAAGCAGAAAGCAAAATAACGGAACTGTGGGAATTATGAGTCTGAGGGACAGAAAGAGAAACCTACAGGACACCCTAGAACAGACCAACAGACACACTGCTCCATCCCAGACAACAGAAGTGGAGGGGATATCTGAAAAAGTGGCGTCTATTTGTATTGACAAAATACATAAATATAAATCTAAGGTTATTATTATAGTCTAAGTCAATTATTAAGTTCAGTAAAATTAACTCAGAGACTCTCACTATGACACATCATTAGTAACTTCCCAAAGCTAATCTTCCAAAAATACCTGAAATCGGTGGAAAGCTGACCTATCAGCTGTGAGGAACCTTCCTAAGATTAGCTGTCCATCCATTTCTCACGAGAAACTTTCAAAGCCGGAAGGCTGTAGGCCGCCATATCCTAGACGCTAAACAAAAAATGAGTCAACCATGAAACGTCTATCAAGCAAAGCTGTTCCTGAGAAGTAGGGGAGAAATTAAGAGAGTCGCAGGTTTAAAGAGAGACTACACCAACCTGGCAAGAAAGCTGAAGGGGTCCTTCAGATAAAATGAGCCACAAGACAGAAACCGGATTGCCACGTAAGAAACCGAAGGAGTCGGCGAAGATCACGGGCAACAGTAAAAGTTGGTGTTTCTCCAACAATGGTCTGCAACGGCTGACTTCATGTTTTTCTATGTGAGAAGACTGTGTTAAACTATTAGTCTGTTGCACACATGAACTCGGATACTAGAGCAGCACGCAGAGGGCTTGCACAAGGTCAAGCCAGATGAAGTCTCAGCACCAAAACAGGAAGTGGACATGAGACCCCACCCCTAACCACGAAGCTATCTGCCACTGATACCCACTGGGAAAGGGAAAATCCACTTTCTCCACCAAAGTCTCCCTGAGTACAGTAGCCACAGCTCAGGGCAGGCCCCATGCCCTGAGTCACTGGCCAACACAAAGTGAACTCAATGGCGTTCTGCAGATTGCCCAAGGCCTAAATCACAGACCCACAAAAGTGAACTCAATGGCATTCTGCAGACTTTCAGTGTCTTGTTCCTTGTTTGGGCATTTTTTGACTTATTGATCTTTTGCTTGTTTGATTTTCATTTTGGTGTTTTTGTGGAGTGTGGGTCTGTGAGTTTATCTTGACCAGCAGCTGTGGAAATCAGCTTGCCTGACTTACTGGGAGAAGCACCTTGGGGAAAGACGGACAAAACCAAGCAGAGTTTAGATGTTTTTATTCACTGACCGGAAGAGGGTCTCAAGAACATCAAGGTGACCATGACTGAAATACTAGCACCTGGAGCGAGACCATCATGGAGCACTCAGTGTTCACCACCACTGGCCAGGGGTTCGGGTGCCTCCCCCTTGTCAAGTCTTCAGCTTTGTAGGGCCCCTCCTTCTGGTGTAGCAATTTTATTCTTGGCTCATTCTCAACAATTAAAAATTCATAAAAGACTGTTTGCAAGAAAATATCAAAGTGGGTAAGAAGAGTTTCAGTTCTTCTTAGTGTCTAAAAGTAAAAGGGGGAGTCGGGAGGAAGAGGTAAGGAGAAAGAAGTCAGGGTCCGCCGTGTTTCCTCCTTCCCCCAGAGCATCCTCGACACAACTGCAGAGCGGTCTCAGTGCTGCTTGGAGATAGGCTCTGTCTCTCTGAGGAGCCACTCGAGAGCTTCCTGGCGGCCCTGCATCTGCAGCTCCTTCCCGATCACATCCCTGCAGGTCTGGTGGTAACTGTTGAGCCAGTCACACTGCGGGGAAGAAGAAGGACACCACACTGTCACTAAGAAGCTACATAGGCCAACAGGCCTAGGTGCTATGGTCACAGCTGAGAGGAGAGACACAAAACCTTGTCCTTTTGCTCCTAAATTCCCCATGTCCATCTGCTTCCCCAGGAACAGACGGGCTGCATTGCTTCTGGTGAAATGATCCCTCAAGAGTGTAGTGTGCCAGCTTGAACTAGCAATGACTGTGAGGGAACCAAAAATAACCTGGCGGCGAGCCAAGGTACTGGGCTTGGCAGAGCGATGCATAACTGGGGCTTCCCCTTGTCAGGACACCTGGAAGCCATGTCCACAGATGCTCACGTGGGATGGGATCGCGTCACTGAGCTAGAAGCCATGTCCACAGATGCTCACAAGGGATGGAATCGCGTCACTGAGCTAGAAGCTCCTTACCAAGCCATGCAGACTTAACCCTGACCTACTTCAGGGTACTGACAGACAACTGTAAAGATGCCTGCCGAGACCAGATGCTCCTCAGCTTCCTGTCCTACACCCTCCAATGCTAAACAAGTAAGCATCAGCTAAGCCCAGGTGGCTCTGGTCTGCAGTGTCTAGAGGATACAAAGCCTTTGGTGGTCAAGGACGATGGTTCTTCAGAGCGGAGCTGGAAACACACTTTGCTTTACTTTCAGCCCCTGTACAAAATGCCACCATAGACAAACTTTTTTTTTAAAGGATTAAAGAGTAGATGCTGACAGAACTTGGTGCCGGGAAACTGCTACCTCCGGACCTGTATCAGAAGGTCCGTGGCAGGCACAAAGGGTGAAACCCCCTCTGCTGGGACTGGTGGGAAAAGGAAAAGGAAATAAAGGAAGTGAGGACAATGTCCACAGGACAGAGTGGACCATACACCTAACTGGACCAAGGCTCGTGAGGCTAACACTGCCTTTGGTCTGGCTGCAGCAAATGAGAAACATGATGTTCAGGGAGGCTGTGTTATTACAACAAAGGAGCTGGCTTCCAGGAATAGTCTGAAGCAGGTACCAAAACCTGCCTGAGAGACCAAGGTGGACATATAAACCAAAGGGAACAGATAGGGTACTGTTGTCAACAGGCTCTCAAGAGCCGGGGCCATAATGCCCACTGATAAAAGCAAACCAGCCCTGCCACAAGCTGGGGAAGCAGTAGTGAGGGTGTCTGCATTTGCAGCAAAGTCCAAGAGCTATAGGCCGGCAGTGGATCAGCTCAGTAGTGAAGGAGGTGGCCTGTTATAACCTTGGGGACAAAGGAACACTCCAGAGCCCTTTTGGTTGAGGGACGAGAGAGACAAGACAATGCAAACTGACTCAACAGGACCTGGGCAATACCCCATGGCCCTGCCATCTGCAGGTGACCAAATTCACATCAGATTATGGTCCTCTGCTGCCATCTGGTGAAAAAAGGTAGACCTACTCCGAAGAACCCCTAAAGGACAGTCAAGGGCAGGCTGATACCAAAGTACAATGAGCAGGTATTTTAAAAGCACAAAGGACAAACCTTGCTTTGAGCTATTACCATTTCTTCAGAAAAAATGGTGTCCTAGCCTGTGAGATGCTATATAAGAAAGGGGCTTTTGCTAAAATAGTGAGACAATCCTCTGCCCGCTATGACAAACACTGTTGGCTATATCCACGGAAACGTGCTTAGGACCCAAAGAAAGGGTAGCTGTCCTCAATAATTATTGTCCACAATAATCCTGCAGTGATTTGGCCAGGCAAGGTGTATAAATAGTCACTGAACATGGTAGATCCCAGTAATCTGTGTCCAGTGTCACGAAGTGGGTTGTGAGTCTTATTAGTAAAACTCTTTCGGAAAAAACAGCATTGCTTAACTTTTTCTCATCCACTACTTCCCTGGATAAAGTGGAGCATCACCTGGGGCAAATACTTGTCACACGTGGTCGCAACTGTGCAACCTACGTACCTGGTCATAAACTAAAGCCTTGGGCTTCAAGAGTCCCTTAATAAGGCCGCGGAAGCGTAGCCAAAGGATGCTACAAGAACCACGGTCCCTACAGGACACAAAGCTTCTAAGCAGGCGCTCTCAGGCCACTGCGAGCTCATGCTCCCTTGCTCCCACCGCTTCCCTGGGGAGCTAGGGCTCCTGAGCTGCAGAAGGGCTCTTCCCACTGAAGAGCACAGGACGACAGGCTGCTGTTTAGCTGAGTATCCTGTTCTAAATCTAGCTGCAGTCTGAATAAATCAGGATTGCCAGGCCCCTTCAGTGTTCTGTAAACACAAGTGCTAGCTGAATCAAAGGCACCATGATCAGAGAGAGGAGCCCAAGCACACAGGAAAGTTAAGCTAAACAGGAAGCGGATGAACTTCCTCAGTAACACACATGTTAAATGAAAAACAGATTTTTTAGCTGGGTGAGCCCCACTCTACAGCCTCCCTGGAGAGCGAGCACCTCAGCCCTCAGGCTCCCTCCTCTTCAGTGCCGAGGATGCCCAAGCAGACCCCACTCAAGAGCTGCCCTGCGTCTGTCCAGAAGGGCACCGGTGCCCTGGGGAGGGGTCGGGGGCTTCTCTCAGGAACCAACCGTCGTATTCCTGCAGCGACTTTTCGTGCTTTTCCTGACTCATGTCCCCATCTGTCACCTGATTTTCGCTGGGACTTCCACCTTGCCATGGAGTTTATGTCCTGCTCCCCAACTTCCTGGATGAAAACCTGTTTGCTTCTGACTGGCTAATTGTTTCTGCCCTTCCAGGCTCCTGCTTTGACTGTTCCCCAGTACGTGGCATTGCTCTCAGATGGCAGGAGCAGGTCATTACGGGCAGGTCTTCAAAAGTCATGGGCTGGTCCCTGGGTCTAGTCTTTCTCACGGCTTCCTGGTCCACTCCTCTGCTACGCATTCCCGCCATCATGAAGTCTGCCTCTGCTCCTCACACTCATAGCCACTCCTCTATGCCCTCCCCACAGGATGACCTGAATCTCCTGAAACTGAGCCAAAGCAAACCTTTTCCAAAAGCTGTTTTCTGTCTTTTCTTGAGGACACAAAAGTAGCTGGTACCCTGCCTCAGTGTACCTAAGCAGGACGAGTGGAGCTTTCTCTCGTGAACAGCAACAGCCCACTGCTGTGGGAGGGTCTTCTGTTTTGTGTTGATTTCACTGGTTAATAAAGAAACTGTCTTGGCCATTGATAGGCCAGCCCTTAGGTGGGTGGAGTAGACAGAACAGCATGCTGGGAGGAAGAGGGAAGTGAGGCAATTGCCATGCTTCTCCTCAGTGGGTCAGACGCCATGGAGCCAGCCACCAGGTCAGACATGCTGAATCTTCCCCAGTAAGCCACCACCTTGTGGTGCTACACAGATTATTAGAAATGGGTTAATCAAGGTATGAGAGTTAGCTCTAGCACTGGGGAGGCTAGAGCTAATGGTCCAGGCAGTGTTTAAAAGAATACAGTTTCCGTGTTATTATTTCCGGGGCTAAGCTAGCCTTGCGGGAGCTGGGTGGGACGAAAAGCAGGCCTGCCTGCAGCTCCTTCTACAGCCCACTCTGCCTACCCATGAGCACTAGGGCCCCACAGTCTGTGGAGCAGGACTACCTCTGCTAAGAGCCCAGCACACACCAGCTACTAGCCCGGCGGCGGGACTTGACACGTACCTGACCTCTAAATGGTACCATGGAAAACAGAGCAGGGGACAGTCTCCATCCCTCCTACTAACATTTCCCCTAAACTTGCACCCCAAGATGCCCCATTACCTCTTTATCAGTAAGAGAATCCACATCTATCATTTTGGTCTGGATGGGAACCAAAGTTAGAGGTTCAAAGGTCAGGCTTCCTCGGTTATTGAAATTATACTGTAGGACGAGAGAGGAAACAGCAGGTTACACTCCCCTTAGCGCAGTGAATGGCTGGGCTTCCCCCACCAAGCCCGGCGCCCCTCAGAGAAATGTGTTCATGGGAGCTGATCACCAAACACCAGGGCACCACCTTCACACAAGACATGCAGTGCAGATAACACCACTTGCCACCGCCCGTGGGCGCATCTCTGAGTTTCAAACAGTGGTACTGAGCGCTCCCGCTCGACAGGCCCATAAAGCTACTATATGTTATGATGGGAAGGCAGGGACAGGACAGGACAGTGTCTGGACTTGGGAAATCTCTGGTTTGGGTTCTTGAGACTCTACTGGGATATAAACCATCCAAACAAGCTAGCTGTGTAACCTATGTTATCCTATTTATAAGCTTTTTTTTTTCCAATTCTGTGTCTGTGTGAATAAGAAGACAACTCCCTACCATGTGGGTCCCAGGGATCAAACTCCAGGTTGCCAGGCTTGGTGGCAGGGGCCTCTACCCACACCCATTCACTATGATTTTTTATTATTATTCTTTGACAGTGCTGTGGACTTAGGACCTCGTTTGTGCCTAACCAGGGCTCTGCTGCTGAGCTACAGCCTCTGCCCCCTTCAGGTTTTACAGGGGAGAGAAGCTTCCAGTAAATCCCCTGGTCTAGGTGAAAGGAAACTCCATTTTGGACCAATTATGGTACATTTTTGGTTCCAAAGACAAAAATATTCATCTCCCCACAATAAGAGCAGGAAATCTTTAAGCAAATAAATGAACACCCACCTTGGTCTTCACGGGAACCACAAGAACAACATTCTCAATGCGGATCCCGAAAGCCCCATCTTCATAATACCCTGGCTCTAGAACAAACAACTCAGTGAGAGGCAGTCCACAGGGGAAGGACCCACCCCAGCACACTGAAGGAGAGAGGGGGAAGGGGCCTACCCCATCCACTCTGAAGGAAAGAGGGGGAAGGGCCCATCCCATCCATCTTCTCCGGCTTAGCCCCATCCTACAGGCATTTAGGTACAAGTAGA
This sequence comes from Alexandromys fortis, assembly GCF_014885135.2. Classification (NCBI taxonomy): domain Eukaryota; kingdom Metazoa; phylum Chordata; class Mammalia; order Rodentia; family Cricetidae; genus Alexandromys; species Alexandromys fortis. Next base: position 7,678,585 of record NW_026067893.1, on the reverse strand, counting down.
CGGGTTCTCAAGTCCTGAACTGTGACCACAGACAGAGCACAATAATGGGGATCTGCTACAAGACACACACTGTGTATCCACAGGACACAGTGATGCAGCCCTGAGTTCGCTTTACAAACACTGGGAAATAGATAGCAGAATAGGGCAGATCCAGTATGACCTTGAAGGCAAACAAAATGTCTACACCTATAAAAGACCATATTTCTTAAATTCTTATCCAGACCTCAATCTTTCTAAAATGAACCTAAATTACTCTGATAATTGAAAAAGACTGTATCAATTCAAGATGATCTGGGGTGGGGGGCTAAGGGGAACCTATTACCAATTTTCTTTAAAATAACTGAAAAGCATATGCCCTGTGCACGAGGGGCACCTACCATCAGTGACAATCATGCCGGCTTCCAAGGGCTCATCGGAGAATGTTTTATAACTAATGCCACAAGGACCCTCGTGAACGTTCAAAAATGACCCAACACCGTGTCCTGTCCCATGCAGGTAATCCAGGCCAGAGTCCCACAGAGCTGACCGGGCAAAGGAGTCTAGCAGGTGACCTGGAAGACAAAGAGTCACCTGATATTCGCAAAGCACTTTAGAGATTAGATGTACTATGTTTGACTTCAAGAAGGTGAAACAGAAACCAAAAGTTACTGAAGAGTTCAGGTTTAAGCTCAGCACAAGGAAGAACTTCCTAACAACAGAAAATACTGACAAGCCAGTCAGAGCTCAGTCCAAAGCCAGAGGATCATTTGCACCAGCAGCTTGGGGGATGGACACCTTCTTATAGGTTAAGGCTGCAATGGTGACGTGGCCAATCCTTTCTGGGAGCTCAGGGTGTCAGAATTACAGACACGAGAGTCTTCCCAGACTACAAGCATGGCAGGCATTAACAGTGAGAAGAACAAGTCTAAGGGAGGTGGAGAAGTGCATGCCCACCCGCCAGAGTCTAGGTCTGAGTCCTGCAACTGCAGTCCAAGGCCCCACCCACCAGTAACTAGAGCAGAATACACCTCAAGTCAGCATCTTAGCAACATAAATCCAAGAAGGGCCATCAAAGGAGGTGATGGCCCCAAGCTGAAGACAGATAGGAGGCTCCCCACACCAACCCTGAGGCCTCTGTGCCCGGCTTGCCCCCAGGTGTCAACTGCTTCTGTTACTGGTCAGAAGTGACATGGGAATCACCGTAAGCCTGGCTCTTGGGGACGGGGACGGGGGGCAGGGGCACTCACTCCATGTAGTATCCTGTATATCCTAGCTGGGCCAGAACTGCACTAACAAAACAAAATGAAGGATACATTTTTCTCCACCCAAATTTAGACATGTATGAGTCCTGCACCTGCTGTGTCAGAGAACAAACCACCTACCTTTGGTTCCCGTGGGGAAAACAGCCGCGCTCACAGCTATGTGACCTTTGAGGACATATGTGAAGCATTCCTACCAGAGAGAGAAAAAAAAACTGAAGCCCCAGAAGGTAGCTACAGGAGACAGGTTGAAACCCTGCAAGTCCTCCAGCTCTTCAGAACCCCTTGCCTGCTAGTGTCTAGCAATACTACAGAGACCATCAAAATGATTTCAAAAACAAAAACACCACCTTAACGGCCCAGTCTCAGACCAATTTGCCAGAAAAATCATAAAATCAAACTTAAAGCGGCAGGAGAAAGACCTGGCCTTCCCCTGAAGCATCTGACACAGCAGGTCCAAGCAGCGTCCAGAGCCCTGGCAGGGACCTCTCCACCTCAGTTCTATGCTGCCTTCCTAACCGGTCAAAGCAGAAACGGAACCGTGTCCACCGTTGCACAAAGCCCTTGAGAGGGGAGCTGTAAACAGGAATGCTGACCTTGAGAAAATAAGGGGGGGCTTTCGGAATCCAATCACTGCTGACACCCCTCCGCCGGAAGAGAAGGCCAGAGCTGTCTGAAGCTGAACTTGACTGCTTTGACCTTAGCAGCATGCTTTTAAATTCCCTCCAAATGTCTTACCCGCCAATAATTAATTACACAGTTCTCATAAAGCCAATAAGCCTGACTCCACAAATATGAGCACTTCACTACCCACTTATAATTTTCATTTATTTATGCAGCCCCTTTGGTAAATGCTATGTTTTTAGGAAGGCGGAGGCCTGGAGCTTCTCCTTCACATCGCCTACCTTCTCGTAGGCCGTAGGGGTCCCAAAGTGCATGGTCCGGGTCACATCTGTGGTTCCGTCCCTTTCAAAAGTAGAAGGAAAAAGAAAGTTTTTTCAGTCAAAGCAAGCTTTTATCAACCGTGAAACAGATGGGCACATGGAGAAACCACACACAGCACTGGCAAGAACAGCACAGGAAAAACCCACCTTGGAAAACCACTCAGCCTGAAAGGCTAAGCAGGCACCATCTGAGTCACAGCCCAACTCCTAGACATACCACAGGAGAACCAGAAAGGTGTGCCTGTACAAACACTCATACACGGGTTGTCTGCACAATGGCTGAACAACCTTACAGATACATAAAAAGCTGAGGTTATACTTTGAGTGGGTGAATTACATCTCAATAAAATTGTTATAAAAAATAAGACAAAGTGTGAAGGCAAAATTGGCTTGCTAGAGTAGGAAGCAAATGAGCCCTGACAGACATTATTCTTGGTCACAGTGAGGCACTCCATGAGACAGCCATCACCGGGTTATGACAAAGAGGGAAGAGACCAAGTACACAGACGCTTGTAGCAAGAAAGCCAAAATCCATTTCCTGCTACTGGAGAGCGAAGGGATTATTGAACCGAGACCCTAAAACTGCCCAGAGGCATCTCTTAGCACACACTAGCTCACATTAATCACACCAAAAACATAATTTCCAGAATCTTCCCATAAAATTCAGAAAAGATAGGAATTTCTGCCATGACCAAAGGATCCCAACATATCCCAAGACCAGTCGCAGTCCCCCGGAACTGGCTTGTAGCTGCGGTGGGGAAAGGCCTTTCTAAGCACACAGTACAGTGTCTACTCTGGTGCTCTCTCTTGGGTTTCAGCAATGATATGCGAGCAAAGTTCAGCTTTCTTCTGGGAAAAAGAAAAAATGCTGAAGAGGATGGCTGTAAAGGTGGCCAGACAAGTTTAGAGTTGGAGGGGCAGGTCCCCTTTTCACAGTCTTACATTCAGAATTAGCCTTCCTTCCTCGGGCCCTTCCAAGGCTGCTCCGAGCAGGATCTAGCAGGCCGCTCTCTGGAGTGGAGCAGAAAACTCCACAATCGCTCCCAAGGCTCATGTTAGTCCATGTGCTGATTTCATAATCTACCAAGTCATAGCCAAGGACTGCATAGTATAACCATCCTTCATAGAAACAGCCACAACTGGGCTTTCTCAATGAGAGGTCACAAAACAAAGAAACACGACAGAACCCATCCATCAGTAACCGTCAAGGGATGGGGAGCAGCTGGGTGCGCTCAGCCAGAGCACAGCTTGTCCACCTCCTCAAAATCTGGCCTTGAACTGAGGAACTGAGTCTCAAGTTTGACAGCAGCCTTGTTTTACTTACTTGTATTGAGCACCCGAGTCAATGAGGTACACCTCATCCAGGGACAGGGTCCTGTTTGTCTCAGGAACAGGCCTAATAATCAAAAAATTAGTTATTCCAAAACATAATCACTTGGTAAATCTGAGAGGGTATGAACATTGTAAGCTACTCTTTTTCTTTTTTCTCTTTTTTTTGTGTTTAAAGAGGAACAGAAGAAGAAACAGTTGTACTTATGTCTAGAACAATAAGTGAGAGATGACTTTAAAAGAACAAGCAATAGAACCCATGTGGCTGCGATCCTCAGAAGGTTGAGGCAGGAGAACTATAAATTAAGACAAGTCTGAGCTACAGTGGGGCCCTGTACAACATAAAAACAGACAACATACAAAACCTGACAGAGGAAGCAATGAGTTTAAGCTTGGGTTCCAGGGATGGGAAGCAAGAGCCGAGGTCCATGAGGGGCTCACTACTCTTAGGACTCCATACCCTGCCCAGGAATCTCTTTGCCAAGAGACCCTACCTTCCCCTGAGGGGAAAGGAGCGGGTGGGGAAACTTCTACACTCTTCAAAGATCAGGAGGTTCTTTGTGAAAAGTGACCCAGACAGGACCACCGTGCTGGGAAACGTCCAAAGAGAAGACAGCATTCTGGGCTCCCACTCTGCAGGCAGCACCAATCCCTTTCCAGCAATAACAAGATAAGCAGACACCAGCCCAGTCTCTAGGCAGACATCTAACAGCCTATAATGAAGGAACACTGGAATAGGAGCAAATGGTTTTGAAATTTGTATTGCTCTAATCATATGGGGGGGGGGGGGAATCCACCATGAAATTCATCATTTCAGTCAAAGTGAAATCCCTTTGGTATCTGGAGCTGGAGCTGGAATGTTTGGTGAGAGAGTGGTCGTCACATCTGCGAGGATCTCCCACACACAGCTTTCACCTCTATCCCAAGACTAACGGCTCTAAAAGCAATCATTTAAAAGGGAGAAGAGTCTAACCCAGCTAGAGCCCAGAGCCAGACTGAGAGCCCTTCCTTTACTGCACATGAAGACAGAGGAGAACGGGTGCCAAATGCCCTACACAGAGCGAAAGCACTGAGCTGGGTAAGCTGATGTCCACACCTAAGTACATTTCCTACATCACCAGTAGGGCCCAGATCCGGAGTACAGCAATGCCCCTGTCTCAAGAGGTCAGAGAGGCTCAGCTCTGTGGGTCCATGGACTCTCACAGATCATATGCTAGAGGGGAAAGGCAAAAAAAAAGAAAGAAAGAAAGAAAGAAAGAAAGAAAGAAAGAAAGAAAGAAAGAAAGAAGAAAGAAAGAGAAAAAGAAAACGAGCCTGGGATGTTGGCTTCAAGGGCAGAGTCAGGGAAAGATGGCTCTGCTCCCCAGCATCTCACGACCCACAACAGGCTGGCCGCACAGTTAGCAGTGCACTCTGGGCGTTGGCTGTGCTGCTCACACACGATAGACAAGAACATCAAGAAGCCTGCTGTTACCAGAAAAGAAGCTCAAGAATTCAGTCAAAATACAAGGGTTATATAGAGACGATTTCTGAGCCTCAGAATGGAAATCTGGTTAGGTGTGGTAGCTCATCCCTGTCATCTCAAGCTGATGCAGGAGGATCACCATGAGGTGGAGGGCAGCCTAGACTATGTAAAAGTTCCAGACCAGCCTGAGCTATAGGGTGAGAACCTATCTCAGACTGTTAACAATAACAGCAAACAAGTAAGAGGAAACCCGAAAAGGCAGAGGCTTGAGGACTCGGGAAACACGGCCTCTGGGATCTTATCTCCCCTCCTTCAGCCTCCAGACACAGCGGTGGGCACGAGCTTCCCCTGCTCAGGCCTGTGCTCCTGCCCGTCTGCATGCCTTACGCATAGTGAATGATGGCGCCGTTGGGTCCCGTACTGGAGATGGTTGGGAAGCTCAGGTCCACAAAGTCAGCCTGTTGCCTGGAGCAGACACAGAGCAGGGTCACTCAAGGCTTTCACGGTGCTCATCCAACACATGGCACGGGTCTTCTCCACAAATACTCACCTTCGAAATTCCTCGGCTTTGTCTGCAGCTGAGATCTCAGTTACACCACCTTTGGGAACCTACAAGAAAGCGTGCTTATGACCCATCACTGAGGGAGCCCGTGCTTCAGTCATGGGAAGAGCATACATTCGATGCTTGGCTGTTCCTCAATTCCCACGCCCCAAAGGCCCACGCTTCAGGATATACTGTGTCTCCTCTCTAATAAGGAGAAAACATTGGCAGGCTCTTGAGAAGGCTATCTAAAGAAGGGTTCCTAGTTAACTTCCCCCTCAACTATTTTGTCACAGCATTATATCCCCAAATCTCCCAAAATGCCATACATCTAAATTTAAAATCTCAAAAGCATCTCCTACTAAGCAACTATCCTAAAGCCAATTATCCCGGAGGAAGAAAAGGGATAAATGCAAAGATACTATAGGTTATAACAATAAAACCAAGAAGAATACATAAGTAAAACAATCTGGCACTGGATCAAAGCAGGCGCTACGTGGAATTTTTCTTAAGATAGCAAAGCACACAGACGATGCTCACACTACATGGTTCTAAGAGGAAAATAAACAAAACACAAAAATCTATCTGTATACTACAAGAAAAACAAAAAATGATTTCCAAAGAAGACTAGTTGGCAGCATGGAAGAACTCAGTAGAGTCCCTGCTGATGACTAGGGGCCGAACGGAGGAAAACGGTCACACTAGGAGAACTCAGTAGAGTCCCTGTTGCAGGTCTACTGGCTCCTGTCATTCACTGGAGCATGGTGCTGTTTAGCAACAGCGCTAAGAAACCAACCTTTTCTCAGCTCCATGCATGGTTGGGCAAGAAATTAATGGCAGGAGTCAATTTAATATAAAAAGTTTCATGGCTTAAAGTTCAAAATGTACACACTAAGACAGCTTACGCCCAGTATAAGTAGGTGGCCTGTAATTCAGGAAAGGCCACTTTTCCTCCCAGTGAAATCCCACTTAATTATCACTCTCTACACAAAGGAGCTCCTCTCTACAACACCACAGTGGTGGAATTCTTTCTTTTTCACAGAATTTATCAACATGTGTATGCACAAAGTTACAGAACACAGTGCCAAGGAGAACACTAAAGCCTTCAGCCACAAGAGCCCAGAGGAGTAACGGTTGTTATCAAGGAGTATTGATATCTAGGAGTGTTCTAGAACCACGTGTTCAACAAGGACAAAAACCAACCTCTTTCTCCAGCCAGTTGAAGAGTTCACAGAGGGCAACGGCATCCTTAATCTGCGTGAACAACAGAGAGTCAGTGATCAGACACAGAGCCCAGTCCTGTAGCCACCCTCCCAGGACTGTGTCTCAGAGCCAAACAATCCAGGGGCACTCAGGTTCCCAGAAGCCCTCTACGGGAAGCCTTTCCCACTACTGGGAGAGAAAAACTGAGGCACAGTCAGGTGTGGCCATACCTGAGCACACGGGCAGCTCCTCTAACCAGTGAGTTCCACCCTGCATGGGCCAGGAGCGATGAGCTGTGGCCAGCCTCCACCAACCTCAGATCTCGCTTCCTTGACCTGGCTTTACATAAACTGTTTCTTTCTCAATACACCACAGCCTCACTACCCATACTATCATCAAGGACCCCTCACAGTGTGTGTGTGTGTGTGCGCGCGCGCGCACGCGCGCGCACATTATGCATCGTGTGCTTAACATTTATAGTTTTTTTGCCTCATGTATGGCTATGCACCATGTGTGCCTAGTGCCCAGAGTCGAAAAGAGAGTGTCGGAACCCCTGGAAATGCAATTACTGACAGTTATGGGGATGGCATGTAGGAATCAATCCTAGGCCCTCCAAAAGAGCAGTCAGTGCTCTTAGCCACTGAACCATGTCTTCATCCTCCTTCCTTTGCATTTTGTATTACACTTCATAAAAAGTTAACACATCCAATTTTATTGTTTTTGTTTTTTGAGACAGAGTCCACTGTACACCTGACACTGGCGTCAAATTCATAATCCTCATTACAGGCCTGCATGCCCAACATAATAGTTTTATTTCATTCTCCCACTGACTCTGGAAGACCAGAAGGACAGAGATCCAGAGAGACCTCACAGATGAGGAGGGAGCAGGACCCTTCTGACCACCCCATCCTATTTCCTGGACCAGCTGCTCTACTCACATGAGCCCGCCTCATGCCTTCCGACTCAGTGGGGTTCTTCACAGCTTTGGCAATGCAAATGGGTGTATAAGGCATACAGCAGCGATGATCCTAGGGCACAGCACAGGAAGATGAGAAACAGTCTGCTCAACAGCCAGAACAGCACACACTTGGAGGCAAATCATCTGAGGAGCTCCACTAGGGACCCGGCAGCTGTCCTCTGGATCCTGGAGGCCTGCCACTTTGGTTGATGCCCTGAGCATGCTCAACACAGCTGGAGCTCACCCAAAATAAGTTAAATACATCAAATGGGGCATCTTCCTCCACTGCTTGCTCTTTGCTCGTAGCTCAGGCTGGAGCTCACCGTCCTCTCAGAGCTGGGGAAAGGAGCGTGATGTTTTGGGGGTGGAGGGGCATCCGCAAAAGGACCCCTGCTCTCCCACTCATCACTATGCTTACTCTCAGCTTGCACACTCTGCCCACACCACCGTCCTCACACACACCTCAGGAAACGGACGTTCAGCTCTGAGGAGGTGAGTGGCAGGCCTGCTGATGACAGATCTGCCAAGAGAGCCCATGGCTGAGCTTGCCCAAGCCCTCTTATCTATCAAGGGTCCAGGGCCCAACAGGAGAAAGAGCAGCTGAAGGGGTGTGGGTTTCAGTCCTGCTCCAGATTCTAAACAAAGTGAAACAACAGGTCCCGATCGGTCCCCAGCAGGGGCTCAGTGAAGGGCAGGGCTGCCACAACCACGTGTTGTTCTTAAGACAAATCCTCCTCTCCCCAGCCTCTCTGGGCCTCGAATCTGTATCTAAAACATAGGGAAAGAAAAGAGGTGTGTGCTGGGAAGTGTACCCCAAAATTCAGGTTCCTATGCTGCCTTCACCCTGGCCACTTACCACCTGCACACCTCACTCGTTCTGTACTTTATGTGAAAGAATTTTCACGACAGCATTGTCTGCACTACTTAGAGCTTTTCCCCAGTTACAGTAACTGCTGAGAACACAGCTATATTTAAGTAAGCCTAAGTACCAATGTGTGCCTAAGTACCTAAGATCACCTTTCACGCCACACCCTGGACGAGTTTAAAGGGCCTCACGCACTGCACTCTAGGCTCCAGCTCTGGGCTCCAGCTGTGTATGACATCAGAACCACAAAGGGGCCACCATGTTGAGACGGGCCTGAACAAGGCCACTTACCTTGGGGACGGCGTCACTGACAGCATAGCTGGCTTTGTCACTGAGCCACACTTTCTCCCGTGGGGAGAGATCAGAACACAGGGTCCTGAGCTCACTCAGGATGGACTTGTAAGGAAGCACCTGGATTTTATATTCGGCCTCCAGGCCCACGTCAAGGAGCAGGTGATGCTTCACAGCAGGCGCATCAATGCGGTCCCCATCAATGAAGAGCCTGCCGGGGCCAGGGGCGGACCACAGACAAGGGCCACACATGAGAACGTGAACAGACACTAGGCTCACATCTCTGTACTCAACACCAAACAGCTTCTCCTCTTTCTCCACTGCCTCCCCAAACCCGGCTATCCCATCCAACTCTCTAGGCCAGCAACTGGTCCACGGCTTTGATGTCCCTTCTCCGCACTCTCCACCTGCATTAACATCCTGAGACCTCCAGCCACATCCGCATCACATCTGTACAGCTGTCTGCAGCCTTGCCCATCACCACCCAGAAATGGGCCGCCACCACCTCTCAGCCTCCAGATTCCATCCTATTCTACAGCTTACCCCGTTTTCCAATTTAGCTTCATGACTGTGGGGTCCCTTCTCATCAGGTCACTGAGTAACTTCCTTTCCTGTGCTTCCTGCTCATCTTCTGGCCTTACTTTACACAGGGACCAGCTGAACGACTCCATGTCCCCACACACTGCTCCTTGCCACGGCTTCTCAATACCGCTCCCTCTGTGTGTCCCTCTTATTGTCCAATCCTCCTCACCCCAACATTCACCAAGACAGCTCACCTACCCTTCATTTTCGATTCAATATAATTTTCGCCAACCATCCCCTCTTACACATCTAAGCTGGCCTCTTCATATGCATTTCTATCGGCTCCTAAAGGGCCGGTCCCATTTATGCGCCTGAGTCCTTCAAGAAAATGAGAGCTCAACTTCTCAACTATAACCCAGGACCCTGCCACTCATACCAGCACTTAACACCAGCCCCTAACACAGTTTGTATCCAATAAACGGGATGTCCAAATCTGAGCAAGGTACAATGATACATGTGTAAGAATGTTTTAATGAAGCCCACTATTTTAAACAATTAAGTAAAAAAGAAAATAGATAAGTATGGTTCTGTGGTTGTTGGTTGCTATTGTTGCTGGCTGGTTAGTTGGCTGGTGGGTGGGTTTTTTGGGACAGGGTCTCACTTTGTAGACTGGGCAGTCCTCGGAATATGTAAACGACGATGACCTTAAACTCAGAGCCTCTGCCTCCCAAGAACTGGAATTAAAGATATGAGCCAGCACGCCTGGTCCTGCCCTAGCTGTTCTAGCTCTCACCTGACACAGCCTACCACCATCCGAGACGTGCATCTGGCCTGAGGGACTACTGTACACAAGGATTGCCGGTGGCAAGTCTCTGGGGGGCTGTCTTGGTTTTCAAAGGATACGGAGGGCCCAGCCCTCTGCAGGAGGCACCACTCCCTGGGCAGTGGTCCTGTGCAGTGTAAGAAAGCCAGCTAAGCAAGAGCCTACCTCAAGCTCCTTCCTGAGTCCCTGCCCTGACTCCCCTCAATGATGGGCTGTGGCATGCAAGTAGAAGGCAGTAAGTCCTTTCCTCCCATAAGTAACTTTGGGCCAGTGCTTCAGCACAAGAGAGAAGAACTAGAACCCCATACAGTAGGAAAGCAACGCCAGGAAGCCTACGAGCAGTGCTCTGAAGAGACAGACTGACAAGGCAACAGAGTAGAGCACAAGGGTTTCCCGTATCCTCGCTGACTCAGAATAACTGGCACCGAGAACTGCACAGCTGAGTCTACACAGCTCCCTCTGCACCGCCTTCCAGAAAACCTGAGATCAAACATGGCCTGGGGGGATTGTGCAACAGGAACCTCTCAAAGAGCCTCAAGCGGCTTTGTTCTGCAGCCTCACCTACTCACTTCTCAGTCTCCTTCACTATAAATACTTTGTGGATTCCAAGACATTTGGAGGTTCAGAGGAAAGGCAGGATAAAAACAAACACCTGTTAAGGCAGGCCAGGGTGAAGGGAGCTCCAGAGAAAGGAATCGCACTGCCATGACAGTGGGGTGAAGAACAGAAAGCTGAGCCGGGGGAGGAAGTTCAGGTGGGAGTCGAACACTTACATGATGGTCTCTAGTCCTACAACCGCATAGGAGAAAAAGACTGGATTGTGCTCCACGTCTGACCCTCGGAGATTGAACAGCCCTAAAAAGGAAAGCATTTTCTTAAGAATGGTTTTGGTCAGCTGTCTAGCTCCCAGGTCAAGTTTAGCAGGTAGCTTTTGGGGAAAGGAAGAGTTTCTGCTTAGGATGTGGCTATCAAAGGATCCAACATCTCTCAACAAGACTGGGCTGCAACTGCTGGAGCCTGCCACCTGATGGCACCAGAACTGTTCTCTAGTTGGCCACATTGCAAGACAGAGAAGGAAGTAGGATCAAAAACCATGAGCAGTGTTCTCCCAAAGCACCGAAATAGCTAGCCAAGTTGTTGAGACCTGCCAAGCTCAGCTCTGCTGCATACAAACTCTGGCAACTCCCCCCTCCCAAAATAAAACCAGGATACAAGCATTCTCTCTATTCCAAGGCAAATGACCTAGAACAGAAAACTGAAATGGGAAGGAAGGGGGTGCTCCACTGAGCAGAGGACCCGAGGGATGTAGAGCTTCTCATTAGAGGCAGAGGAAAAGCAGTGAGTCACAAGCCTGTAGCTTAGCTACAGCGAGCCATTCCCAGGCTAGGCGGAGGACCTGCCTTGAGCCAGGGGCCAGAGTCTGATGAGGTCACAGCACATTTGAGAAGCCTGATAGACAAGTACACAGTACAGCTCTGGTCCTGGCTGCCAGCTCTAATGCTTGCTCTCGGGAAGGTAAGAGAGCAAAAAGGGCCGAGTACAAAATGTTGCTACCTCCATTTTAAAATAATCATTTCTCAGCCGGGCGATGGTGGTGCACGCCTTTAATCCCAGCACTTGGGAGGCACAGGCAGGTGGATTTCTGTGAGTTCGAGGCCAGTCTAGTCTACAAGAGCTAGTTCCAGAAAAGGCTCCAAAGCTACAGAAAAACCCTTTCTCAAAAAAAATAAAATAAAATAAAAAAATCATTTCTCAAAGCAAAGTAGAAAGGCATCTATTTACCTCTCATACTGACTCCTTTTTGTTTTTTTAGTTTTTGGAGACAAGGTCTCTCTGTACAGCCCTGGCTGACGTGGAACTTGCTATGTAGACCAGGCTGGCCTCAATCTCACAGAGGTTCACTTGCCTCTACCTCCCAAGTGCACCACCAAACTGGGCTTACCAGCTCCTTTTTAAATGAAGGTAGTTGGAGCTGCTGAGGTGTGACAGGATGGATGGGTCGAAAGTCCTCCCACACAGTCACCCTTAAACTCACAAGACTATCCCTAAAAAGTAACCAGAAATACAAGACGAAATGATCAAAAACTAAGACATAACGTATGAGCCGCGATCGTGATGGAAGGATCGTAATAAATTACAGAGAAACTGGAAATAGCCCAAAGGCCCTCCATATGGAAACTGTTAGGCAGACTGTCGTATAACCATTTGATGGAATTTTTAAAGCTTAAATTACGATTATATTTGTTCCTAGCATACTGACACATTTAGAACACCAGGCTGAATGACAGACACACAGAAACATCAACAATGGTTGTCACTAGGTAACAGGATCATGAGTGATTTTGGCTTTCTTCTACCCTCTGTAGTTTGCAGGTTTCCATAATGGGATGTGTTTTTCTTAAATTGAAGGGGAGAAACCGTGTGTGTGTGTGTGTGTGTGTGTGTGTGTGTGTGTGTGTGTGTGTGTGTTTCCTCTGGTGCTGGGTTAATTAGAGACAGCAATCACTGACATCTGACAAAGTCTGACAGACTGAAGAGGCAGGGCATGTGGAGTGGGCTTTCTTCCTCCAGTGGGAAGACACGGCACAGGGGCCTCTTCTGAGCTTCCCTGAATCAAATCCAGTCAAAATGAGACAGGAGGGAGCATTTCCGTCAGATTCCTTCAGATTATGAACAATAACCCGGGACAGGAGGGGGAAGCTCTGAAGACTAAGGGAAAGGGCCTTGAGAAGAATTTTCAGTTCTTGAGTTTTCTGAGGTAAAAACTTTACTAGAAGTTTCTTTCTCTGAATACATTAGGAAACTACCTAAGCATAAAGAAAGAACGACACAGGAAACGTTCAGAAGAAATTCTTCCTCAGAGACCACAATCCCAAGAGACGGGCCAGAGGTAGGCACACACCTGGATTCACCACAGCTCCTGGCTGTGGACTGCTGGTTGTGGCGTCTGTGATCCCCTGCCCACCTCACGGTGATGCATTCTCCACTGGCTAACTGGCATCTGCTCTCTCGTTTGGAGACACGGTCTCTTACAAATTCCCTCACCATTCAGAAAGCACATAGATTCCCAGAGGCCCAGGGACGAGATCAGGTAACTCCCAAGCACTGAAACCAGAGAACTCACACGCAATCTCATCTAGGGCAGTGACCACAAACCACACGATGTTCCTCTCGGCCATTTTCAACCGAAGGTCTGCAACCTTCTCCTTCCAGGAGATGCCTGCAAGAAACAAATACGCTGTAACTTCAGCTGGGATCCCGTGAAGACGGAGGCCGCAGAGAGGGCCTGTGCCAGACACTTAGGCAGTACCATTCTTACAGTGAGCATGCGACCAGCACAGCAGGCAGCCGAGATTGAATCCACAGAAGAGAAATAAATGCCTCTGCAAAGCACCTTGCCTATCGTGAGCCCTGACCGCCTCCCCGGTACAGTGTGTGTGTCCCACGGCATCTGTGAAGCACCTACACTTGCCAAGCAAAGGTATCTACCGGGGTTCCTGCTGCTCAATGCAGTTATGGCTCTGAAAAGACCCAGGCCTTACTCTCTTTGGACTTAGGAGCTACAAGGCGATGCATGCAGGTAGATCAACAATTAAGTGCTCTACTTCTCAATGCTGGTCTACTGAGCTATAGGAATACATACAAATCTCTCCGGCACAGAGATCTTGCCTGTGAAACTCACTTTACATTTCTTCAGCCCTGAGACTTGGTGCTATGACCAAAGAGCCTCCTGCAACCTAACTCACTGTGGATATAACTTCCAAATTATACTGGCCCAGTTAGGCACAGCCAAGGCCTTCCTGCTGCCCCCAGAATGCAATGTGGCCCCAGAGGACGTCAGCTCACCACGGTAGCATCTGTAACTTGGCTCCTCACTAGCTCCCTATGAAGAGCATGGACACACCTGTGTGGTACCTAGCAGTGTCCTGCCCATAGCAGGCACGCAATTGTTTGCAAAACAGAAATTTTGGCAGCATATCTGAGATCTCTTCTCCTACAGTAATAGGTCAGAGGCTCTGTTACAGTTAATAAACAATTTTAACCGTGCTGATGGAAAATATTAAGCTGACCGTGGGTCACTCGCTGTACCCACCCTCCCCAATAAACCACACCCAGTGAGGGTGTCCCGCAGGAAAGCAAGCCTGGGGCTGCCCAGAACCAACGGCTGCTTTGAAGATTAGCCCAGGAATGCTGTTTAAAACTTGGCCCGGTGTCTGAGCAGTGATACTTTCTTCCCAGGACCCCTCTGGCAATCTGCCTACATTCCAGATGTCCCCCGTCCACCTCCCTGTTTCTACTGCAGGGCTCCCTCCCCTGAAGCCCCACCTCCAGCCTTCTCCCTCTGTCCTTCATGTCCCCTCCAATCCATACTCCTGAACAGGTTCACAGACTACACGGCTCCCCACTGCTGCGGGCCAAGGAAACAAGCACATCTAAGCTTCACAGCATAGGTACAGACAGTGAGGCCACAAGGCCACCCTGCAAACGCCAGCATGGAGAATAAGCAGCTGGCGTCACTAGATGCTGCTCCCGGTACCAGACCCAGAAGAGTGACAGTGGGCAGCCATGGAAAAGCTTCAGTCACCTCCCAGGTCCTACAAAGACGCCCAGAGGAGCACTGCAAAGACAGGCTAACCAGACAAGCAGGTGCGCATGCAGCAGGCAGCAAAGCCCCAGCCTTGGCAATGGCCCTCTCCACCGGGTGAGGCACGATACTGTGCTCATGCTAAAGGCCTGTGTGAGAGACATGACTACATACATGTGGCCTACCAACTCCATGATGACAGGATCTTAATATGACCTTTGACAAGATGGGTTGGCAAGCCAGAGTACAGGGTCACAGTTATAGCTCTGACCTGTATAATCCAGGCCCAGTGTGAGCAGGGGCTTGCAAGGGCGCTCTGGCCGGTCTGTCCAGATTTTGTCCACAAGGTTCTCCTTCACAGGTACGAGGTGGTGACCAGCACTTCGAAGTACCTTGGCCATCTTCTTCCAGTAATCTGAAGAAAAGCACATAGCCAGTCATGAAACAAGCACCTGTCTCTTCTAAGGCAAACAGCAGAGCCTTGGCCAGGCCCTTCTGGAAGACATTCCTGAGTGCCAGGCACGCAAAATGAAGAACTTTGCCACCATGGCCTCCCCTGCCTCTGTCCCAGAAACATCTGCCAGCTGAGTCTTGGTTGTAATCAAGTCACATTGAGCCCCAAGTGCCCCAGATCCAAGGCAAAAAGGAGGACACAGAGAAGTCTAGAACCAGATCACTCACCTGTGGGAATGATGAGTGGGTCTACACCAACCCTGGATCCTTCTGGAAGCACACTCACCAGCCAGTCCTCCTGAGTTGGTGTGTCCTTCAAACCTAGAGGACAGAACTGCTAAGTGCCTCTCTTCACCTCCAAGGCCAAGACCAAAGAGCAAAGCCCCTGCCCACAGCCAGCCTCTGATGAAAGGACCGAGACTAAGTCTTGGCTACAAAGAAATCTTTCTGAGGGAAGATCCCAAGAGGGATGGGCACACAGGAGCCCGCTGCAGCCCTGGAACTCCCAAGCACAACAGTGGACGGCCTCTCACTTCCACAACACTGTGATAAGGAACTAAACCATTCCAGAAAGAAACAGAATTATTTCAGTAAGCCAGTGTTTCTGCAATCAAACAATATCTGGGGAGACAGTTTTTTGAGCGCCCAGGAGGGATAAGGATCCCTCCGTGTCATGCAGCTGACATAGTACCACTTTAACAGGCAGACAGGATTCGCTCTTCTGCTGCTCTGACCCCTCAGGGCTACCACACCTTACAGCCATAGCTCAGGGAGCCCAGAGTCAGTTTGCTGTCAGCAAAATGAACCTGGGATCCCTCAACAGTGAGCATGCACTAGTGTGCACACAGAGGCACATGTACACAGAGGCACACGCACACAGAGGCACACGCACACAGAGGCACACGCACACATGCACACACAGGCACATGTACACATGCACACAGAGGCACACACCCATGCAGACAGAGGCACACGCACACAGAGGCACACCACTTTTTGGTTTTCCTTGGCTTTTCAAAGGATTGGAAATGTCAGAAAAAAACATTAAGATCCTAGATGCCGGAAGCACTCCACCCCTGCCCAGACAGGGCCAATCACAAAAGGCAGGTTAGTCAGTCTATGCGTCTACCCACCCATCTTCATGAGAGTCCAGTTGTTGTCCATCTGCTTGGCCGCTTGGAGAAAGTAGCGCCCGTCGGTCCACATGGCCGCATGCTCTTCTGTGATAATGGCTGTGCCTAGAGAAAAGCAGCAAGAAAAGACCAGCTCTGACCGCTGAGAATCTGTACAGAACATGGCGGTAGGCAGCCAGGAAAGCGAGGAACACCTGCTCTCACTGGGGCAGGGGTCCTAGACCCCAAGGCAACATCCGGGTAAGACAATGATGCCATGGCTCTGCGGGAAGCAGTCGTGAGGCCGGGACTACCAGGATGCTGATCTCTGCACACGTGTGGCCCGAGTCAAGGCTGAAACAGAGGACCATGCAGCCAATCTCATAACCAACAAGACTGGGTGGGAAAGGTTCTGCTCCAATGGAAACCCTCAGAGAGCTGCTGCACTTCCCCCAGAAGCAGCAACCCGGACCGTACATGTCCACAGTGACTCAGCAGGCAGCAGCAGAAAGTCCATGCCTCCCACCTCTTCACCCTCAGTTCCCACAGACCTGGCAGCCCTGGGAGCTTTCAGCAGAGGTGACGGCCAAAACCAACCCAGATGTGCCAACCAACACAAGCACTTAAGCCAAAGGAAGCAGAGGTGAACCACAAGTTGAGAGGGGCTCCCACCTCATCTAGTTTGTTTAAGGGATAGGAGCCCAAAGGGGAAATCACCCAAAAAGTCAAGAGTGAAACAGCTTTGGGAAAGTTAAGGCCTAACACCAAGGGAGCTCGACATTATCCACTGCAATCTAACGCCACTGAACACGGAGACTCAGCAGTGGAGGACTTACTCAAAGAACTTCACAGGGCCAGGAAGCTAGAAGCTCGCAGTTCATGTTTGGGACACTACCTAGGCAGCCATGCTCAATTTAATTAATACTCTTTTCTGTGTGTATTGTCAGAAGCAGTACAAAGTTCAAAACCGCTCCTTATAGTAGAAGGTTGTTTTGCTTTGTTTGAAAAAGCAAAGACATAGAAAAGAACAGACGGTCACTAAAAGGTGACACTGAAGAGCCAGGGAAATTGGAACCTATGCCATCCTGCACTGGCTCAGTTGGGGAATGTCCAATTTATATCTTATTTTTGGTTCTATAGCAAAGGCTGAAACACAATTCAGTTACTTTGGGAGGGGAACAAAAACAAAAAAAAAAAGACAAAGTAAAAACAGAAAATTCAGGAACTCACCTGCAGAGCCATCAAATCCAGAGACAAAAGCCCTCCGGCAGTCACAGGGCGCAATGTACTCACTCTGGAAAAAAAAAGGTGAGAGTTGGACCTTGGCTGCTCATGCCGTGTGCTAAAGCTTGTGGGTATCACAAAGTTGGAGGGTTCCCGGTACCACTGCTCATAGAGCCAAAGGTACACATAGAAACCCAAACCAAACATCTTTTCAAAACTAGCCAGGCATGGTGGCACATACTTGTAATGCCAACACTGATGCAAAAGGATCTCAAGTTTGATGCCAGCCTGGGTTACACAGCAAACTCCTGTCTCAAAAACCAAAACAACAAAAGTTAACACACACACTGTGAGAAACGGACTGAAGGCTACAGAGTTGTAGCCTTTGACTGCACAGCGCCCTTTGAGGAACAAAGCAAGTACAGAGAACTGGCTCAAAACTGCTTCCCTCAATAAGATCTTACAAACACTGATCGCTTTCTCCCTCCCTTGCCTCTGACATTTGGGCATCTGTTATTTTTCTGGAAAGTGGAGCTGCATTTCTGTTTTAATAAGTCACTCCTTGAACATCCTGTCTGTATCCCCTCTGCGGTGGTATCAGTCTCCCACATAGGTCCGCCCCTTCCTGTCAGGCAATCAGAGGAAGCACTTCCTCTGATCCAAGGGGCTCCAGCAAAACCAGGCCCCTCTGCTGAGAATCCCCCTGCCTCTGTGAGGAAAGGGGGTGGAAGGTACCGGGGGTGTGAGAAACCACCATGTGGCAGCCAGAGAAGCAGTGTTCATGTAACTGGCACAAAGTAAATAGCAAAGGCAGGATTTGAACTTGGGCAGTCAGCCCCAGAACCTCAACTTTGAAGCCTATGCTAGGCTACCTTCTACCACACAGTATCTCTCATCCTCAGGACTCTCTAGGAACAGAGCAAAGACAAGCAAGAAAACAGAGCAACAGAGCGTGATGGCTGATACTGATAGGCTCTAGAACCACCTAGCAGACAAACCCTGGGCATGTGTGTGAGGGAGGACTAAGATCAGGCTAATTATGGTAGACTGACCCACCCACCCTAACTGTTGGCGGCACCATTCCATAGGCTGGAGTCCCAGGCTGAATAAAAAGGGGCAAGTGTGCTCAACACCCACATTCATCTCTCTCTGCCTCCAGCTGCAGATGCAATGTGAGCAGCCGCCTCATGCTCCAGTGGCCACGCCCTTCCTGCCATGGTGGAGTGTATTCTCAAGTCCTTCCTTAAGCAGCTGTATCTCTCTATGAACCGTGTTCCTATGGCCACATCTTTCCTGCCATGAAGGAGTGTATCAAGCCCTTCCTTCCATAAGTAGCTATTGTCAGATATTTTTTTTTTTGCAAGACAACTAACTAATATACTAAGGTTCAAAAAGACAATCTGTCAGTAGCTTGCCCTCTGTCCAGCTGGTAGTGAGTAGACCAGGATCCAAGGTCAGCTCCACTTGCATCCAGAACTGAGTCTCCTTCCACCAGCAGCTGATTTTTCCCATGCTGAAGGACTTAGCACGGTAAACAATGTTGGGCATGCTAGCACACGCTTGCAATGTCAGCACTGAAGAGGCTGAGGCAGGAGAATCATGAGTCAAGAAACAGGCTTACATGAATGGCAGACCCCAGAGGGAGGGAAGGACCTTAGGATAGAGAACGGGGCCTCTGGCCAGAGCCCAGAGTCTTTGGGGACAGTCAGGACAACTTCAGAGAAATTACCCTGTTCCTCTCCTGCTGTCTGCCCTCTCACCAAAGCTGCTGTCACCATTTTCTGGGACTCAGGGAGCTGCTCAAAGGACCTGCTGTGAGACAGGAAGCAGGAGCCACCGACCACACCCAGCCCAGCCCAGGTCCGAGCTCTGTGTCTCACCCAACTCCTCATCTCTGAAGTGTGTCATTCCCCTATCAAACTCAAGAGAGCACACACAGCCGACAAAGCATAAAGACCATCACTAGACTGCAGAGACAGAAGACATGGCAGAATCCTTATTCATTAACCCAGTGACTGCGGGGTAAAAGGCTGTTAGAAGAGAGGCATGGGAGCACCCGGCCTCGTGACACAGGCCTCCATCAGATCTCAGGAGGTCGAGGCAGGAAGATCTTAAGTTCAAGGCCTGCCTGGACTACAGAGCAAATCCAAGGATAGCAGTGGCATCTTAATTTAAAAAAAAAATAATAATAATTAAAAAAAGCCTGTAAAAAACAGCTACGGAGAAAGTGGCACCAGAGAGGACAAAAACAACATCTTTCCTAGGCCCACTGGGAAGGACAGACAGAATACCGGGTTAGCCTCAGCAGCCCCTGGAACCTATGCATGTGCACAGAAGAGACTGCTAGCCCATCTTAGGAAGCATCTGAGGAACCAGGGCAACAAAGCTAACAAATAACTCATCCTCTCAGCAAGGATGTTCTCCGCTGACATCATAGCTCCCTGGATGGAGCCCTCCAGCCCTGACAATGCTAATGACTCTAGATCTCTCTCAGAGACATAGGGATCCAATGTGACCCCGTTACTTTGTGGGCAAGCCTGAGGGTGAGGGAGTGCGCAGGAGACCACAGGTCCCATCCAGTCCCCACCAGAAAGGTGGGGGACAGATTTCTCCAGCAGATGTCTCGTCTGGGACCCAGACAAGGCCTGGGGCAAGAACCAGACATGACCTAAGTGGTCAACAAGCCAGGAGGACATGGCTAGCGGGGCTGGCAGCAGCATTACCTCACAATGAAGGCTTAGGAGGCCAGAGAGCAGAGTCCTGGCGTGTGCTCTTCCCCGTCATGAAGCTGGCAGAGCCCAGGCACATTCTTCCCAGAACAGGCTAAGGAGAAGACGCACAGAAGCAGACACAGCGCTGGCTTTTCCTCCGGAATTTCCCACCGCTCTGCATTTCCCATAGCAGGACTCAGGCCCAAGCCTCATCATTTCCACCTGACCACTGCCCCAAAGCCCACACTTCAAACACTCCGAGCGTTTCAAGCACATGTACATTTTTAATATTAACATACCTTATTACCATTATTGAACTCTCCTTCAAATTCTCTAATGGCTGCCTGCCGTGTTTAGGATCAAATGCAAATCCTAGTCCAGTTCCCAGGTTACCACCTGACCAAGCCCTGCTGTCCCCTGGGCTCCCTAACCACCCCAGCCAGTGCCTTCTCATCAGCACATTTGGGCTGAATGTCATCGCCACAGCGAGACTGCCTGAACCACCAAACAACACAGCCACCCGGTCACTCTGAACACTCTGCTCTGTGCAGAAGCAGCTTTTTCTCAGGGAAACTCTATACTTATGCTTAGTCCTTCGTGCCTCCCCCAGACTGCCCCTCAAGATCAGAGTGCTCACAGCTGTCCCCGCGCACAGAACAGGTACCATGCAGTGGGTCCCCAACCAACAGTGCCGAATGAACGGAGGAGCTTTCTCCCTCTGCCCGGGGAACCTTAGCCTGCTCTACAACAAGGAGGATGAGACCGTGAGCCAGGAAACAAAAGTCACCAGAGGAGCTAAAAACCAAGGAAGTGGGTACTCCTGAAGCCTCCAGAAGTAACACAGCCCTGCAGTTCACTGTGCTTTTGATGTGTCCTAGCAGGGGCAGGAAACAGGAAAAGAGCTGGAGGGGACTTCTCACAGCTGAGGCTTCCAACCCACGTGCTTACAGCACCGCAGGAGGCCAGCAGGCAGGCAGGACGGGTATCTTCTACACAGAGCAGCTGCTCGCTCACGTTGCCTCCACGCTGGGCTGCGGGCCACACGATGCCTGCCTTCAGTATTCAGGAAAGCTAGAACTGCGAGTGTTCATGAGAACCCCCCAACTTCTAGATGCTGGCGACTAACTCCAACAACATAAACAAAGCACACCTACAAACCACAGACAGAACCTTAGTCATCTCTCAAAACCCAGCTCCAGAAGCCTCTGACACAGCGCTTCCTTCCCGACTCCAGCTTGCAGTAGTCTCCCGCATCTGCGGATCCTGAATGATGGAGACAGAGAACACTGGCTGAGGATTTGGCTCAATCACTATTTGCTGCCAATGACTGTATTAATTTCCTCCAAATACCACAGCAGGTCCAGAAGGAACCACCTCCCCCAGCTACAGAGGGAAAAAGCAAACTGAAGCTCACAGTAGCCAATTACTCCCTTTCGCCAGAGGACTCGCCATTACAGATGAGGGAGGAAAGATTTGAACTCTGGCCTGACTCAAAAGCCCTCTCCAATTCTGAACTACGTATAATATGTACAGTACAAATGGGTTATAAACTCAGAAGGAACAAGGACTATACAGATATGCCCCAGAGACCTCCACCTTCAATAACCACACAATCCACAACTCAAGCCTTTGGCCAAGAGAGTCTTCTGTTTTGTGTTGATTTCATTGGTTAATAAAGAAACTGCCTTGGCCCTTTAATAAGACAGAAAATTAGGTAGGCGGAGTAGACAGACAGAATGCTGGGAGAAAGAAGCCAAGTCAGGCAGTCGCCATGATTCTCCCACCTGACACAGACACAGGTTAAGATCTTTCCTGGTAAGCCACACCTCGTGGGGCTACACAGATTATTAAAAATGGGTTCATCGAGATGTGAGAGTTAGCCAATAAGAGGCTGGAACTAATGGGCCAGGCAATGTTCAAAAGAATACAGTTTCCGTGTAATTATTTCGAGTAAAGCTAGCCATGTGGAGCTGGGTGGGAACGCAGCCCACCGCAGCTCCTACAACACCAGGGCAAGGACAACTAATGCCCGAATGCCAAGACATCAAGACTAAAGTTACTGGAGCCCACATTGAAGCATCTCCCCCAGCCCCACCCCTCAGGCCTATAAGCATCGTATCTGGAACATGCCTCAGACAACATGAAATTCTCAAGAGAAGTGAAACTGAGTGTCTGGATGTCTATACACAGAAAACACCACGCGTTGTTGAGAACAGACATAAGCTCCCTACACCCAAACACTGAAGTACTCAATGCCCTGCCATTGGTCTTCTCTCCTAAATGGAACAAAGTGAACATGAGGAAGATGTAGAGCTGCCCAGAGACTAGCACTCCAGCCACAGTGTAGATGGGTTTTGGAACTTCATCTCCCAGGTGCTCCTGCTACTGTCACATGACAGGAAGGGATGGCTGGGTCAAGAGCTAAAGATATGCTCTCTCCACACTCTTCCTCCCTCTGCTGGCTAGAAAGGGGGCACCACAGAGGAAGGAGCCCAGTCAAGTCCCTCATCAACCAGGAACTCTGTACTACAGAACGGAGCAGCACCAGGCCCCTGAAGCTACACGATGCACTAACCACCACAGGCATGGGCTCAAATAAACTAGTGGGGAAAATCACTACTCTGTCCCAGGATTAAATTAAGAAACAGAACAAAACAGGAGGCTGATTTCAGGAGGGATGGAAAAAATACAGAGTTTAGGAAAATCTGATTCGTGTCTTCCAGGAGAACCACACATGGCCAAACACTCACATTAGCAGATTTGCCCTGACAAAACGTGGCCTTCTGACCAAGCCACACCAAAAAGCAGAACTCAGGACCTTTCAGATGAAAAGGATGAGGAATTAGGATTTCTGAAAGAAAGCCCTGGCCCCATTCAGAGACTGTCCTGGCTTGAAGCAGGGGACGCCCGGGAATCCCAGCGTCTGCCTGAGACAGTGCATGAAAGCATCCAGATTACCACTGTGAAAGGTCTCCTGGGCCTTGTTCCAAGATTACAGAGAACCCCTAAGCCGACAGAGGACAGAGAGAGGCCGACCACCACCATAGCGCCAAATCCTTGCACAATCATTGGTGTTATCTATTTCATCTCTGACGGGAAGTACACAAAGAACACAAAGGACAGAATTCAAGATGGCCCTTCCGAGTTCTCAGGCCCTCCCATCTCCACCCTAGGAGGAATTCCATCAACCTTGAATCAGGCTGAAGTAAAACAGTCAGGATCAAGAGCCACAGAGAAGAACAAAGGCTCTCTATTGCTGAGGAGGCCGCTAAACAAGTCACCTGCAGATTCTCATGCCCTGTTGTTTCTCCTCCCAATCTCTGTGCTCTCTACCGGGACTCTGGGATTCTACCTGGGTCTTCCTCCTCTAACCCATACTCAATAACGCCCCTACTGGTCATGTTACTTTCTTGTTCCAAAATTCTTCCTGAGCGCTAACAGCCAGACATGGTGGCACGCTGGAACCCTTGCAGGCAGCAGGATCAAGCATTCAAAGCTATCCTCCACTGCAACACCAAGTTTGAGACTAGCCTGGGCTATACGAGAATCTCAAAAAAAAAAAAAAAAAAAAGTAACCGCTCCTGACTATGGGATCAAGGTTATGAACAGGAATGAATGACTGACTAAATGTGCCCATGGTGAATGTCTCTGTCTCTCACTCTTTTCTCTCTCTACCTCTCTCCTTGCATCCAAATTCTAACTGCCCACAGTCCAATTAAATGTTTTTCTTCAAGGAAGCCTTCCTGAATCCTATGTCTTAAAGGTCTCTCACACCCGGAATGCGTTCCATACTTACACAAGCTTACGCCGTGAATGGCAGCAGCTTCCAGCGTCATGTGGCTACTAAGCACTTAAAAAACTTGACTAAAAATTTAAGTATTTAATTTTATTTCGCTTTTATCAATTGCAATGTCATTTTCTTTTTCCGAGACAGTTTCTCTTCATGGTCTTGGCTGTCCTGGAACTCACTCTATAGACCAGGCTGGCCTCAAACTCACAAAGATCCGCCTGTCTCTGCCTCCCGAGTGCTTGGATTAAATGTACCACTATCAGGCAAATTGTAATGAATTTTAAAAAAGATATTCAATTATGAGATTCAATTATTAGAAAACCTTTAGATATGCTTAGAACAACTTGGATCTGTGAGTCTACTTTGTCAACTATAAATTTAAAGAAAGGTAAGTACAGACCAAATACTCAAAACTATGTATTCAAATTGAGGTGTTTTATAAACTACCATATTTGAATGGTTCCTATAAAAAGTAATCTATACTTTTTATACTGATATATGAAAATGTTAATTCTTCCAATACACCGGAATAAATAATTTATTAATATTTTATTACCTTACAGTGTGTCTACAGAGTTAAAATTACACACACCTCACAAATTTCTCCTGGATGGTGCTGGCTAAACCCTTCCCCACGACATATGGGATTTTATATTTGATTTCACATCTCTAATTGCGGCTCGTCTATTTCTTTACTCAAAGGGGACTCTCGTTAGCTTCTACAATGCTGATGACCCAAACAGAAGCGGCTCACACGATGAAACCTAAAGAACAAACCTGCTTTAAGCATTTGCTGACAACGGCCCTGTGACTCACATGTCACAGTCCCCTTTCTGCAGGCAAGAAAGGTCCCCTTTCTTCAGCTGAGACCGAAGTCTAACACTAGTAATTGGTTCAGTGGTAAATCTGACATCCAAGCACTTGAACAGATAGTCCCTCAGGCCCACATGGGAGTCACCTGCCTCTGCATTTGTCCAGTATCAGTCCCTGGGCAGGCAGGCAGAAACGGCAGACAGCTCAGCCTCCCCTACAAATTCTTGACAGGTAGCTAAACTACAGCAACAGAAAAACAGCCAGTGCAAAGGGAAAACGGCAGCGGCAGAGGGGTGGGAGGACGGGAGGACAGCAAGAGCCAGGGATACAGCTGGCATGGTGCTACACCCTGTGATCCCAGCAGTCCAGAGGCTAAGCCAAGGGCCGAGGATCAGAGTTCAAGGCCAGGGACTAGGCAGACAGCTCAGCAGAAGAAGTGCTTGCTGCTCCTTGCAAAGGACCTGAGTTCAATCCCAGCATCCACGTTGGGCAGATCACAACCATAACTACTTGTAACTTGAGCTCCAGGGGCAGGGTCCAACACCTCTGGCCTCTGTGGGTACCTGCACTCTTGTGCCATACATCACACACACACTGAAAAATAATGAAAAGTTAACTCAAGGCTAGCCTGGGCTACATAGTGAGTTCTCTCACTTAGGGAAAGCAGTCTAGTCACAGATGGCAAGAACACGGACAGGAAGCATCTGAAGCAGTCAGACTCCTAGAGCCTGAAGAATAATGGTGGAGTATAGGCGCAGGGAAGAAGGGAAGCTGTCTGCCTCCCTGGCTGTGCTCCTAGTAGCCCTCCTGCCTGGACCCCCTGCCCTTCTCCTACCTATTTCCACAACCCACACTGTATGTACCCTTCATCTCACAGATCCCCCACGATCCTCCTCTCCTCTTCCCCCGGCCACAGCCTCATCTAGCTTTCCTCACAGGAGTTACCCACTCTCGGTCTTACGAGACGAGAGACGTGTGTGTGTGTGTGTGTGTGTGTGTGTGTGTGTGTGTGTGTGTGTGTGTGTGTTGTCTGTGGGTGATTATGCACACATGCATGGGTACCTGCAGAGGCAATAGATAACCTAGAGCTAGAGTTACAGGCAGTTAGGAGCCACCTAGTATGGAGCTGGGATCAAGCTTAACTCTGCCGGAAGATGGGCTACTGTTCCCAACCACTGAGGCACCGCCCCCGCCCCATACATAGACATCTTGACCCCATTACTAAAATGATTCTTTTCCTTTGGCTTTCTCGTGTAGCCTGGCTGTTCTGGACTCAAGTGCGGGGATTAAAGGTGTGTGCCTCCACCACCCAGCTAACTGATTCTCAAGGCAGAGAACAATTCTCCTCTTGGCATGCGGCACAACCACTGTGTGTTGCCTTGCACACAAGCAGAGGCTGGAAAAAACAAACGCAGAGGCTTCGCTGGGAAACTAAAGCACTTTGTACACCGATTCTTCTCTCATTAAAACCAAAACCACAGTGACGGCAGGGGACCAACCTCCCATCTTTGTGGCCTTTTAGTCACACGTCACAGGGTGGACATCACACCTGCTGGCTTGCCTACATCGAGTTAGTCCCAGACTTCACTCATTACCACTAGGATGGAGCTCAGGACGGCTTTCTACCTATCTTCTAGCAATGCCAGAAGCTGGCAGGACCATCTTCTTAGACACGGGGAGGCAAGAGACAATTCTGATGGGGTCAGAGCATAGCAGAAGCAGTGGACAGAAGACATCAGCAACGGAAAGATCCTGAATGGATAGCCTTAATTTGCCCGCTGATTTCTTCACAATTTACTGAAAGAGCTAAATTCCCTGAGAACAAGGAAGCAAGGGTCAATGCATTCAGTGAGACTTAATCATTAGGTGTGTGTCAGGTCCTATGTCAGGCCCCAGATGACACACTTACTATGGCTCAAAACTAGAATTCTATAAACATGATAGAGCCGAGGGAAGACAAAAAGGCAAGGAGGGTCGATTGGCCCTTTCTTCAGCCATCTCCACTTGGTACCTGGTGGGCATCTCCTGACGGGATGATATAGGCCTGGATTGGTTCTGCCACATACTCGGCGTTCCTCATAGCTTGTCGCAGCTGCCGCAGCAGCTCTGATGTCACCTTTGGAGCCATCCTGTGGACTGAAACAACAAGAGAATTTGTTCCAAAACCAGTCTGTGCCCCCGCAACTGAACTGACTAGCAGTTCAAAGCAAGCTAAATGAGGGTACCTCCCACATCCCATCCTCCCGTGACTTCATCTTCAAACTGACGACTCCACCATCAGACCAAGACTGAAGCAGACAGAGACACTTATGTTTATAGTTATTAAATATTGCTTCTAAACAGCCATTAGGTGGCAAGAAAAAGTGTGCCACTAAGACACATTTCCTGATTATCTTGCACTTCTAGGACATTATTCCAAGAAGATAATTAACAGGTATATAAAAGTATAGGTGTCAACCTTTGTTTATAGCTGTGGAAGAAACAGTAGTTATTGGTTAGATAAACAATAATGCATAGAACACTAAGAAACCACAAAGAACTATGTAGACCTAGGAAATTGTTACATACACAGGTGTACGTATGCAATGTATATTGGAAAGATATGTAGGCCTGGTGGGTAACTAAAAACATTTTGTAAGGGCATACATAGATTACTCTACTTTAAAACCGTATTTTAAAATGTACACGTGCTAAGAGTTTTTACTTTGAAGTGTCTTAATTTGGAGGCTTAATTTTGAGGTTTCCATTGTTGTGATAAAATACCGTTACCAAAAGCAGCCTGGGGTAGAGGTTTATTTCAGCTTAGAGTTCCACATCACAGCCCATCACTGAAAGAAGTCAAGGCAGGAACCTGGAGGTGGGAGCTGATGCAGAGGCCATGGAGGGTGCTGCTTACTGGCAGGCTCCTCATAGCTTGCTCTGCGAGAGCCAAAGTGCCAAGGACCATGATGGCAAGTGCTCAGCTCTAAATGGGACAACTGTATCACCCACTCCGAAGCTCAGAGAGCATCGTACAATAGGGAACCTAAAGCATATAAGAGCCAGAGGATGTAGAGCAGCGTGACATCCGACGTCACTGTCACACTCAGACACTCGAGGATGGGAGTGTGACAGCCGACGTCACTGTCACACTCAGACACTCGAGGATGGGGCGTGACATCCGACGTCACTGTCACACTCAGACACTCAAGGATGGGGTGTGACATCTGACGTCACTGTCACACTCAGACACTCGAGGATGGGGTGTGACATCTTGATGGAGGAAGGTAACTGGTTAATTATAATAAACCAACTGCTTGGCCTCATAGCTTAGCACATAGGTGGGTGGAATAAACAGAATAGTATGCTGGGCGGAAGAGGAAGTGAGGTCAGACTCTGCTCTGCTTCCGGAGAGACTCGACAGCTCTGCTCTGGAGCAGAGACACCATGCTTGCCATACTCCGCTCTCCCGGGCAGATGCACGCAATGAAGCTCCTCCAACCCACGATGGACTTAGGCTAGAATCTTCCCGGTAAG
>NW_026067893.1:7500535-7649769 GCF_014885135.2 Alexandromys fortis | reverse complement strand
CTCAGACACTCGAGGACAGGGAGTGACAGCCGACGTCACTGTCACACTCAGACACTCGAGGATGTAAAGCAGCATGACATCCGACGTCACTGTCACACTCAGACACTCGAGGATGGGGTGTGACAGCCGACGTCACTGTCACACTCAGACACTCGAGGATGGGGCATGACATCCAACGTCACTGTCACACTCAGACACTCGAGGATGGGCGTGACATCTGACGTCACTGTCACACTCAGACACTCGCTGTGGCTGTAGTTATCCACATAAGAGCCGCTCAGGGCTGGGCCTGCCAGCAGTTCATCCCCAACAAGGCCCCACCAGTCTCCGAGAGGGGACCGCCAGTTTCTGGGAGGGGCTGTAGTTTCCTTCAGTGATGCAGCCACTGATAGTTGCCTATGCTTCCATAAGTAACTCGACCACACTTGTGCAAGCAACTCCTAATTAAGCTAAGTAACATATAAGTACAAAGTAGGAGGTGACTTAATGAGAAGAAAGGTTTCAATGCGAAGGGGGGGGGTGAGTGTAATGGTGGTAAAAATAACCAAAATTCATTTTGTAAATGTATAAAACTGTCAATTTTTTAGATTTATTTATGTGTATGAATGTTTTGCCTACATGTATGTATGTGCACCATATACATGCCTGGTGCTCTTGGAAGTCAAAAGAAGGTGGCAGAACCCCTGGAATGGGACTTAAGTCAGCTGTAAGAGACCATGTGTGCATACTGGGAATCAAACATAGGTCCTCTGAAAGAGCAGCCCGAGCTCTTAACTGCTAAACCATCTCTCCAGGCCCTGCTTAGTAGGTTCTTCAAAAAGATCTTTACTCGACAGATGCTGACATCATCCCACTAGATAAGCCTTAGTCAGAGTCCTATGGCAACCTAACCAATGACGTCACAAAAGGCCAGCAGAGTTGTGGTTGAGCATGGTCCTCAGCCCACGCATTACCAGCATAAAACATGCCTAGAATGCTAACAGTCAAAGTGGAATGAGAGGGGATTCGTTTCTTGGAGTTCGTTGCTGCTGCTGCTGCTGCTGTTGAAGACAAGGTCTCGTACACTTAATGAATGGCCTGGAACTTACAACTCTGCTCAGCCTTCTGAGTGCTGGGAACGACAAGTACCACCATACCCAGTTCAAAATCGTCCTTTTAATTTCTAAATTACATTTGTTTGTGTGTTTGTGTGTGCATGCACATGCATGTATATAAGCTGGCTGAGAAAGAGCTAAAAGGAGCAAGACAGTAAGCCGTGCTCCTCCCAGTTCCTGCTTCAGTCCCTGCCCTGACTTCCCTGGATGACTGATTGTGACCTGGAAGTGTAAACGGAAATGAATCCTTTTTTCCCCAAGTTGTGTTTGGTGCAGAGTTTCCCCAGCAACAGATAAGAGAACTAGAGCACCGGTGCTTGGCTTTGGGGACAGGATCTCTCTAGATCTCAGGCTGATCCATCATTCACTATGTAACTCAGGCTGGCTCACATTCACAACCCTCCTCCCTCAATCCCGAGAGCTGGGATTGCAGGCAAGTCCCACCATGTCTGTACACACAGTATTTTCACTACCGCCCCCCAAACATCTGTTCTCAACCTACCCATCCCTCGCTCTCCCCCAAGCCCTGGCAACCTCTGTTCTTTCTCACCATCTTCAGTTTAGACTTTCTCAGAATATTATTCAACCGGAGTTATATGGTAGGTAGTCTATTGGCCTCTCTCACATAGCAAGATGAAGAAGTACCCCATATCTTTTTAAAGGGTGCTATCTCAACCCTTTAGTTTTGAGTGATATTCTAGTAACTAGCTGTCCTTCACCTATTGAAAGACATCTAGGTGGCTTCCAAGTTTGGTAATGAAGCTGCCTAAATAATCATGTGCAGGGCTCTTGTGTGGATATACTGCTTCAGCTTATGTGGGTAAAAACCAAGGGATGTGACAGTTCAGTTACATGACAGGCATTTATTAGCATGTAAATAACTGTCAGACTGCTTTCCAAAGTGGCTTGGCCATGGTTCACCAGCAATGAACAAGATTTCCTGTTGCTCCATATCCTTGACAGCATTAGACATTGTTGGTGCTTGGGATTTTGCAACTCATTTTAAGCAAGTAATGAAAGATCTATTTATCAAGACACAGTCTGATGCACAGTTGTGCAACAATGGGGGTGTTCCAATGAGGCCGCTTTATTAGGGGCTTTCCAAGGACCAACATGATTGCTGCAGCCTACACACACTCTGATTCTGTGAACTAATCCCTAGTACATGCCCAAGATTTGTCATTGTGATTAGTTTAATAAAGGAGCTGACTGGCCAATAGCTGAACAGAAAAAGATTAGGCAGGAGGGTCAAACTGAGAATGCTGGGAAGGAGAAGGCCAGAGTCAGGAGTCACCAGCCAGACACAGAGGGAGCAGGAGATAAATGTGCCATGCTAATAAAGGTACCACCACGTGGAAGTGCGTAAATAAGGAATATGGGTTAACTTCAAATATAAGAGTTAGCTAGTAACAAGCCTGAGCTATTAGTGGAGCATTTATAAGTAATATTAAGCATCCGGCCGCTGTATATTGGGAACAGGTGGGTGGGAGAGAAACATTTGATTACACTCTAACTTGTCCCTGTGCGTCTTTCTCTTCATCCCCACCAGCACCTTGGGTTCTCACACTTCAGTTCTTACGGCCCTCTCAATAGACTTCCCTACAAGCTCACGCCAGTCGTATGAGTCACTGAGAAACTGAGCAGTTCATCATCTGCACAGGACACCTTTACCAGCTGCACTTTCAACTCAGAGGAGTCTCAGAGCAGATACACAGAAGACTTGCCGGAGACTGTCCTACTCGTCACTTTTGTCCTTGCTCCTTACGTTACAGCTGCTTCCAAACACTGTCTTCCAAGGGCCTTCCCTTCCTGTTCTCAAATCTGCTTAGCCAGTATCAGCTCATCTCAGAAAAAGAGTGATCAGAATATCTGAAGCCAAGGCTGGAGGCCCAGACCTGTAAGTCTAAAGGAGAATAAGGCAAAAAAGGACCATGAGCTCCTGGCCAGTCTGGGCAAATTAGTGATATGATGCACAGCTTTAACATAAAAAGAAGGCTCTAGGTGCGCTCAGGGGGTGTAGCTCGGGGGTGCAGCTCAGGTGGGGCACAGTGCAGTGGTGGGCAAGCATGCCTAGAATGCGCTAGGCTCTGGATTCAATGCCCAGTACCGCAGACACACACAGGAAGCATCTGAACTGCTATGGATTTGTGTAGAACTAGGAAAGTCGCTCAGTATTAGGCACTGCCTAGCACCATGGAGCACTAGGTTCAATCCCCAGCATTGCTCCACTCCCTAGAAGTCAAACTCCCTGTGCAGATGCTAGCACCTCTCCTGGAGCCACAGTAAAACCCACCGTGGATTCAGAATGTCGGAAAACTTGGCTGTGACACTTCCCTGAGTTTCAGAACAGATTATTATGCTTCTAAACTATATTCTGGAGCAAATTAAACCCCATCCCATGTGATCAGGGGAGGGGTGTCTCTCTCTGTTGCCTATGCTAGTCCAACTCGTTGAACTCAAGAGCACCACCCAGTGCAGCTTTCTGACAGTTGGGACTGCAGGCAGGCACCATCCCCACCCACTCCTCCACCCCTGGCCTACGCCCACCCACCCATTCCCCGGACCCTCCCATCCCCGGCCTATGTTAACATTTTCACACCAGGCCAACATAAAGACTTCTTCTGAAGCACTTGGCTGTACACTAGAACTAACTACCTTGGGAACTTGGGATTTCACTGGCCTGCAGTGCAGCCTGGGCATATGAAACCTTGAAAACCAAATCCTGAAAGAGTCCACCGCACTTTCTTTCGAGACCATTAACTTTCTTGCAGAGTTTAGCTAATTCGGGCACATTCAGTGTAAGGCTTTTGTTGGCCCCACCTGGGAGTTTACAGCACAGCACCTGATGGAGCAGCACTGGCGACTTCGAGCCTCATGGACAGCAGCAAACGTCAAGACCAAGTGGGTGTGATCAAAGTCACCTTCAGCTTCCGTCCCCTCAGCGCCACACCCTGGACTTCGACACCATTTCCTGCCTCACCAGTGCAGTCTCTCTCTTTGACCAGCACAACAGGCCTTCTTAGAACCATAAGCATCACAGTTTATTACAAAGGTGAATTTCCTTTCACCCACCCTGACCTCAGCCCCCAGCACTATTCTCAACATTCCCCCTTTTCCTGCCTTCTTATCCTTCAGCCTCATCACACTGGTGGCTGTTTTGGGTCGAATGCAGCCACTTCTTTGCCATCTGTGTCCTTGAACATGATGGAAAAAACTCCCAACAGTACAACCAAGAGATAAGGTGAAGGCAGGAAAGGCAGAGACCACAACACCAGTCAGCTCAGTCAAAGACTGCTTAGACGGGGTAAGGACACCAGGAAAATGGCTGGATAGCCTTAGCCATGTAAAACAACAGCCTATGGAAGTGACTGATGGCTGAAGAGGTGACGCTTAAGGACAAGACTGGCACAACTGTACCCCAGCCACTAAGGTGAAGCAGCAAGGACGTGACACTCATGACTGGAAAGCCTCAAAGGATAGTTCTGATGAAAACCAGTTATTCTAGAAGCATTATGAGAATCTGCAAGTATTAGAGTCTGATGCAGAATAAATTAAGAAGAAATGCAATGGGCTGAACCATGTAACGGGTATGTATCCTGATTTTCTCTAAAGCAGACGCCAGATCATTTCTGCATCCGTGCATAACTATGCACATTTAGACGGCTGAATATCACAATGTTGTGTCTATGATCTTCTCAGAAAAAGCTTTCTAACCGCGAAAGAAAAAGCTAAGAACTTGAACATGCCATATTATAGCATCTCACTCCACATCCTTTTAATTTTTAGAAATGTTAGCAGCTGCCAAGAGCTGAGCAGTGTGCAGGGAAGTGGAAAGCCAAGAGCAACAGACCAGGCCATGATGTAACATTAGCCTACACTGCCTTAAAGAGAATGACTCACTGAAAAGTCTCCTGCATATGAAATCAGTTCTTAGACCTGAAGCCTTTATCACAAAAGCTTTCCCTGCTCACACTGAAGGCACAGCACATTTCCCTCAGGGGTGACGAGCACTGAACACAAGAACAAATGTGAAAGGGCCGCATGAAGGAGCTCACCAAACACGTGAACCTGGGCCTGGGCTCCGACTGCGGCTCCCACCCATCCTGCCGTACCAACGGGACACACACGCGCGCGCCTGACACCCTCCAACTTCAGCATCCTAGATCATGCCCAGATGTTCCTGCAAACATCTAGAAACAGCAGTCTGTGTTTCTGCCTGCACGGCTGAGACAGCTGAGGGCTTTGTATGCATTAATGCTTGTTTCTCACAACAATTCCTCCAAGGAAGATTCCATTATTCCCATTTAAAGGAACAGGGATGAGAAGCAGTTAAGGAGTTGCCCAAGTCAGCTGAACCATCAAGGAGCCAGAATCCAAGGTCTGCGCGATTCTCTAGTTCATGCTCCATTACCAACATTGCTAGGGGACTAACTGGAGAACTAAATGAGCCTCTGACTAGTAGAACCCATACCTGGGCTGGTCTCCAGCTGGCATCTACCTCCTTAGCTCCCACGAGCTACCCTCATACAGTTGAAAGCTTTCTTCCAACTCCACATTTGATCATTTGAGCCCCTTATGTCCTCCTTTCTGTCGTCTTCTTTCCTCTCTTCTTCCTAATAGAGCTCAAAAGGAGCTGGACAATGTGTATTTTTAGATATAAAGCCACACGATTCCCACAGCCACTTCAGGGTGGAGGGCACACTGCAGTGCTGCTAGGGCGGCCACAGCAAAGCGAGGCTGCCCTAGACGGGTACGGCGAGAAACTCCTTGTCAGAATTCAGCCTCCTAGCAACCACTGGATGAGGAACTAACAAGTTCTAAGAGAAAAGGGCTGACCTTGGAAATTTTCAAAGAAAAAAAAACAACTTTTCCTAATTGCATACTCAATTTATACAGCACAGTAATCTATTTTCTCATCTTAGAATCTGACGAAAGGCTGAAAGCTGATTTCTAAGATCATCAATAGGGACTATATTAGAGATAAAGGTTGATACTAGAAAAAGCAAAAGACATTTCAAAAGCACGCTCTCCCATCTATCACCATCTTTTTCTGGTTTACCAAGTTTAAAAAAAAAAAAAAATTGGGGCCAGCAAGATGGCACAGTGGGTGGGTGCTTGCCACCAAGCCTGACGAGTTCCAGTCCCAGGATCCACATGGTAGAAGGAGAAAAATCAACCCCACGAAGTTGTCGCTTGACCCCATACATGCGCCATGGTATTCACACTCTTACATATAAACAATAAACAACTACAGTACGATAATTTAAGTGGTAAGTATATAGAAACAGTAACTGATCACCCAGAAAGCCAGAGGGCACCGTGATTTTCAATTTCCAGACCCTCATCTTAGCCTCACTCAGTGACAAATCCCTTGACCTCTCTTCCCAGTCAACCCGAGGCTGGGACAGGCACTCTTGTGATATTCCATCTAATTTATAAGCAAAATTGTTGTTACCTCTTTCCACACTCTTGTCTCCTGAGGGTGTCACCTCGTTAGGTTCAATTATTCTTAAATTTCTCAGCTGGAAGTCCTGGTGATTCGCCCTTAAAAAGAAAAAGCAGAATGCTGCAGACTTTGGCCCCAGGAAACGTGGCAAGGCTCAGTCAAAGGCGGCGTCAGCTTAACTGAGCAGTCTTCCCACGTGAGTCACAACTATGACCCTGGTATCAGTGATGGCACACCAGTTTCAGATAAACCACCCTCCGCTCTGTGCACCCCAGAGCAGGGAGCACTTCCCCATTGCCAATGTCAAACACCCACCGCTGCCTGACCTCCTCAGCTCACCACCAATTCATGAATTCTCTTCAATTCCATCTAACCCCATACTAGACGAAGATTTCTTTCCTGTAACTAGGCCCGCAATGACGATTTCTCGCTTGGACAAGGTTCCCCTTTCCCATGATCATTGCAGGCATTTACCTCACCTCCCACCTTGGATAGCGACTCTCCTCCGTCTGCTGGCAGTGCTGCTTCTCCCTCCCTGCTGGTGGCCCACGGGGAGTTTACTGGGGATGCAGCTCAGTTGGCAGAATCCTTGCCAAGCATGCAGGAAGTCATGGGCTCAGTCCCCAGCATTGCACAAATCAGGCACGGAAGAACATGCTCAAAACTGGAACTTCAAAGTCACCCTACACTACTTAGTTCAAGGTCAGCCTGGAAAAAACGTTAGCGTGTGTCTCAAGGAACTGAAGTTTATCTTCAGCCAGGCATGTGGTACCCACCTGATCCTGTGATCCCAGCTCTCCTTAGGAGGCTGAAGCAGCAGGAGGGGAGAGTTCAAGTATACCCAGGCCTACAAAGTGAACACCTATCTCAAAAAAAAGGAGGGGATGTAAACTTTTCCTGACCAGAAACTGTCTATGAAAAGCTAGGTCCTGGTTCATACGAGCACTTCTGCCACAGTCTGCCAATTTTCACATTAACTTCTTAGGCAAATCCTGCATGGGGACCCTGGATCTCAGGCATAAAGGCCTCCTCCATCTGAATCTGATACTTTCCCAGGCAAGTTCACCAGCATCCCAGGCAAGCTTTAAGTCCCTCTAAATCTGTGGCACCTGAGAATTCTCCATCACGTTCGCTCCGGGACTGGCTGAGAACCTTCCAGTACCTAGATGTTGGTGTAGACCCTACAGGGGATGAGACATCTGACTTGTGAGGTGGGGCAAGGGGGACTGACAAGGGAGAGAAAGCAGCAGACGCTGTTCTGCAAAGCGGGAAAAGGAAGGTCAGGCAAGGGAGAAATGGCCTCCCGGAGGTAGGAGGAAGGCCGCATCCATGTGAGACCGCTCAGGAGATCTTTCTGATAACACTCGCCATTTTAGCCAAGGATGAGTTTAAAAAGAAAAAGTGACAAAAGCTAGCCACATGCAATTACAGAGGAAGAACATGCCAGAAAGGGAGTCTAGCAAATACAAAGGCCATGAAGCCTCTACTGGGACAGAATGAGGCCTTGAATTTGCTGTCCAAAGTAAACCATGCCAGAGATCTCATGGTGTTAGAGTGTATGACCCAACAAAACGCCAGAAAAGAGCAAACACAGGTTTCATTCCAGAAATATAAGGTTGGTCAACATAGGAAATGTAACGGAAGACACCAGATCGATAGAATCAAGACAACTGCAACCCCCAATGAAACTAGAAAGAAATTCCATGAGCTGGAGACAAGCTGGCTCGGCAGGTCAAGGATCCCACAGCTAGCTCTCCACGGCTCACTCAGTGGAAGGACAGGCATGGCTCCCCAAGTTGTCCTCTGACCTCCATATATACACACACACAGACAAATAAGTGAAAATTTCCCAACCTAACAACTAGAAATTACTGCTCTCTATGCGCATTTGTGATTCTGGCCCAAGAAATTAGGCAAGAAAGTGAAACAAATGTCTCCATATCAGAAAACAAGCAAAATTCTATTTGCAATGCCACTGCTTTGAATAGACAAAACCCTAATGAATTCACAAAAAAAACTAGAGTAACTAAACTCACCAAACACATACTATGTAAAAATTAATTATACTTCCATACCCTTTTTCTCAACATGATAAAGAAAAATCCATGCTCTATAGCATCAAAAACAATAAAATATTTAATACACCTAGCAAATGAAGTGTACAATGTATACTGTGAAACATACAAAAGACTGGTGACATGAGTTAAATAAAATCTGAATATATAGATTTATGGATTTGAAGACTTACTTATCATTAAGATAATACTCGCTGGGTGTAGTGATACACTCAGAGGCAGAGCCCAGTCAATCTCCGTGAGCTAGAGGCCAGCCTTGTCTACACAGCAAGTCCCAGGACAGTCAGGGCTATACGCAGAATCCCTGTCTCAAAAAGGAAAAAAAAAATGTTAATATAAGATCAAACATTCTCTATCAAAATCTCAGCTGGCTTCTACGCATAAGCTCATGAGCATATCCTAAAATATAGGAATACAAGGGACCGAGATTAGACAAAAGGGCCCCAATTATCTCAACTCACCAATAAAAAAAGTCATAATTTGAAAAGTCAAAGAATATGAACAGACTTTTCTTCAAATGGCCAAAGATACACACGATGTTCAACACTACTGAATGTGGTGGATCACACAGGAGTTCCCAACACTCAGGAGGCTGAGGGAGAGGACCACCATGAATTTGAGGCCAGTCTAGACTTGAGTGTGCAACTCAACCTCAAAAGTTGAGGGCCGAGGAAGAAGAAAAGATGCTCAATATCATTCAGCACCAAAAGTCTGCAGAACAATGATGGGTGGGGCTGTAGCTCAGGAAAAGTAAGTGACTCTCCCAGCATGCTTGAGGGCCTGGTTTCAGCCCTAGCACTGGAGAAAGAAAGGAAAAAGAGGCCACAGGATATCACTTCTCACCCACAAAGTGCAGATGCTTACTGCTCTTGCAGAGGACCCAGGTTCAGTCCCAGCACCCACACAGTGGCTCACAACTGCCTGTAATTCCAGTTCCAGAGGGCTCAACAGCCTCTTTTGGTCTCTGCCAGCTTCTGCACATACACACACACACACACACACACACACACACACCCCAAAATATACTTTGCACACATGCACACACACATAAAATATACTTTGTCTGAGGCCGGGTTTCCCTAGGTAGCTGATTGGCCTGGAACACAGCTGCATAGACCAGGCTGATATCAAACTCACAGGATCCACCTGTCTGCATGTCCTGAGTACTAGGATGGTATTAAAGGACAAACCACTAAAAAACACCAACAAGAACAAGTATGGGTGTGGATGTAGAAAGTTGGACCAACCAGGCATCGCTAGTGGACATGTAAACTGGTGCTGTGGCTTTGGAAACAATTTGCTAGCTCCTTTTAAAATTAAATATGAACCGGACGATGGTGGCACATGCCTTGATCCCAGCATTAAGGAAGAAGAGGGGGATGGTTTCTGTGAGTTCAAGGCCAGCCTGGACTACAGAGTGAGTTCCAGAACAGCCAGAGCTACACAGAAGAGAAAAAAAAAAAAAAAAAACTGTCTCAGAAAAAAAAGTAAAGAAAAGAATTAAAATTAAATATGGTTATCCAACCAATGCAATTCCACTGGTAGGCATATACTCAAGCAAACTGAAAACACAGCGTCATAAAAACTTGTTCACAAAACTCTATGTATAGCTCAGGGGTAGAGCACTTGTCCTGCATGCAGTATACGTCAGACACTATTCAACCCCCAGTGCTGTTGAAAAAAAAAAATGAGGACAAAATTATGCTAAGGGAAAAGCTGTCACAGGTACCTGTAAAGGCGTAAACGAATGCAGACAGATTGTAAGGAATGACTCTATTTATATGAATGACAGAATGGGCAACCTACAAAGACAAAGTGAGCTTTTAGATGCCGAGGGCTGAAGGGAATGGGAAGTTGGGGGGAAATGAGGACTGAGTCCTGAGGACATGATTAGAGTGGGAGCCACTGGCTGCTCTTTGCAGAGGACCTGGAATGGATTCTCAGCACCCACATGGCAGCTCACAACTGTTACTCAGTTCCAGGGGATCTGGCGCCTTCTCCTGGCCTACAAGGGCTCCTGCACACATGCGGTGCACAGAAAACTCATGCATGCACACACATACACAAAATTAAAAAAAAAAAAAAAAAAAAGTAAACCTAAAAAAATTTATTTGGGGGTAAAAGTGTCCCAAACATCAGTGGCAGTTACACAACTCAGTGATTACTAGAGCCGTCCAACTATTCGGTCAAAATGGTACAGAATCAAGAGTCCAGACTCTCAGAAGAAGAGAGAGCACGAGCAAGGAACTTAGGACCACGAGGGGTGCACCCACACACTGAGACAATGGGGATGTTCTATTGGGAACTCACCAAGGCCAGCTGGCCTGGGTCTGAAAAAGCCTGGGATAAAACCGGAACATAGAGGACAATGAGGACTACTGAGAACTCAAGAACAATGGCACTGGGTTTTTGATCCTACTGCACGTACTGGCTTTGTGGGAGCCTAGGCAGTTTCGTGGATGCTCACCTTACTAGACCTGGATGGTGGTGGGTGGTCCTTGGACTTCCCACAGGGCAGGGAACCCTGATTGCTCTTTGGGCTGATGAGGGAGGGGGACTGGATTGGGGGAGGGGGAGGAAAATGGGAGGTGGTGGCAGGGAAGAGACAGAAATCTTCTATAAATAAATAAATAAATAAATAAATAAATAAATTTTTTTAAAAAAGGAAAAAAAAAAAAAAGAGTCCAGGCTCTCAACGCCTCCCTCCTCGGTGTTCTACCCGGCTAAGAACTCGTGAAGCCCACACCTTCTACAGATCATGAGCCAAAAAGGACCTCCATGGGAAAGAGTGTTCAGAGCTCTCCCTGCTGCACCTTCGTAGACGGTGGTTATGGCCAGGACCACTTAAAACCATACATTTGCCTCCCCTTCTCCCTCTCTTGCTAAAAAGAAATCACAACAGAATTCTAAGGATGCATCCAAACTCCATTCCCAGTCTGTGGGAAGAATCACACAGTTCTAAAGCTGGCACTGAGGCCAGATAACCAAGTGCTCAGTTTACCCAGTGAAATGAAACAAACGGGACAACGCTGTCCTCCGCCACACACAGCCCACCCTCCTGATTTGAGGGCCGCCTTCTCCATTTCGGTCCAACGTTTGGAATAGTTCACTAATGCACCATATCCTGGATGCAGGCTTGGTCAGTACAGTTCTCTGGTCATGATGGCTCGTTCAGCTAACAGTGAAAATCAAGTGAATCCGGGGAGGATAAGACCTAAGAGTCCCGCTCCAACCATGCTGAAATAAGACTGCTTCTACATGACGGTCAGCCTAGACATCTCTGAGTGATGGTCAGCCTATAAGCCTCATCGCCTGCAATAAGGAAAAAGTCTGCCCAGGCAAGAGCTGGGCAAACTGGAGCTGGAAGTGAAAAGGGGAGAACAAGTGTGACGCCAGTGTCGGCTCTTCTGGCTAAGTGTGACGCCAGTGTTGGCTCTTCTGACCTTAGCTTCACTAACACCAGCCCAGCTCTATCCACCTCCTTCTATGAGTTCAGTTTTACCATCTAAACTGAAAGGAGTCCTCGTTTGTACACTGGATGGCACTGGAATGCTACCACTTCAGGAAAGCACCTGAAACAAAAGGCCTCCTTCTCTCAGTCTGCCAACTGAAGTTCAAAGGCCACACACACCCCCACCCCAACACTGTCTCTCTATGGTTCGAGCAAAGGCTATGGTCTGGTCCTCAGTGGCTCCGCTCAGCATCTGGAATCACATCATTATCCACCTGCCTGACCTTATTTCCAGCAGAAAACTTCCAGGTCTATCCATGTGGACAGTTACCCACAGGACACATGGTCACACTTAGCATGCTGCCACAAGACCAGGTCCAGCTCAAGGTGAGATCTGTCCACTCACAAAAAACAAGCATAATATGGTCAGGATTCCACGAATAAGTCAGGCTGCGGGGTCTCATGAGTTCAGGCTAGCCTCAGCTGGTCTTAGAGGATGGGTAACCCTATGTGGATCGCCACAGTTTTCATTCTGGCCTTTGTGTACTTAGCATTTCCCACTTTTAATAGCTAAGTGTGCCTGGTCTGGGGGGAGTATAAACTGCAACATGTTCAACATGAGGAGACTGAGGAACATCTTCGTACTTCCTATGTCCAAGGAGAACCCAGAGCAGGTTCCTGGTGGGATTTTCCGGAAGGTTATGCTAATCTATTTCCTGATACAGCCCCAGAGATCATTTGTGTGGGGAGGGCCCCACGGCTGCCTGTCTCTGTGAAGGGATTAAATCGAGAGGTAAAATTGCAGACATCAGAATGGTCAGGATTGTAACTTTAGATTGCTGCTGGGGAGGAAAGATATGAACAGGGACAGAACCACCTCTGGGTACCCGGCGTAGATTCAAGAGGGACCAACTTCCTGCAACAGCAGGGCCTTTCCCCCGTCGGGGTTGGTGAAGATCGCGGCCCGCCAGGGTCGGGCGAGGCAGTTCCTCCTGCACACTGGTCCCGGGACGGACTCCGGCCCCCGGAGGTGCCCGCGGCCCCGCCGGAAGCGAGCTGAGTCCAGCCGGGCTGCACGGATCGATCCCCGGCTCCAGTTCGGAAGGCTCCCGCCAGTCTCGGCCATCCCCCGACGGCCGCGGGCCCGCCGCTCCTCGCCCTCTCTTCCCTACCCTCCCGGGTGTGCAGCTCGCGCGCCCGGCCAGCCGGCACAGTCCCCTCACCTTACTCGCGGTGCCTTTCTGGAGGCTGCCATTCGGCGGTGACGTGCCCCAGCCCACGTCAGGGGAGCGCAGACCAGCTGATCACCGGCGGCCAGGCGCGCGCACCGGAAAAGCCACGCCCCCCTCTGTGGCGTGCTCACGCAGGACCCCGCCCAGCTGTAGGCTCCACCCAATTGCGGGAAGAGGCGTGGCCACATTTCAGAAGTCAGAACCCCTGCAGGCTGGCTGTTGCTTAGACAGGGTGGTGCCCTGGGCAACCAGTTGGGAAGAGGGCGTCGTTCTCCTGCGCGTCGCAGTCCTTCCCCTAAGAGGAAGAAGAAGAGTTTTCCCGCTAATGAGGCTGCAGTGCTTCCCGGATGTGTTCCAGCCCTCAGGTCAGCTAAGACGAGTGGGGTCCTGAAGACACTGGATCAGGATATAACTTGCTGAGACCTTAGAGATGTCACCCAAATGATTTTTTTCAGACAACTTAAAGTCCTGCTGCTCACTTCACTTGGATAACTACTGAGCCCTTCAAGGTTAAAGCGTTCAAACCTAGCCCCTAACCCCGTACACAAAAGCGTTCTCCAAAGAGCTTTTTCATCTCAATCAGTAGCTATTCCATGCCCTCAAAGAGCTAAAATCTTGAAGTGATGTCTGCCTTCTACCCAGCCTATGTCCCATTTGCCCAAAATCCGCTTGGTCCTGGCTTCAAAATTAGATCCCAAGCCCACCCACTTTTCATCATCTCTTCCTGTCCCCTATCTGATGATGTCACTTCCAGCGCACCTATGTGACACCACACAGCAGCCAGAACGATCCTATCCCGAGGTTCCCTGCAGCGTTTACTGTAGTCAACTTGTCATGCTCCAGAATTTCCTGGGAGAAACACCTCTAAGCCTGTCTATGAGAATTGTTTTGAGTTGTTAATTAATGTGTTAATTATTAAGGGAAGACCCATCTTAATTGTGGGCAGAACCACTCTCTAGGCAAGGGATCCCAGACAATATAAATCGGTGGAAACAGCTCTCTGCTCTTGACTATGGATGTAATGGCACCGGTGCTCTCTTGCTTCTGTCCACTGTGACGTCCCTGACATGATGAACTATAACCTGGAACTGAAAGCCAAATAAACCCTCTATCCCTCAGATTCCTTTGTAGAATATTTTTCTCGCAGCAGCAAGAAACTAAGACATTCCCCCATTCCATCCAGGATGAAATCACAGCTCACACCTGTCTCACTGCTGGCCTTCGCCATCCCTGGAAGGGCTGAGCACAATCAGGATCCCTTCCTCCAAGCGTCACCTCCTCAATGAAACCTATGGAAAGCTGTAAAGTCCTCTGACACATCCAGTCTCCCAACACCTGCTATTTTTCCCACAGCTTTCACCATTGTTCCCATGACTTTTTTTTTTTTACTGGCACAAGATATTTATTTATTTATTTATTTTTAAAATTTATTTATTTATTTATTGAAGATTTCTGTCTCTTCCCTGCCACCACCTCCCATTTCCCTCTTCTTCCCCCAAAAAAGTCCCCCTCCCTCGTCAGCCCAAAGAGCAATCAGGGTCCCTGCCCTGTGGGAAGTCCAAGGACCACCCACCTCCATCCAGGTCTAGTAAGGTGAGCATCCAAACTGCCTAGGCTCCCACAAAGCCAGTACGTGCAGTAGGATCAAAAACCCAGTGCCATTGTTCTTGAGTTCTCAGTAGTCCTCATTGTCCACTATGTTCAGCGAGTCTGGTTTTATCCCAGGCTTTTTCAGACCCAGGCCAGCTGGCCTTGGTGAGTTCCCAATAGAACATCCCCATTGTCTCAGTGTATGGGTGCACCCCTCGTGGTCCTGAGTTCCTTGCTCATGCTCTCTCTCCTTCTGCTCCTGATTTGGACCTTGAGATTTCTGTCTGGTGCTCCAATGTGGGTCTCTGTCTCTGTCTCCTTTCATCGCCTGATGAAGGTTAATATTCAGGAGGATGCCTATATGTTTTTCTTTTTGGGTTCACCTTCTTATTTAACTTCTCTAGGATCACGAACTATAGGCTCAATGTCCTTTATTTATGGCTAGAAACCAAATATGAGTGAGTACATCCCATGTTCCTCTTTTTGGGTCTGGCTTACCTCACTCAGGATAGTGTTTTCTATTTCCATCCATTTGTATGCAAAATTCAAGAAGTCATTGTTTTTTACTGCTGAGTAGTACTCTAATATGTATA
This sequence comes from Alexandromys fortis, assembly GCF_014885135.2. NCBI lineage: Eukaryota > Metazoa > Chordata > Mammalia > Rodentia > Cricetidae > Alexandromys > Alexandromys fortis. The sequence continues at coordinate 7,634,288 of NW_026067893.1, read as the reverse complement.
TATTCCATACTTTCTTCATCCATTCTTCCATTGAAGGGCATCTAGGTTGTTTCCAGGTTCTGTGTTTGTTTGTTTTTTCGAGACAGGGTTGCTCTGTAGCTTTGGAGCCTATCCTGGAACTAGCTCGTGTAGAACAGGCTAGTCTCAAACTCACAGAGATCTACCTGCCTCTGCCTCCAAGGGCTGGGATTAAAGCTGTGTGCCACCACTGCCTGGCTCACGTGACTTTATCTTTTAAAAGTATATTCTGCCCCTTTCTCCCCACCCTACACACATGCCATAGCCATCAACGCAGGAGCTGTTTCTGTTCTTTAAAAATGAGCAATAGCTGGCATTGAGTAAATTCTCATGTTTTCTGCAGAAATGAATGTGCCCGGATTGCACACTTCTCAGGAGCAGGGACAGTGGCTCTCTTCTTAGTTGTTCCATCTCTAGTGCTTATAACAACACTTGGTGCTAAATAAAATTTGCCACATTTTTTTCAAAGCTGATCAGTACCCCCAAGTCCTAATGCATCTGTGTCGAATAGGTTCTGCTCTCCTCCAGTACTGAAGGTTCCAGTCCAGGCTGAGGGAGCGCCTGGGCAAGCCAGAAAAGATTGTAAACAAAGTGACTGGCTCCTGCCCACACCCAAAAGAATAGCTAGAAAGAAAACCAGAGGTACCGGTAGGGGTTGTAAGTGAAACCCCAAGGCAGTGAGCAGTTTCATAGTCTTATTGCCAAGGAGCTGGCTCAGAATTTACGCCATTGGCTTTCTGGGCAAGAGAAAGAAGCACTATTCCCTGAGCTAGACTTGAATTCTTGTTTGTAAGACAGCAAAGCCACCTTCGCGGTCTTGAAGTTCTCTGGGGAAATCCCAGGAAGAAGACTGAGAATAATTGCCAGAGGATAAGAGCAGGAAGGGTTAAGCGTGGCTTGGGTCTGTAGACCTTACATCTTTGTAGGTAGACACGCGACCACGAACTGATCGCTATCTGTCTGGCCCAGGCAACCCTCTGAACCAGGAGGACTCTCCGTGTTCCTTTTACTGTTTTCAAAGATGAAGGTTTTCAGCGGTCAAGTTCATTGCCTAAAGCCCTTGAGCTCATACATGATGAAAATCATAGTGTACTTCCTGGCAGTAGGATGTTCTTAGCTCCCACACACAAAACCAACAGTTTCTAGGTAAGGGGGGGCCTTGAGGTGACCTCATCGAAACTGCTAATGTACTCAGTGAAAGAGGGAAGCCACTGGTTGTAGCATTTGAGTACGGATCAGATGGGCCTTAAATGCAAGCAGAAACAATAAGGGCGTGGAAACATTGTCAACTGAATTGTGCCCACCCCCACCCCAAAAGAAATCATAGATTATTTCCAGTTCTTCTGATCTTCTTTGGGTCTGTAATTAATTAAAATGAATCATTTCAGAACAGACAGGTTCCTACTCTGATATGACTGATTAAAAAAGGAATCTGGACACATGGTTCCTGCGGGAAGAATGCCATGTGAACGAGGAGGGAGAGTCAGAGTCATGCGCTGAAAGCCGAGCACGGAGATTGCCAGGAGCCACACAGAACCAAGAGAGACGTGCGACCAGATTCTTCCCTAAGAAAAAACTAAGTGAACCCATAGATACCTTGACCTTTTTGGCTTGTTTGTTTGTGTTTGTTTTTGTTTTTCAAGACAGAGTTTCTCAGTGTAGCCCTGGCTGTCCAGGAACTCCCTCTGTAGACTCCCTTTTGGCTGGCCTTGAACTCACAGGTATCCACCTGCCTCTGCGCCCCAAGTGCAGGATTAAAGGTGTGCACCACCGCCTGGTGATACCTTGACCTTACACGTCCAGATTCCAAAACTTTGAGACCATGTGTGTTGAGCTACCCGTTTATGGTAGTCTGTTGTAAAAGTTCTAGAAAACTAACATAACGCAAGTTCTAAAAATCCTAGTGTGTGTTTCGTATGCTGTTTTGGCAGCCCAGCATTCGCTCTGTAACCATGCCATTCATGGGGCCCATCTGTCACCCCCGCCTCCCTCTTGTTTTCAGTCTGTGTGGTCCAGGTGAGACACTGAATCCCAGGGAGCATGTGTAACCCAGACCCAGAACCCACAATAATAGGCGCAGAGATTGCTAAGGGCCCAGGGCAATCTAGTAAGGTTTGCATGATAAGGCTGGAATGGGAACAGCTCTCCTCTGCCAGGCAGCAACAGAGGCTGTACTCCTGAGCTGCTGGCTGTGCATGCCACCTTCCAAAGGTACAAAGGCAGCAGAAGGAAGCAAGGACAGAGGAGGGAAACAGACCTCGTAACAGCACCTGAGCCCTGCTTCTTGCTGGGCCTTGGACCACGTCTCCCATTTCACCTTTCAGAAGTCAGCCAAAAAATTTTCTTTTGATCTTAAGTCATTTTGACATGGGTTTTCTGTCACTTTTAATTAAGACTCCTTACTGAATCATTTAAATAATCACTTGCACAGTTGGATTTTATGCATGAGTGGTTTCAACTTTATTAATAATGGCGAACTAACAAATTAAAAAAGATTACAAAACATGGTGTCCCATTTTTACAATACATAGCTGTAGATTTAGATTCAAGGCGCTATAGTGTTAATGCTTTTTCAGAATCAACGCAGCATGATCGATAGCGTCTTGGAGCTTGTCTTGGGGTGACGGCAACTGAAGCAGTTTGTTTTCCCTGTTTTCTTTCTTTTTTGTTTGTTTTGTTATTATTTGTCTCTTTTGTTTCCTCTCTCTTCCCCTTATATCTGGCTAGAGAGAGAGTTCATAGAGTGAAGAAATCCACTTTAAAGCCAGATGCTGTGTTTGATCCCAAGGCCCAACCTGATGGAAGGAAAAAAATGACCCCTTCTTAGCTGTTCTCTGACCCCTGCGCACACCCAGTGGCAAATGCACATGCTCACACATACATAGACTTTTTTCTTTTCTTTTTTCTTTTGGAAAGTAAAAGGTTGGGAATTTATCTCATTATTGACCCTGAGTTTAATCGCCAGTGATGCCAAAAAAATGAAGAAGAAGAAGAAGAAGAAGAAGAAGAAGAAGAAGAAGAAGAAGAAGAAGAAGAAGAAGAAGAAGAAGAAGAAGAAGGAAGAAGAAGAAGAAGAAAGAAGAAGAAGAAGAAGAAGAAGAAGAAGAAGAAGAAGAAGAAGGAAGAAGAAGAAGAAGAAGAAGAAGAAGAAGAAGAAGAAGAAGAAGAAGAAGAAGAAGAAGAAGAAGAAGAAGAAGAAGAAGAAGAAAGAAAATAGAAGAGCTCCTCTTCATCTACCTTTCTCTTTGGAAGGCAAAGTGGGAAAGATTTGCATCTTCCAAACTTAAGCATTCCAATAGTGATCCTCCAGTGTCCAGGTGCTAAGAGGTCAGTATCCTGACTGTGCGCTGATGGGGGCTACGGCAAAATTCCTTCAGTAAACTCCCACATGAAGGGACTCTGAAAATGAAATCCTTGCAGTGGATGAAATGAAAATACAGCTTCTGAGAAGATCTTCAACTTTTCCAAATGTTTCTATGTGCTCTAGTGAAATTGATAGTCATAGGACGGGATGAGCAAGGCCCTCGCAAATTGATAGAATATGCTCTCTTTTGTTGTAAACTTAACTAAAAGATAGGCTTATGGTTACACCCTAGAGAGGAATGGGAGAAGAAAGCCAACTTTCAGAATGGTAGAGTCTGCCAACACAATGCACTGTAAATTAAGGGTGGGGGAGCACACTTGGCTCAGTGCGCATTCCGCTCACCCTTAGTCTTCAGTGAAAACTGAACTTGGACCTTTTGATATCTGAGTTCCATTTGCTCTTGGCAAAGTTCAGTTCTCCGGTTCAAATAAAAAAAAAATCTCTTAAACCTTATGAGGCCCACAGGGTTTCTTGGACATCAAATGGCTGTTGCGAAAACAGCATTTTGATGAGCTAAGTGTGATTGAATCCCAAACATACAGGGTAAGTGTTTTCTGGAGCACACAGACCCTCCTATGCTGCTGTGGGGATAAGGCTGGGGGAGGTATGTTGCCCGACTCTTCCCTTTAAGGGTTATCCTTCTTTACAATATTTTATCCTCTCCTCAAGAGTCCTTCGAGTGGAGGGAGGAAAGCCTTTGCCAAAAAGAGAGGGAATCGAGCGTGTCCATCTGTTCATGATGCTGAATTCTCACAGTCCCTTCCTGGTTATCCTTAAACACATGGCTGTGCACAGTTAGTACAGCAAGAGCAGAGGTCGGGAGATGATCTCCAGCCCTGGTTCTGCCGCTAAATGGAAGGAGAGCTTTGAAGCAGGCATAGCCCTTCTCTTCCCCGATTCCCTAAGCAGTCTGTTCCTGGAACCCTTCCAGACCTTCTGTGCAGAGAATCTGGAGTTGGGAGAAAGGCTATGTGTGGCCATCACTGGATTCTTTTGTAACCGTTTTACTGAAAAAATAGTCACATACCATGCAGTTAGCCTGTTTACAGTGTGCAGCTTGGTGGGTTTGGGATATTCACAGCCATCACCACAATCAATTTTAGACAATTTTCTTGATCTCAGAAAGAAATCCATACCCTCTGTACTCACTCTTCACTCTATACTCACATCTTTCACACCCTAAGGAACTGCTAATCTATCTGAGTAAATTTGTCTTATCTAGGAGCTGTAGATAATAATATTTGATAGAGTTTTTGACTGGCCCTTTCCATTTAATATGTTATTTTTAAGATTTTGGGGTTTTGCTTTGTTTTGTCTGGGTTTTGTTGTTGTTGTTGTTTGTTTTTTTGTTTTTTTTTTTTTGTTTTGGGATTTTGTTTGTTATTTGGTTTTTCATGACAGGGTTTCTCTGTGTAGCTCTGACTATCTTGGAACTCACTCTATAGACCAGGCTGGCCTCAAACTCAGACCTCCGCCTGCCTCTGCCTCTGCCTCCTGGGTGCTGGGATTAAAGGTGTGCGCCACCAGGCACAGCTAGGTTTTTATTTTTAATTGCTTGTGTTGTGAGTCTGTGGCGGGGTATGTATATATGAGTGCAAGTGCCCTTGAAAGCCAGAAGAGGGCATCAGATCCCATGGAGCTGGACTTTCAGGTGCCTGGGAACACCCTAAAACAGCATTTTAAAGTTTATCCATGCTGCATCATGGACCAGTACTTGATTCCTTCTTATTCCCAAATGCACTAAATAACATCCCATTTAATAGGGATTATCTTTCACTGAATGGACGTCTGTGGTGTTCCCACTTCAGGGTACACGAATGTAGTGGTTTGGATGAGCGTGCTTCCCCATAAGCTCAGGTGTCTGAATGCTTCAGCACCCAGTTGGTGGAGCTGTTTAGGTAGGTTAGGGAGGTGTGGCCTTGCCAGAGGAAATGTCGTGAGGGGGGGGGCAAGCTTTAGGATCTCAAAACCTCACACCATTCCCAGTGCTTCCCCTCTCCTCTGCTTCCTGCTTGCAGTTTAAGATGTGAGCTCTCAGCTTCCTGCTCTAGCCACCATGGCTGCCACTTCCCCGCCACGATGGACTCCAATCCATCTGATACCGTTACCCCAAATAAACTCTTTCTTCTCTCAGTTGTCTTGGTCGTGGTGTTTTAACACAGCAATAGGAAAGGAACTACGACAATGAGCAAGGCTGGTACTGAAATTCATTTTCGACTTCTTATTTACACATATACTTTGTTTTGAGAAGACAGCTGCAGATAAAGTGTTAATCACACACCATTTCCTTTGCAGAACTGCTGCTCTGTTTTCAAGGAAGACTGAGTCATCTCATGTTGCCAGCATCACCGCGAGGGCTCCTGTCCCTGTCCTCACCACACCCATTGTCTTTCTTTTCTAGTCATCCTAGTGAGATTGAAGTCACATCTCACTGTGATTCTCTTTTCCTGACACTAATGACATTTACGTGTCTCTGCAGGGTGATGTGTCTGTTCAGACCCTTTTCCAATTTTAAATTCAGGTTCTTTATCATTGTTATTGTCGTCGGTATTGTTGAATTACAAGCACTCTTTATATATTCTAGATGCAAGTCTCTTATCAAGTGTGTGATTTGCAAATAATTAGCTCCCATAAATTGCTGTAGGTCATTGCACTTCAAATTCAGATTAGAGGAGCCAAAGATGACTCAGTGGTTAAGAGCACTTGCTATTCTTGCAGAAAACCTAGATTTGACTCCTAGCACCCACCTGAGATGGCTCGTGCACAGCTACCTATGACACCAGTTCCGGGGAATCTAATGCCCCCTTCAGGCCTCACAGACACCTGCATGCACACGGAGCACACATACATAAAATAAAATAAATAATAAATCTTGAAATTCTGATTAAATGGCAGCGCTTTGAAAGGAAGCCTTCCGTATGTAAGCATTGTTATGTTGGGTTTCCTCTGAAAACTCACACTGCTTTGGGGACTTTGCCCTTCCTTCTGTTCAGTACCAGGCAGCTCCCAGGGAGCAGCCCCTCCCCCCCAAGAATGAGGCCAGCAGCCCTCCCCCCATCTGCCATTCTTTACCTATCCAACATCTGATTTGTGACCCCTCTTCCCAGAGAACCTAACAAAGCGTGGCCTGGGTTTCAACCCCACTGAAATCGTCCTTGCAATTGAAGTAAACAGCTCCTTGCCAGAATGTTGTCACCTTTGGCACCCGAACAAACTTCCTCCCCACTTCACACCAGCTAGCAAGTCCTCCACTCCTGCTATTTTGCAATTTTGGTTTTTCAAGTCCTAGGGCAAGACACTGGAACTTGGCAGGATTTGGGCTGTTCTGCTACTACTGATGTCATGAGTGTCCCCGGCCATATGCATTCTCATTACTAACTCAAACCAGCCAAACAAACAAATGGAGCCGAGAAGACAGACCAACGGGTTGCCTGGGCTTCAGAACTACATTAAAATACTCAGAAAAAAAATAAAGCAATTTAGTGCTTAGGCCTACATCCAAAGATGAAAAACACTTTTTCTCATTATTAACCATCACTTGCCCTGGTCACAGTTTGCCTGACAAAAGTCCCTCTTGAAATAAGCTAGGTACCCCTAAATATATGTTATTGAAATAGTCGTGAGTGTGTGTGGTATGTGAGCATGTGGGGGTGAGCACAGGGCAGGGTACACCCATACACATACATGTTGGGCATCTTGTCCCATCATTCTCCCCCTTATCCCCTAGAGACAGAGTCTCCCTGAACCTAGATCTAAACTGACAGCCACAAACCCACACAATCTCCTGTCTCTGCTGCTCACAGCATTGGGTTACAGTCATGCCCAGTTCTGTATTTGGGTGCTGGGAATTTGAACATCAAACACTCTCATCCCTGACCCTCTGCCTAGGTTCCTTATGAGTAACATTCCTATTCCTGTTTCTCACCAGCCTTTATCTTTTTATTTCTCTCTTGCTTCTCTTAAATATAGGATATAGTTCAGATGCCTTACAATGCGTTCACTAAAAGATTGCACTTCAGTGGGGGTTTGTGGGTGTGCAGAGCTGCTCACTCATCACCACAGCCCACTTTTGACATTTTATCAGCATGAAAAGAAACATCGTATCCTTAGCATAACTCGTTGCCTTCACCCGTCCCAGCCTTGAGTTCCCTCCCGTACTGTGTTCTCTTTCTTTGTTGCTACCTTGACCACATCATGAACAGAATCACATCATATGCCGCTCTGGCCAGCTTCTTTCACTTGGCACAGTGTTCTCAGGATCAATGAACGATGTAGCATGGGCCAGAACTTCTTTTATTGTAGAATACTCCATTAAATAAGAATGCCACTTTTTTGTGAGGTTTCGTTTTATCGTATACAATAAGGAGGGGACCGTTTGTTGATTCCTGGCTGCTTAACCCTGAAATAATCACACAGAAACTGTATTAATTAAATCACTGCTTGGCCCATTAGCTCTAGCTTCTTATTGGCTAACTCTTACATATTAATTTAACCCATTTCTATTAATCTGTGTATCGCCACATGATACTGATGTGGGAGTGTCATATATCAATCTGTTGATTTCATTGGTTAAGCAATAAAGAAACTCCTTGGCCCTGATAGGTTAAAACATAGGTGGAGGAGTAAACAGAACAGGATGCTGGGAGGAAGAGGAAGTGAGCTCAGACTTGACAGCTCTGCTCTCTGGAGCGGAGACGCTAGGCTCCGCTCTCCCAGGCAGCTCCTACCCAGGATGGACGTAGGCTAGAATCTTCCCGGTAAGCGCACCTTGAGGTGCTTACACACCTTATTAGAAATGGGCTAGTCCAGGTGCGAGAATTAGCCTAGAAGAGGCTAGATAGAAATGGGCCAAGCAGTGCTTAAATGAATACAGTTTGTGTGTTGTTATTTCGGGGCATAAGTTAGCAGGCGGCCGGGGTGCTGGGGACGCAGCCCCGCCGCTCCTATTTCAACATGATACATGGCAGGGTACACCCATACATACACATGGAAGCCAGAGGATGATGTTGACTGTCTTGTTCCATCACTCTTACCGGCTAAGGTTCCAGTGTCTGGCTCCAGTGGGGCTACCTGGCTTCTCCCTGACTCTGCCTCCTTCCTCCCAGAATTCAGCTTAGTTTTCCCCACCTAGCTCTGTCCCTATATAACTCTGCTATAGGCCCAAAACAGTTTCTTTACTAACCAATGGTATTCACAGCATACAGGGGAAAATCCCACCTCAGTTGTGTATGTTCTGTGCATGCACTGGTGTACACATGGCAGAGTATGTATATGAAAGGCAGAGGACAACTTTTAGAGTCAATTTTCTCCTCCTGTGGTGGGTACTGGGTATGGAAATTGGTCTTCAAGAGTGTGCAGCAAGTCTTTTTACCCACCGAGTCACCTCAGCCGTCCTCATTTGATTGTGTTTTTGGAGACAGAATCTTGCTGTGCAGCTGAAGCTAGCCTCAGAATCACTGTACACCTCAGACTAACCTCAAACTCACAATCCTGCCTCAGCCTCCCACATGCTGGGATTACAGTTGTACACCACCACACCACGCTACATTTTATCTGATGGGGGATTTCCCTCTGTAGGCTGTGAATATGTTCTACTACCACTGGTTAATAACGAAGCTACTTTAGCCTATGGCAGAATACAGCTAGGCAGGAAAACTAAACTGAATGCAGGGAGAAAGAAGACACAGTTAGGCAGATGCCATGTAGCCATCCAAGAAGCAAGATGTGAGGTAACAAACCACGAGCCTTGTGGTAAAATGTAAAATAATAGAGATGGGTTAATTTAAGATGTAAGATCTAGCTGGGAATCCGCCTGATCCGTTAGACAAACAATGTTGTAATTAATATAGTTTTGTGTGATTACTGAGGTCTGGGCAGCTGGAGAAATGAAAGTACAGTCTCCATTTACATTTATCTATTCATTAAAACAAACCTTAGGGATTTTCTACTTTGGGGGCACCATGAACAATGCTGCTATAAACATTTGAGCATAACACATCCGAAAACCACATATCTCACTAGGGATAGACTTGCTGGGTTGTGCTGTAGTGCTATGCTTAATATTTTGAGGAACTGACAAGCTTTTTTTTTAAAGCGCCCGCTCCGCTTTGCATTCCCAGTGCGATGGCCCACGGTCCAGTCCTCCGCACCATTGCGGCTCTTGTCAAGCTTTGTCAATATGGATTCCAGCCTTCCAGGGCTCAGATGAAATTCCTCGTGGCATTCGCCATTGGGAAATCAGAGTGGCATCTAATTTTAGGGTGACCCTTATTTAGCCTCTTCTTCTAGGAAATCTATTGGAGAAAAAAGGCCTCCAGGGACAATTTACAACCAATTATGTTTCCACAGTGCAGTGTAAGCCTGCAATTCTAAGCACCTAGTCTGGGCATGTTAAATACAAACAAAATAGAGCTGAACTCAAGCCAAGGATGTGGAATTTTAGAAGTCCTAAGGATTCATTCACCAACAGTTTCCTTCCATAGATGAAGATTCTTAAATCAAACCAAGAGACTCGTGTGAGCAAGGTTACGCAGCTATTTATTATAGAATAAGACTGAAACCTGATCTTATCAGCCCACACTGAAGTCCCAGACAGCTCGACTCAGCAAACACAGGAGCAGTTATAATCTCCAGGGCAAAGGTAGTATACATACCCACACACAACAAAGTTCATAAATATCTGGGCATAACATATTCTAAAACCCAAAAGGAAAGCTGGGAGCTGATTCTAGCCAATTGTTGTATTGAATGCATGTTATACAGCATTTTAAGATTTTGCTTGGGGGATAGAGAGTTGACTCTGTATTTAGGAGCACTCACCTCTCTTGCGGAGGACCTGAGTTCAATTCCCAGCACCCACATGGCCACAAACCATGGTCTGTAAAATCAGCTCCAGGAAAACCATTGCCCTCTTCTGGCCACCTCTGGAGCTGCAGCCACAGGAACATACACAGATACATACACATAATTTAAAACTCATTCTTTAAAAGGACTTTGCTTAAATAGTTGCTGCTATGGTTTGAGTATAATTTATTCCCCAAAAGTGCTCAGAGATTGAGTGCTATTCTTTAAGTGTTAAGAGGTTGTGCGACCTTTAGAAATTTGATAGCTCACTGGATATACCTGTGTTCATAGGGCTGCAGATGACTCTCCAAGACCCTGGGGAGTTCTTATAACAGCCAGTTTCTATAAGAGAGAGCCTGCCTGTCTGTACTTTCTTGCTTCCTGTCTCACCGCACAGTCAAATCTTGCACACCCTCCTGTTGATGTGATCCATCACCCATAGGCCTTCACGATAGCCGAGAAGAGGTCACCATGTCCTCCAACCTCTGGGACTCTAAGAAAAATAAAACTCTTATTCTTTATTGAAAAACACAGCTTTGTGTATTTTGTCATAGAAATGGAAATTTGGCTAATATAGCTTGCCAATTCATAGAACAGAGATTTCATACACACATCCACTGACATCAAGCCTACGGCTAGTGTTCAAATTTTGCAATGCCCAGACAAGACGGTGCATTTCTGCAACTCTATCCTTAGAGGTTGGAGGCAGAACGATCGTGAGGTCAAGGTCATCCCTGGCTGCACAGTGAGCTTGAGGCTGATCTGGGCTTTGTGAGATTCTGTTTCAAAAGGAAAAGTCAGCTAGAGAAGAGCAGTTCAGTCCAGTGTTTGCCCGATGGGATCGTGCATTGTCCTCTAAGCCCACCGGTTCCTGAAAGGATCTGAACTCAGGACAGTTATCCCAGATGACTGGGACTTGTGTTGACTGCAGTACTCTACCATACGGAGCTTAGGGAGAGAGGGGGAGACCGAGAGAAGGAAGGAAAGCAAGAGAAAGGGAGACAGAAAGATTTGGACAGACACCATGGGCAACAGATCTCTGCCTGGGTTGCAGGCCTGTCACAGAAACAGTGGGGGAGGGGGTCTCCTTTTGGCCTACATTCACAGACCGAGCAGCAGACACAGCAAGACTTATGCAGAGAAATAAAGACAACGTGTTGCCCAAGTTCCCTCAAGGGAAGGTCTGGGAACAGCGTGCATTCTTTGAACAGAAACCCTTCGCCTCCTCTCCTGCGAAAAGCTGGCCGTGTTTCCAGAACGTGCTCTCCTGTGCAGCAAGCGCATCAGCTCTCACCATCGCTAGCGGGTGACCTAGCCCACAGCCCCTGAGGATGCCGGATCCTGTGGAGCGCCCGCAGGCAGAATGCCGCGGGCAGTGTGCGCACCAGACTGCTGCTGGCTGGGAGTGCGAAAGGGAAGCTACCCATCTTCAGCTTTCTTTTGGTCCTAGGAAATGACCAACGCTCGGCCTTCAGTGGGGTCACACGCACTGAGAAGAGTTCAGAGCACCAGAATGCCAGAACGGCTTCTTACTGTCTGTGGATGCTTTGGTAACTTTATTTCTTCTCTCAAGGAGGCAAGGGAAAGAATTGGGTAGTGGAGCATAAGTTCGAGACCAGCCTGGTCTACAGGACCTAGCTCCAGGACAGGATCCAAAACTACAAAGAAACCCTGTCTTGAAAAACCAAAAGAAAAAATAAAGAAAATCGCTTTACACTAGCTACAGAAAGAACTCTGTTCCCACAAGGCATTTTAAAAATCTCAAGTCTTTACATCTCTGTAAATCAAATGCTGTCACAGCAGGAAGAGTCTTTGGAGACCATCTATTTCACTGAACATATGAAGCAAGCAATTTGCTCTCCCATGACATGAGGTGATGGCCCTGATCAGTGTGTGGTCCCATCAGTCTGAGGCTCTGTCAATGCCCTCATTGTAGAAAGCAAGGCACACCTGCACACAGCAGAGTAGATGTGCCCCTCACCCCAGGGGCGGGAGGCCCTACTATTACGCAAAGCAGTAAGCAGTCACCCTTCCTGCAGTGTGGACTCACTATTCCAACCAGCTTCAGAGGCCCCTGGGTGAGACTGGGGGCCCATGAGATCGGAACACACAACACACGTGGGAGAGCAAAGCGAGACCTACACTCTACACTCTTTCTCTTCGCCAGGAAGCTGCATATGTGAGGCACAGGACCCACAGCTCTGGGTTTGGAGCTCAGGACAGCTGTGAAAACAACCTGTCCCAGGCTTCACCCAGCTCTGTCACAAAGAGGCTTCAGCGGCTTCTCGCCAGGGAGGAACTCCCAGCCTAAACAGAGAGCAAAACAAACTCAGCGGCTGTTGTGTGTGACCTCGGCACAGCCAGGTCATCGCTCCTGCCTTTGAAGTTAAGTGGAATAGAAAACACATGGCTGTAAAGTAATGTGGGGAAGATTTTCCTTGGGGCTGGGCAGATGATTCCGTGGATAACACATCTGCCACAAAAGCCCGAGAACCAGAGTTCAAATGCCCAGAACCCACAGGTGCGCATGGTGACGGACCTATAATCCCAGTGCTAGAGAGAGAGAGAGAGAGAGAGAGAGAGAGAGAGAGATGAGGGAGCCCTAGAGCAAGCTAGCTAGACTAGTCATAGGGATGCGTTCTGGGTCCAATGAAAGCCTCAGACTCAATAAGTAAGATGGAGAGTGAGCAAGAAAGACTCTCCACATCAGTTCCCGCCGCCACACACAGGTGCACCCACATGTGAACATGCACACACCTGTGGACAAACAAGTGCACCTTCATGTGAATGTGCACACATGTGCACACACAGGCACACCCACATGTGAACGTGCACATGCACGTGCACACACAGGGTGACCTACATGTGGACTTTCACATGCACGTGCACACATATGAGTGCACCCACATGTGAACACGCACACACACATGCACAGACACAGGTATACGCACACATGAATGTGCAAATGCATACGCACACATACACATGTAAAAAATGGTTTCTCATCCACCCGGCAACTGAAACTGGTCTTAAACTTTCAATATAAGTTAAGGAAATACTGACAGATAAATGGAAAGAGAAATTGTGGCACTATGTACACACAGTATAAGATCATTCAGTTTTTTTTTAAATATTTATTTATTTATTATGTATACAATATTCTGTCTGTGTGTATGTCTGCAGGCCAGAAGAGGGCACAAGACCTCATTACAGATGGTTGTGAGCCACCATGTGGTTGCCGGGAATTGAACTCAGGACCTTTGGAAGAGCAGGCAATGCTCTTAACCACTGAGCCATCTCTCCAGCCCCTCATTCAGTCTTTTTAAAAGGACATTTTTCCATTTGCTGTGACAAGATGAACTCAGAGGACATGACCAGACATGAAAGAAAAATACTACATACTCCTTAATGTCCAGAATCTGGAAGAAAAAGATGCATAGAAGCAATAAAATGGCAGTTATGGGGGCAGGGTGGGGAGCAGGTAGGAAGGAAAATAGGAAAATGTATGTCAAAGGTATTGCAAAGCAGGTCTTTGGGATGAGTAAACCAAAGATGCAATCTGCAGCCTGGGGACTGTCTTAGGGATATTTCTATTGCTGTGATAAAATACCATGACCAAGGCAGGTTATGGAAGGAAGCGTTCATTTGGGCCTTCTGGTTCCAAAGGGATGCGATTGTATCATAGAGCAGCCAGGAAGTGGGGCGGCACTAGGCATGGCAGCAGGATAGCTGAGAACTCACACCTCCAACCACACCCAGGGAGAGCACCCTGGGACTGGTGTGAGGTTCTGAAACCCCAAAGCCCACCCCCAGTGACATGCTTCCTCTAGCAAGGTCACACCCCCAAAGCCTCCCCAACCACAAGGACGATACATACAATGTGCTGCCTACTATAAATTTTCTGAATGAATAGATTTGATTTGGTGTTTGTTTGTTTCTTTGTTTTTGTTTTTTGTTTTGTTTTTTGTTTTCAAGATAGGTTTTCTCTGTAGCTTTGTAGTCTATCCTGGAACTGGCTCTGTAGACCACAGATATCTATTCGGGTAGGCGCTCCACTCCAAGACCCCTCGCCCACCTCTCTCCAAACCCTGATGTATAACAAAGTCCACCAGATCCCTCTCCCAGAGATGCGCAAGACCACTCCTACAGGGTACTTAAACTGCCCCCCAGAACACAGACACGTGGTTTTCTAGTATTCTTTTCCCATTTCCTGGGGGGGTGGGGGCTGGAAAATCATCCAAGAGCGTTGTGTCCATTAAAACTTGGCTTTTTCTAATTCAGTTTGATTCGGTCTGATTTGCATTGTTGCGTCAGCAGAGAGGCTTATCAGGGTACAGAAACAAATTTCACCTGCCTCTGACTCTTGAGTGCTGGGATTAAAGGTGTGTGTCACCAGCTGACTTGCTATAGACGCTTTTGCCCCACACGTAAAGGGTAACTAGGTGAAACAACAGGTGTGTTATTTGCTCAGTTATAGCAAGACATCATTGGGGGTGACGCTGGGGAGATGGTTTTGTGGCTAAGAGCACCTGTTACTCTTCCAGGGGACCCAGTTTTGAGTTCCAGCACCCACATGGCAGCTCACAAGCTCTGTAGCTCCAGTTCCAGGAGAACTGACCTCCTGTTCTGGCCTCTACGGGAACCAGGCATGCATGTGCTGTGCAGACATACATCTAGGCAATAACCATACATATAAAATAATTTTTTAAATCATGTGAGACAACAAGATAGCTCAGTGGGAAAGGTACTTACCTCAAAAGCCTAGAAATTTAAATTTTATCCTTAGAACCCAGAAAAACCTACAAGGGAAAAGCTGATCCTACAACATTGTCCTCTGACCTCCACACAAGCACCATGGCACATGCACTGTAGAGCTAATGACCACACATCAAGCCCCCAGAATTACATACTAACAATAATAATAATAATATTGATAATATTATTATTATAATTTTTAGTCATTTATTTGGAATATATACAGTTAAGTAAATCTGGAGACAGGATTTCGGTGCCTAAAACCTTGCTTCAGTCAGCTTTCTACCACCGTAACAACCTACCTGCTAGAGGAAACTCAGGAAATGAAAAGAGCTTTATTTTGGCTCTAGTTCCAGGACTTCAAGTACAAAATTGGGTGACCTCATGGATTTGGAGTTCCGTGGAAGCAGCACTTCATGGGGTCTTATGAGCTCCTCCCTAATCCATGATGGAATGTTGAAGGTCTCAGTCTTGTAAATACCACATCTGAAAGGCCCACAGCATGCACGTGTGTGCATGCGTGCGCGCGCGCACACACACACACACACAGAGAGAGAGAGAGAGAGAGAGAGAGAGAGAGAGAGAGAGAGAGAGAGAGAGAACCCAGGAACCAAGCTCTTTATACATAGACCTTTGCGAAATATCCATTTAAACCATGGCTCACCTTACACTGCTGTACCAGACAAGGCTCTGTCCTGCCTTCCACCTAACCATGCACCCTCTCTAGGCTCTAGCCTCACCTTCATTTGTGCCTCAGGACCTTTGCACACTCTCCTCATAATGAACCCACAGCGGCACTTCCGTCCCAACCCTTGTGTGACTTCTCTTCTTTAGCATTCACGTGGAATGGCCCTGCCATCCCAGTGACGTTGCCTTTAGTGCCAACACCCCATGCCTGTACGTTCTTACACAGAAGGGTCGGTGGGCCACATCCCACTATCCCTCGTTCTGAATTCACAGGGACTGGTATGGTCGAGTCGCTTATCCTTTTTATGTTATTTTTTCTTTAATGGCTTTATATTATGTTTAAACTATTTTTCTATGACTGTCTATACCTATTTTCTTTTCTTTTATAAGCCTACGTACATGTTTTAAAGACACTGTGGATCTGTCTTTCTTGAGCATCTGCAGTATTCTCTGATCACATGAAACAAATCTTAAGTTGCTATGTCAGTCACCAGCGGCTCATCTTAATGCATGGTGCTGGCAGCTGGCTCCAGCCCATAGCCGTCTCTTACACCAGGCCTACCCAAGAGACCTCGCTCACCAGGAAACCGTGCCAGGAAGTCACGTTTGACTCTCTGTTTTGAGCTTTTTTATTTTAGCTTTCTCGGGCCTTATGTGGATATATGTGGTTGGACGTTGGGCACCATATGCAGGCAGATTTTTCTTTGGGCCACCAACTCACAAAAGATGACATGGAGTCTTTCCAACTTTTTGTTTTGTATTGTTTTTTGTTTTGTGAGACAGGATTTCTCTGTAGCTTTAGAACCTGTCCCAGAGTTTGCTCTGTAGACCAGACTGGCCTCGAACTCACAGAGGTTTACTTGCCTCTGCCTCTTGAGTATTAGGATTACAGATGTACATCATCACTGCCCAGCAATGCAGTCTTACTAGTAATTATGAAGGCTCAGTTTATAGCTTAGACCTGTTCCTCTAGTTCTTATAAGTTAATCCATCTCCATACATCTGCATGTTGCCACATGACTCGTGGCTTTTACCTCTCTTCCTGCATGTCTGTTCTCTTTCTACATTTGCTGGCGACTCCTCCTTTCTTCTTCCCAGAGCTCTCTGCCCCCAGAAGTCCTACTTAACCTCTTTGTTCCTAGCTAATGGTCATTCAGGGGTGTGAGGGTTAGAAATGCTAGGTAGGAGGAACAGAGACAAGAAAGAATCACAGTGACACAGAATAGTACCAGGAGGGCAGCTCAGTCTCGCCTGCATACTGAATTCTGAGTACTAAGTTTGTCCTGTGTTTAATTTTCCATATACTTCTATACCCCAAATAAAGCAAGGTGGGGGGAGAAGCAAAAGACTGCTTTAGCATGATACAAAGGACAACTAGAACAGTTACTTGCTTCAATACTTTGAGACATCAAGCGATTAATTCATGAGAAAAGCATTCTGTTGTTTAGGCAATGAACCCACCTAGACAAAGTATCCCAAAGAGAGTCACTCTCTAGGTCAAACCTCCTAATTCAAAAGAAGGAGCAGAAGTATGCTTAAATTCTCTGACCTTTGGTCAGGGTGGACAGGATACACCTATGGGCCATCTCAATATCCAAAACGCCAAGTAACCACACCCTAGGTCAGGGTGTGTAGCCACACTTGTTAACAACTTTAAGCAAGCTGAAACTCTTTGACCTTCAGACAAGGCTCACATTTTTGGACCTCCACAAGTAATACTTCATTGTGCAAATGTACCATGCTTTTTTTGTCCATTCATTCATGGGTGGATATCTAGGTTGTTTCCAGTTTGTGATTATTATGAATAGAGCAGCAATGAACATGGTTGGCCAAGTGTCTCTGTAGTAAGATGAAGCATTTTTGGATATATTCTCAAGTGATGGGGGAGTGATTTCTTATTAATAAAGAAACTGCCTCGGCCCTCATAGGACAGAAAATTAGGTAGGCGGAGTAGACAGAAGAGAATTCTGGGAAAAAGAAGCTGAGGGTGAGTCTCCATGTTTCTCCCTCTCCAGACAGATGCAGGTTAAGATCCTCTCTGGTAAGCCAGCTCTTGGGCTACACAGAATATTAGAAATGGGTTAGAACAATATGTAAGAGCTAGCCAATAAGAAACTGGACCTAGCCGGGCCAGGCAGTGTTTGAAAGAATACAGTTTCCGTGTAATTATTTCGGGCATAAGCTAGCCATGCGGGCGGCGGGGTGCTGGGGACGCAGCCCTGCCGCTCCTATTTCAACACTCAAGAGTGGCATAGCTAGGTTTTAGGTTATATCAATGCCCATCTTCCTGAGGAACAACCACACTGTTTTCTATAATGGCTGTACAGCTTTGCCCAGCAAATGGATGAGTGTTCCCCTTCTTCCACATCCTTGCCAGCAAGAACTGCCCTTTGTTTTATTGATCTTGGCCATTCTGATAGGTGTGAGATGAAATCTCAAAGTAGTTTCAAGTTGCATTTCCCCAGTGACTAAGGACATTAAACATTTACTTAAGGTTTCTTGGACATTTGACTTTCCTCTTTTGAGAGTTCTATGATTAGATCTGTGCCCCATTTTTTAATAGGGTTATTTGTTTCCTTTATGTCCAGTTTTATTTTACGTGCTTTGGATATTAGCCCTCTATTGGACGCAGAGCTTGTAAAAATCTTTTCCCATTCTGTAGACTGTTGTTTTGTCCTTCTTGTGGTACCCTTTGCCATACGGAAGCTTTTCGGTTTCATGACGCCTGTGTTACCGATGTTCTGTTCAGAAAGTCGTCTCCGGTGCCAGTGCAGACAAGGCTACTTCCCACTTTCCCTCCTGTCAGGTTCAGTGTGCCTGGCTTTATGTTGCGGTCTTCGGAGTTTTGGGCTGGGTAATAAGTATGCAACTGTTTGGATTCTTCTACATGTGGCCATCCAATTTGGCCAGCAGCATTTGTTAAAGATGCTGTCTGTTTCCCCAGTGACTATTTCTGGCTTCTTTATCAAAATTCAAGTGTCCATGGCTGAGTGAACTTATTTCTGGGCCTTCAATTCTGTTCCATTGATCAACATGTCTGTTTTTGTGCCAGTACCATGCTGTTTCTATTCCGATAGCTCTCATACAATTTTGAGATCAAGGATGGCGATGTCTCCAGCAGTTCCTTTCTCGTTCAGGAGTGTCTTGGTTGTCCTGGGTGTTTTGTTTCTACGTGAAGCTGAAAACTGTTCTTTCAAAATCTGTGAGGAATTGTGTTAGAATTTTGATGGGGGATTTTGCATCGAATCTGTAGATTGTTTTTGGTAGGATGGTCATTTTTACTATATTAATCTTACCAATGCATGAGGGCCCCTGACTTCTAATGGCATTCTTTCTTGACCTGGCCTTGTTACAAGAATGTGTCAACTGGGTAGAAAACTCACAACCTGTGCCATTTCCTGTAGCTATATTTCAGAGGGGAAATTCTTTAAGACGCTTTTAGAAGAAAATACAAGGGAAGATCATAGACTGACTCTTGTTCTTTCTTTTTGTTCTTCTCCTCTATATTTCCGGGGTTTTTCTTTTCTTTTCTTTTTTTCTTGTTTGAAATACTGGGGATTAAATGAACATTAGGTCTTATGAATACCAAACAAGAATTCTACCATTGCACGACATCCTCAGATGAGGATTTATTTTCATTTTTATTTTCAAGATAGGATCTCACCAAGTTGCCCATGCTGTCTTGAACTTAGAATCTCCCTGTCTTGACCTCCCGACTAACTGGGATCACAGTCTCCACTACTGGGCCCAGTTGAAAGGATTGTTGGATCTAGGCTTGGGATATAGCTCAGTTGGTAGGATGTATGCCTTCTCATGCAGAAAGTCCTGGATTTGATTCTCATTACCAGTAACCCAGGTATGGTTGTTATGATTTACAATGTGAGTGACTCTGGGGGATCCCACGGCAGTTGGAAGACTGTGGCGGGTAAGAGACAGAGAGACGTGCTGTGCAGAGAGAGCTGGATGTGCTACAGAGAGATTATTTAATGGATATTGGGAGAGTATTAGGAGAACAGGGTTGGGGGGGAGGAGAAATAGAGGGACAGAGGGGCAGGGAAGAGGAGAGAGAAGAAGGAAAAGGGGGAGAAAGACAGAAAGCTGCCTCTTCAGAAAGGACGAGGGAGAGAGAGAGGAGAGAGAGAGAGAGAGAGAGAGAGAGAGAGAGAGAGAGAGAGAGAGAGAAGAAAAAGGGAGAGAGCAGAGACCAGTTTGCCTCAGCAGGAGGGGGGTGGGAGATTGGGAGTGGGCAGAGCTTGTCTATTAAAGGGACAGAGTACACAGGTAACTGGGCAGGCCAACATAATTTTAATTATAACAATGGCAACACACGTCTATAATCTTAGCACTTGGGAAGCATGGTAAAAAGAGGAATTTTCCTTATTTCTTATATGATACAAAAAACATAAATCCTTAAATGTTTGAAGAATTCAATTGCAGAAAAATATTTTAAGTGAAGAAGGAAGCAGAGACAACAGCAGCAAAGACTCCGCAAACATGAGATGAAGTGATATCATAAAGCCACAGCGTTCTTTTTGCCAGGATCTGTACCCAAGTCCTTTGTAAATGTTGTTCCCTGGACCCCTGTGACTACCTCTGGGGAACAATGTTATGATCATCCCTGTTTTGCTAATGGGCAAGCTACTATTTGAGGAAATTCGGTTACCTGCTTACAGGCATTTCACAGTAGGAAGTAAGAGCCAGCAGAAAACTCAGGAGGGTCTGACTTGCAGGATTTTGTCATCCACCAGGTACACAGAAGGATAGAAGTCCAGATGGGGGAGGGGCTGAGGTTGGGGTCATAGGTTGTGTTCCAGATTCCTTTCCCCATAGATTCCAGCAATGTTCTCCATAGAGTAACCACACGGCAACCGCTGCTGCCTTGAGATCACGTTAGAACTCTTTTTTCCTGGTTGATTAGCGTGAGTGAGTGGGGAGGGGGAAAGGGTAAGGAGGGGCCGACATTCACTCCCTGAGCCTGTCACCCCTAGACCAATGGCCTTCACAGCCACTCTGAAGCAGCTCTGCACTCTGACTGACCCTGTCCTCTGGGAGATGGATCCCACATACCTGGCCCATTCCAACCCCCAAGCACAGCCCCACCCACCCAAGAACCTTTCCCTTCCTCTTTAATTTGGCCAGGATGAAGCCATACCTGTACCCAGTAGGTGGTAAGTGCTACCCCTGGCTGTTTCATGAGACTTTCCCCAGTGTGACTGTTCATTTTACCCTGTCCAACACAGTAACCATCAAGCCACACTTGACTTCGACACCTGCTATGACAAACATGGCTAAAAATGGCTGCCTGTGGCTAGCAACTACCACATTGGACAGCACAACTTTAGGCTACACTGATTAAATCACTGCTTTGATTAGGTTTCTTCCAGAAATGAATACAGTGGTTGATTGGTTTTGTTTGACTTGTGGGAGTCTTGTCTTTGGATGCGAGCCATTAGCATAAGAAAAGAATTAAAGACAGGGAAAGTCTACTTGTGTGGTCCTTCAATTTCAATGCTGAGCACAGAGGAGAGTCAGCACAGTGAATTCCTATTAACAACAGTTTCCGGTTCAAACTAACAGAAGTTGAAAACACAGCCTGGGGCGTTTGGAACCCTAAGAAGCAGATGTTCCACTCTCAAGGAGGTAGAATATGGATTCCAGGAAGAAGCTAATAGCTTTTTCGTGGCAGAAGCCAGCACCTAGGACCCAGCTGAGGGCGGACATTAGTGCTGGTTACATATTCAGAGTTCTCTAAGGCCTCTCAGCCATTACCTACAATCTTCTGCAGCTCAGTGGTGGCTCAAGATTCCACAGTGGGTCCCAGGCAGGGTCTGGAGAGGTGATAAATGCCACAAGCCAGAGGACGCAGCCATGCCTGGGGGGTGCTAATTATAGGCATTGCGTATGGCATTCCCGTGAAAGCAGACTCATGAGTCTGCTTTCCCGTAGCCCAGCCCGACAAGCACCGTTGCAGAAATTTCCCCTGAAGTTATGGCAGACTAGCAGGAGGTGAAAGAGAAGAAGCTGAGCTGGGAACACTTTTGACCTGTGCCCTATCACAGAAGCTCATCCCCTAGTGCCTGCACAGAGGTCTAGGCTGTCTCCATGAGTCAGGAGGTGAGGGAGGGCAGTGTCAACTGGGGCACTAGGAGCAAGAGACAAAGGGAGCTGTGGTCACCTTGAGGCAAGAAGACCCGGTGGTAAAGGGCTAAGAGAACTCTGAAAGAATGGTCATCAGGTCTTCTCAAACCCCAGGTCTAATAGCGAATCTCAGATGACAGTCATGTTGGGAGATAAAGTTAGCAGAAAACTAGAGATTGAGGGGTCTGGGCATTAGGCTCCGTGATCTGTCTATGCATTAGGTAATCTGGGAGGTGCCTGAATGGACTTTGGAGAGACTCTGGCTCCTTTCTTTAGGGTAAGGTAAGGGAGAGAGATAAAAATAGATAGCCTCTATCACACCGGATGTCCATCTGCTCAGGGAAGACGTCCCTAGGCTGGGTTAGAGTAGACAGGAAAAGCAGGAAGTTAGCTGGATGCCTGAGCAGAGATGACACCTGACACAACTTCAGCCCTTCCTGGTATAGGAGGAGGAAGTGTCTGGGGTCCATATGCTGCATCTAGCATGTAAAGAAGACCCCACAACTGCCCCCTCCAACACACACACACACACACACGCACACACACACACATGCACGCACACAAAGCCAAAAAGAGAAGCCTTCTGAGGTAAAATGTCCTGTGAGAAAGGCACTGTAAGGCCCTTCCAGGAGACAAGCAGGACCCTCCCTCTTTCCTGACTTCTGCTCTCTTCTCTCCTTCACCTCCAGGTTCTGCTTCAGTCACATGATCCCCTTATCTATAAGTCCACTGATGTTGGTGACCCTCAACCCTTAGATGCCAAACAACACTGAACCCACTAAGGGCCCATCTCACTTCTGAGACCTCTTTCAAGGACTGATATTCTCATGAAGCCTTCCTGGAACACTGTTGGGGTCCCGAGTCTCCTCTTGTTCCTCCTGTCTTTGTAGGTATGGGGACCTTTTCTCACTCAGCACACACCACCCTAGGCTTTACCTTGTACCCACTCACCTCCACCACTTTGCAATGTCCACATCTGTATCCCCAGCCCATCTGGATTTCTGAGGCCTGGTTCCTTTCCTCTTTCTCCTCAAGAGCATTGTCCAAACATTCGGGCATTTCAAATACAAGAGATCCAAAACACAAATTCCCCTCTCCTCTTTTCTTGAGACACCATTCCCTTGTTGTATTTTCAAATATTTGGTATAAGCCTACTCATTAAGAAAAACGCAACCCCTAAAATGTCTCTCTCTCTCTCTCTCTCTCTCTCTCTCTCTCTCTGCCATCTCTGTCTGTCTCTGTCTAGTAAGAGCTTGCTAGGAATACACTAGAGTCATTGGCCAAAAATTATTTCAATTAATATAGTTTCTGTGTGGTTATTTTGGGTCTAAGCAGCTGGGAACAAAACACCTACATAAGGGCTTGAGTTGGATTCCTAGAAACTTTAATTTAATAAGTATATAAATAAGTAAATAAAAATAAATTTAATAAGTACATAAATAAGTAAATAAAAAATAAATAAACCTTTTATGGTTTTAATACTGTCGGAATTGGAACCAAAGTCACCCTTGATGATACATTCACTAGTAGGGTCCTAAGTAACTATTTGTTGAAGTGAACTCAGCCCTAAAAGGTTGTTAGCTTTGCAGCTGTTCTGTGTAGTGAAGCTCCACCATCTAGCTAAACTACATCCATTCAGGAAGCTCCCCAATGTCAGCAGATGCTTATTTTAGAGGCCTTCAGGAACAAAAAGGCCCATGACACACCTCAAATCATGCCACAATGGTAGCCAACTCTGAAGCCTACCTGTGAAGTTGAGTCTTATTTCAATTTCCCTGTCTCTAAATCCAGTTGATGAAACATACTTCCTTCTACCATCCCTGTGGTCCTGTAAAAGTGAAGAAGTCAAAAGTATCCAACTTAGTGTGGTCTTGTTTTCCACCTCTGGAAGCATGGGCTGTGTCTTTGCAGAGCAGGCCTCCTCACCTTCGGAAGGGCAACATCTCGTGAGAAACGTGTGAGAGGCCTCTGGTTGGCTCTTAACATTGAGAAAATCTCTAATGAGGTGTCAGAACCAGAGGTCAAATGTCCACTCTTTATTCCCAAAGCAAACATCTTAAACAGTAACACCTTTAAAATGAGTGTTGAATTAGACGGGTGACCTTTTAGCCACGCAATTCTTACACTGGTAAAGCCCAGCCCACTGGGAATGTGGACTGGAAGTGTGCGTTTACCAATCATCCAAGCTCCTCATTGACTATAGTGACTGTCAGCATCATCTGCTTAGATTTCTTCTAGGGCTAAAATGGATCTGAGTGCTTAGGCTTATTTTCTGTTCCTCGCACCTGAGCGTGGTTCCCAGCCCTGGTACCAGGAGGCTCACAACTGCCTGCACCTGCCTGTATCTCCAGCTCCAGGTAATCCAACACCTTCTTCTGGCCTCCACAGTCACCCACACCACATCTCCTGACCGAGTATAGCCACCCCTGGTTGCACCTACACCTACTAGGATTCTGCCAAGACCCACTCTGCCTAACCCTCCCATACAACCTCCAATCTTTCCACCCAGCAAGATCTATCCCCACACTCCAGGCTTGTACCAGGACTCTTATCCTGTTATACCAGCCCAGTCTCCTCTGTCTACCAGTTTTATTCCATCTAAGCCCAACCCACTCATTCATTCTCCCTTCTGCCCCAACCTGCTCTGTCCATAACAGACTCAGAACTAACAAAAGAAGTCTACATGGCCAGGACACAGAATTTAAAGGAACAATCACAAACGTCATCAACGAATTCAAGGAGTTTAAAGGAGACACAAAGAAACAGCTCAATGAAATTAAGGAGAAAGGACATAAAGAGAATAAATTCCTGAAGGAGACTCAAGAAAACACACACAAGTAGAAGGCTGATGGAAATGGCAGAGACAATCAAGAACTTAAAAATGGAATTCAATAAGGAGAAATACTGAAGGGAATCAGACTAAGATGAAGACGTAGCTGAAAAACTCAATAACCCAACCAGAAAGCTCAAAGTTTACAAGTGGAATGAATCAAGCACGGACGGGATATCACGACTCATAGACAAGGTAGAGGATTAAATCAAAATAAACAAGGGATGTGAACATTAAAAAAAAAAAATAGCTGTGTAGTAGTGGCCCATGCCTTTAATCCCAGCACTTGGGAGTCAGAGGTACTCAGATCTCTGTAAATTCAAGCAAGGCCAGCCTAGTCTCTAGAATGAGTTTCAGGAAAGCCACAGCTACGCAATAAAAACTTATCTCAAAACAAAACAAAAGTAAGTAAATAAATAAATCTTAGACTCCATTCTACTTGCTCTTTCTTTTTTTGGAAAGATTTATTTTTATTTTTAATTCTGTGTATATAAGAGCATGGAGTGGATCTATACATGTGAGCGCAGGCGCCCTCCAAAGCCAGAGACATCAGACCTCCCGAGCTGTATTTATAGATGGTTGTCAGCCAACCAGCTTGGGTGCTGGGAGTCGAACTTGGGTTCTCTGTAAGAGCAGTACATACTACACTCTTAGCCGCTGGGCTGTCTCTCCAGTCTCTCTAATTGCTCTTAACATTCTCTCTGTTCTCCTCTAGGGAAGAGCCTCTGTCCACGTGGCTCCAATGAGGCTGAGCCCACTTTTAACCCTACCCCTACCCTAGAGAAAGCAACAGAGAAAAGAAATAGCCAGAGCTAACCACATGCCCATTGCCTTGAAAACAGTGTCTGTCCAGGCAGGGATTCCAAGTCAATCCCAGGAGTCTTAGACCTGGAACTTACGTCTAAGTCATTAAGGAAAGAAACCTCTGTTTTCTTGGAAGGTGGTTAGATGTGAAGATGCAGGCCTAAGGCTGCTCCTGGGAGCCGTTTATCACTCATGAAGAGACTCAGCAATGCCAATGCAAAGAAGAGCAGATCCAAGAGATGGACAGAAAGAAGTCCCGAGGAATGCACTGGAATCCCTGGATCACCTCATGACTGAAGCGTGGACTGCTACACACCCATTTATTTCACAAGTCGATAAATCTCATATTCAAGTCAGTTTCGGTCAGCATTTTGTTACATACACGAATCCAAAGTTTGTATTTGCACAAACTAAGTTGGAAACAAAACTGTTCTCATCATAGCATCTTTCTTCTTCATTCGTGTATAGTTTTGTGCGTGAAAGTCAAGAACAAGCCAATACCAGCAATTGCTTGATCTATATTTTAGGCATCTGTAAAGGTGAGAAACCGGAAAAAAAAAAATTGAGCCTACCAAATTAATGTATGTGTCTAGTCCATGTCTTCACAAAGTAAAGATTGAAAAAAAATTTCTTCTAAAACAGTGTTTTACATAGCCCAGGTTTGTCCCAAACTCTCTACGTAGCAGAAAATGGTCTTGAACGTCTGGTCCTCCTTCCAAGTGCAGGGATTGCAGGCGTGGACCCCCGCACCCAGTTTATACAACAATCTCTACTGTTCCATTGCTCATGCTCCTTCTGCCTCTTCAACTTATAGAGTGTGTAAACGGCTGTCCCTGCCACGGTCTGCTTCTACTCACAATGCTTCGTAGTCTCCAAAGCTCTTCCCTGCCACATCTGCGCTCACACAACCCTGAGCACCCAGCAGTGATTACAACACCGTTTCACAGATGGAAAG
The DNA here is from genome assembly GCF_014885135.2 of Alexandromys fortis. NCBI lineage: Eukaryota > Metazoa > Chordata > Mammalia > Rodentia > Cricetidae > Alexandromys > Alexandromys fortis. The sequence continues at coordinate 7,607,894 of NW_026067893.1, read as the reverse complement.
ACCGGATCTGAGCAGGGTGAAGTGCCCTGCCCTGAACCAGAGCAGGGAAACCTGCTCCCCATCCTCCTCTTGTGAGGGCAAAATGGGATCACAAATAGGAAAGCACTTTGGAAGGAAAGGAAGTCTATTGATGCCAGATGTATTATTACAAAGCCAAACCTAAGTACACGGTGACCTTGTTATCACCCCTGGAGGTGGGATGCTTACACATCAGTCCTGCTCAATCTCTTCTACCCTGGGGAAAGTCTGTGGGACTTTCTCCAGCAAGGTTAAGCCTTGCATATGTCTGACATCACCTTCTCCAGAAAGGACCATCATGAAGAAGAGTGACATCTCCTTTACTCGTTAAGAACATCATCCTCCGATTACATTCGACCCAAGCCAATCCACATGCCAGAGGATAATTGCAGAGCTGTCAGAACTCAAAACTTATAGACAGTGTGGACATACGTGATGGTTTGTTGGGGGAAATGGATTTGTCATGTGCACAACCCATGGCAGCAGATAAAATACCCTGACAATATTACACACTTGGGGGTGCAGGGCCTGAGCCGATCATTTTGAAAGCATGCTGTTATGACATTTGGGAAATTCCAGAGTCAGGGCTGAGCAGATCCAGAGGCTACAGCAGTGCTCCACTATGCAGCTGCGCAGGACCACAGAGAGCCATTCATTTCCCCACACAGACTGCACTTTCTCGTTTCCACTCTGCCAAGTCGTGGAGTTCATTAAAGGGATGTTTCATAAAAATTTGATTGAGATGTGTTTAAAATAAATTAGTATGGCAATAATAATATTCCTTTTTGAGGTTCTTAAAATAATACAAATAACCCTACTTAGTTCCAAATTCCANCCGAGAGAGAGAGAGAGAGAGAGAGAGAGAGAGAGAGAGAGAGAGAGAGAGAGAGAGAGAGAGAGAGAGAGAGATATGCTCGGAAAAACACCCACCCCGTGGTGTGCGCATGGGTGTGAGCTTCTCGTGGAATCGCCCAGCCCTTCATTGTCGTCACAAGAGCCACACATACCACCTTAGCGAATTTGGACGTTGCTGTCTTCAGAGAGCTGTAAGGGACTCTAAATGAGATTGCAGGACGGCTCCTCGGCAGCTCCTGGTAGGATTGTAACCAATGGGATCTCAGGGATGCAAGAAGGTAGGATGTCTTTACTGCAAGCCAAGCTAACTTCTTGTTTGAGATCCCCAGAATGCCTTCGCGAAGAGGAATGAGGCACCACCCAAGGACATATGCCGTCAGCTCTTAAGAGGAATTTGTGGTTAGGTTAGCACTTAAAAAATCCATAGATGAAAAATACTGTTTTGATATCAGCAATCTTCTCAGCGCATGTTGGCTGTGCTGGGATCCTGTCTCCAACTGGCCAGAGGCTTCTCCCGTCCTCCAGGGTGGGTGCTTTACTCCCTCTCCATGACTCCATCATTTTTATCATTTTCCTGGATCTTTCTGTCCTGCCTCCCTTTCATTTGTTGAGTTTGTCCCCCCCACACCCTCCTGTCACCCCATGTGGGGCAGCAGCTGGGTCCTCCAGTTCTCCTTCAGGGCTGGGATAGGTTGGGATCCAATTAAGATGGACTACAACAGGAAGCATCCTGCCCAACAGTGCCCACTGCCCATCAGCAAGCAGCTGCCTACTTCTCCTGTGCCCCGTCCATGCCTAGGACCCTGAGAGGTCTTTGGGAACCAAGCAGGCTTTCCCTGGTTCCCTCCTTTGGGTAGACGTGTAGGGGAAAGGCTGAAAGTACATTAGGTTGTTGCTTAATCCCGGCTCCCCTAAAGCAGAGCCAAATCGAAAGTGAATATTGATGACTTCACAAAGCCCCGTGTTTGGTGTGCGCTGGAAAACCACCGTGTATATTCCCTAAATAGTTCCTTTTGTTTTCAAAAGTTCTAAAAAACTCACTGTATTGAAATGCATGTTGTTGCATCGATTTTTCTAAAATACACCTTGTTATCTTTTCTTTGGTAATTGGTGACTGGTAATGACTTTGGCAATTTAACATGTTCTTGCAGACACTTTTCCCATTCCCCTTGATAACTGAAGTCAGGAGCGAGGGCCTGTCTGTCAATCTCTGACGCCTGTCAGCCTGCGTGATTGACGGCTTTTGGTCCCACAATAGAGACCATTTTTGCAGCCCCCATTCTGTTATTCTCCCCTCCTTTAATACTTGTGGGGGATGGTGTTTGCTTTATAATCTGCGTTTAAAATCCAACTTGGAATGAAGCCAGCTCCAGAGAAATTATCACAATGTCTTGTTAGCTTTACATCAGGCAAATTCCCGCGAGAGTTCCTTTAAGCTATGATTCTACCTTCTGAAATTACCTCTGCTCAAAAACCTAAGCTTCAGCCTCTTCATCCTGATCCCTTCAAATTCCAGGAGAAAGGCTGCGGGGTCTGCCCAGCCGTGCTCTAATAGAGGGCAGGACCAGGGGGACGCTGTGCATCCGCAGCGAAAGCCCAGCCATCCCCCTCTGGGGTCCTCGGTGTGTAAGCCCCCACATAATGAATGTGGTCTGTAAGCAGAAGGGCCAGCACGGTGGCTTTGCTGGGCAATTATATTCCTCAGAATCAGAACCTCTCCTATCTAAGATCAGCAGGCTCCCTTGGGCTCCAGTGGGTCACATGACAGTGGGGGGGTGTCTTGATAAACAAGGAAACAGCAAGATTCACGAGGAGCAAGGATTTAAGTAGTAATGGGTTTCCCTGTGGCAGGGAAGAGTTTGTGATTGGGGGGGTGTCACAGTTCTACTTTGGAATCTGATCAAATGTGGCTGCTTTCTCTAGAGCAGTGTGGTTCTCAACCTTCTTAATGCTGCAACCCTCACGTTGTGGTGTTATTTCCGTTACTACTTCCTAACTGTAATTCTGCTACTGTTATGAATTGTAAATATTCGAGATTCATACTCTCTGATTTTTTTTTTTTGTTTTTTTTTTGTTTGTTTGTTTGTTTTTGTTTTTCGAGACAGGGTTTCTCTGTGGTTTTGGAGCCTGTCCTGGAACTAGCTCTTGAAGACCAGGCTGGTCTCGAACTCACAGAGATCCGCCTGCCTCTGCCTCCCGAGTGCTGGGATTAAAGGCGTGCGCCACCACCACCCAGCAAAATTGCAAAATTTTTAAGCTGAAAGCCCAACAAACCATAAAATCTACTTATTTCTCTCCAGCTGGCTAATATGAGTGCATGCCGTGTGTGTGTGTGTGTGTGTCTGCGTGTGTTCTTACTCATGCATGTATGTGTGTATATGAGCATTTATGCATATGTGTGCATGCAGAAGCCAGAGGAGGGGAGCGCCTGCTGCTCTCCATCACGCCCCTGCCCCCCTGTCTCCTGCCCCAGTTCCTCCTCCCTCTCTCTAAACCTTGGGCTCACCTGTTGTAGCTGCTGTTCGTTCGTTTGTTTTGCTAGCCTGGTGACCAATAACCTCCAGCAATCCTGCTGTATCGCTCCTCCCCAGTCCCAGTGCTACAACTGAGTGTGCCCACACTTGATTTTTTTATTTTTTAAGTGTGAGCGGCCCTGGGGAATCTGAACTCTGGTTCTCATGATGACACGGGAAGTATTCTTACCCACTGAGTCATTTTCTTAAATGTCTGCCTTTCTGTCAGAACGAACCTTGTATCCTGAGATGCATTTGATTTCTTCTTGGAAGAGGTTAAAATATGCAACTTCCACACCAAGCTCAGCTTCTTCCCACGCAGTGCGGTTCATGTCTCAGAGGGCTTGTTATGTATAGACTTTCACACATCTGCTGTTCTGAACCTCACAACAAGCCAGAGAAGCAACTCTCACCCTCTCATCTACAAGGGAGCAAACAGAGACCAGGAAGACGGAGTTTCGTGCCCACAGTTACTAAGCAGGTGGTTTTAGAGTCAGAACTCAGTGGTTTCCACCCAAGGCCTCAGGCGTTCAACCTGACATAGGCAGAGGGTATTTGTGTATGTTTTCACTGGTCTCCAAGCATATACCAGGCCCTGTGCCAAACACTGGTTTGATGGGCGCAAAAAGGTGTCATAACCGAGATTTTTCATAAGTAGGCAGTGGCAACGTAACCCATGTCCAAAGCTCCAAGCTGGAACCAGAAGGTGTTGGCATTTGAAGATTGGCTTGATGCTACATGGAGGTGGGGGACATGAGAATTCGCTTCTTCTGGTGGGGCACTGAAGAGCGCAGCACAAGCAGACTGGGGGGGGGGTATCCTCCCCAGTGAGGTTAACTCTGTCCCCAAAATGATGGCGACTGACTCTGAGGGCAGAAACAGAAAGAGAAAAGGTCAGCCAAGGAGGCAGCTCTCCCTGTGAACCAAAGAAAAGCTAAACACCAGACCGGTCCAGCTGGGGCTTTAAAGCGCTTGGGTCCTAGTCTGGGAACAGGACGGCTATGGTTCACTGCCCGCAGCAGACTGGCTCGGAACGCCCAGAACTAGGACTCAATGGTCTCTGGTGTCCTCATTGCAGGGCTCAGCAGTTCCACCTCCGTCTCTCCCTCAAAGTGCTTCGGATGCCGCTGAACCGCCCTCGGCACCTTCCCCCACGCCAGAGCTCATTTTCAGATCCTCTGCTGAGCTGTGAACTCACCTTCCTGTTTCTTGCTCTCTGTGTGTCTTTTGGCTTCTGTCCCTCTGACTAATTCTCTCACGTGATGGGTTCGGACTCTTGAGACAAAACATCTGGTTGGTTGACCTCATCACTGTTTCCCTTCCATGCCAACATTTGCACCAGGCTCGCTGATAGGCTGCGAGCAGACCTGTGGACTAAATGTCCTGTCTGCAGTCAAGTGTCCATCAAAGATCAAATCAGTGATAGCTCTGGAGAGGAGGGCCGGGAGGGTCCTATGGGACAGATCGTGACTACATCTCCCTGTGCATTTTATGGACAGCTTTAGTGGACTGGGCTGTAGCTCTGTGGCAGAGTGTTTTCCAAGCTTCTATGAGGCCCTGTTCTCCACCTCCAGTGAGACAAAACTAATTAGTTAAAATTCAATAAAAAATTTAACGCTTAAGTCCATGATTTATTTTCTCTCAGGTTGGCTTTTTCTGTGTAAACTTGGCTGGCTTAGAACTCTCTCCATAGAGCAGACTGACCTCAAACTTGTGAGCATCTTCTTTTGCCTCACAAGTGACAGAGCTTTATAAATATGTACTACTCAGCCTGGCCTATTTCAGTCTATTATCTCATCAAGGAACAATAAGCACAGGATGGTCAGATAAAATTCAAGATCCTTAAGTAAATCTGAATTTCTGATAAAGGACATAAAAATGTTCTCATAGCGGTGTGCACCAAAATACTGCAGACTACATACAAATTTTGTTCGTGCGTACTGAAAAGTCTGTGGAGTAACTGCATCCTGACCAGTAAAATAAGCAATGCTATATGAGGGAAAAGGAGAGCGCTATCATGACCCACCACGTACTTGAGTTTAGGAAAACACAGCTCAGTGAATGCCAGGGGTTGGCAAGACGACTCAGCTGGGGAAAGCGCTTGCCCACGAGCCTGGTGACCTGGGTTCAGTCCTAAGAAACCACATCAAAAAGCCAGATGCAGTGCACATCTGTAATCCCAACATTCCTATGGCCAAATTGGGGGTGGGGGTGGGGAGCAGGAATAGGAGCATCTAACTAGCTGGAAGTATACAGAGAGGTAGAAATGAGAGAAACCCTGCCTCAACCGGTGGGAGGAGAGAACAAACTCCTGAGAGCTGTCCTCTGACCTCAGCAGAAGTGCCGTGGCACAGGTCTACATGACACACACATGCCTACACACACACTCACCCCACATATACACAATAGTAATACATAAACTTTTATGTAAAATAAAATTTAAAAAAAAAAAGCAGTGACGTAAGCCCCGACTGGAACCATAAAAACAGAGCTAGCTAAGATGGTGCACATGAGCAGCAGCAGGCCGTTTTGTCAGGGACGCCTCCAAACATCTTCATGATCTTTGCCGCCGAAATTACCCAAGATTGCACGTCTGTCCCTGGACATCAGCTCATCCTGATTAATCTGATCTGGTTGGTCAGAATGATAGTTCCAGTCTTGATACCATTTACCACCCACTTCAAGACTGCATACTGGCCTTTCAATTTGACAGCCTGCAGTGGTCCATAGCCTGGTCGCTACAGAGTCTCTCTGGCATTCACATTGACTCTACTTCGGCTCCTTGCCAGAGGAATTCGGCCACTCTACTGTTTTCTACATCTCTGTTACCCGATACAACTGCTGAGAGCATGATGTCTCTGGGTACTGAAGATGTTAATGACTGAGAACGAAGGACTGAGAGACAGATGGCTTCGTCTGCTAAGGGCTTGCCACAGGTCCCCAGCACCCATGTAAAGAATCCAGGCACAGGGGTTTGCACCCATAACCTTTGCATGTGGGAAGTGGAAGGCAAATATGGGACTTCACTAGGCAGCCAACCTAACCAATTGGTGAGCTGGTGAGCTAGCTAGAGTTCAGTGAGAAACCCTGTCTCAAAAAGTAAGATGGAAAGCAATGGAGCAAGGCACCCAGCATCAACTGCTGACTGCAACACAGACACACAGATACACACACACACACACACACACACACACACACACACACACACACACACTGCAAAGGGAAAAAATGATAAAAACGGAATAAAGAATTTGTAATTTGATAGTAACAACTACCAAGGGAAATTGTGATGAAGTAAAGCCAATAAAACCGACGTAGCATGTGGCTTTATTGATATATAATAAGGTTTGACTATGAAACCAAACCAGGAACAAAAACAGTGTACCTTGCAAGTTAATTGGGAGACCAAAACGGGAAAAACATGCCTTGCAGGTTAAGGGTTCTGTTTACAGATAAGACAGTTAAGAATAACTTCCTGATAGTTCTATGTTTGTTTGGCCCATCTACACCAGATGTGCTTGATCACACGTGGGCGGGAGGTACGTAGGCAGGAAATATGTCAGGATGTATGCTTGCCCACAATTGGACCTGATGTGATATGCGAAGAATTATGGCTTTCTAAGCTCCTTTAACATGACTTGTGGTCATTTCCTGGGAATCCAGGACCTAGCCAGAGTCTATCCACCTGGACAGTCTTTAATTAAAACTTGCTTCAAATCTGGCTTTAAACTGTGGGAGTGGTTTTATTTTCAACCGGCAGAATTAACACTGACCCGTGGAAAGACAAGAACATGTTGATCTATATTAATGGCATAGCTTGTTTATGACAATAGCTGCCTTTACAACTCAGGATTCTGTGTGTTCCTAAAGTTAAAATGAATCTTTAGCAAATGAAGTCTTAGTGGACAGTTGTAGGTCTATTAAAGTTCTTCTGGACACTAATAATCCATTACCACCTTTCTGCCCCCACGGAGGCCACATTTATCCCATCTGTCAGACAATAACCAACTGCACTCCTGTTCAGTCACCGTGGCTAATGGAAGCGCTACAGCTTGGATGAAATGTACCCCAATAGTTGGGAGCCAAGGAATACCACAGCATCACACCACACAACAAACCTCACACATGAGATTTATTGGAGGGAAAAACCCAGGAGTGCGGTTGCCTCTGCTCAGGTGAGACACAGTAGGGAACCCAGCAGAAGGCAGGGTTTATGTAAAGTTTCTTGGGAGGGGAGGTAGAACTTTTCAGGGTGACTTGGGATTGGTGGGATTGTGTGGCCTGGTCTTGGGGCAAGCTCAGGGATTGATGGGCCACTCTCCCACCTGAGGACTAAGCTGTTAGGACCAATAGAGAAGTCTGGGGGCTGGGCCTGGCCACTTGCGCACCTCAAGGGCTAACAAAGTTTATGAAGTATACAAAGTTTACAAAGGGAGCACCTGACCGATGGAGTTGGCATGAGAAGTCAACATCTAAGTCAAAGTCTAGGATACTAGACTAAGAGGATACAAGCTCTTGGTCAGTTTTATATGTGGCTCCTCTTGGCTCAGCAATTTATTGGCTTAGGGTTAGTTATCTATTCCTCTAACACTGGTTCTCCACCTTCCTGATGTTACAGCCCTCTAATACAGTTCCTCATGAAGTGAGAACCCCCCCAACCACAAGATTATTTTTGTTGCTACTTCATAACTGTAATTTTGCTATTGTTATGAATTGTAATGTAAATATCTGTATTTTCCAATGGTCTTAGGCAACCCCTGTGAAAGGGTCATTTGACCCTCAAAGGGGTCATGACCCACAGGTGGAGAGCTGCTGCTTTATCAGATCTACTATCCTTGATTGGAACAAGAACTTGATAACAGTAATTAAAGCACCTGCCACACAAAGCAAAAAGAAGGAGGAAATATATCATTTTTACGTGATGATGAGCACTGTAAAGATCTCTTTCTGGCAGGTCAAGCCCCTTGTTATCCCTTGTCCTGCTCTCTGGAAAGGATTCCGTGTTGAGTTTTCTTCAGGGTCTCCTACTCTACTCTCTAAGGGATTCCCTCCTCACTCATTACCAATGGGACTCATGAAGACCAGCCAGCCTCCACAGCTCACTTCCTGCTCAGACAAATTTAGGACAAAAGGATAAAGCTTGGCCAATCAGAGATTATTTGTCTGAGCTTGAGACCTTTGTAATACAACCCCCTCAGTAACAATAACCTTCCCACTTCTTTGCTTCCAATAAATTCCAAATACGGTGACCGCACCCAAAGTCTTTTCCTAGACCCAGTTCTGAAGTCTAAATTATTTGCTTTCTTGTCTCCATAGCTTTCTTTGTACCTAGCAGCAGCTACCTTTAGACCATGGGAACTATTGGCCTTGGGGGAAAAGCTCCACCCTTAATCTGAGCCTTGCTGCAAGGTTAAGTTTCAATATCTACTTCTCTTTTTTCCTTTTTTATTGTTTTTATTGAGCTATATATTTTTCTCTGCTCCCTTCACTTTTTCTCCCTTCCCTTTCTACCCTCTCCCATGATCCCCATGCTCCTAATTTACTCAGAAGATCTTGTCTTTTTCTACTTCCCAAGTAGATTAGATCCATGTATGTCTCTCTTAGGGTCCTCTTTGTTGTCTAGGTTCTCTGGGATTGTGAATTGTAGGCTGTTTTGTTTTGTTTTTGTTTTGCTTTATGTCTAAAAGCCACTTATGAGTGAGTACATTATTATATTTGTCTTTCTGGGTCTGGGTTACCTAACTCAATATGATGTTTTCTAGACCCATCTGCAATTTTAAAGAGGTCATTTTTTTTTCAATGTGTAGTACTCCATTGTGTAAATGTACCACATCTTTTTTTATCCATTCTTTGGTCAAGGGTCCTTTAGGTTGTTTCTAGGTTCTGGCTATTACAAATAATGCTGCTGTGAACATAGTTGAGCACATGTTCTTGGATCAAAGACCACAACATAAAACCAACTACACTGAACCCCATAGAAGAGAAAGTGGGAAGTACACTTTGAACACATTGGCACAGAAGACCATTTCCTAAATATAACCCCAGTAGCATAGACACTGAGAGAAACAATTAATAAATGGGATCTCTTAAAACTGAGAAGCTTCTGTAAAACAAAGGACACAGTCAACAAGACAAAATGACAGCCTACAGCATGGGAAAAGATCTTCACTAACCCCACATCAGACAGAGGGCTGATCTCCAAAATATACAAAGAACTCAAGAAATTGCTCATCAAAAACGTTATGGTTTCAGTAAATTGCTGCGGTTCCCCTGAGGGGTGCAGTGGGCAGCGGGTCCTGAAACCATGGTGGGCCACAAAAGCAGCTGCATCCCAGGGAGGGAGCCCCCAAGCGGCCTGTGGGTCCTAGTCAGGGAGCCACATGGCAGGCGAGAGATGGAGGGATAGGCATGCCATGCAGAGTAAGTGGGTATTTATTTAGTGGGTTATGGAAGGGAAAGGGAGGAAGGGGAGAAGGGAGAAGAGCAGAGAGGCAGAGAGAGAGAGAGAGAGAGAGAGAGAGAGAGAGAGAGAGAGAGACAGTGGGGGAGGGGAGAAGCAAGTAAGGCAGAAGCTGCCTCTTTGAAAGAGATGGAAAGGAAGGGAGCTCAGGTTGGAAGCAGAAGGAAGATCTGCCTGCCTCATTAGTGGACAGGGGAAGGAGTGGCCTGGGCCTGTCTCTTAAAGGGACAGGACAAACGATTACACAAAAAAACAAACAATCCAATTTAAAAAAAATAGAGTATAGAACTAAGCAGAGAACTCTAACAGAGGAATCTAAAATGGCTGAAAGACACTTAAGGAAATGCTCAATGTCCATAGCCATCAGAAAAACACAAATCAAAACAACTCTGAGGTTCTATCTTACCCTGTAAGAATGGCCAAGATCAAAAACACTGATGACAGCTTATGCTGAAGAGGTTGTGGGGGGAAAGGGAACACTTCTGCATTGCTGGTGGGAATGCAAGCTGGTACAACCCCTTTGGATATCTGTGTGGTGATTTCTCAGAAAATTAGGAAACAATCTTCCTCAAGACCCAGAAATACTACTTTGGGGTATATACCCAAAGAATGCTCAATCATAACAATATCTAATTCTTAATGGTCTTTTCTCCGTGTGTGTGTGTGTGTGTCTGTGTGTGTGTGTGTGTGTGTGTGTGTGTGTGTGTGTGTGTGTGTATACTTTCTGGTCTTAACCCCAATTTGGGATCCAGAATCAACAAGCTTCTCTAAATCTTAGAACTCTTTTTAGTCTCAATTTTTCTTCCTTTATAGTTTATATTGGTAATTTATTGCCAAAGATGATCATTTTCTAGTAGTAATTTGTCACAAGCAGCAAGGAGTACAACTCAAACACACATGAATTCTGAAATTCTGTCTCTCTATAAAGACTTTCCCTAGAAAGGCAGATGCCTGGGCAGACTTACACACGATGGCAGAGAGTCGATTTCAGACAGACTTTGCTGCAGCATACTATAACACACCATTTTTCTCTACCTTCTCTCTTTTTCTGTCTCCCACTTTTTAATTAGTGAGTACCACCTGTTTAGGGTTTTTCACATATTTTTTTATCTTCACACATTTCCATTCCTGTTGAGAGGCCGGTTTCGCTCAATAGGAATGAGATAATACTTAGGGTAGATAATCTGCTGTTAAAAAGAGACCCGAGCTATATCATGACTCTGACACAATAGAAATCTGTTTCCCACTTTCCTGACTGTCAGGCAGTGGCTCTGCTACATACAGTAAGTGAGGAACAGGACTCCTTTTCCTGTCCTCTGAAGCTGAGTACCCCACAGTTCTACCTGTGACACCTGGCAACCCTGTTTGTTATTAGAAAAAGGTTTGGATATCTGCCCAAGGCCTGGCTGGTACAAAGGAGAGAGGAAGTATAAAGGGAACTCCTTTTCTCTATTAAGGGAACACCCAAAATTGACACCAAAACATGAGGCTAGAAAACAGGTACAGAATGCCATAAGCATGGGACCACAAGCCATAACTCCAGGGAAGGGACGCGCAGGAAGAAGGGGAGACCTACGGACATGGAAAGCTGATCCCTCAGCTAGTTCTCGAGTGATCTCCATGGAAACAGAGGAGCACGTGGGAGCAGACCATGGAAGTCAAGCCCGTGTTCCTTCATGGTCAGACACACATAAGGAATTTAACGAATGCTCATCAGTAGAAAAGAGGATGTAAGAGGGATGTGGAGAAGACAGAACAGCTTGACCTTTGATAATTTAGGCAGATACTGCACTTCTACAGGGATCATGGAGCAGGAACCATAAGGAGAAGCCTGAGGGCTTCCATTTTCTCTGAGAATTATTTCCTGTTTCTCTCTCTGAGAAGAGCTCACCAAGTGAGATTCTGAATCCATGTGTCTGTAATAAGATGTTTCCAGCTTGAGCCTATCTGATTGGACAGGAGTGGACAACTGACCCTAAACAGATGACCAAGTGTTTTCCTACCAGGAATGTGGAATTGGGCCAGTGAGAGATGATTAGTGAGTGGTAGGTGGCATATGAAAAAGGCATATGGTCACGTAGCATGTGATTGATGTAACTTTAGGGATTACTAGCTATGCACAGTATTCTATACTTCTAGAGTTACATAACACACAATTGAACAACTGAATTTAACAGTCCTACTGGAGCTGTAAGGCAAAAATGCCCACACTTGATTATATACTTGTAAAAAAAGTATATATTATATAATATATATTTTATAAAGTTATGCCAGTAATTCATTTGGGGGAAGGAGTTTTCTCTATGTGGAAAAGTACCTTGCTGATCTAACCAAAGAGTTCTCCAGAAGCAAGCACGTGCTGGTGCCATGACATCAGAAACAGGGAAGCCATTCTGCTTGAGACAAAGGAAAAACTTTCAATTTCTGGGTTTTTTCCTGAAACAGGGAGAGAAGTATTTGAACAACACTGTTTTAGGTGTAGCTCTGATAGCCTGCTACCTGGAATATCCACCTTCAATCAGGAGTAAATGCTCCTGGGGTAATAAAAAAAAAAGTCACTGAAAATATAAGGGGAGTAGAAAATATCGGGTTTCTAAAACTCCTGAGACAAAGAAAAAAATATTTGTGAGGGACACGTTGATAAGCTAGCTGTACCACACTCAGATAAGCCCCATGGGACGTGGCTGTATAAAAACAGACAGCTGGTTTTGATTTAAGGGCTTCAACAGGCCTTCCCAGAACCAAGGGAAGAGAGCACAGCCTAGAAGTGAATCCAGACATCTAAAGCCAGCTGATATTCAACAAAGTACTTAAGATCCATGTTAGAAAAAGTGCAAACTCTTCAGTAAATGATGCTGAGGAGACTGGCTCTCTATATACAAATCTATGACAGAAGACGACTGTACCTCTCCAGCTCCAAAACTCAACGTGGGTTGGATCTAAGAGTGTTGGGATAACTTTTTGGTACGCGGGTTAAAGATGTGTCTCTATTTTACCTCACCTGTCTAACGCACCTTCTGATTGGTTTAGTAAAGAGCTGAATAACCAATAGTTAGGTGGAAAAGGATAGGCAGGACTCCCAGGGAGAGATGGGAAAGAATCTGAGGTACAGGAGAATCGTCAGTCAGATGTAGAGGAAGTTGGACATACAGTACTAAGAAGAGGTAACAAGCTACATGGCAGAGTGTAGGTTATTATAAAAGGGTTAATTTTTTAAAGAACTGGCTGGGAACAAGCCTAACCTAAGGCCAAGCCTTCATAATTAACAAAAAGTCTCCATGGCCATTATTCTGGAATGGGTAGTCCAAAGAAAGACCTCCTACAAAAGATTTTTTTTTAAATTATGAGTATGTGAGTGTGGGTGGGTGGATGTGAGTATAGGCTTGCACACATGAGTGCAGTGCCTGTAGAGATCAGAAGAAAGTGCTAGAGTCCCTGGAATGGGAGTTATAAGCCATTGTGAGCTGCCCTGTGTGGCTGCATGGAATGCAGCTTCGGTCCTCTGCAAGAACAATATTTGCTACTAATTGCTGAGCCATGTCTCCAGACTGAATACTGAAATGTAAAACCTAGCAAGAAACAAGGGAAGTTGAAATAGAGACCAGCTGTGCTGTTGTATTAAGCAGACTCTGATGCGTCAACAAGTATACAAAACGTTACACTTGCTCAACAATACAAGTTTATGAGGTGGTGGAGGACTAGAACACAGAACAGGGCAGTAGCACACGAGCTCACAACAGTGAAACAGCATGCACAAAACCCATGCAAACTCAAGCTGCGCAAAACCCTCCTTGGAGCTGGTAGGTGGACACAAAGTCCTATCTCTAGCTGAGGAACTATTAGAAATTGATGGCTTTTGGGAGATGGAAGGTCAGCTTTCTTTAAGGGTGTAGCCCCTGGTAGATTGACCAGGCTCCAGCATAGCACAAATTGGACTTGATGGGGTCAGGGGCTAGAGACATGGCCCAGCAATTAAGAGCACTGACTGTTCTTCCAGAGGATCCCAGTTCAATTCCTAGCATCATAGGCAGAGATGCTACTTGTTCATTTCCTGGCTGCCCAGATCCAAATAATAACATAGAAACTATATTCATTACAATACTGTTTGGCCAATAGATAATGTATATTTCTAGCTAACTCTTATATCTTCAATTAAGCCATTTCTATTAATCTGTGAATCACCACGAGGCTGTGGCCTACTGATAAGGTTCTGGTTTGCAGCTGGCATCTTTCTCCATCGACAGCTACAGTGTGTCTCCCCAACTCTGCCTTCTTTCTCCCAGAATTCAGTTTAATTGTCTTGCCCTGCCATAGGTCAAAGCAGCTTTATTCATTAACCAATAAAAGCAGCACATATACAGAAGGACTGCCCACACCATTTCCCCTTTTCTGTCCAAAAAAAGGAAGATTTTAACTTTAACATAGCAAGATTACATAAACAAAACAGTTATCAAGCAAGAATTATAGTTACAATATTTAGTCCATTTACATTTGGCAAATTAAGGAAAATGTTCTATTATCTCTTATCTTTGTGAGTCTTAAGTTTTATTTAATCTATCTTTTATAATTATAACTTACTTTCTTCAACTCCATCAAAGACTCCAGAAGGATATAATATTACCTAAGTAAACAGGAAATGCATCATAAACAACTTTCAAAACTCTAAAATTGATAGAGACATCTCGCCTGGACAGTCACAAAGTTCATCTGTAACATTGGGGCATCCATCTTCAGCCTACAGGCCCATACCATCCAGCAGACTTTTCCATGAAGCAGGAAATTTGAAGATCTGTTTTGCCTTGAAATAGCAAAATTTATCAGTTGCTTTCTGTGTCCTGTAGAATGTCTGACAGACTTTTCATGGAGCAGAAACCCAGAAGAAATGCCTCACCTTTAGGCAAGTTTAGCAATCATTTTTATGTGGGTCCTGAATGTCCAGTTCATACAGCATACCATCAAGCAGTCCAGTAAAGAGCAGTTTTTTGCCCAAATGGCTAACCAACTCCATAAGGAGCCTCTTCAATGGCCATCTTCCTCTTGAAGTAGATTGGTGCTGCCAGGAGCAGATGTATCTCATTGTATTGAAAAGTCCTAAGTTCTTAAACATTTTAAATGCCATATTCTGTTAGTCTTTGAAAGGTTTGGAGAATAACTATTCATCTGAAACATATCTTTGTAATCTAGAAAACCTAACTAATGTGACTACAAGTTTGGCTATTATAGATGACTATCTATTAACCTGTATTTCTTAATTACACATTACATTTTTAAGTGAGTTCCACAAATATAATACCTTAATCAAGAGCAGAAATATACATATAAAAAAATTGACCTTAAATTCATTTCAATAGACCAAAATCCATACGAACACAAAGAATTCATCTCTATTTCATATCCCCCTTTAAATTTAAACAAACATTTATAAACCATTTTTGGGAATTTGGACATAGTTCTCTACAAACTGCTTCCTGCTTTTTGTTGGATGAAGTATTTTTGGATGTTCATGGCAATCTTCCAGGGTGTCTTTGTCCATCAAACTACATTAGCCTAGAAGGAATCCACAGGTTCTCATCTTCTGTGGAAACAAAAGCAGCACCTCTTTTACAAAGCACCATATCCTTAGACTCAAATTTTGAAGTTAAGATACTTTGTGTTGGTTTAACTTAGCAGCCCATACAATGAAATATCTCTCTGCAGTCAAAAAATTTGAAGAAAGCACAATAATATACATAATCCAGACTCTGTGTATATTCCATCTTTATGTAGCTCATTTTTCTTACTCTATTACTTTTTCTACAAGTTTAATATTTATTTTATTATTTTTACTTCTTTAATCAATGACTGTCTGTACTCTTTTATATTATAACTGTCTATATTCTTTTTCCTCTCTCTCCCAAGCCTACATACATTTATCCAACATGGTGACCCATTTAGAGGTCTTTTTTTTTTCTATCTGAATTGTTTTTATTACATATCTGTAATCATTTTCTGACCAAGAGCACCTTTTTTTTTTTTTAATGCTAAGAGGGTATGGCTAGGACTAAGGCTGCTTTGCCTTTTGGCTCTGGGCAGTCCAACATGGCAGAGGTCTGATTACCACCTGCTTTATGAGTCATGCTCTCTTCCCCAACTCCAGGGACGCAGTGGGTCCACTTTGCCATCCATCAGCCTATAGCAATCTGCTCACAAACCCCATTCAAATGCTTGGCTTCCCAAAAGAGCCAGAGCTGTTTGTGCAACTAGCACAAACAAGGAAGCCTTCTAAATGAGCCACACAGTTTTTTGCTGCTACTGCTGAGTCAGGAAGCCTTCTCTTAAAAGAATCATCCCTCTGCTCACTTCTAGCAAACAGAGTCCACACAAGAAAATGTTGCTACCAAACGCTGAGCCTAACTCTGTTCTTTTGTGTCTAGAATTTCTTTCCAAGCTCTCTCAGGTTTTATGTGGATGTAGTCGGCCCATGTTGGCATGCCATTTTGTAGTCGGAGGCTGCTTGTTTGTTTCCCAGCTGCACAAACCCAAATAATAAAACAGAAATTATATTAGTTTCAATACTGTTTGGCCAGTAGCGTATGCATATTTTAGCTAACTCTTACATCTTGGATTAACCCCATTTCTATTTAATCTGTTAATGACTATGAGTCTGTGGCCTACTGACTAGGCTCTGGCTGGTGGCTGGCATCTTTCTCCTTTGACAACTGCATGGCACCTCCTGTCTCCCATCTTTAAGTTTAGTTTTCCCACCTAGCTCTATTCTGGCCTGTAGTAGGCCAAAGCAGTTTTATTCATTAACCAATAAAAGCAACACATATACAGAAGGATTTCCCATACCAAGCTCCCACAAGGTCAGAATCATCTATAATTCCAATACCAGGAAACACAGTGGGTGCTTTCTCTGGCCTCCAAGGGCATTAGGCATGTAAGTAGTACACAGACATAAATACAGGCAAAACATTCATGCACAAAATGATGTGGGATTCCCTTCTGTATGTTATGAATATGTTTTTATTATCATTGGTTAATAAAGAAGTTGCTTTGGCCTATGGCAGGGCAGAATATAGATAGACAGGAAAACTAACCTGGATGCTGGGAGAAAGAAGCCAGAGTCAGGCAGATGCAATGTAGCTGCTGAAGGAGAAAAACGCCAAAACCTTACCGGTAAGACACAGCCTTGTGGCGATATACAGATGAATAGAAATGGGTTAATTTAAGATGTAATAGCTAGCTAGAAAAATGACTATGCCATAGACCAAACATGTTGTAATTAATATAGTTTCTGTGTGATTATTTGGGTCTGGGTGGCTGGGGAATGAATGTGCAGTCTTCAATTGCACATATATAATAATTTTAAAACTATTTTTTAAAACAGAGAAGAGGACATGAAATTGGGTGAATAGGAAGGTGGATGTGGATCTGTAAGGAGTTAAGGGAGAAAGGGTGAATGTGATAGAAATATAGTGTATGAAATTCTAAAAGAAGCGATGAATTTTTAAAAAAATATATAGTTTGTTTCACTTACACATCAGTCAGAAGACAATCTTTCTCTGAGTGATGACTCAGAGCCCAGACTCATTTCATGTTGGGGCTGCACTGTCCCCTAGGACTTCATCTTTATTGATACCCAGCCAGCAGAAGACATGGAACAAAGGGGTAACACGCCAGCTTCCTGGCCTAGAAACAGCTTCTGTCACAGCCATTCAGATTCTCTTAGCCACACCTAACTGTGTAAGGCAAACTGTGCTTGCCCTGAGTTACTCCATTTTGTACAGGAGCAACAGCACTACCCTATGCCAGTTTGTTTCTCGGTGTCATTGAGCAGCACTTTGCTGAGATGCTCCACTTTGAATACAAGTGCTAACACGGAATTAATTATAATAATTAATTAGTTATCTGCTGTGTAAGCAGATAACTAACGGGCTTTAGATACGCATAACTTATGGAGAAGAATAGCCACCATCTGACTGGCACAATGATAAGGCACAGAATGATCAATAATGCCATGCTAATAAAAGATTACCTGTGAGCTTACTGAATTAAATCAGAGTTTCATGGATGTATGGATTTACTGGACTATATCCGAGAGACAGGCACGTGAGCTTGTGAACAACACCAGCACAGGGAGCTGCAGAGATGACACGGCTGGTAAAATGCTTGCCCTGCAAGCACAGAACACAAGTTCAATTCTAGAACCACATTAAAAAAAATAGAAAGCCAGCCTGGGGGAGTATGTTTATAATCTAGCACCAGGGAAGCAGAGACAGGCACATCCCTAGGGCTGGTTCCAGACCAATGAGACGCCATGTCTCAGAAAGGAAAGGTGGGCAGAGTCTGAGGAACGACACCTGGATGTTGTTCTCTGGCTTACACACACACACACACACACACACACAGGTGCACCTGTACACACACATCTAAAACAAGAGCAGTGCTGTACTGCACGTCTTCCATGTAAAGCATCTGAAAAGAGAGGTGTGTTACCATATGGGTCATTTCTGGAGTGAACCCCCATGAAGACTGTCCAGCCTCCATAACCTACTTCCTGCTCTGACAAATTTAGGACAAGAGGATAAGGCTTGGCCAATCAGAGGTTATTCGTCTGAGCTTGGGATCTTTGGAATAACATCCACTCAGTACCAATAACCTTCCCACTTCTTTGCTTCCAATAAATTCCGAATGTCAGTGGCCACACGTGAAATCCTTTCCTAGAGCTGGCTCTGGAGTCTCAAGGATCTGCTGCTTGTCTCAGTATCTTTTTCTGGGCTTAGTGGCAGCTGCCTTTACACCCTCAGAACAATTGGTTTGCGTTGCTTTCGACCCCACCCTTTTGCAGGGCTAAGTTACTACAGTATCGTGTGTCTGTCTGTCTGTCTGTCTGCCTTGTCTTATTCCCAACTTGAGGTCCAGAATCAACAAGATTTTCCAAACTGGAGGCTGTGTTTCCTTTCATTTTGTCAGTTATTTCCAAGAATCATGTTTTTCTTGTAATCTGTTAGGAGCAGCGAGGGACTCGCCCAAATGCCCACAAACATTCTGCCACTTTGAAGGACTTCTCCTAGTGCTGTAATCTCCTCAGGTGTCTTGCTGTACTTGCAGAGTTCAGTAGTCAACAATTTTAAGAACTATGTTGGTACTAATAACATGAGACACCATCTTTATAACCTCCTCTGGGGTTTTGTGGTTGTGATTGATGTTTTCATTTTTTGTAGATTTTTTTGTCTCCCATTGTACAACTGGATGCCCCTTTTTTTGGATATTTTACACATTCCTACTCCCTTCCCTACACCGGTTTCTACACTATTTAAGGTAGGTAAGCTGCCTTCATCTCAGACACATTGGAAATCTGTTTTCCAGTTCCTAACAGTATGATACAAACGCGGTGTGGTTGCCCATCTCCACACAGCGAGACTCCTTTCCTGTGGGAAATTCGTTGTTCTATATGGCCATGTTATTTATGCAGGTGAGGAAGATGTAAGAGAGCATGTTTGCTGACTTCAACTTCTGCCCCAGAAAATGGCCACGTAACTTCCATTTGTGTCCCACAGGCATTAACTCAGTCATGTGACCCCTCCCAATGATAAGGGAAGCCAGAGAATTAGTCCCTGACTGAGCACACTTTTCCAACAACAGCTCTGTACTTCCAGAGGTCAGGCTGTCTCTGGCCCACTGCCTGCTTTTGTAAATAAAAATGTCTTGGAGCACGGCCATGCTCGTTCATTTCTGTGTGATCTATGGCTGCTTTTACGCTATTACAGGGGAATTGAGAAGTTGCAACAGAAGCCATACAATTTTCAAATCCTAAACTATTTCCTATTTGGCACCTTTACGCAAAACAAAAAATGTCAACCTCCTGGTTGTAGTTTGGATCTTGACTGTCCTCCAAAGGTCTGTGTGTTACGGGAACCAGCCTCCTGTGCTATTGGAGTAGTGATTCTCTTAAGAGATGGGGCCTACACTGGGAGCCTTGAAGGTCATATTGAGACCCTGATCCCTCCCCTTTTCTGCCTGGCACCAGTGAATAGGCAGTTCAGCACCATGTGTCTCCACCACGACAGCCAAGAGGCGGCGAATTATTGAAAACTCTACAGTCATGAGTCAAAACCAACCTTTCTGCCTTAAAAATGGACCCATCACAGGTTTTTCTTGTACTCACAGAAAGCTTCCAACCATACCTGCCCTTCCCCTTGGGGTCTGGAACTTCTAAGGCAGTCTTGCACCACAAGGGGGAGTCTGGAATTGCTACGGCCCACCACCTGGAATCCAAAAATAAAGCCAACCTAACAGAAGGTAAACGGAAAAGATGGAGAGAAACCAAGTCCCAGTGACCTCATGTAAACCCAAAGCCAAGCTAGCCTGGAGCTTTTCAGTTAGGTGATCCAATACATGTCCTTCTCCATTTAAACTACTATGAACTGGGTCTCCTGTCTCATCAGAAAGGGCCCTTCATGATATCCCCTCACTCTCTAGCGACAGCAGGCAATGTAAGAAAAGTTTCCTTATAATTAAGACATAGAGATAGAACCAGTTTGATGTAATACCCCAATGGGTCTGACAGGGACCATGGCCAAGCCGACTGAGGCATGCAACCAACACATGACACGAGCCTGAATTAACCCTACGAGCTTTTTGAGACCCGGATGCCTGACAGCTTGCCTCTAAATGTTTTGTGTCTCTGTCTGAGCCTATCAGATTTCTCAGAGCAGGTGAAGTGAGAGTAAGAGACCCAGATTCAGCGAGGCAGCTGCTCGGTGATCCCAAAGCCCTAGGAGACCTTGGATAAAACTTGGCTAGGAAACAAAGGCAGAGATTTCTAGTCCAGTCTGCCCTGGAAAGACACTGTCATCTCACGCAGTGAAACATAAGACGCAGTCTCTCTTCCAGGCTGAGCCCTGGGAGCTCTCTGCAGGTGTACTGGCAGAGCGTGGAGGGGCTGGCAGAGGCCAGGTGGCTTTGTTTCTCCCCCCCCCGTGCCTCCTCCTTAGAAGTTGCTCATGACTGCAGGAGCCAGTGGTGTTATATAACACAGGCTTAGCCTGATTCCACTAGAGCCCTAGAGAGGAAATACCCAAATAGCTTAAACACACTGCAGACTAGGAGACCACATATAGAACCCTTTAGACTTCGACAGACAGGCAATGCACTGACATCCTTGTGTGCCCTAGATTTCCTATGAGGTGCCCCTTCTAAAGATAAACATTCGTTCCATGATAAGAGTCTTCTAGAGTAGGGCCAACAATAGTAAAGCCTGTGTTTCTAATAATTCTTGGCATGGGCTACGCAACTTCCTTTCGTGGATCTCTAAGAGCTTTGCAAACATTTGCTGTGAAGTTAACTACACACACACACACACACACGTCTATGCTTACATTCAAAAATAGCCCCACAAATAAGCAAAAGGTGATTACACACACACCCCCTTTTAATTAACAAACAAATCCACCTGTAGCCAAATGTCCTGAGACATGAATAAGAAACTCAACACGCAGGAGATGGGAATGAGTCCACCTGTTTTTTAACTCTTTGTAAAAGTCTGAGAACACTGTGTAAAGCATGTGGTTTCTGAGCTCAGGTATGTAGGGCAAGAATGCTCTAAGAGACTGGAGTACAAAAGGCCAGAGGTTCTGAGCAGGTAGAAATCTGTGCTGGTACGGAGCTCACCAGACTGATCAAAGTCCCTCTGGGTCGATCCCTGGGGTCGCAGGTTGGAGGCCCACCAGAGGAAGTTTTCCTCAGAAAAATAAACAGCATCCAGGGGTGAAAAGAAAGTTTAAATTACAGTCGTCTATGAGAACAACACAAGGCTGAGGCCAGACCCGTCGAGCTGAGGGGTGAGGCAAGTTTAGATAAACAAGCCAAAATCTGACAAGGTCAGGTAGAATGGTCAAGCACACGGTAAATCAGGCAAATGGTTCTGGGACAGAGGCATTCTCTTCATGTGTGGCTATAGGGCTGGCAGATCTGAAATCTGTAGGGCAGGCCAGCAGCCTGTAAATTCAAGTAAGAGATGGCATTTCTGCCTTCAGTCTGAAATTTAGAAAGCTGGCTAACCAGATTTCAACTCCAGCAGAATTTCTCAAGTGTTAAGACAGAATTCTTCCTCTCTCTAGGAAACCTTGTCTTTGCTTTAGAGGATTTCAGCTAACTAGGTGAGGCCGTGGACATCATCGAAAAACAAAACCAAACCCCTGCTTTATTTAGAGTCAATAAATTTTAAATGTGAACCATATCTACGAAGTGCCTTCACCGCAGCATTTAAACAAGAGTGGCCAAGCAACACAGCCCAGCCTAGATGACTGACAGAAAATGAAGTATCTATTGTGCGGCGTTTAAATGATTGCTAAGTTCCTGGTTTACAGAGACTTGGAGCTGGAAAGTGCTCTAGAGACGGGAAATCTAACAACCAAAACAATGGCTGAAGGAAATCTAACCGGACAATCCCTAGGGCCACCCAAAGGAGAGAGTAAGACTTGAGCCTCTCAACTCCAGTTCTGCTCTTTTTAAATCCTCTCTCTGGGCCTGGAAAGCTCCAGTGTGCCAACTCCCACGCAGTTTCTTTTTTTGATCAGATTTGGTGGCTGTGAAACGTCTATGCGTCTTTCAGTGAGAGCCAGCTGGATGACATTCTCGTCATCCAAGTCTCTCTGCTGAAATAGCCTCACGAGCAAGTCAGGGATGGCAGAAGGCTAAGTGAGCAGAGCATCACAATTCAAGATTTCCAAAGGACTGGAAAGCATAGGTGGGTGCAGAGCCTATTTTTTTTCCTTCACTGGCTACATCTACCAGCAATTGCTTCGGGAATTCTCATTTGCACCTATGTCTGTGTTCATCTACTCATAGAACTGGGTTGCGTCAAGACGGGGCTATTCGCTTTTCCATTCCCCAGGCCTGAAATCGTGGGCTCAGCTAGTTTCTGACTTTCTGTGAATGAAATAACAGTGTTTGCTGGGTAGAGCCATCTGGCCACGCACAGCACGCCTTGTGCGCCTCGATCCCACCCCCTCCCAGCATCCCTCTGAGGTCGGAATTCTCCTATGGCTGGGGTGGTTCCAGGATGTGCTTAGAGCAACAAAAGACTTGGCAAAAAATGATTCATACGAGTGTCGTCAATGCGAAAAGTCTTTCTGCAACAGAACCGTTGCCAGAGCAGTCTGGGACCTTTCTTTCAGTGGAGATCAGGGCGGACTTGAGGACATCACCGGAGACCAAGGCACCAAGTGACAATCTACGCCATCCTCCCCATGTGACCTGCTTTATTTCTCTAAAATCACTTGGCAATGTGTAGGTGTTGCTGCGCTGTCCCTCTCACCCCTGGCAGAACGACAGCCAGGAAGACCTCTAGCCTTCAGTTGAGCCCGAGGACTTGAGTGGTCTGCAGAGAATCGAACACTTACGCACTGGGGAATGCTGGGAGCATTTTCCATGAACCAAGCCCCTGACTCATCGCAGCCGCTTCATGAGGCAGGATCCATACCTATCGTCAGGTTTTTAAACAGGAGGATGAAACAAAGAGAGGCTAAATTAGAGATTCGGTTTCCTACACAGACACCATAGTCAATAAACGCTAAGACAAATGTTTTGTCTGATTTTAACATCTTTTCATTGCTGCTATTTTCTAGGATAGGGTTTCTCTACAGAGCCCTGGCTGTCCTAGAACTCATTTTGTAGACCCAACTGACCTTAAACTCAGAGATCTGCCTGCCTCTACGGGGACTAAGGGTGTGTGCCACCACATCGGGCAAATCTGAACATCTTTGAAACTGGGATGGGCCCTACAATTGGTGGCATACTATTGTGTCATAACTGGGCATGCTGCTTTATGTCTTTCTTCTTGATGCTGAATCTCACAGTCAATGGCCTCTTATACTCCATGAGACATGCTATGTGGTGAGCAGAAAGGGACCAGGGGGTCTGGCCCTGAACTTTGTATCCCCAGACTGCACAAGGGCATTCCCGTCCACCCTGGTTAGAACACTAAGGAAGAAGCACATGACACAGAATTTTTGAGACCATCTCAGCACTTAGCTCCTTCTGCATTGAGCCATTATTAAACAGAAGTTGTAGGCTGAGTTGGCTCAGGGGCTGAGAGCATTTGATAAACAAGGATAAGGGTCAAAGTTCGAATCCCCAGAACTCACATAAAAAGACGGGTGTGGCTATGTGGTCACCTGTAACCCCAGACTGTGGTAAGCAGAGACAGGAAGAGTATTCTAGCTGTCAGCCTGGCTCCAGGTTCAACAGAGACTCAAGAGTGATAGACCAGGATACGGGCCATCTTCCTCTGGCCTGTGCACACATGTGCCCCGCTCCAAACTCAAATAAAACAAAAACAAACAGGTGAAAGGCGGAGCTGCATGCAGTTACTTGGGAAGTGCAGTAGAGCCAGGAGGGCCTAAGGCAGTTTCTGAGCCTTTTGCTTTTCACCCCTAACTGCTTTTCATCAACAAAAATTTCTGGTTCCCAGTCCACTACTTGTGGGAATTCTGTCCTGTTTCCACCAAGGTTAACCCACTCAGAATAAGGTTATTAGCCCAAAACTGCCCTAAATTGGCCTATACTGTATACAACTGGGAGTGGTATGTATGTATGTATGCATGTATGTATGTATGTGTGTGTATGTATGTGTATATGTATGTGTGTGTATGTGTGTGTATGTATGTATGTATGTGTATTATCGACCAGTCTCACTACATAGACCAGGCCAGCCTTGAACTCACCTAGGCAGTCCAGCCTGGTCTCAAATGCTCCACCCTCTTGCTTCAGCTCAGCTGTGGGTCACACCCTACCACAGGGGAGAGTTGATCCACCTTTCTCTTATCTCCTCAGGAGCAATAATATTTACACAGCAGTAAAAGGAAAGCCAAGGAGAGTCAAAGGCCAGAAAAGGAGAGGCCACTTTAATGTGTGTATTGCTTGCAATTATTTTACTGCGGTTGGTAAGGAGTTTTATTTAAAAGAGAATTAAAAAAAGAAAAGCAGAAAATGTGTAATTTTAGCCAGTTTCTTATTTCTGGTTTTTCTATCAATGGCACATTGATTTTGTTGCCCAGGAAACTGGTGGGAGTTTCTGGAGAACTAATTACCTCATTTCAAACCAAGAGG
Source organism: Alexandromys fortis (assembly GCF_014885135.2). Taxonomy (NCBI): domain Eukaryota; kingdom Metazoa; phylum Chordata; class Mammalia; order Rodentia; family Cricetidae; genus Alexandromys; species Alexandromys fortis. The sequence continues at coordinate 7,582,952 of NW_026067893.1, read as the reverse complement.
TCACTGCACTCTGTCTTTCCAACTCAATTTTTATAGGCAACAAAGGCCATTCCTTAGCTCACCTGAGTCTCCCCAGAGTCTGAAACCTGAGCCCCATTCCTTGCTGGGGTTCCTCACTTCCTGCTGTAAACCATATGTCAGCCATAGGGGGAAAACCTAGTCACTGCAGGGAGGGTGGGGGAGGAACAATGAGGTCACAAATCCCTGCAGGAGGCAATCACAGCTCTATCCCGAGGCTGCTGGGAAAACAGAGTCCAATAAATTAAACAGGTTGTTTTTCTAGCCCTTTGACTTCACTCTTTAGCTCTCCGTGGCTGCGAGTGTCTTTCTATCTCCCACTTCAAGCTTCGGCAAATGCCCAGGGCCTGACTGTAATTCATCTGGATTTTGTCCTTTGTACCTGGAAAGTTCTTTTAATTATATACATTTTCCTCCCCTTTCTTTCTTTGATAGAGACACCAAATGCGAGAAAGAGATGGATCCTCAAAAGCCACTGACACAGACCCAACGGGAGTGATGCTGTACACTAAGGAACAACAGTTAGAGCACTGGGGACCTGAGAGTGGGGGGTGGGGAAATATAAATATAAATGTTCAGCAGCATCCCCCCCCAACACACACACACACATTGGAACAGAGGACAACAGGAGCTGTTCCTTTAAAACTGTCTGGTAGAGCCAGGTGTGCTGGCAAGTATCTTTAATCCCAGAGCTTGGAAGGCAGAGGCAGGAGAATCACTGCAAGTTTGAGGCCAGCCTGGTCTATATATAGAGTCCCTGGATAGTCAGAGCTCGACAGAAACTCTGTCTCAAATTTTAAACAAAGCCAACAAAGTAAAGCATGATGGCCAGAAAAGTAACTCAAGTCAGTCTGGGGTAAGAAAAAGGAAAGGAGACTTGAAATCTCAGCCACCTGAATTTGAATCCCAGCCTCCAGCTTGCCAGCTGAATAGCCTGCTGTAAATGGCCAGAGAAGCCGCTGTTTTTCCCTTCTATGATTAGAATCATCGTGCAAACACTGTGAGAATAAGTTCTGGCCCATATGCTCAGTGCTCGAAACCTCGAGAACTACAGAACAGATGCCCTCGGTCAGGAGAGAGCCTCTCTCAAGACTGTGGCTATATTCTAGTCTTCTTTCCTACAACGAAAATTCAGACACACCTTGTTTCTCAGCACACCTTATCAGCACAGCTCATCTGCTTCTCTGCAAGTTAGATTTGCTTTTATTCCTCTACCAGGAGACAGAGAATGTAGAATCCTTTTAGGAATTGGCCTACTTGAGCCAGTGCGGGTTAACGCTATGAACAGTTAGTTCATACAGGTTTCCAACACTTCCACAACCAACTTCAGAGACTCGTTCCCTCTTGTCAGCTCTCTCCTGGACCCTTGTTTTCATTCTAAGAATGAAATTTTGAGAAGCCACGGGCTCGGTCTCTTCTCCCAGAAGCCTAGACTCTTCCAGTAGCCTAGCCACCTTTGAGAGGACCGCTCGTCCTTGTATATCTGCACACAACGTGTCTCCTATGTCTTTGAAACTCTCTCTAGTTGCCCAGCACCCCGGGCCCTCCCTGCTCGGAACTGCTGCTATGTTGATAATCAGCACCGTATGGCTTCACCAGGGATTTAGCTGCGCTTGCTCCACTGCACCCTGCACCCTGCACCCTGCACCGTGCTCATCTCTCCGGGTTGCTAAGACCCTCCACTGCGACTGTGGAGAAAGCACAGGCCACCCTGTCAAACTGGAATTCCAGATAAACAACAAAGAACTCAATGCCCTGTCTCAAGAGTTGCATCTCCTGTTTATTTGCTGAATCTGCAGCAGGAAGGCCAGACTCTCAGGCTTCTGCCCCAATCTACCCAGCATGGAGGTGACGTCAGCTCCGCCTATCCCATAAAGGAACACTGGCCACAGCAACAGCAATAATGGCTAAGCTTCATCAAGCACCATTCACAAGGAGATAAAGAATTCACAAGGAGATGGTTCAAACAAAGGTATCAAGAACAGGAACACCCTGTGGCAATTCAAGACAGAACAAGATTTTTTTAGATGTTTTATTTTTTTATTTATATGTGTTTGTCTATGTGAGTATGTATTATACATATGCAGGCGCCTGTGAGGGCCAGAAGAGGGTGTTAGATCCCCTGGAGCTAAATGTGGTTTTGAGCCACCTGCTGTGGGTGCTAGGACAAGAACTGGATCCTCAGAAGAGTAGCAAGTGTTCCTAACCGCCGAGCCATCTCGCCAGGCCAAAAATATGTTTTGTTTTGTTTTTCTTTTTTGAGGTAATATATTTTAAGGTCAGGGAGGCACAGGAGATGTATGGCCCAGCAATGTCACTATCCCTATGACCTTGGGATTTTGTGTTTGGCTTTTGATCTTAGGGTTTGTTTGTTTGTTTGTTTTTGGTTTGGGTTTTAATGCACACAATGCATCTATTTACGGGTCTGTGCACAGAAGTGTAAGCCCCAGCAAAAACAGAAATACTGGATTCCCATGGAACTGGAGTTACAGGCAATCGTGAGCCTTCTGATATGGGCCGTAGGAATTGAACTCAGGCCCCTGGGAGGTAGTACACACCCTTACACTGAGCCATCTCTCCTGCCCAGAACTTGAGGTTTACGCGATTTCTCCATATTCTCTCATAATTTATAAAATGATGATTTCCTCCTGAACTTATGGGTAAAAGTTAAATGTAAGAGCATAGTCAGGGCTTGTCACAGTGTTGGTACACACTAAGTCCTCAGGCAATAGTAGCCACTGTGTTCGTAGCGTGGAGAGGCTGGGGTTGTTGGTATGGCCTTAGAGAGTCAGGGGCGGTCTTCATTACTCTTCTGGTTGCCATGACCAAATACCTGAGAAGAGGTGGTATAAGGAGGGAAGGCTTATCTTGTCTTAGTTAGCGGGTCGCAGTCCATCCCAGCAGGCAAGCATGGCAGGAGATGCAATCATCAAGCAGCCATCAAGCAGAGAGAAGACAGGAAGCAGAGCCAGGCTATAAAACCTTCATGTCTCTCATAGTGACCCATTTCCTCCAGAGGAATTCCTCTTCCTCAAGGCACGACCTTCCAAAACAGTGCCACCAGCCGAGGACCAACTGTTCAAGCGTGGGCCTCTCAGGGACACTTCCCGTTCAAAACACAACAGGGAGAGTCTGTGGGGCAGAAGGGAGCAGAGAGCATTCTTCAGGTAAATGAGGAGACTTCAATGTGTGGCTTCAGTTTGCATGGATTGCTCAAAATCTTCATCATCAAAATTCAAATAAAGCCTTCAGTTCTCACAGGTTTGGTTTGGTTTTGTAATCTTGACTAAAGCAATTACAGGTCTAAAGACCCAAGCTGAAAGTCCAGTGATGGAATCGAAAGACAGAATAAAGAATAAAAAGGAGACACCAGGAATACTCTGGCATTTGTTACCTGCCATGGCATATTATTTTCAGACCTAGCACAAGGTATGTTCACCGAGGTTCTATCTATCCATTGAATAAAATTTTGGTATTAAAACTCCGAGGATCCTCTCCAAAAATTCCTCCCACTTCCTTCTCTCCCCCTGGAGGACTAGCATACAGAATGGAGGCGGGGGGGGGGGGGTAAGACGGCCCTCATGGGGTTTTGCTACATCCGGACTTCCACCAAGGTCTCTACTCTGAGCTGAGACTGTGGGAATGGAAGCAGAGAGGGTGCCAGATGGCAGGGTGTGGGAAGCCCCAGGCTGGAGAAGGATGGCCAAGATAAACATGCGACTGGAGGTCTGAGAAATGAACGGATAAACATCCAGACCAAAGTCAACAGTGATGGAGAAGACAGCCCAGTCTCCGCAGCCAGGGAGGTTCAGCCCCAAGCACTTGAGAGAACTTGTGTGGATCTGAGTCTGAGGCAGCCCTTCCCTCTTCAGGAGGGAAGAGGGGCACACAGCTTTTGTAGTGGTACAGGAAACGTTAGGTTTTGCCGTTAGATCTTTCTTCAAGACTTCTGGTTAAAATTCCACAGACAACTACGCAGGGGTTCACATTGAAGAAGTAATTTTAATTGTTTGTATGATAGTAGTTTGCTGTTTACATTTTTAAAAACCGCTTATGTTTTACAGCTCTGTGTGGGACACTCGCAGAGGGAAATGGCAGGGATGGAATGGGTTGAGCCCTAAGAGCGTAAGTATCTCTGCTTACAGAACATTATTCTCACTAACCTAGTTTTTTAATACTTACTTTGTTTTTAGTCAAATAAATGCATGGAGGTACAAAGGTGGGTATGTGTCAGATCCCCAGGAATAGGAGTTATAGGTTCTTCTGGGCCACCTGATGTAGATGCTGAGAAGCAGGCTCCGCTCCTCTGGGAGAGCACCAGATATGCCTGATTGTACTGATCAACTTCTCAGCTTCTAGAATGGAATCTACATAGATAACACTAACTGTCATTATAGCCACCACCGTGCATGAATGATTGCTAATTGCGCACAATACCCATTCCTGCTGAGCTATCCTTTATCAATATGTTGAAATACGTGGCTAAAATTCCTAAGTGTTACGGGACATAGTGGTACACACCTTTATCCTGCCTGAGGAGGCAAAGGCAGGGAGATCTCCAGGAGTCTGAGGACAGCCCCGTCTACACAGCAAGGTCCAGGCCAACAGAGACTACACAGTGAGACCCTGTCTCAAAAAAATTAAAGAAAGAAAGAAGTCTCTGTAAAATACTCAAGTCTCATCTGTGGGTTCCTGCAAAGTCAAAAAAACAAGTTAGACACTTCTTATTCCAAGAGGGAGAACAAGGGCCCAGTGACAAAATCTGAACAAAGCCAAACCAAAATTCAACGGTGAAAAAAGTTCAGAGCTTCAAGTTTGGGCCACGCTCACCGTCCTGGTCTGGGAGGCTCACAGTTGTGGTCTGGGCAGCTAGCCCCTCTTCTTGCACTCTGACCCCCACAGCACACACACCTTTGTCTCATAGGCTCAGCTGGCTCCACTCTACGCCTGCCACCATCATGGGTGGTCACCCCACACTATTAGCAACTCACATCGCGTGGGTCTTTTGCTGTGACTGGATTACACTTTCACCAATAGCCTTTTCTGAGCTCTCTCCAGGGACTCTGACCCTGCCACATGGGGCCAAGCCTCAACTTTTCTCTGTGATCCTTTCAATCCTGGACTTCCTACTGCATCTTTACCAATGGCCTCCCTCTCCTGGCCTTTCTTTAGGAACTCCAGCCCTACCACACTGTGCCAAACCTCAGCTGCTCTCCATGACCCCTTTATGGTTTCAAAACCAGTACTACCCGGCTGACTCTTACTCATTACCAAGTTCAGTTGCCCCTTCCGGACTACAGCTTCTGTGTATTGACCTGGAAGAAAAACTTCCCAGAAGATTCTATAACCAGTCTTGCTCTGTTCTGCCAGCTAGCTCCCAATGACATAGAGAGGTTTTATTAATTATGAAAGCCCTGCCTATAGTTTAGGCTTGTTCCTAACTAGGCTCTTATATCTTAAACTAACCCATATTTTTTAATCTACATTCTACCACATGACTTTTTTCCTTGTTTTCATTCTGTACCTCCAATGTGTTCTGTGTCTCCTGGCATCTCCTCTGTACACCTAGATTCATCTCCTCTTCCTCTCTCTCTGCATGGAAGTCCTGCCTACACCTTCTGCTTAGCTATTGGCCATTCAACTTTTTATTACACCAATCACAGCAGATATATCTTCAGACAGTGTATAAATATCCCACCAGATTCTGACTCTGTCTCAATGATACAAGTCTCTTTTTAATCATGGATTGATTCTTCAACCTCCCTTCTGATCAGTATTGATTATCCCAGGAAAGCAAAAGTTTCACTTTACTGGTTCTTAATTCAAAATATCAACCACTCTATAGAATATTTAAGGAACTTTCAAAAAATTCCTCCTGAAATTTCCCAAGCCAGGCCTCCACTATCTGCACAGCTCTCCGCAGTCTTCCTTCCTAAACTCCTCTAAGCTCTGGAAAATTCAATGGTTTTCCCATCCCAGAGTTCCAAAGTTCTTCCACAATCCTCCACAAAGCATGGTTGGATCTGTCACAGCAACACCCCACTCCTGGTACCAATTTCTGTGTTAAGGGTTTCTATTGCTGTGATTAAAAACATCATGACCATAAGCAACTTAAGAAAAGAAAAGGTTTGTTTCTCTTATTCTTTCACATCGCAGTCCATTATCCAGGGGTGACAGAGCAAGAACTCAGGCATGGCAGGAACCTGGAGGCAGGAACTGAGCAGAGGCAATGGAGGAATGCTGCTCACAGGCTTACTCCTCATAGCTTGCTCAACCTGGTTGCTTGTACCACCCAGGACCACTCATCCAGAGGTGACACCATCCACCGTGGGATGGGCCCTTCCACATCAATACCATCCAAGAAAACACACAATTGGTTGGGCATGGTAGCACATGCCTCAAACTCAGCTCTTGGGAGGCATAGGCAGGTAGATCCTATGAGTTTGAGGCCCACCAGATCTACACAGTGAGTTCTAATCTAGCCAAGGCCACATTGTGAGCCTCTGCTCACCAAAGGCTTTCTCACAGCCAGTCTAGTAAGGGCATTTGCTCAACAGGTTTGCTCACAAGTCAGAAGCATTTTCTCAATTGAGAAAATTCCCTCTTCCAAAATGATTCTAACTTGTGTCAAGTTAACATAAATCTAGCACACAGGGATTGAACACCAGGCATGAACAGCAAAAGCCTTTGTTTACCCACTGAGTCATCTCGCCAACTCCTTAGTTTTTGTTGTTGTTGTTTGTTTGTTTTGTTTTGTTTTTAGTTTTGTTTTTGTTTTTCAAGATAGGGTTTCTCTGTGTAACCTTGGCTGTCCTAGAATTCACTGTGTAGACCAGGCTGGCCTCAAAGTCAGAGTTTCACCTGCCTCTGCTTTTCAAGTGCTGGGATTAAAGGCCAGCACCATCACTACCCAGCTTCTTTTCTAAAGCATGAAAGATACAGTTCCAGGTCTGCAAAGAACACTGAGACAGAAAACAAGCAAAACGAAACCATCTGGAGCCAAGCACTAACCTCCTCCTCAGCTGAGCGTTTCGTGACAAGATATCAATGTTTCCCTGTAAACTCACAAGCATTATGTGTGTGCAATACAACGGGAACGGTATTCCCACTTCTCTGATAACTGGATTGTGGGAGCTGACCTCAGTAGACAATAGGTTCAGGGAATAGAATTGACAGTGGGGATCTAAAAGCTGCTTCAGCAAAGCGGTCAGCACATGGTTGGCTGCTGACCCCTCCGCAGGTCAGCATGATATCGGCTCATCCAGCACAGCAGTGAAGAGCCACACACTCCCAGAAGCCCCTGCTGGCCTTCTTCACTGACTTCCTTCATTTCCTCCCAGCTGTCTGGGAAGATTGGGGTTGTCTTGTTTATTTGGTTTGTCTTTTCAATGCCTGATAAATTTGAATTAAAGTCACTCTGTGATATGCGTAAAGTGTTTAGAAATCCTTGTTTAAACTAGAGTAAGTGATTCGGCTTTGAAAGTAATACATAACCATCATTTGCTGACCCGCAGAAGACCCTAAATCCTGTGTGACCAAAGTCAGTATTTATATAACAACAACAACAAAAAGCCTTTTTGTTTCCTTTGCTCCCGGTGGGGCTGGATAGAAGTGCCCGGCCGTCCCTCCACGGTAGGGCTGGCATGATCATCAACACACAACCTTCCTTAGGTTACACGCACCATGAGCACGTGTCACGTCGCACTGTCGTTACTGTCGTGAAGAGCCGGGTGATACTGCACAGCTCGCGCGGAGCAGGAATGCAGGGTGCAGACCTGGCTGCTCTGCCTTCTGGGCCCAAATCAATTATGTTCTAATCAGGACTGTTTCCGGCACTCGGCCGGCTGAGGTTCAGAATGAAAAGGAAAAATTGCTATTTCTCCCCAGATCTTGTTTGCATTAGCAGACTCCATCTGAGACACATCCTGTTTGACCCCCGGTGTGTCCGGGGAGGAGACTGTTCTGTTTGACTTGACTGTCACTGATCTGAGACCCTCTTTCTTCCTCTTCTTTTTCAGAAAAAAGCTCACATGAGTCTTAAAACTCAGTCATCCTACTGGGTCTGGAAGGGTACGCTGGGTAAGCTCTCCAGGTTTCTCAAAGAGTAGTTCCTGGTGCAACAGAACCCCCAGGACATTTGTTCAAAAATGCGGAATTTGGCACAGACTTCAGAATTTGCTTGTCTAATCATCTACCCAGATGATTCTGAACTGCAGCCAAGCTGGAGAGCATCCCTCAGGGCAAGAACTGCTCAAACTGGGGATCATTCTCTGGGTACAGTCCCAGGCAGGCTAGGCTCCCCAACTATGGCCTAGGGCTGGGAAAATGGCTTTCTTTCTCTCTTTTTTGTTGTTGGTTTGGTTTGTTCGTTTAGTGTTGGTTTTGGTTTTTTGAGACAGGGTTTCTCTGTGTAGCCCTGACTGTCCCGGGGTTTTCTCTGTAGACCAGGCTGGCCTCAAACTCAGAGATCTGCCTGCCTCTGCCTCCTGAGTGCTGGGACTAAAGGTGTGTACCACTATGCCCAGCATAGACACATCTTCCTAAAGGTATCATGTGTTTTCTGTTAGAGATTCATTGTTTTAGTTTTGGCAGGTGGTGCTGCCTATGTGCTGAGTTTTACAGTGAGAACGGTACTTTCACCATGGAGTCAGTTGTGCTAAGGTCTGGGGACTACTAAAGTCTAGGGCTCTGTTAACACTTTTTTAAAAAGATTTATTTTGTTATTTTGTGGGTGTTTTGCCTATATATACACATATGTACCATGTGTGTGCCTGGTCCCCAGGTATGTCAGAAGAGGGTGTGAGATTCCTTGAAACTGGAGTTTCAGGTGGTTGCGAGCAGCCATGTGGGTGTTGGAAATTGATCACGGGTCCTTACAAGAGCAGCAAATGCTCTTAATTTTTGAGTCATTGCTCCAGCTCCCAAAGAATCCCCTCCTCTTTGCTGTGGAGCAGGCATTGTCCTCTGTAAATATGTGCTACTCTTGTTGGTTAATAAAGAGCTGACTGGCCCATGACTGGCAGGATTTTGGGGGCAGATGCAGAGGAAGCAGGAGATGAACATGTTGTACTGAGATAAAGTACAGAGCCACAGGATAGAACATAGATAAAATACAGGTTAATTTAAGATGTAAAAGCTAGTTGTAACAAGCCTAAGTTAATGGTCAAGCATTTATAATTAATAATAAGTTAGCCAGGTGATGTTGGTGCAACCTTTAATCCCAGCACTCAGGAGGCAGAGGCAGGCGAAACTCTGTGTGTTTGAGACCAGCCTGGTCTACAAGAGCTAGTTCCAGGACAACCAGTGCTGTTACAAAGAGAAACCCTGTCTCAAAAAAACAAAATAATAATAAGTCTCTGTGTGGTTATTCGGGAGGAACAAGTGGGACAGAGCTGACCAGAAGTTCAGACAAAACACTCCACTTCCCCCTCCTCATCTTCCTCCCTGTCTTTCTCCTCCTCATCCTCTTCTTTTCTTGTCCAGCAATAGTTTTGTCACTAAGACTCTCTGCTTGCTCTATTATTGGAGCACATAGCACCTAGCTTCACTAAAGGGCCAAGGGCTGGGGATGTGTAGCTGGGTGGGTAGAGTGTTTGTTTAGCATGCATGAGGCCCTGGGCTTTGTTGGGGCGTCCCTCCAGGTGTCGCCACGGGCAGGGATGGACCCTTCAGGTGTCGCCACGGGCAGGGATGGGCCCTTCAGGTGTCGCCACGGGCAGGGGATGGACCTCAAAGAGGTAAGCCTGAAAACTCGATACAGTCAGATTTGGTCAGTCAGAGTGGATCAAAACTTCTATAGAGTCTGATGTGTGGTTTGTTCTTCTTGAACATTTAAACACCATAAAACTGGAAGAAAAAAACATTTCCACATGACACATTCCCATCACACCAATGTTACATAGAAACTCCCAAGCAAAGCAGCAAAACACCTGTGACCTTTACAATAAGAATGAACTCTGTTGGCTGATGAACAGAGTCAGGGCTTGGGCCTAGAGGAAGAACCTCTGAGAAGCACATGATTAGATTCTATTGGTTGAGGATGCAAAGTACATGGGGTCTCTTTCATAGGGATGAATTCTGTTCACTGAGAGACAAAGCTCAGGATCAGGGCCTAAACAATTTTCGGGATTTGGGGGACATTCAGGTAGAGGCTGGCTCCTAAACGAATACCAAAGGAGATCTACAGGTTGTTTGACCACCTTCACTTGGAATTCCAGGTCCAGATGTCATTCATTTTCCTCCACTGAAGAAAAAGCCAAGCGCTTACCAATTCCTGTTTCTCCAGTGCTTCCTACAGGATTGATTCCACGGCATTCCACGAACCAGGCGTGGTGGCACACTCCTGTCATCACAGTATTTGGGAGGTAGGGGCAGGAGGATAGAAGTCTGATATCATAGTTGGCTGCACAGAATAAAGTTTGAGAACATCCTAGGCTATGCGAGACTGTGCTGGCTTAGTCTTGTGTCATGATACAAATTAGAGTTGTGTGAAAGGAGGGAACCTCAGTTGAGAACAATGCTTCCACAGGGTCCAGCTGTGACGAGTTTTGTTGATTAGGGATTGATGGGGGAGGACCCAGTCTATTGTGGGTGGAGCCACCCCTGGGCTAATGGTCCTGGGTTCTATAAGAAAGCAGGATGAACAAACCTTGGGGAACAAACTAGAAAGCAGCATTCCTCCATGGTCTCTGTATCAGCTCCTGCCTCCAGGTTCCTGCATCTGGGTTCCTGCCCTGACTGAGTTCTTGTCCTGACTTCCTTCAGTGAAGAATAGGAGTGTAAGCCAAATAAACCTCTCCTCCCCATCTTACCTTTTGATCATGGTGTTTCATCACAGCAACAGAAACCCTAAGTAAGATTGAGATCCTATCTCAAAAAAAAGTAAATAAATAAATAAAAGAGGAAGAAGAGGGTCTACAGAAGTTAACTTGTTGGAGGTGGGCATGGAGGTAAAGGGAGGATCTCTGAGATCACTGTAAATTCAAGGGTAATCTGGTCTACATAGTGACTGTTAGCCAGGGCTATACAGTGAGACCCTGTCTCAAAGAGAACAAACAAACAAAAACACAACAATAACCAAACAACCAAACAACTTACCTCTCTTCTAAAATGTGGGTTTGGTTCACAGCACCCACATCAAGTGGCTCACAACAACCTGTAACTCTAGTGCGGGGGATCCAGTGCCCTCTTCTGGCCTCTGTGGGCAGCCCCTCCCACCACGGCGCGTCATACGTGCACCCAGGCACACACAGGCACACATAAAACAATAGCTACATTTTTTAATGTATAAATCTAGTACTGCTCTCTTTTTTCTCCCTGGGGGCCATCCACCCTCTCTCTGGACTAACTGCACCATCTCTCTGTTCTAGTTGCCTACAGCACTCCCCTGGGCTCTGTGGCTGAATCCTTACTAACCTCCTGTCGGACTTTTTTTTCCCACCCGCCAGTTCCCAAATAACCTACATGGAGACTTAACGTCAATTATAAATGCTCAACTGGTAACTCAGGCTTGTTACTAACTAGCTCTTACAACTTAAATTAACCCATTTCTATTAGCCTGCGTTCTGCTACACGGCATTGCCTCTCTTCCATCTTGAACCCCTTGTTTCCTCTCTGTGTCTTGATGGAGATTCCTCTCACTCTGCCCTTCCTCTTCCCAGTGTCCTTAGTCTGGTTCTCCACCTAACCTTATCCTAACCAGCTATTGGCCAGTCAGCTTCTTTACTAAACCAATCACAACAACATATATTTACAGTGTAAAGGAATATTCCACAACCCCCACCCCCACCCCCTCCACAGTCAAGAACCCTGCTGTCCTTATCTTAGGTGGCTGAGTTCTCCAGTCTGCAGCTAAAAAATGTCAGGTTCAATGTTCCAGGTGTCCTCTGCTCATTATCGAACCCTCACAACTGCAACAGGAGGGTCTCCATTTCCTCTCCACCCCTCACTTCAGCCAAGTGAAGCTGACTCAGAGAAAGCGGTAGCTTAGCTGAGAACAGAACTAGGATTTAAGCCCAGAAATATTCGACTCCAAAACAGCTTAATTATTGATATTCAATGTCGCTTTTGTTTATTATATTGATGTATTATATAACATATACACCATGATATCCATTATGTCATGTATTATATAATGTTTAATTATTATATTGATGCTTATTAGTAATAGAGAAATCTGTCATTCAGATTTCATAGATTGGAAGTTTTTGTTTTGTTTGTTTTGTTTTTTGAGACAGGGTTTCTTTGTATAGTCTTGGCTGTCCGGGAACTAGTTCTGTAGACCAGGCTAGCCTTGAACTCACAGAGATCCAATTGCCTTTGCCTCCCAAGTGCTGTGACTAAGGCTGTGCACCACCATTACCCACCTTAGACTGAATAAATTTTAAATCCCATTTGGGGCTCTAGTGTGCAGGTACCAAATATGTGTGTATTTCTGTGTGTGTGTGTGTGTGTGTGTGAGAGAGAGAGAGAGAGAGAGAGAGAGAGAGAGAGAGAAATCTTTAAGTAATTAAAAAAAATCTAACTACAAAATTGTATCACTATCATTTAGTTTGTTCCAAAATTCTCCAAGTGCACTGATATAGAACTCCCGTAACACCCCATCTGCAGACAGAGGCTTTCTGGATTCTGAACCATGTACCACGCTTGCACCATAATGCAATATACTGCTAATTTCCATTTCTAAGTAAGCTGTTGGGGTGGGGGAGCCCATTGAAAGGTGATTGGTCTTCAGAGCAAACACCCAAAGTGAGCAGTGAGCACCGGATGGATAAAAGAGGACAGGAGCCAAGGGGAAAGGGCTGTGGCTGAGAGCCAAAAGTATTCCACACTCCTTGGAAGAACTCTTTGCCTGTCTGTCTCCCACTCTTCCTTTTCCTCAAGATTCATCTTTATTTTAAATTATGTATTTATGACACGACTTCAGGTGCCCATGGAAGCAAAACTGGGGTCAGATCCTCTGGAGCTGGAGCTAGGGCCTAAGTGCTGGAGCCAAGCTCCAGTCTTCTGGAAGAGCAGCCAGGGCTCTTAACCACTGAGCCATCTCTCCAGCCCATGAAAAAGTCCAGTTCACATGTCTCATCAATTCAGCTAAAAGAGGGTGCCAATCTGAGCAAACAAAGCCCCTTTCACAAAAAGAAACACAGGGAAAAATCAATAGCAATAATTATATGATAGTAATCAATAGTAATAACAGTGGCAGGTGAGGTGGTGTACACCTTTAATCCCAGCACTTAGGAGGCAGAGACGGGAGGATCTTGGTGAGTTTGAGGTCAGCCTGGTCTGCAAAGTGAGCTTCAGGACAACCAGAGTGGTTATACAGAGAAACCTGTCTCAAAACAAACAAACAAAGAAGGAGGAGGAGGAGAAGGAGGAGGAGGAGAGGAAGAGGAAGGGGAAGGGGAAAGGGAAGGGGGAAGGGAAGGAGGAGGAGGAGAAGGAGGAAGAGGAGGCTGAGGAGGAAGAGGAAGAAGAGGAGAAGAAGAAGAAGAAGAAGAAGAAGAAGAAGAAGAAGAAGAAGAAGAAGAAGAAGAAGAAGAAGAAGAAGAAGAAGAAGACGACGACGACAATAAATAGCTTCTATTTCTGTCAATAGGGGTCCTTAGAGAACTGGCCCTCATGCATGTATAAGAATTGTTTCAATAGGCATTTTCATTTTGGAATGATTTAATCTACAGAAAAGCTACAAAGGCATTTTGGAGTTCCCACGTGCCCTTTCTGAAATGTTAATAACTTAATATGACCACAAATCATCTGTCATAACAGAAAGCCAACCTTGGTTCATTATTATTGACTGAACACATTTTATTCAGGATACAGTCTAAAGCATCACATTTCATTAAAAATAATTTTTTAAATTAGCCTAACAATCAACATTATTAATCAGTAGTGTCCTTGTTGGCAAAATCCTAACATACCTTTCAGAAACCCCTGCAAGTTCTTAAGGGTCATTTACCCTCTTAAGGAACTTTTACAAAAATACAAGGGGGTAGAGAGATGGATCAGCAGTTGAGAGCATTTGATGTTCTTAGGGGTTCGGGTCCCAATCATCCTTAACGCCAGTTCCAAGGAATCTTATGCCCTCTTCTGAGCCATGAGCCATGAAAACAAGAATTAACTGAAAAAAAAAAAAGTTGGTTTCTTAATTGGCAGAACAAATCCTTTTTGCATAGCTAATGAAATAAATACTGGCCAGAATCTACTTGAATATTCACAGTATTAATTTGCTCAGATTTGGCCCAGAAAAATGGCTCAGCAGTTGAAAGCAGTGGGTGCCTCTCCTGAGCATCATCCCAAACTCCCACAGCTGTCCTGTGACCACAGCACATGTGCCATAGCAGGTGCATGTCTGCACACACGTGTGTACACACCCACAAATAATAAATACATGTAACTGTAGTGTTTGAATGATAAATGTTCTCCCATAGGCTATGGAGCCTTTAAGGTGTGAGCCTTGCTAGAGGAAGTGTGTCACCGAGGCCAGGCTTTGAAATGTCTGACCTCACCCCCACTTCTTGCTTCCTGTGTTCTCTCTCTCTTCTCTCTTCTCTCTTCTCTCTTCTCTCTTCTCTCTTCTCTCTTCTCTCCTCTCTCTCTCTCTCTCTCTCTCTCTCTCTCTTCCCCTTTCCTGTTCCTGCCACCATGCCATACCCTCCCCACCATGAGGACTCTTCCCCTCTGGAACCGTAAGCTAAAATTAAGTTTCCTTCCTTAAGTCACTTTGGTCATGGCGTTGCTATCACAGCAACAGGAAAACAACTAATACAGCAAATAAAAACTGACAGCAATAAAGCTCGACTTTGCGTAATCTCCCACACAGCGGCACAAGGCCTGACACATAAGTAGGTATTCAGAAAGTGTACAGTGCTCAGCCGATCGTAAAAGTGCGTTCGAGTCTCCTAACGGCTGGATCTGCTTACAAACAGTTGAGCTTCCCTTCTCGGAGCTTAATGATAGAACCTGTTTGTACGAGACTAGCCCGAATCTGAGCAAATAAGATTTACTGTTTGGCGAACCGTTCATTTCCCTGCTATCGTGCATGCACCAAGGCTCCTTCCTTGGAGGAAAATTGATCCTGAAGCTGAACATAAATGTTTTACTTCCATCTCTAAAGGAAAAGAAATATTCACACGTACAGATTCAATTTCTGGGAAGCTGCGGCAGTGGTTTTTAATAAAAGGTATGAACCACAGCTGGTGAGAATCTCCATGGCCATGGTGGCAATGAGAAAGAGATGGTGAAAGAGTCCAGCTTCCTGTGAGCTTTCTGGTGTGACCGTGCAGGTCTGTAGCCACCCTGCTGGGGCCCCAGGGTGACGTACCACAGATAGGGCAAGAGTATATGTACTCCTTCACCCCTGTTGAATCAGCATTGCTGCTAGGTAAATTAAGTAAGCATTCATTTATTCTACTTAAAGCACAAATCAGGAATCAATCATAAACTCTCTCCTAGATTACTACTGCTGAAAGTCCTACCCATGGATTAGATATTTACCTGGGAGCTTATTAGACCCGAGGAATTTGGGGGCAGAGACTGCAGCTCAGTTGGAAGAATGCGTGCCTAGAATGCATGAAACCCTGGGTTCAATTCCCAGCACCACACAAAACTAGATGTGGTGATGGCCACTTATAATTCCAGCATTTGGTCAGTGGGAGCAGGAGGATCAGAAATTCAAGATCATCCTTGGCTATGTAGCAAACTGGAGTCCAGTCTGGGATCCATGAGACTGTCTCAAAACCACACACAAAACAGAAAGCAACTTTATAGTCAATCAGCCTAAGTACTGGGCAGACTGCTGAGCCCATGTGCGTGAGGCCTAAGGCCTCTTCCTCTGTGAAGCTGAGATGAGAAAAATAATGACCTGCGTAGTCAATCCTCTTCTGTTGGGGCCGCCAGCCTGAAAATAATGGCATGGAGAGTTATGATTAATTATGAAACTTGGCCACTCGCTTAGGCTTGTGTTCAACTAGCTCTTATAACTTAAATTATTCCGTTTATCTACGCTCTGCCACGTGGCTAGGTTACCTCTACTGTGTTTTGTATGTCGTCTGACTTCTTCAGTGTCTCCCTGGCTTCTCCGCTCTACCCATTCTGCTACCTCCACATCTGCCTGGCAACCCTGCCCTTTATCTCCCCAGAGTTCTCCCTCTGCCCGGAAGTCCTGCCTATACCTCCTGCCTAGCTATTGGCCGTTTAGCTTGTTCTTAGACCAAACACAATGCATCTTCACACAGTATCCCATGCCTCCAGTGGTCGCTGGGGTACTGGAGTGTTTCTGATGATCACAGCCTGGTTGCTGCTCGCTGAAAACTAAACCTGTGCCTCAGTGGCAGAGGATCCAGAAGAGGAGAGAGCATCGGGCGTATGATATAAGCTGAAATAAGTCAATTAAAGGAAAAGAAACATAAATAAATGCTTGTGGAGCACGTAAGGACACAGGCATACCAAATCAAGTACATTTGAGAACTCTGTCCCCTGGACGGTTAAACTTGTTCTACCTTGACTGAAGTTCAGAGACTTCAGACCTGGTTTTGCTACTTCAAGGTTATGACAGGAGATTTGACCCAGAGTGTGGCTGCCTATAGGATGCTGGACATAAGGTTTGGTCCCTGCACGTCCTGCCTAAACAACAGTTTAGTTACTGATTGGCCAAGATTTCCAAAAGTTCAGGCTCCTTTCATCAGACTGAGAGCTACCTTATATTATTATTATTATTATTATTATTATTATTATTATTATTTTACCTTTGGATGAACTTTTGACCCCATTTGTTTTCCCAATGTTCAGCCGTTTAGTGGGAGACCATCAACAGCTGGCTAAAAACACACATGTGTGCACATACCCTCATAGATTACATTTCCAAGCCAATTGAATTACAGAAGGAACCAATTTGAAAAGTTATTGAATTAGAACCCTAGAAGAGAGAGATGGGTTTTATTGTTAATGGTTGGCATGACAACTTGCCGTGCTGGGGAGTGAGATGTGCTGAGTCCTCCTAGCTGGAGACTCTGACAAGCTCAAGGCCAGGCAGGGCTCTGCCTCTGAATCTTGTTGCCAAGGTAATGGCGCATAGGCCGGAATCCACTGAAAGGAATACCTCTGACATCTCATGCCAGCAGGAGCTATCTGATTAAAAGAGAGCTTTAAAAAGAAAAAGAAACAGTATTTTTGCAAAACCCAGAGGAGAATGCAAAGGCGGGATATTGAAAAAATGATCAGCAGGAAATCTGAAAGGGAAGCAGCCAGTGGGTGCCAAAAAGTAACTAAATAACGGGGTTGTTTTATGAGCTAGAGGTTGGTGGTGTGTGAAGGCCCTCGGGCAGGAATTCCAGCCTGCCAGACCATTTTGCATGTGAAATGATACTGCCCTAATTTGCCTCCCTGGCTCAAGTTCAGCAGAATAATATCTTGTGAGCCCTGGCCACTACCCCACCCCCTCCATCCGTGGAGGACTTTAATTTGACAGACTTTCTTCTCCAATAATACAGTAAGGAAAATGGATCCTAAGGGACTTCATAGGTTGCACATATTTTAAGATGAAAAGGGAAGCCACAAGAATTTCAACCCAGAGGCCACCTAAATGTCACTGCCTGAGAGTCCCTAGAACGTCCTATTTGTGTCTCAGGGAAGTGTGGCTGCTTCCCAGGATAGTGTTCTTAGCTAAGGCCACGGTCTACTGGGACCCTTACTTTCCTAGTTTCCGTGCCAGTTTACCCTGGATTTGTTCATTATGAAACTATGTCCTTGAAGGCTCTTGAAGGTTCTTGAAGTTTCTTGAAAGCTCTAAGAATGGAGGAGGACAAGTCCTCAGATATATGATCATCTTTTCCTGGGGGATCTGATCCAGGGTCCACAGGAAAAACTCCCCCTTACACTTCCAGGGACTTGGCAATAATCAGTAAGCAGATATGGACAGAAAGATAAAGGATGGCATCTGAAAAGAATTCAGAATCTCAAACCAGCAGTTCCAATCTAGTGCTCCAATCTCCAATCATACCATTGTTTCATAAACAAATAAGAGGGGGAAATCCACAATATTTACCTTGGCCTATACAAGTAATGTATATATAAACTATAATGGAAAGAATATTATCCCTGTAATTAGAGTGTTTCCTTGCCATCAACAACGGATGCCCTCTGGGTACCAAAGTCTGCAGGTGTTCAAGCCTTGTGTATACAATCAGGTAATGTTTGCATATGAGCTACACTTCTGTATACTTTAAATCATCTTCGGATTACCTATTATACCTAATATAATATAAGGAGCTAAAATGCAATATAAGTAGCTAAGTCTCCTGTGTTTTTTAAGGAATGATGACAAGAAAAGAAGTCTATGTGTGTTCCATACAGAAACTAATCTGGCTGCTTTTGAAATCGTTTTTTTCTGACTATACCAACAAAATTCCAACTCGTGCTTCTGCAAATGATTTGCTAAATGAAATCTGGCCAAGTTATTTAACTTGTTTGGTCCCCAGTTCTTAAGTTTTTTGTTTTGTTTTGTTTTTTGCCTTTTTGTTGTTGTTGTTTGGTTGGTTAGCTGACTGGTTTTTGTGGGTGGTTTTGCATCTTTTTGAAGACACGGTTTCAATATGTTGCACAGGCTGCTAAACCAGCTTTTCTGCCTCAGCCTCCTGAATGGCTGAGATCACAAGCTCTCATCCCTGTGCCCAACTGGTTCTACACATCTTTTAAACAAACACGCAATGCCAGCTTTCATCCAGGCGGGGCACCTCTCTTCCTAGAATGTACAGCCAAAGCAAGGAGGGAACTTCAAACAAATTCAGATGCTCTGGCCTCACCCTAATCTCTACCGAGCCAGGGTGCACTGTGCAAAAGCTGCACATGTGATTCTGGTTTGCAGCTTTGTTTAAGTATCACCAAAGATTAAGGGAGCTTATAAAGATGATCTGGCTTATATATGTGAGTTGTCATAGGCTCATTAATCAATCAAAATGGGGTACAGTTAAGCCCAGCTTATATATATTTTTTTTCAGTTTCATCTTAACATGTAAACAGAACAAAGGATATTTGAAATGTAGGAAAGCTGGCATGCATAAAGTGGTTCTATTTCCCTCCACCACGTCAAGCCTTTAGAGATGTCTAAGCTTTGAGTGAAAAGCTCTTTAAAGTGACTTGCTCATGGTTTGCGATATTCACTTCAGCCGTTAGTGACCCAGACAGAATGATAATGATGTTTATGTAATGCTCACTAGTGCTTACTGTAAGTGCTCTGTAAGGCTAGCTCATTTGATCGTACTTCCTCCAATACAAGCCCTGCAGAGAGATTATGGGAGTTGGCTAAGACCTCAGGAGAAGATCGGAGGTGAACTTTGAACCTAAGAATCCCACTCTTAATCACTGTGCTACTGACTGCTTGGTGGGTCAGATGCTTCTAAGGAATCCACTGACATTTCCTTGTCCTTAGATTGTGTATCTGTGATGTGAAACACACGCTCAGAGGCCAACAGTAGAGGCCAGGAGTCTTCCTCAATTGTTTTTCCATTTTATTTTTGGAGACAGGATCTGTCACTAAACCTGGGCCTCAATGTTTCGTCTAGAATGGCTGGCCTGCAAGACCTCAGGATCCTATCTCCACCTCCCCTCATTAGGATTCCGGATGCTGATGCAACACCTCAGAAACACCAGAAAAGATGCTTTCCTTTCCTTCTTTTTTTTCTTCTCTTTTTAAGACAGTGTCTCATTGTAAACCTCTGGCTGGCCTGGAACTTCCTATGTGGACTAGGCTGACCCAGAACTCACAGAGATTCTCTTGCCTCTGTCTCCAGAGTGGTGATACTACCACACACCACTATACCTGGTTTGTTTTGTGTGTGTGTGTTTGTTTTTTAGTAATGTCTTCTATTTTTGAGACTATAATTATTACATCATTTCCCCCTTCCTTTTCCTCCCTTCAATCCAGACCCTTCTTGGACTCTTTCAAACTCATGTCCTCTTTTTTCATTAATTGTTGCAAATACGAGCATGCACACATGTTCCCGTGTGTGTTCCTTTAATACCCCTATATATACATACAACCTGCTCTGACTCCTTAAACATGAACTGAACAAGGACAATACCAGTCAGTAGACATGCTTGCATGGATGGGGGATGGCTCATGAGGACTCAGCTACACAAAGAACTAAGAAATGCTGGGAGTGGGAGAAATAGTCTTCCAGGGAAGGGTACACCCAATACCGTGGTCGTCCCAGAAGACACATACATACACCTGGCTTTTTACATGGGTACCAGGGATCTGAACTCAAGTCTTTATGTTTGTGTGGCAAATACTTCACTACGTCATCTCCCCAGACCAGATCATCATTTCTTAAAGTGTGCACCTAAGGTGCAGGGTTTAAAGACCACTCCTACTAGAATCTTAGGGTGCCAGTGGGCACTGGCAACCGTCATTTAGAAACACACTCGTCAGGTTACTCTTGAGCATCAGAAGTTAAGAACCAGTGACCTGGATCATTGTTTGAAGGTCACTAACATTAGGAACAAGGAAGAACATAGGAAGAGTTGTGGGGACCAAAGCTGCTTGCCAGGATCCACCCTCCGATTCTGCCAGGGGCAGAGAAGCAGACCAGAAGTTCCTAAGTGGGCTGTACAAAGTACAGGCTCTGCGGGGGGGGGGGGGGGGGGGGGGGGTGGGGGGGGGTGCTCTCTCGCACAAAGACAGTGTGATTTCTCAGGGTCCAGAACCCATGGCCAGACCGAAGGGCAGGGTTCGTGATATGAAGAGGAAGGGTCAGGCAGGGCTGGCTTGGAACTTTGATGTTGTCCTTTTCACTATCCAAATACCACAGAGGCTCTGTGTCCCTGTCCCAGAAGGGCAGAGGCGGAGCAGGCTGTTTGGAATGCAGTCTGCCACCCCCCTCTCCCCTGGGGCCTTGTATTGAGCTGATCTTGCAAACTCTCTGAGCGTTCACCCGGTGTCTGTTTCAGATGGGAGATGAAAAGGAGGCCAGGAAGGTAATCTGGAGGGGTTATGGTTTCATGCATTTGAAAATTTTTTACAAAGCGTATTAAGGGGTAATTTTGTATAGTAAACCTCACCTTTTTGAAACATAAAATTCCATAATTTTAAAAAGTGATGTATTTTCTCTTATTATATGTATGTGATTGTTTTGCTTGCAATGCATGTCTGTATAATCACAGGCATTCCTGGTATCCAAGGAGGTCATAAGAGAGTGTATCCCATGGAACTAGAGCTATGGATGATTTGAGCTGCCGTGTGGGTGCTGGGAATTAAACCCATGTCCTTGGCAAAAGCAGTCAATGTTCTTAACCACTGAGCCATCTACCTAGCCCCTTCATGAGTTTTCAAAGGCAGACTTACTTAGTATCATGCTAGTTTTATGAGCTTTGAGTACTATACGTAGTCAGGTACTGGACATTGGGTAAGATACAGGGTGTCCGTAGGTCTTGTAGGTCCTAGCTTCCTGTGTAGCCAGTCCTATTCCCCTTGCCCCAGAGTCCTTGGTTGGCAATGATCCAGCAACTGCATTGCAGAATTTCACATATATGAATCTCATCATTTGCAGCTTGTTGTCTATGCCAAGAGTTCATTTCTTTTTATTACTAACTGGTATCTACTGCATAAATGCACCATCATCTTTTAATTCACTCATTGATGGGCATTTGTGTTATTTTCAGTTTGGGTAAGACACTGGGCTCTCAATAGACCAGCATCTACTGAGCCTGCCTACCAGGAGACTCTAGAAAATTAAATATTTTGTGTTTGCAGCTTCTTATAAAATCTAATCACACCCACTGCAAGAAGAAGGAGCCTGGGCCAGCGTGCTTCAGTGGGAAAAGGCGTGTGTTGCCAAGCCTGAAGACCTAAATTCCATCCCCAGAACCCACATGATGGCAGGAGAGAACCAACTCCTACAAGCTTGTCCTCTGGCCTCCATAGGTACCCACACAGACACACGCTAAATAAATGAATATAACAGAGTCCTTTTAAAAATAAAGAAGGAGCCTCATGTGTGGCTCTAAAAATAAATGAGGAGGAAGAGAAGTCTCCTGGCTGGCATTGGAACAGAGTTAGAAAAAGAAGTGTTCTTTGCCCTTTGAGAATCCTGAAGTGATGCTGAGGTGTTGAGACACATGGGGGCGCTCTAACCAACCAACACTTTCCCCCGCCCCCCATTGCTTTTTCCATTCTTACACAGGGTTTTTGTTTGTTTGTTTGTTTGTTTGTTTTTTTAGTTTGTTGGAAGCCTGTAAACCCCTGATGAATTCTCGCTCTTACCCTTGGTCTCGTTGGCTTGGATGTCAGAAAACAGTTTGGCATCAAGTGAATTTTTTTTTTTGACTACGACGTGGGGGGTGGGGTGCGGGGCAGGGGGTGATGTTGGACCCAGCCACGGTTTAATGGAGGCTCCGGTCTGTTTCCCTGTTTAAACGCACATGGAAAGATTTTCAAGGCATCTCATAAATCACAAAGAGAACCGGGTTTGTCCCTAAAGTTCCTTTTTCATTACTGTTGTTTCCAGGCCTTCCCGAAACGTCTTCAGAAATAATTGTTGGGCAGAGTTTTGGAAAGACCGGTAAAGGTCGCCATGCTGGTGGGTCAGCACCTTGGCTGGCTGTGTGGCTTAATCTCTTCGAAGGAGCCACAGGGATCCTAACTGAGAAAGAATAAGCAGGCCGGGGAGCTCAGGGTTACTGGCTTTTGGCTTCGGAATGGCTGTTCAAAGCAAATAACAAAAAGAAAAGAAAATGTTCTGGATACGTTTAAAATTTTTTGAAAATCAATGACTCATTTGTTACAGAGTAACAAAGTACAAAATAAAAGACACTTCATAAAAATTGTATTCAAACGCTGCGGTGGAACTCTGAGTGAACTCTGTGCTGAGGGTTCATGGTTGAAGAGCAAGACCTGGTCGGGCTAGGGGTCCCTGTCTTTGGAAAAGCATTCAATCGGTTGCATGCAAAGGGGTCTCTGCAAGGCCGCCACCGACAAAATATCACCGACTCAATAGAAAATATGACTAATTGTTTTAAGCAGAAAATTATTTCTGGCTGTTTTATGTAAATTATGCAATACCGTGGCCTGAAAATTAGGAGATAGTGAAGAGATGCCAAAGACAGGGTGTGGCCATCAGAGGACATTTTAGGCCATTTTGCCCCTATCTTGTGTGCTGGGATCTACCCAGAGGGACCACCCTAATATGTTCTTTCTGTCTGTTTGGCTTAAGTTCTGAACCATTACACAAGAACTGGGAGGGACCTTGACACAATCCCTCTCCCCACCACTCCCTTCAAACGCATTTTTCCAACTGAGCCTCAGTCCTTGGGCTCAAGCGCAGACTGGGGAGTGTGGAGTTAGAAGCAGAGGCCAGAGCTAGGAACGGAGCTCAGCTGTAGAACATTGACTTGTCTGCACAATAAGGCCCCATATTTGATTTCCAGAATGATAAAAAAAATTAATTAAATATAGTGAATTATGATTATGTATTCGCAAGGAAGTTACTTAACCTCTCCACGTCTCAATTCCCCCCACTATAAACTGTCGATGAAAATATCATTATTAAATTATCGTCTATAGTTTGTATTATTATAATTGATGGGTAGATATTATCTGTCTAAATGCTGATGATAACATAAAAATAGTACCATAATAGCACTTATCTAAAGTTGTTGAGATTAAACAAGATAATACATATAAAATAATAAAACCCAGAATCTGGCACATGATAAACCCTCAATACAGGCCAGCATTTTTTTTTTTTAATGTTTTTTGTTTTTTCAAGACAGGCTTTCTCTGTGTAATCACTGTGGCTGTCCTGGAACTCACTTTGTAAACCAGGCTGACCTCAAACTCACAGAGATCTGCCTCCCTCTGGCTCCAGCGAGCTGGGATTAAAGGTGTGTGCCACCACCGCCCGGCTCCAACATTATTTTTCATGTATGAGTACAAGCTTGAGCATGGTGTATGTGTACGGCACATATGTACGTAGGTAGGTGTGTGAGCCTGTGCATGGAGGTTCCAGGAGGACATCAGGTATCCCCTTCTATGAGTCTCCGTCTTATTCCCTTAGTATGGTTTCTCACCATACTTAGACACAAGCCCCAGCGACCCTCCTCTCTCCGTCTCCCCAAAGCTCTGGGCTTACTGGAGTACAGCCATGCCTGGCTTTTTATTTGGGTTCTGGGGATTTGAACTCACATTCTCATGGTTGCACAGAAGTGCTTCTATCAGCTGAGCCATCTTCCCACCCAACTGACAGTCTTGGTAGTATTAGCATTAGTGTAACAATCAGCATTATTATTAATTGTTAATTTACACTTTGATCTCTCTCATTATGGTCTGACCAAGCCCTTAGCTTCTTCTAGCTGCGTCTCTCTTAAGAATTACTTTATCTTCCCACCAGGATTCACAAAAAAATATGCAATCAAGACTAACACTGTCCTATTACCATTAGAGTTGTGCCAAGACAGCAGGAACCGCAGCCACGTTAGCTAGCTGTCGATTTGCATGTATTTCCCTTAACGGAGGCACACGCTCTACTGCATTATAAACACCTGCACTAGTCGTCCATGCAGGGCAGAAACGGGAAGTCAGGAGCGTACTCTGTCCATCTACAGTCATCTGCTTGCCAGTGAGAGGCAGGAAGGGCAAATGAGAACAGAAAGGTGTTCTGTCTGCAGAGAGGACATGCTGTTTAATATCATTCCAATTATGTCACCGGCAAGCAAAACAGTCAAGGCACAAGCTGACAATCACAGCTCTGTTTGGCGAGAGAAATGCAGCAGAGAGAAAGGACACCCAAAGAGACAAAGATCCCAGTTTTTCAAAATCGACTCAAGTCCTGCAAAGCATCCAGGAAAGCCTTCAAGAGTAGATAGATGTGTTAGCATTTCTTTGGATAATGAGGGGCGGTATCTTACAGACAATTCAGAAGCACCTACAGACCAGTTGTACACATTTATGTGTGTATGTATATGCATGTATAGTGTGTGTATGTATATCATGTATAGTGTATGTGTGTGTATGTGTGCAGTAGCAGGGATTGAACCCAGAGCCTTGTGCTCTCTAAGCAAGTGCTCTACTGTTGAGATCTAGCCTTAGCCCTCCTTTTCATTTGCATTAGTGGGACCAGGTCCCACTAATTTGCCCAGGCTAGCCTGAAACTTACAATCCTCCTGTGTGAACCCCATGAACATTGAGAATTGAGGGCCAGGGCCACCAGGCCCCACCAACAAGTTTTCTTAATTGGTAGTCACACTATTTAAGGGTGTGGATTCTCTATCTAATTGGGTTTGTATTCTACATCAACCCCTTACCCTTTCTAGACATCAGTTTCCCCATGTGCCAATAGGAGAGTCAGCATTATCCCACTCTTTGGGCTGTCGATAGCATAAAATAAGATGAATTCTTTATAGCATCAAGCAGGAGAACTGAAAATGGGTAAGGAGATGAGAAGTGAAGGAGAAAAAGTTGACAAAGTAAGAATAAATGGAGAGAGACGTCTGGGCCCATGAGTGAAGGGCGTTCGAATAGAGGGTGGGGTCAGCTCACCTGCTTGCAGGCGAGGGTCAGGCTAAGCAGTGACCCTTGCTAAAGTGTTCGCCCACTGGCACCTTTTGTCTCATTTTCTCAGTCTCCGCTGGGTCCTATTAGACAAGCTTGCCTGATAGCCAAGTTTCAGAGAAAATAAATACTAAACAAAAAGTGGCCATAGAAAAGTAATCCACACATGGAAAACACTTGGTGGACTCCGAGTCAGCCATCTGAGACCAAAGAGGTTAAGCGGCTTCCTCAGTCACACAGCTAGGGAGGGAGACACCAAGCCAAGACAGAATGCTGAAGGCAACTTGGGGTCCTCCCTGCTCCACCAGACTTCAGGAGGAGTTCGGAGACTAACGATGCTGTTTACTTCCTATCTGATGTCCAACACAGAAACGAAAGAAAGGCTCTACTAGAAGACTCCTTTCAAGCCCCGCTCACAATAGGCCTTACACTTTAAAAATGGGTCATTCTCCGTCACCATGGTGATTCTTCCAAGTTCTCCTGGAATCATCAGCTGCTTCCTAATGAGGACACTCCCCACAACTTGCAACCCCACCAAACAGATAAATATTCCCCAGTAGAAAACACTCAGTTCCTCGTGCAGCTTAGTCGGTAATTGCTTTTCCTCCTCCAGGTCTCAGGAAAACCGCCCAAAGGCTGTTTGTACATTTCCTCTGGGTTTTACAAAGTCCTTTAAGCTCTTGGTTACACCAGTGGAAAGGGTACTTCCCTGGGGTTTGTTTGTTTTATGTATTGAGAAGCAGCAACTGTTTTGCTTTCTCTCTTTCTAACTGAACATAATAGCACAATTGAAAAGCCCCGGAAGAACATGGCGGCAACTCAAAAGGTTAAAAAACAAACCAAAAAAGTACCCTATGATTCAGCAATTCCACTTCTGGAGATTACTCAAACGGGTTGAAAATGGAGTTTTAAAGAATTGCTTGCACATGCATGCTCATAGCAGCATGATTTGCTACAGCCGAGGGCTGGAAGAAACCTAATGCTGACCAATGGAGTGAACGTGTAAACAAAGTGTAGCAGATGAGGCCTGGAGAGATGGTTGGGCCAGCTAAGAACACCTGCAGAGAACTGGACTTGGGTTTTCAGCACCCCATATCAGGTCACAGTTGCCAGTAACTCTGGTTTCAGGGGATCTGACGCCATCTTCTGGCCACTGCAGGTAAGAACCATGAGGGAGAACACAAACAGGCATGGAGTGCCCAGATCTGAGCCACTGTCCTCATGATTCTGTAGTGCCTGCTCTCGCCCTCTGATCTGTCTCTCCAACCCAACTGTAATTTGTTTTTTGTTATTTTTTGTTTTTGTTTTTCAAGACAGGGTTTTTCTGTGGAGCTTTGGTGCCTGTTTTTTGATTTTTTTTTTTTTTTATATATCTAAGACAGGTTTTCACCATAGTTCTGGCTGTCCTGGAACTCACTATGTAGACCAGGCTAGCCTGAAACTCAAACTCATAGAGATCTATCTGCCTCTGCCTCCCAAGTGCTGACATCAAATGCATGAACTATGCCTGGTGGCAATTATTTTTTTATTTTTTAAGAAATAAGATATTTGAAGAACAAGATAGCTGGGCAATAGTAGCATACTCCTTTAATGCCAGCACTTGGGAAGCAGAGGCAGCAAATCTCTGAGCTGGAGGCCAGCCTGGTCTACAGAACAAGTCTCAGGATAGCCAGAGCTGGACAGAGAAACCCCACCTGGAAAAACAAAACAAAACAAAACAAAACCAAAGGACAGGATGCAGAGACAAAGAGAGACAGAGTGATGCGGACACTGAGTCTAGAAAGTTTCCACAAGCACATGTGCAATTTGCGCATTGTTTCTGCAGTATTCAGATTTAACCCAGGCCTTGTCCATGCCAGAAAATACTCTACGAAGAAATATGTCCCAGCCTGCTCAGCTACTTTAAATGACGAATCTGTGGTCTAAGAACTCATGCTCTTCTGCGTTTTGCTCTCCTTCAATTAATAAGTCCCGTTAGTCCCTTCATCACCATAGTCACAGGTCCACTGACGGCATCTTAGGACACGAACTCTGCCGTAATCATGAGCCTACAGTAACGTAAGTAGACGGGGAATGAAAGAACAGCAAAGACCCCGAATTGCTCCCGTTTCTGCTGGGACCATATTCACCTCCTCCCGTCAGATAAAGATGGCTGTTGCAGGTCTGGGCTGAAGAGATGGTTTGGGGATTAGCAGCACCAGCTGTTCTTCCCCAGGACGCAGGCTTGATTCTTACAACCATCTATTACTCCAGTCCCAGAGGACCTAACACGCGGTGCACAGACATTGCACACAGACAGAAGACCCATATATAACACAAAGGAAAAAAATCAAAAGATAGCTGAAGCATGATTAGTAAAAACTCAGCAAGAGAAATTGAGATTCGACCTGAAGGTCAGAAAAGCCAAACAGCCAGCCACTGACTCTTACCTCTACCTCAGTCCGAAATAGCGATTTTGCCTCCAGGAATCTCAGAATGAGACTGAATCTGAGAACTGTTTCCTTCCGTTTTATAATCCTCTCTAGGGCTGGGATTAAAGGTGTGCACCGCCCTGTTTCTATGGCAACTTGTGTGGCTACTGGGATTAAAGGTGTGTGTCACCACTGCCTGGTCTGTAAGGGTGACCAGGAAGGCTGTTTTACTCTCTGATCTTCAGGCAAGCTTTCTTTATTAAAATACAGATGAAATGCCACTACAGATAGCTGTTAAAGTTTTTTAAATATTACAAGAGTTCCTGTGTATAAATTACGGGTTTAACCAAGGTCTTGAAATTAGTCTATTGAGTTTACAATTTTTTTATTGGCTTCAAGATCGACCAACTAATATTCTTGACATGAAAGAACTTGCTTAGGACATAGTTCATGAAAGAATTTTTATGCCTAGCCTATTTTTATGAGATTCCTATGTAGAAATTCTGACCCCAGTTTTAGCACGTGACCTTTTGGAAACAGAGATGTTGTAAATATAATTAATTAAAAGGAGGTCATGTTGTAACAGTTGGTCTCCGAATCAGGATGACTCGTGTCCTCATAAAAAGAGCTATTTGGATGTAACTACATAGGAAGGAGCTCATGTGATGTGGAGTCAGAGATCTACCAAGCAAGGAACACTGAAGATTAACCTACAGACTCTCAGGAGCTGCAGGGAAGGAACAGAACATACTCTTCTCAGAGATTCGAGGGAAAAGCAGGTCTGCTGAAATCTTGATCTTGGAATTGAGATGTTCAGAATCATGAGACCAGTACGTTTCTATTGTTCAAGTCACAAATAAAATCAAGATTTTCACTCACAGCACCGTTTGTGCTTTTCTTGAATCTCATGCCTCTTCCCCCTCCATTGTGTTAAGTGTGCTGGAGATAAGATCTCAAGTAACAAGAATAACAACTTTGAACTCCTGGTCCTCCTGCCTCTGTCGCCTAAGTGCTGAGATTACAGGCACGATGCCACAACGCCTGGCTCTTGCTCTCCCCCACTCCTGCACATTTCTCGCTTCAAACCTTCCCTGTCCCTTACGGCTCTCATTTAATGCATCATCATGTAAGATGACATGCCAGGGCTTTATTTTATGTAATTAAATCAATATGTTTGCTTTGTTATGAAGTAGCAAATATCTATTGTTTGAAAGTGTATTTTGGTGAGGGCTGTGGAGATGGCTCAGCGGGGAAAAATATTTCTGTGCAAGCATGCAGACCTGAGTTCTGATTCCCAGCACCTACGCAGAAAGCTGGGCTTTGTGAAATCCATCTGAGGCCCCAGCCTTCAGGGAGAGACAGGAGCATATCAGGGGATCCCTCGCCAGCCGGTTTAGCCAATCAGGGAGAGGCCCTGTCTTCCAAGACAGGGAGGAAAGAAAAAGGGGCACACATCTGAGGCCTCCACATTTCCTTGCACAGGCATATAGAACTACATACACATGTGTGTGCACATGCAAACATGTAAAATTGAAAGTCTACTTTCATACAATTCGTGAAGTAAATAAAGTCAAAAGAAGAATTCTCTGAATCAGAGGCACCTCCCCAAGGCTGAGCTGTTAAAGTGGGATCTAGTTTTCCAGACATTTGTTGTTATCTGAGACAGGACAGCTAGCCTTAAACTTCTGACCCTTCTGAGTCTGTCTCCTAAATTCTGGGGTTACAGGTGTGTACCGCCATGCCTGGTTTATGCAGGGCTTTAAACATGCCTGGTAAGCACTCTGCTAAATTAGCACACACACACACACACACACACACACACACACACACAACCTCAGTTTCCTCAGCCTTAAACGGATACAGTTTAGCTTGTCTCTGAGCTGCCCATGGAACAAACAACACATGTAGTTTGTAATGACTAGCAGTTCACGTGCCCCCACCCCTTTCTTTCTCATTCTTTTCCAGTCCCCTACCATCCATTTTAGTTTTGCAAAGATTTGACAAAGATACCATTCCATGTCAACAAATATTTATGGAGCTCTAATCTGCAGGGTTTCATGACACCTGGAGGAACTGTTTTGCTTTGTTTTTTGTACTGCAGGTCAGGCATGGAGGTGCACACCATTTTTTTTCTTTAATGGTTTATTTATTTTATGTGCATTGATATTTTGTCTGCATGTATGTCTGTCTGTGTGAAGATGTCACGTCCCCTGGAACTGGAGTTACAGACAATCGTGAGCTGCCATGTGGACACTGGGAGCTGAACTCAAGTCCTCTGGAAGAGCAACCAGTGCTCTTAACTGCTGAGCCATCTCTTCAGCCAGGTTGCTTTGTTTTGTAAAGAAGTACACTGTCTGTTTCGAAGTTTTCTGTACTGAACAGGAGAGGATTCTCCAGATTCTGATCGAAGGTCATCCCAAGGAAGAGAGGTTGAAAGAGTAACTGCCTACGGTCTGGAAAGGATCTGCATGGTGGTGCAGCAAACTTTGGAGCCATGGAAGGGGAATTCGTTACATGGCACCTCTGCCTTGGACCTTCTGAAAGGGAGAGACTAAAGCAGAAAGACAAAGCATTTGTCTGGAAATGAGCTTGACGTCTTGTACATGCTCTCGAATCTTCCACACAGTTGGCATGCTCCTCCAGGACGCATTGATTGCTTCCAGATAAATGGCATCTTTCTCCCTGCTCCCGGGGGACGGGGATATGCCAACAAGGTGTGACACTTTCATCACTGTGGCTCTCCTTTCCTTTGGAGCACTTTCAGCAATGCTACTGTCTGCATCTGAAAAATGAGATTAAACTTGACCCTAGCCAACTCTCGCTTCTGCTTTTGTCTGCTGGGTGTGTTACATATTCATCTTACTTCCTCTTTCTTCCCAACTTTCTGCTAAAATTATTCCTAACCCCTATCGTCTTTCCCATCCTAGCTTTGTTTTACTTTTAGCTACTCTAAATCTTATATTGAAACTCTACTACTCAAGAAAGGCTTAGGAAAATTAACTGCAAAACCTTTCTAATGACATTTAAGGCCACAAAGGTCCCAGGGGAAACTTCATTTGTCCGTATTGTCCTGGCTTCTTGGCCAGTTTTCTCCTCACTGCCTATGACAATAGACTCTTGGAGGTTTGAGAAGGGATCAAACTAACGCTGTGGTCAGCTAGTGCAGCTCAGAGTCCATGCGTCCTCAGAGCCTTTTGTGTCTGGATGCAGCTGAAGATGGAGCATGTTTGGAACTGCTTCTCCATAGCTCTGATTTGTCCACCTCCTGTCTATCCAGCCTCTCTATGCTGTGGGGCAATGCTCTTGTACCCTGTAAAGGTTTGTCAGCTGTACTGGTTTAATTAAACGCTGATTGGCCAGTGACCAGGCAGGAAGTATAGGCAGGGCAACAAGAACAAGTGAATTCTGGGAAGAGGAAAGGCTGAGTCTGTAATGGTTCAGATAAAACAGCTCAGTTCCCCCGAAGGGTGGCAGCAGGCCATGAGGGGCAGCCAGGTCCCACCGCCCAAGTCCTCTGTGGGACCCAGGCCCGTGGGAGGCGGCGGGTGAGAGACCTTGGTAGGTCAGCAAGGCAGCCAGTCCCATGAGGAGCTGAGGAGGGTGAGAGACAGAGATGGATAAGCCTGCCATGCAAAGTGAGTTTGGATATAGTTTATTCGGTAAAAAAGAAAGGGGAGAGGAAGAGAGAGAAAAAAACAGAGACAGGGAGAGGGGAGGGGAGGAGAGAAGAATAGGCTTCAGCCACCTCTTCCGAAGAAGAGAGAGGTTAAAGAGAGAGCATGCAGGCTGGAAGAGGGAGGAAGATCCACTTGCCTCAGCAGAAGGGAGGGAGTGGGTGGGGCTTGTCTCTTAAAGGGACAGGACAGACCATTACAGAGCCTGCAGTCATCATCCAGACAGAGGAAGTGAGAATATCTTGTTGATAAAAAGGTACCAAGCCTTATGGATGACACAGACAAGAATTATTGGTTAATATAATCTGTGAGAGTTAATAAGAAGCCTGAGTTAATAGGCCAACCAGTTTATGATTAATGTAGACCTCTGTGTGTTTCTTTTAGACTGAATGGCTGCAAGACCGGGTGGGAAAGAAACCTCTGTCAACACCTCTGCTAGGGCTCAGGGTTAAGGCCTTATGTTCTTTCATGTAGGTGATTTCTCTAGCTACTTCCATGAGTCTCTTTCCTCTCCACCCTTAAAGATGTGAGGCTGGTTTCCTAACATATAAGTTAGACCTGTCTCTTGCCCTCCTCAGACTTAGATGGCCACAGTCCCCAACTGCATTCAGCAAATCCATGCTGTTTGCCTAGACAACTGAGAGAAGATGGCTACCAAAAATAAGTAAGTTAATTTAAAAAGGAGAACATGCATTGAATAAAACACAAAGCTCAGTAAAACCAATGTATGGAGTAGCACACTGGCTGCCCTTGCTGAGAACATGGGTTCAGTTCCCAGCACCCACATGTCAGCTTGCAACTCGCTGTAATTCCAGTTCTAGGGGATCTGAAACCATCTTACAACCTCTATGGGCACTAGGCACACATGTGGCACACTTTTAAGCACTCATCCTAAAATTAAATAATAAATAAATAAATAAATAAATCTATTTTTGGACAGTAAACCATCTTCATTTCTAATCCCAGAAATGATTTTTAAAGGTCCCTTTTTAAACACGTTATCAGTTGGATTATGGAGTGCGTTCCCTGTGTGTCTAGTTTCTTTGTTCGACCTTAGGGCTGAGATTCCCCCATGTTTCTGAATGTAGCAATTGTCTATTCATTCCCATCTCTGGGTGACATTTCATTGTATCAGCCCAGCACTGTTGGTCTCTTCTTTCTTTCATGATGAAGATTTCGCTCGTTTTCATTTTCTGGCTTCGTGAATAGGGCTGTTGTGAGCATCCACATGCGTGTAGCACACATGGGAACTTACTCCAGAAGATTTGTGGATGTCTAAAATCACAGACACTGTGGCACAAAAGTCTTAACTTAGGGCTTTCAAAGTAAAAGGCAAGATTTGAGATATAGCTGAGATACAGCTGCATCTGAACTTCTCTGCTAATCCAAGTATAGCAGGGGGTCTAACAATAAATATGTGTTTCAAAATGGTAATGTGCACAAGTGAAATTTCAATCAAGCAACAACTTGCTGTGAAAGCGTTTTTGATGTCTATTAGTTATGAAGTCATATACACTAGAATGCTTTTATGGTGTATTGAGTACAATCATAACTGATGGAAATGTTACACTTTAATTATAGGGTTTTACTTTGTTGCCTTGTTTGTTTGCTTTCTTGTGGTTTGGGGTTTGTTTGTTTTAGTTTTTGAGACAGGTTGTCAGTATGTAGCCAAGGCTGGCCTCAAATGCAGGACAATCCTCCTTTAGTCTCCAGACAGAATATTAGAAATCTTTTTTTTTTTTTTTTTTTGAGACAGGGTCTTGCAATCTAGCACAGGCTGGCCTCAACTCATCATTCTCCTGCCTTAGTCTCCAAAGTGCTGGGGTTATAGGCACAGAGGTTACTGAAAAATAATGAATTTTCCCTTTCTTCACCCACGTTCAAGAAGCCCCTTAAATCTATTATATTGAGAAACCCTGATCTATGTCTATGTTTTAAGGAGAAATCCCTCCTTAAAGCAGGGAATACAGTCTAAACAATTTGTCTTAGTCTTTTTTCAGTGACTGTGGTAAAACATCAAGACCAGGGAAACTCACAAAAGAAAAACTGTTTAATTTAGCTGTGGGTTCAGAGAGTTGGAGTCCATGAGATGGGAGTGAAAGAACAGCTGACAATTCGCATCTTGATCCACAACCATGAGGTGTATGCGCGTTCATGTATGTGTGTGTGCGTGTGCGTGCGTGCGTGCGTGTGTGTGTGTGTGTGTGTGGCGAGGGGAGGCAGTTACAGGAATCAGTGCCCTCAATGCCCTCCCTCAATGCCATACCTCCTCCTACAAGGCCATACCTCCTAATACTTTCCAAATGGTTCCACCAAGAAGCGACCAAGTATTCAAATCTATGAGCCTATGGGGGCCATTCTTAATTCAAACCACCACAATAATCAAATTTAGAATATGGCATAAAATTTGGTATACAATCCTAAACTCTGTGCAATGATTCATATGCTCAGCAACTCTGTGTGTGCGTGTGTATGCCTATTCCTGTATATGTAGGTGCTCATGTGTGTGTACATGCACAAACATGGAGAGGCCAGAACACAGCCCTCAGTGCTGTTCCTCAGCTACCACTCAGCTTTTCCTCACTGGCCTCAAACTTGCCAAGTAGGCGGGGCCTGCTGGCCCTGAGCCCCAGGGGTCATCTTGTCTGGGCCTCTCTAGCACTGAGATTGCAAGTATGCTCTGTACAGTGCTTGGCTTCTTTGCTTAGGTGCTGGGGCTTGAACTCAGGCCCTCATGTTTGCGAAGCAAAGTACTCTAGCAA
The DNA here is from genome assembly GCF_014885135.2 of Alexandromys fortis. Lineage (NCBI taxonomy): Eukaryota > Metazoa > Chordata > Mammalia > Rodentia > Cricetidae > Alexandromys > Alexandromys fortis. The sequence continues at coordinate 7,548,547 of NW_026067893.1, read as the reverse complement.
CTGAGCCTTGTTGAAATAGGAGCGGCGGCAGGGCTGCATCCCCGGCACCCGGCCGCCCGCATGGCTAGCTTATGCCCGAAATAATTACACGGAAACTGTATTCTTTCAAACACTGCCTGGCCCGGCTAGTTCCAGTTTCTTATTGGTTAGCTCTTACATATTGTTCTAACCCATTTCTAATATTCTGTGTAGCCCACGAGCTGGCTTACCAGGGAGGATCTTAACCTGCATCTGTCTGGAGCGGGAGAACCATGGCGACTCCTCTACTAAGCTTCCTTTTCCCAGAATTCTCTTCTGTCTACTCCGCCTACCTAATTTTCTGTCCTATGAGGGCCGAGGCAGTTTCTTTATTATTACAAGACCCACCTCCATCAGAGCCTTAGTCACTAAATAAATATTTTTGAATGATAACCTTGTGACAATAGTCAGCCTTTATTGGGCTTGTCATATGTGCCAAGTGCTGTGCTAACACATTTTAAACATTTTGCTTTTGTATTTATTGTATCCTTTGTTTCTTGCTTGTTGGTTTATCTGTTTGTTTTTGTGACAGGACCTCTCTTTGTAGTTCTGGCTGTTCGGCAACTCTCAGATTTCTCTTGTCTCTGCCTCCCGAGTGCTTGGATTAAAGGCAAACTACTCCTTTGTTTGTTCATTTCTCTTGAACAGGATCTCCCCAAATAACTCTGGCTGGCCTTGAACTCACAGATATCTGCCTGTTTCTACCTCACCAGTGAGGGTTAAAGGCATTTGTTACCACACCTAACTACTCCAAATAGCTAATAATAATGTCTTAAATATTCTTTACAAATTATTAGTTTCTGTCAGCAGTTTATTGATGAGGAATCAGAGACTTGGGTAGGTTATATAACTTGTCAAGATCCTGTAGGCAATAAATGTTTGCCTAAGAGTTCAAACACACACATTTTGGTCCCTAAACCTTTAGTTGACTGCTAATTTCTATGCCCTATTGCTGACCATCAAATGAAGGAACAAATGAGTTTAACAAACTGTACTCACAACTAACAAAACAAATTTCGAGAAACAATCGCCTGGAGATAATGACACAGTTGCAGTCACTAAAGGGTATTTCTCTGTGAAAGGCAGTTGCGCCCAGGTGCTCATTATCACTGCTTTTTAATCGACTGAACGAGCTCATGTTTGAGGACTTGTGTCCACAGTGCCAGACAGAAATGGGTAAATTCCTGGGCACGGGGTAACCAGTGCTTAAGGCCTTTAGTCTATACAGGCTGCTTGGGGGAAGTTATCTGATGCTTCTTCCCTTCTTCAAGAACAGCACTCATCAGAGTCATACTCCAGTCAGGACATTTTGTTTAATTCAAGATACAGAGGAAGAGGTGAAAAGGTAAAAAGAAGCCCCCAGGGACTCAGGAATTCCAGATAAATCCCTTTTCTCGAGGGCTTGGATAGTGGGTTGTTTTTATAGAGGGCTAAACCAAACTGTTTTTCAGTTCTGAGATTCTTCTTATTCAAAGGAAACAGATTAAGTCTGTTCTCTTTAAAAAGGTTTTCTCAGGCCAGCAAGATGGCTCAGCAGGTAGGGGTGCTCAGGGGGCAGGGATGCACAGAGGGTAGGGGTGTTCAGGGGGTAGTGTTCCTCAGTGGGTAGGGTTGCTCAGTGGATGGGGTGCTCAATGGGTAGGAGTGTTCAGCGGGTGGGGGTGTTCAGCGGGTGGGGGTGCACAGCAGGTAGGAGGGCTCAGTGGGTAGGGATACTTGCTTTTGCCAAGCCTGGCATGCTCAGTGCGATCCCTGGGACCCCACGTTGTAGAGAGAAACAACTCCCACAAGCTCTTCTCTGATCTCTACTCAATTGCAGTGCAGGCATGACCCTCAATTAACTAATTAAATGTTAGGAAAATTAAAGATACCTTTAATTTTTGTCCAAGGAAAGCCTCCTAATATTTAGGAAAAGATAACCAAAGGTTTAATCATATTTCTTAATTTAGTTATTCTCATCTCATCATTTAAAAAAATTGCACAAAGAGTATTTACATGTATAACTATATAAAACACTGATGTTGGGGTGAAGCCGGGCATGGTGGTGTTCGCCATCAATCCCAGCACACGGAGGCAGTGGCAGGTGGATTTCTGTGAGTACGAGGCAGCTTGGTCTATGGAGTGAGTTCCAGGACAGCCGGGGCTAGGTAAAGAGAGACCCTGTCTCGAGTGGGAAGAAAATCACCACCACTCCCAAGATTCCCTCTGGGATTAGCTAATGCTAACGCTATCAGTTTTCAAAGACTTTTCTAAAAATACACGTGCTACAATTGTATCCATTTGTGCACATAAGTGCACACAAGCAGATGCAGTTGGATACGCAGATCAGCATCTGTGGCGGTTTGGATTAATGAAGACCAATAGTAATAGGTATTCGAACAAGTTTAATGACAAAACCAGACTCACGAAACCAAGGTTCCAGTGGAGTACCCGAAGCAGGAAGCAAGGACCGCACGGCTTCTGCATACCCAATTTATCAGTAAACATTCGCCCAAGGCGGGCCCGCCCAAGGGGCGGGCTTATCCCTACAAGCATCTTTCTGTACCATTTCTTTTTTCCTTAGCGACAAGTCCTGGACATTGCGCATGTCGACACTGTGTACTAGTATACAGAATTCCACTTGGGGGCCACTATTCTCTGAAAGCTTCATATTATGTCTTTAGTTTGCTCTTGGAAACCACAAAACAACCAACAACCTTGTGGCTTCTTTGCAAATGCTTGTGCTTGGATATCTGCAGCTGAGCTCCTTTCCACAGATTTACTAGGTCAAAAAGCCCCACGTTTTGATTGTCAATAGTCACGGGCAAATTCCAGAGCAGTCACTTTGCAGCTTTTATCCTGAGGACATTTTCCATGAAGTTTCAACTGACTGAGGCCCAGACTTCTGGGTTAGCTCACTCCCAACCTCACAAATTTCCTCCCCAGAAAATTCAATGTGTTTGTCCTTCAAGGGATATTTTAGCTTCTACCCAGCCTTCCTTTATTTCAGAGGAATATTATTTATTTGCAGAAAAAAAATTAAAAACCTCTTACGCCCTAAGTAAGAGATGAAATGTCACCTCCACTATCCATGTTTTGTCCTTGAGCATATATACACAAATATAACTTCACTGAGTTCAAGCCCACATTTCCATCAGACCGTTTTCAATTGTGCAGCAGAAATAACATTGGACTGAAAAGGACGGAAGCACTAGGAAATATATAGGAAGTGGTTATTTGTTTAAGACTGGGGCGAGGGAAAGGTTGAAAAAAATTGCAAAGCAAATCCCTGGACAAGAGCCTGAAACCACCTCGTGTGGTGGCGCACACCTTTAATCCCAGCAGCTGGGAGGCAGAGGCAGGAGGATCTCTGTTCTAGAGTGTGAGTTCCAGGACAGTCAGAGCTACACATTGAGACCACATCTCAAAAACCAAAACAAAACAAAAGAATTTGAAACCATGCCATCAACTTCAAGCTTTATAAACACTGACTCTGTGGTATGCTACAAAAAAGAATCTTCATAATTTTATCAAGCATCCTTTATGTCAAGATGTTTTTATACAAATTACTTCTAATCTTCCCACTGAACTTTCTACATGGCTTGCAATGTCTCCACAGGTTAAAAAGTCTCCATCCAACAGGCAGGAAACCAAGGCTTAGAACTCCCATGCAATTTACTCAAGGTTTTGCAACGAGTGAAGTGTTCAAATTGACTCAAGTTCAAGTTGATTTTCTTTCTTACAAGTGCACTGTCTTTCTTGCCACCCAAGTAAGTGACTCCGACCTTCATGCAAAGCATAGCTGAGAGGCAGAGCTTGGCTCAGTCAGAGAGACAGGCTGAGATAAGTGAGTTTTTTCCGTGGGAAAGTGGTTCATAGGTCACCTGTCAAAGGAGATTGTAAACGAGGTGCTAAGGATGTAGTTCAGTTGGAAGAGCACTTGCCTAGCACACAGCCAGGCCTGGGTTCTATTCCCAGCACGTCATAAAACTAGATTAGACGTGGTATTGCAAGTAACCTCAAGCTTAGAAGGTGGCAGAGGGTCAGAAGTTCAAGGTCATTCTCAGCCAACAGGGAGTTCAAGACCAATCTGGTTTCTAAGAGATCTTATCTCAAATAAAGAGCCAAAAACAGATAAGCTGTCAAAAAAACAGAGGAAGAAAAGAACATTATAGATGAAATTCTGCAATTGATCAGATACTGGATCAATAAACTTCCAAACCCTCTTCCTCCAACATCCATTTTCTACAGAAAGAAAAAGACATGAAGAATCATGAAGGGATTTGTTCAAGCCCACAGCTGACTGGCACAGGACATGATGACTCTCCTACCCCATAGCCACTAGCAGACCCAAGCTTCCGAATCTGCACACATACTTTTAACATCTGTATAACCACACATACATGCTTACATGACTATAAAAAGCTGACTCCCTCTATTAATTTGAGTGTGACTTTGGCTAGCCTGGACTCCACACTTTTTTTCTGCTCCGGTCTCTCACAGAAGCAAAGGTACAAGGAAGGGTCAGAGGCAAGACCATTTGGTGTCATCTTACTTTTTCAGTGTTCTGAATTCCTAATCCATTACAATAATGAAAGTCCTGATATACTTAAAGGGGCAGCACAGGAAAAAAGGAGAGCTGGAGTAGTCCCAGAAAATAGAAAAAGCCAAGACCAACCACAGGTGTATCCTGTCAGAATTCTGGTGGCCCTTGGAAAAGCTCTCAGGGCTGCATCAAATCCCACTGCACCTGGGAAAAGCAGGGACGACCAGAAACCCTGATCCCTGGAAGGTGCCAGAGGGGTGTGGGGCGGTGTGTGCCTGTAATCCCAGCACTCAGAAGGCAGAGGTGGGCCTAAGAACTCTGAGTTCTAAGACAGCCTGGTGTACATAGTAAGTTCAGTTCCAGAACAGCCAGGGCTACATAAAGAGACCCTGTCTCAAAAAGAAAAAACAAAACAAAACAAAGGAGAGAGAGAGAGAGAGAGAGAGAGAGAGAGAGAGAGAGAGAGAGAGAGAGAGAGAGAGAGAGAGAGAAGCAGGGAGGGAGAGAGGCAGGGAGGGAGGGAGTTAGGGAGGAAAGGAGCCAGCCCTGGACTGCAGGGTGTTGTGACTTGGGTAGACTTCAAGGGGACTGGCTGAGAAGCCCCGCCCTGTGGCTAAAGTGGCCCTGTGTGCTGGAGAGTAGGCTGCTCACCGTGTGCACCCCACTTATCCCATCCCAGGGACACGCCAGACGACAGAGGCCCAGCTGGTCTCTGCATTACCTCCCTGACAGAGAAATAAAACCACCTCTCAGAAAAAAAGGAACCTACCTTTTGAAGGAAAAAAAAAATTGCACCTATCCCCCATCCCCAAATCTTTGTAAACAAGAGATAAGCCAAATTAGAAAGCTGAGGGCCTTGTTCTTGTGTCTGGAGCTTGACGTAGGTTAGATACTTAAGTTCTTACTGATCAATTTAATGTAAAACCCAGGTGAGCACATTGCTGTAAAGGTTGTCGTTAAAGCTTTACCATTAAGTTAACGATTAACATCCAAGCAACCTGAATCTCAGAACGTCTATTTATTTTGATTACCTAGTTCAGGGAGTGTTTTTATTTTTTTAAACGTAGCTTTAAATAGGGACAACCTTGAGTAAAGGTAGATGGAAGGGCCAGCCAGGTTCTGACTCACTCAGTGGTCAAGCCCTGTCAGCCGCTGGAATGAAAGAAAGGGGTTGAAATGCGGCCTTCTGGAGCCACTGTGCTTCAGAAATTCAAAATCCAACATCTGCTATTCCCTGACCCTTTGATCTCAGGCAAACCACTCCAGGCCTCCATGGCTTTGTGTCTAAGTGGGTATAGCAGGGTAATTCCTGATGGAGGGCTCAGGGTTCAATGAGTAATAAAATAAAGAGCTTGCAATAGCTCCCGTCCAGGGCAGGTCCTCAGCAAAGGTTAGCAACAGTACTCCGTTTCAGTGGCAAGAATGACGACCTCCGATCGCTCGCCTTCTAAATGAGGCAACTGGCTATACAGAACCCACCAAGCTTTGTATCTGGATATTATTGTCATGTTTAGCCTTCACAGCTAGCAACCGCTGCTAAAAATATAAAGTAAAAACTTCATTAGACCGGCTTTACCAGTTGATCTCTGTCAATGCTGTGCGCAATCTGCAAGTAATTAGCATTCATTTTTATTACTCCTGTTAAACTGTAACAGGCTTGTTATCTCTCCCTGGGTGTGGCTTACACTCAGAATGCTGTCAGCTCTGTTCAGCATCCTATTTCAGTTATCCTGAGAAGTGAGATGGTGAGAAACTTGCCTTGCTCTCTCGCTCGTAAGACAGGAGTTATTAATTTCTTAGAGTCTTAGAGTTACGGGTCTTTAAAAATATGGGGGGAGAAGGTCAGCAAAGGAGTAGGCTTCAACCCAAGTGACTGAAAGGACAGGATGTTCTTTGTTCCCTTGGGGGCCACAGAAGGAAGCGAGAACTAAACTTGATGTTCTGAGTTCTCATGTTCACAAATTGATGTCTTAGGTTTGTGTGTCTTAGTAATCATGCCCTGCTTTGGATAAGTTCACTCTGAACGTTCAGTCTAAAGGTAGAGATTCAGTAGTTGAGACGGCTGCATAGAAACTGTAAGAGTTGAGAGAGTTTCCAGGGACGTACCTATCTTAGGCATAAACACAGGGCAGTTGTGAAATGAGATCCAAGGGTTACACCGCGGCACTTCTTTCCCTTCCCTTTTAGGGGTGTGACTGATGGCGGTCCCTAGAGCTGTCACTCTCCGCCTGATAGCAGACATTTGCACTTCAGTGAAACTTAAGGCATTACTGCTCCCAGGAAGGACTTGTTATGAAGTCTCTACTGCTAATTGTAGAGATTTGTATCACCAGGTCATAGCTTATAGGACAAGCAAGTGAGGCCACTTTAAGGAAGACAGGAATCCCCTGCAGGAGTGAGACCCACAGCTTATTCTGAAGAAGAAACTGAATAATCTGGCCTGGGAAAGGACAGGGTGCCAAGCCAGGACAGATGATCTTTGAAGTCTTATCTGCTCAGATTCTCTACAGGGACCTCCCCTGAGCAGGACTCTGATTTCTGCAAGTCTTTGTGTCGCTCCGCCCCACACTCCCACGTCAGGGAAGGAGCATCTGGTTGGTCCAGCCTGGGACCCGTCCCTGTCACAGGAAAGGGCAGGATGCCAGCATCATAGCAATGGTGTGGAAAAGGGGTTCCTTGAAGGATCTTGGGGTGCCCTTCCCAGGAAAGGAATGAATGTTGTGCAAACAAAAAAACATTTGCTGCCACCACCAAGAGAATTTCACCTGTGTGAAATTTCACCTGTACACACAAGGACATCTAGAATAGTCCAGCACTTAGGCAGCCAGTTTTCTTCATACTTCAGCCCCTTCTAAATGACCCTATTCTGCTCTCCGAGGACCGTCTATTAGTCAAATGAAATAGGAGACAATTCAGGAATCCTTCCCTGGTTTGCTCTCAAACGCTTTTAAACAATATACCATAACTTCGCAGCACTGAAGAATATCATCATATGTATGTATATGTGTATGTAATCCAGGGCAGCCTTTAATGCATGATCTTTCCACCCACTGAACCGTGGTTTCTAAAGCGAACATTTGTGTGAACACAGAGAGAGCTAATCTACTGTATTGGCCTGCAGTACACAGCTATCTACAGTGCTGGTCCTACGGTTTCCTAAGTGCAGCCCAGTCCACAAATAGCAGAGCTTGGTAGGGGTGGGCTAAGGTGAGGGCTGTTTTTAGATGGTAAATGAGCTGGCCATATTTTGATGACACTTAGCTTTGAGACCTACTGAACCAGATTAAAAGGAATTTCCAAGTGTTTACTGAGCTCCTTCCGTGGTCTAGACTCTAAGAATACAGCAGCGAGCAAGATAAACCAGGCGCCCACTCTTCCAAGACTTAAGGGGAGGAAATGACTTATGAACAAGTATTGCAAAACAACGGCAATAACTTTAGGGTGGAAGAGAAGAGAAGATGGAAATCTCAAGTCTAACAGAATGTTCACTTTGCTTGACAAACTGTTACTTCTCAAGCCTTCTTCATCTCAGGTATCAGTGCCGTTATTTCTCCTGGGTCCTTGGACCAAAGGCCTGGAGCCTGAAACTCCCCTTCTTCTCCCTTCCCTCACTTACCCTGTACACAGCATCAGCAAGTCGTGTGGGCTCTGCCTCCAACCGCAGCACTGACGCATCTGCCTCTCCTCCTAGCCAAAGTTACCCCATGCAAGTCTCCAGGTATGCTTCTTAGTGTGATGTCAGTGGCTTCCTACCTGGCTTTCCAGCTTCTAACCATATGTATGTAGCCTTTATTCTCTGTACAGCATCAAGACTGAGATTTCAAACAGACATGAGCCTCCTTCCTTAGCCTGAAGCCTTCTGAAAGGCAAAGACATCCCTCCCGGGCTCTACCAAGTTTACATGATCCAGCCCCTGCCCAGTTCTCCAGCCTCATCGCCGGCATCCCTCCCCTCCGTCACAGTGTTCAACTGCCCTGCCCTCCCTCCTCCGCCTCTCAAGCACACCAAGCTGATCCGGTTTTACAAACTTTCAACCTACCTGTCCGTTCAGCTGTCTGACTCCAGACCATTTGGGTCTCATCTCAGCCTAACAGCAGCTGCACCTGCCCCTCCCCCGCCCTGTCCAGAGTGTGTTTCATTTCCATCATCTCTTTATCTGTGATGTCCCCCCACTTCCACTCAAACGTCTGTGCTTTCTCAATGCAAGGAAAGTGTTAGGAGCAAAGAGATCTTTATTTTGCTCTGTCCCTAGCACCAGAAAAGTAGCTGGCTCATAGCAGGAGGTCAACCCACTGCTGCTGCCTTGGGAGGTGAAGGTAGATTAATAGAACGTATTGGAGGCGGGCCACCTAGGCTGTCAGGAAAGGAAGGCTGCTCTTTCAGGGTTATGTGTTTCATGCTCCTGGGCCTTTTGGCTAGATAAGGGCGGGGTTATGGGTTTGTAGAACACATAAATTCTAACTTCGTTTTTACTGACTCAACACTCCAGACAAACAGGTTCATTGCTGTCCTACTGACAGACTCCCTTCCCCTGCTTCTGTCCCTCTTGAGTGAAGAGACTGAGCCATGCATTCACCTTGTCTACATTCCTGAGCAGAGTTCTGGGCGACCTGACCTTCAGAGCATACAGGCAACCCTGTGCCCTACTTTCCCCATCATCAAAAGACCATTCTTGAGACAGACATTTACATTTTGGTGAAAATTTAGGTCAAGGCTTTCCTGCTCCCAGGAAAGCCTTGTTTCAAAGACTATCTCCAGTTGTAGATATCTCCAGTTGCAGGGTTTGTAGCTCCCGGTGTACTCTTCCCACTCAGAGACCCCTCCCTGTTTTCTCCAGCAGAACTGATTCCTCTTCCCCTCCACCCACACTGGGGGTTGATCTCAGGGCCTTGCACACGCAGGCCAAGTATTCCACCTCTGAACTATTTACCCCTTTTAAGAAATTTTATTTTAGCCGGGAGGTGGTGGCACACGCCTTTAGTCCCAGCACTCTACAAGACCAGCCAGGCTCCAAAGCTACAGAGAAACCCTGTCTCAAAAAAAAAAAAAAAAAAAGAAAAAGAGAAAAAGAAAAAAAAGAAAAGAAAAAGAAAAAGAAATTTTATTTTGAAACAGAATATCACCAAGTTGCCCAGGATGGCCTTGAAGTCACCCTGTACTTCAGGCTGGCCTTGAACTTGCCATCTTCTTGTCTCAGCCTCTAGAGTAGCTGAGGAGACAGTCCAGTGCCCCACATGCCTGGCTCCTCACTCCTTGACTCCATTTGTACATTCCATGACTGTTGAGCGTGTGTTGAGGGGAGTTCTTTATCTTCTCGGGGCCTCAGTTTCTTCATGTGAACAAGAGGATTCACGATACTGACTTAGCAGAATTGCTGTCATATCTATGTACACAGAACTCCCCGCACAGTGCTTAACACAGAATCATTCATTACACGGTGACATTAACAGTTATTATTTCTTCTTCTTGTTAATAAAACTACAGCTGGATCATAATAATTATTAGCATAGAAAATATTATCCTTAACGTGACGGCACTTTATTACATGTTTATCACTTGCTAGAAGCTTCACATTTGTTATCTCATAGGAGGTGATTTTGCAATCTAGTTACTTCATACATTTGTGTTTTATTTTCCAACCAGGCAGGCTGGATATTTTTTTAAAAATAATCCTCTCGGTGCCAGAGAAGTATATTGCTCATAAAAAGGATTCAAGAACTATTTGTAATTATGGGTAGTTCTGAGATTTAAAGGCTTGAATTATGTCAGAGCATAAGCTGCTTTGGAAAAGCAGTTTCCTTCCAAAGCATGGGTTTGGTTATGCGAGATGCTGGTCAAGACCTGCCTTCCACTCCTTCCAAGCATGCATCTGAGAACCTACTATGTGTTTAGCTGCGTGCCAGGGAATTAGTATAATCTCCTAAAGCTAGGAAACCCAGGGGTCTGGAGGCAAGCCCTGTGGTGAACACGTGCTCAGCATGTGAGCGGCCCTGGTGCAATCCTCTGCACTCCCCTCTCGAATATATACACCAATGAAGAAGGAAATTATGGCCTTAGCTTGTCAGCATTTTTGGCGTGTTTACAAATGATACCTTTGCAGTTGCATTCTCCCAAGAGATGGGTGTATTTGTTAGGATCTAAATGCTCAGAGGCCTCATAGAACATGCAGTATAAAGAACAGTGAGGTTCTGGAGTCAGAAAACCTAGGTCTGAATCCCGGCTCTGCCAACTGTTTGTTTTGAAGCCCTAGGCAGGTTGCAAAAGTAACTATAAAGCTCTGGTCTCAGTTTCTTCACCTAGAAATAAAAACACTAGTACCTACCTTTAGCGCTTATTTGGAGCATGAAATCAAGCATATAAAACATTTAGCATTGCATGCTTTACTTTGGTAGAGACAGAGATCAAGCCTCAGGGCCTGGTGCATGCTAAGTAGTTGCCCTATCATCTCCAGCCCAGGAATGACATGTGTTAAAAACTCAAAATATGGTCAGGTGGTGGTGGCACATGCCTTTCATCTCAGCACTCAGGAGGCAGAAGCGGGTAGATCTCTGTGAGTTTGAAACAAGCCTGGGCTACAGAGCGAGTTCCAGCACAGGCTCCAAAGCTACACAGAGAAACTCTGTCCCAAAAAACCCTAACAACAACAAAAACCCCACAGCCTAACCCTAACAACAACAACAAAAACCCACAACCAAATCCTAACCCTAACAACAACAACAAAAACACACACACAAAAAAAAAAATCCTCAAAATATAAACTAGGGATATGGTTCAGCCACCAAGATTACTGGCTGCTCTTTCAGAGAACCCAGGTTCAGTTCCCAGCTTCCACAGCTGTTAGCAACTGTCTTTAACTCCAGTTCCAAGGGGATTTGATACCCTCTTCTGGCTTTTGCAAGCACCAGGCATACATGTGGTTCACAGACATACATGCAGCCCAGAAACCCATATACATAAACTAAATCTTAAGAAGAAACTCAAAATATCAGCTCTGTTTCTATTGCTGGCTTATATTTACCTTACAGATCACAACAAGAACAGAGAACAAAGAGAATGCAAACCAAAACTCATTTCTGGACATGGGAGAAGGGAATGGACAGTCAGACACTGAAATAGAAGCTCTACATAAATTGAGTCATTTAGCCTCACTGGTCAAGCAGGTATTATTTTAAGAGTATTAGGAAGTATCTTGGACAAGTTTACAGAGTAGAGAAGGTGTGGCCAGATTAGTTCCTATCTGAATCCCTTTCACCTAATGGAGAGTGAGCTGAGCTGCCTTGTGAGTGTTTTACTTAATCATGTCTCTGAGATAGCATATACACAGCATAGATTCTATAGAACTGACCGCAGTGCTCAAACTGGGCTCCTGTATGTTCGAAACTCACCTGGGGTGATTCAGGTGATTGAGGGTTACAGTCCTGAATTCAGGGCTAAAATTCCTCATCCAGTTTATTTGAGGTAGAGCCTAGGAATCAGTACTTTAGGAAACACCAGACAAGTGATTCCACTGCAGGTGGGGTCTGGTCACATTCTATAAATACAGCCAGGGTTGGTGAGATAAAAGTTCAGCAGGTGAACAGCATCCAACAAGCCCGAAGAGCCGAGTTCAATCCCTGGGATCCACATAGCAGAAGTAGAGAGTCAACTTCTGAACGTTTTCCTCTGACCTCCATGTGCAAACCATGAGGTGTGTGCACTCACACTCACACTCACACACACACACACACAAAAAAAAAACAAATAAAAATGTAGTAGAAGGGGCTGTCAAGATGGCTCATTTCACATATTATTGGAGATTAACGGCTGACAAGTTATGACCTTATGATGAAAAGATATCTGCACAACTGATGTATTTTAGGTTTTTATGACACATGATTACATCCTCTTGCTTCCACGTGCCAGCTTCTCTGTGCATAAACTGATGACTTTTCAATTTTATTTTTTCTTTTTCTTAAAGGGAAGTAAGATCTTTCCACGCTTTCTGAGTGAAGCTGGAAGAGTGGGTTGTTCTGAGGACTCGGGTAGACGTCAAATCCAGATTCCTAAATCCTCATCTGACTCCTCTGACTCTTCCTTGGGGCCTCAGCAGCAGCAGTGACAGTGGCGGCGGCAGCAGAGTCTACAGCAATGGCAGATGCTACAGTGGCAGCAGCCACAAAAGTTGATGGACAACTCTGAGCTTTCTAGCAAGTGGGAAGGTGGACTCAGTCTCCATGGACAAGGCCAGGACCCACCTGTACTCATTGATGATTGACTATAGATGGCGGCATTTAGACAAAGGTCTGAGACAAATGGGCGACACTGTGGGTAGGCACCCGTCTTAGCTAGGGTTTCTATTGTCGGAAGCCACGCCATGATCACGGCAGCTCTTATTAAGGAAAACATTTAACTGGGGCTGGTTTACAGTTTCAGAGGTTTAGTCCATTATCTTCATGGCGGCGTACAGGCAGACACGGTGCTGGAGAAGAAGCTGAGAGTTCTGCATCTTGATCCACCCCTAGCAGAAGCAACTAAGTGCCACCCTGGGAGTGCTTTGAGCGTGTATGAGACCTCAAAGTCCACCTCCACCCACAGCGACACACTTCCTCCAACAAGGCCACACCTCCTAATAGTGCTGCTCCCTATGGGCCAAGCACTCAAAGGCATGAGTTTTGGGGGGAGGGGCATAGCTATTCAAACCACCACAGCACCCCCAATGAAGGAAATGGGAATGCAGTTTCCTCTATGACATCTAGCACTCTGTTGTCAAACACCTGCTGGATGACCAACCCATAGAAGAAAGGGGAGGCAGTCAGCATCTGCAAGGATGTGCTATGCTAACCCCCACTCTATCTGTAATCATAACCATCAGCACACCATCAGAGTTTCAGATGTGCCTCTGGGGAGGTCACTGGTGAGGTCTGAAGCCTGGAAGAAGGAGGTTTTGGGGCTCTGGACCACTGTTCTGGGATGGCATAGTGACTTCATAAGAAACCATAGCCTTAGCACCAGAAGCGGCAGGTACCTCATTGGCCAGCAGGATGCCTTTGATCTCAGGGAGGTCCTCCATGGTGAACACAAAGCCCCCATACCCTGCATATGAGGCAACAGTTTCTCCAGAGTCAGCTTTCATTCCAGATGCCCTGGAATGGCCTTTCACACCCCAGGGTTCTTGTCCATCAACACTGCAGCCTTCTCTCCAAGGGCCATGCAGATATGCTGCATTTGATCCGAGCCTACGTTCTCTGTTTCCACAAAGGAACATTTTGGGTAAATCCCAGAATTTGGATGATCTCTTTTCCAAAGACTTCCTGGGGCATCATAGTGATGGGGGTACCAGGGATTGCTACACAAAATTTAAAGACCACATCTCTCCAATGGGAATGCCTGATGAGAGAAGGCCTGATAAGGACTCCTTTCTTTTTCTTTTTTTAAATCAGTGGTTTTCAATCTTCCTAGTGCAGTGACCCTTTAATACAATTCCTCATGTTGTGGTAATCCTCCAATCATAAAATTGTATCCATTGCTACTTCATAACTGTTTTAAACAATGATGTCATTTATTTAAAGTGTTTACTCAAAGAATATATACATACATACACACACACACATACATATATATCTCCACACCCAGGGAGTTCAACCTTTCTCCTGTTCTATAGGCATTTTCCTGTGAGAAAATTTTCACCAAGGCAGGCACAGGGTCCAGACCTGTTGACTCTTAAATCAATTTCATAGGAGTTTGTATTGTTGTCTATGGATGGACTGATTTTTTGTTTTGTTTTGCTTTGTTTTTCTAGGCAAGGTTTCTCTGTGTAACAGTTCTGGCTGTCCTTTAGACCAGGCTGGCCTTGAACTCACTGAGATCCGCCTTCCTCTGCCTCCCAGTGCTAGGATTAAAGGCGTGCGCCACCACCGCCCAGCTCATTAGTTGATTCTTATTTGTAGCAGATGTTTATTTACTTGGTGATGATGATTTTTAAGCCACCACATAGGAAATAAATACTTAAGAGAGAGAGAGAGAGAGAGAGAGAGAGAGAGAGAGAGAGAGAGAGAGCCCTGAGGGTGATGGTTCTCCAAACCCACAGAGATTTATCAAGCCTGACTTAAACAGTTGTCTGTCAGATGTTAGCTAAGGTAATTCCTTTAAAACAAAGCATATAGGTCACATAGTGCTAATAAAATATGCTGGTGAACCCTTGAGCATTTGCCCTGATTATGTCTCCTTGGAGAATAGGAAACTCATTAGCATGAGCTCCTTGTCAGTCCTCTCTGACTTGTTCCTCAATTGCTCCCAGACAGGTTTGGCGCAGAGGGGTGATCAGGATGTGTGCAGTGTGGGTCAAGTTGCAAGCAATGGCTTTTCCACCCCACCAATCACATGTGACATTATATAGTTCACGAAGGTTGCTAGGCTTCGGAATGTCTATTTTTCTAAGTACTTAAAAAAGCAAATTTGGACGACTGGGCTATGGAGAGAGCTCTCTGTACTTGTTTAACACTATGTATTCAACTGTAGATCCTATTTCCCTACACAGGGGGAAATCCTCAAAGCCGAGAAAGTTATAAATTGGAAACAGCAGGGGTGTGCATGTATCTCTGTGTGTGTGTCTCTGTGTGTGTCTATGTCTGTGTCTGTGTGTGGTGTGTGTTTGTGTTTAAGAGAGAGCTGTTTTCTTTCTGAAGCAGTAGGCAGCAGAACAGGTTGTTTAGGGAAAGTCTCTTGAACTAGATAATTGATTTAAAAAGCATCTTCTTATAATAACACCTTATATTTTTATAGTGCTTTGAGAAGTTCAAAGCATTTTCACACTTATGTATTTCATTTAAACTTCACACGCCTATAAAGCAGTTAGTGCGAGCATTTCAAGCCACCTCCACCACTTGGCTCACCCAGGATATCAAGAAACTTGTTTGAGGTCATATAACCAGTTAGTGTCACAAAACCAGAACACCAAGATTTGGAATCTTAGGCCTATGTTTTCTTGGCAGAAAGCGTCTCTGTCACAGCTTGATCTTACCAGAGCTCATGTGGAGGTTTGTGGCCATGATTTAATTGGAGAATACAAATCAGGCACGCTGAAAGCACTCTGTAGAAGGAAGGCTGTGTGTTCCTTAGATCATGACTGTGTCAGGAAAGGGGGGCAGAGAATAGATGGGTCTTTCAGACAATGCAAACTAAAACAGAAACAAAACCACTCTGTCATCAGCTCCAGGGCATTTGAGAGGCAATTCATTCACTAAATTGTGCATTCATTTTTTAAAAAAGTAGCTATTAAGTACCTTTCTAGAAGATACTGTGCTCAGCATTTTGGAAAGATACAAAGGCAAGTGTTTAATTTGGGGGTTGTGCATGCTTTGAATCCTACAGATAATCACTGTTTTATTCATTGTTCACTGCCACCTCACAGATGAAAAGACTTCCAGGCAGAAAAGAAGTATAAACAAAAATAGATGAAAGAAACTGGGAAACTAATTTCTTTCAATTCCCTCGTGGTAAGGGACTTTTTTTCCCCCCATTTTCCTTTTGGTGTCAATGTGATGAGAACGCTCTTGCTAGGCACACGTAGCAGAGTTGCTATGTCATCTAACATGCAGTATACTATAACACTAATGCTCTTTGAAGCACAGAGGACTGGTTGATTGATGCCAGGTTCTTCACCGGGAATACTGGGTCACCATTGGGGTATACTAGTCTTCTGCCCAAGGCCTTCGGTATCCCAAAAGCTTTTCCAAAGACCAAAAATACGTTTATATAATGCTTTACTTTCCATGGCTTAAAAGACAAACGAACAAAAACACTTTTCCTTATGGCAGGCATGTTTGAGAATGCAGACAAAAGCAAAGGCACCAACATGTGCTTAGAAACAGCCCGATGGCTACGCATAGGTTCTACCAGATAAACAAGAGTTGAAGGCTGGAGAGATGGCTAAGAGGTTAACAGCACTGTCTGCTCTTCCAGAGGACCCAGGTTCAATTCCTAGCACCCACATGACAGTTCACAACTGTCTGTAACTCCAACTCCAGGGGATCTGACACCTTCAAATAGACATAAACACAGGCAAAAAAAAAAATCCACATACAATAAAAATAAATAAGCTCTTTTTTTTTCTGAGACAAGGTTTCTCTGTGTAACAGTCATATCTATCCTGAAACTAGCTCTTGTAGCCCAGGCTGGCCTCAAACTCACAGAGATCCACCTGCCTCTGCCTCCTGAGTGCTGGGATTAAACGCACGCATTGCCACTGCCCAGCTAAATAAGTACATTTTTGAAAAGATAAACAAGAGTTTGCTAATGGAAGGTTGTGAGTTTCCCCCTTGCTGACTCTATACACATACATTCTCCTTGACAAATGTCTTTACTTTCTGGCACAAACGTGTCCAAACCTGAAGGCAAAATTTGTGTTGATACTGAAAGTACTAGCTAATACATGTTGTTAGGGTGTCCTAGGTATACACAGTGTCCTTGCATGTAACCACTTTGTTTTTGTTGACAAGTCTTGGTAAGGCCCCAGAGTGAAGGACTGGAACGGCATTTTCATGGATATCATTCATTCACCTTGTTTGTGTGTGAAGGGTAGGGGCTCGGCCTCAATCCCAGCTCTGTCCCTAACTCCGTCCCTAAAAATTTAGCTTCTCCAGATTTCCACGTTTCCCACGTCTGAAAACGACAGGTGAGCCTAACATCGGTTCCGACTCACGAGACGATGCTCCAGCTTTTACATAAATGTCAGGTACATTTAGCAGGTGTCAGCAGGGTAAGCCTGGCCCCTCTATACAAGGAGGCAGGAGGATTATCTACCAGACTCTGAGTACTGCTTTCCGTGGAAGAATGCTCACCTAGCACACAGAAGGTTCTAGATTCAGTGCCCAGCACGGGAAAGACACTACTGATAATGATCCAGATCACACAGAAAACGCAAAGATCAAGCAGACATTAATATGTGTGATAGTGCCCGCCAACGGAGATCTGTAAAATAAGGGCTCTGCCACAGGAAGACTGGTCATAGGCGGGCCTACAATCCTAATTCAGGCGAACTTTATTCACTTTACAAACGGTTAGTTGACTTGAAAAATAATTTGGGGATAGCGAATAAACCTGGGTTACACTGAAAACAAAAATTTACTACCCACCCTTCCAGCCCTGGAGATCAAAGCCAGGATTTGTGCATAGTAGGCCAGCACTCTACCCTGAATCATAGTCCCAGCTCCTAAGCTTTCTTTCGATGCGCACTTTAAGGAAAAATAATTTCAAGTGGGACTCAGTGGCATTAAACAACAAAAATACTGGAATGCCACAAAGTCCCCATATTTGGAGTTGGGAATGGCTCTTTAGCATTTTTATTTGTTTGTTTTTTGGATTTTCAAGACACGAGTTCGCTGTGTAACCACCCTAGCAGTGCTGAAACTCCACCTGTAGACCAGATTGGCCTTGAATTCACAGAGGTCCGCTGGCCTCTGCCTGCTTAGTGCTAGGTTATAGGCCTGTGCCACCGCCACCGCCACCACCCTGCTGAGCATTCTTTCAGTAGAAATTTCAACCCCCCAGATTTTCACATTTTACAAAATGGAGGACCTAACAGTCAAATGATAATTTTTAGTTTCGTACTTGTTCAGTACCATACAGGTTATTACCAAAAACTGTGGAAAGAAAAATAAATGGCAGAATGTTTTCTGGAATTTTTTACCTGTTCTTATTTGGAGACCACACCTTCATATTAAGTATGATGGAACGGTTAATAAATGTTCAGTGCTTAAATGAAGAAATATTAAAAACAAAATTTGAGGCTATAATACAGACTCCTGACAGTCAGGGCACATTTTAATTATATAAATAGCAGATTTACCAGCACTTAAACAAAACCACTTGAGTTTCTTAATGCTGCTAACTTGTGAATTTTCACTCAATAACATAGTATACCCTGAGAATATTTTCTAAAAATATTTTAGATATATTTTATTTTGTGTATAATATTGTGATTTTATAACATGGAAGTATACGTTGAAATCTGGCAATAATATATTTTGTGGTACCAAATGCCAGTATCAAACAATATATTAGGACTGGGTGCAGTGGTGTATACCTGTAATCACAGAAGTTGGTAGGCAGAGGCAGGCAGATCTCTGTGAGTATGAGTTAGCCTGGTAGCCTGGGCTACATAGCAAGTTCCAGGCCAGTCAAGGTTGCCTGGTAAGACCCTTCTCCAAAAACAACAACAAAAGAGTACCCCCTCAAGGTGTGTGTGTGTGTGTGTGTGTGTGTGTGCCGCGCACTCGCAGGCGCGTTTGTTAGACGTTTCAGGTACATCTATAGGTGTCAGCACTCACTTGAAGTTTACATTATTCTTTCCTTGCTTGTTGTAAATACTAAATAGCCTCTCTCTGGTTGTTTAGTATAGTGGTTGGAAATTAAATATTAGCACAAGAAGTTGACCCATTTCAAGGCACACAACTTTATTTTGGCAATTAACCCCAATACAGGAGGCGAGAGGGCTCTTTAAAATTAGTGCTTCTAGCAGTTCCCATTGACTCACTCTTGTCGCTCCCTTCTCTCAGTTAATTTTAACCTTGACCTCCCACAGCTGTATTGCTTTGCTCAGTCTAAAAAAGAGAGAGAAACTCCCTGATTCCACTTTTTTTTTTTTTTTTTTTTTTTGCATCTGATGAAGCAACAGTGGAGAGGAAAAACCAAACCCATTCCTTTAAGAAAGATTCCGCCTCCTCTCTTCTAAGCAAGCGCCTCACGGCAACCGTGGAGTCTCGAAGTCACACACTTTACTACTCAGCATTGGGAGAAGCAGCCGCCGCCGCCGCTGCTCCGCGGCTGCAGTGGGATCCCGTGCAGCACTGCAGAATCCACACCTAGCCAGGGAAGACAGACACACGTCGGCTCCCCTGCACGCAAAGGGGCTGTGGACCGTCTGCAGGTAAGCACATCTCTTAGCCGTTTTGTTCAGGAGCCGTGGGAAAAGGGAATGGTCGTGGAACGCGCTCTACATCAGCCATGCTTAAAGCGTTCTGTGGATCTGTCGTCCTTTGGAGGTGGGCTGGGGTCTACAGCTCTGTCTGGCACATGTCCTGTGTGGTGGAGACTATTACATGATATATGCTCCTACAGTACTTTTTTTTTTGGCGATGTATAAAAAGGCTAACTTTGATATATGCAAAGCATTTTTTTTTCTTTTTAAATGAAGAAAACCCAGCCACTCCCAATCTCTCTCAAACACTGCAGATATTTTTAAATGGCAAATAAAATGACGGGCTGAGCGTTTCCTAAATATCGTTTTCTCCTTGAGCCTTAGCAAGACTTCCCCACGATTGTTGAGGAGTACTTAAAATTAATAAGGCATGGTAAGGGATTTTTCTTTCTTTCTTTTTCTTTTTGGAAAGAAAATGGGTGATACTGGCTGACTAAAATTTCTATAGCTTTAGTCCAGTGGCGAGAGAAAAGGAGGATAAATGAACTGCAGTGAGTGCCAAGAATGGGATTCGTTTGCCACACTTCATATGTGGGCAGAGGAAACTACATTTTAATTAGCACATTTTTAGAGGAAGAGGGATGAAGATGAGGGGGCTGACGGGAAGTATTTGAGGGGGAAGAGAGTCTGCAGATGAGGAAGGAAATGAAGTGGCCTGTCGCCAGTGCCTTGAAAAGGACAGGAGATAAGGGTGGAGAATGAAGTTTGCTGTGTGTTGGGGTGGGGTTAACCCTAGGGACCAGGAATCACTAGAATGGCGCTGGGAGGAGTGTGCTTGAGGCTGAATTCGTGCAGTGGAGGGCATGTGTGCAGGAGGAGTGTGCAAGTCGTGGGTGGCGGAGGAGAGTGTGTGCCTGGAGGGCTATTTCGAGAATAGGTTGGAGTGAGAAACATGTCTGGGAAGCGGGGGTGGCAGCCCAGTGTCACCTGTGGAGGGATCCCCCGCTCTGCAAACGAGTGTTGCAAAGTTTGCCTGGCCTCGGACTAATTTTGAAGGCTGGTGGCCGAGCCTAGACTTCTCATCTCCCAAGAGGTCAGCTCTCAGAAGGTTTAAGAGGCCAGAGGCCAAAGGAGGAGTGCAGACTTTGGGCTGCTCCAGATGAATTAAGGGCCCTTGCCCTGTCCCTCTGTGGAACTGAGTGGAGGCAGGAGACTCCCCCAGACGCCAGTGTGCTGAGGAGAAAATCAAGGCCCCTCCTGCGGGGGACATGCGGAGGTCCAACCGTGTAGTGCCGCCTCGGCCAAGCCCAGCAGCCTCTGTGGGCGTCAGAGGCTCAATCTGAAAGCCGAGGCTCAGGCTCTTTGGGTGGGGGAAGCATGTTCGGACTGGGGGAGGCAGATGTTTCCGAGGCGTAACCCTCCCGCTTTCAACCGGGTTTCTGTCGGGGTCGTTTCCCTCTCCGGCAGCGGATCGGAGCTGCACCGAGGCAGGAAGACCTTGCAGAGGCGCCAGGCAGCCGCCCCACTGCAGGCCCTCGGCCTGCAGAGCGCAGAGGCACCCCCACCGCACTGAGCTTGTAGCCCTAAGGGGGCCTCGAGGGGCGGGGCCAGGGATCGCAAGGGGCACGGGGGGCGTAGCCTGGGAGCGCGAGAGCCTGTTGTGGGCGTGGCCTCCTGGAAGCGGCGCCTGGACGCTCGAGGGCGGAGCTGGGGGAAAGAAGGGCGGAGCCAGGGGTACGCTCGTGAGCTTCGAGGGCCGAGCCCGCACGGGGCGGAGTGAAGGGACCTGGGGCGTGGCCTGTAAGAGGCGGGGCTAGGGCTTTCGGACCCCCCCCCTATGGGGCGGGGCGTGGAAGTGGCACGCTAGGAGGGTCAAAACTGTAGGGGGCGGAATCAAGGGAGCTTGGGCGTGGCCTACGGCAGGCGGGGCCAAGGCGCTCGAACCTGTGGGGCGGGGCCTTTGGGGACACTAAGGGGCTTAGAGGGACAAGTCTCTAGGGGGCGGAGTCACAGGCCCTGTGGAGGCGGGGCTCAGGGGGGCGGGGCCGAGGACGTTCGGGGGTAGTTCGGCTAGTCCCGCCAGAGCGTGAGGCGCCTGCCGGTAACGGTCGCCCGGGTGAAGGGCGGGAGGGAGAGGAAAGGGTTTAAATGATCTGTTTTGAAACACTGAGAAGTAGACGCGCCAGCGACCAGGTGTCGCCGCTTCCTGCGTCCGGGGGCTCGGCGTCCAGGTCCCTCTCCACGCCCCCTCCCTTCCCGGCCCTGTCCTCGGGAGCTGAGCGACGCTTAGGAGGAGGCTGCGGCTGACCCCGCGGCCGCTGCAGCCCGGAGGGGGCACAAAGCCGGCTGCGCTGCGAGGTAATCCTGCTGGAGCTGGGGTTCGGAGGTCCCGCCGCGCTTGCCACGCGAGGGGACTTCTTACTGTCGTGTCTGGGGCGGGAAGGCGAGCCCTGCGCGAGCCGAGGGGCGCAGACGTGGGGGCGAGGGGTCGGTGTGCAGCGGTGCGAGCAAGGTCGGGTCTCGGGGTCCCGTGGGCCACGATTCTCCCCGGTGACCCCCGGCTCCCCCCACGCGAGGGCGTGGGGTTGTAGAAGCCTGTTCTGCCTTCCGAAGCCTTGCTGACCCCGAAGGTACGCGCGGGGACGGTGGGAGGTTCCCGCGCTTGCTGAAGGTGGAAGGAGACGGTGTTGATTTGTTGGGTTTTTTTTTCCCTCCTGGTTCAAGAAACTTCCGTCACAAGTTGAAATTGTTCAAACACTTTAATCAGCGCGACCCTCCCCAGCACACGTAGTAGGCGCGCGCACGCACACACACACACACACACACACACACACACACACACACGCTCGCACACACTCACGCTTTACCCCTTCATGCATACATGTTACGTATTCTTTGTGGGGTGACAGCCGAGCTGGCAGCAGGTTTGGTTTCCTGCTGTTTGGGGCCCTTCCAACCTCTTTGGAAGTATGTAATAGTTGAGGCAAGGCCACAACAGGTAGTATAAACCAGGCCTCTATTAAAATGGTAAGAACTTTATTGTTGCAGAGATTTAATTGCAAGTAGGTGCCCGTTTAAACTGGGAGTGTAAGGAAAAACCACTAAATATCCTTGGCACATATGCTCTTGGAATTGACTTTGCTGGAGTGGTGTGGGATTTAACTCAGCCAAGAGGCTTTGGGCGAGGATTAGGAGCAAGGCTCGGGAAGGAATCGATAAGACTCCGGCTTGGGATGAACTACCTTAACATGTGTGAGCTCTTTATGATGAATTATGAAAATTTACAGTGAGCAAGGAGATTGCCTTTCTTGGAATGGACTCCCATCTGTAGCGTGCTGAAAATGTACTGATGTGGGTCTTAGGAGATTCAGGGAGAGGACAGGGTAATGCGTCTTTTTGAAATGACCTGTGTATTTAAGGTATAGGGCTGATGCTTTGATAGAATTGTTTCTTTTCGAACAGTTCTGGAAAGATTTTATAGCTAAATCTCATTTGCGTTGTCCTTACTTGCATGGTAACTCAGTTTTTCCTAAAGTTGATCAGATTAACTGTACTGAGGAGTAATGTAGGGAGGGCCACTTTTCTACAATTCTTCCACCTCCTTAAGATAGAGTTCAGCTTCCGCTAACTTAAAATTGGCCAGGACTGTTGGCGTGTTGGCCATAGTTGCTAAGAAAGAAAAACCCCAGCAATTTATTATCTACTTAGAATGTTAAAGATAATTTAAGGAGTTCTTTGGGTACTTGGTTATGAGACTTTAATACAGTGCAGCTTTTTGCATGTATGATACCAGGAAATGTTTGATAAAGTTTTGGCGTATGATATAGATGATCACATGACCCCTGAAAATATTTATTTTGCATGATAAGAGGGTATTTACAGAATGTAAAATTTAGTCACTGATTAAAGATGAATGAGAAAATTACATTGTACTTTTACTCTTTCTTACCTTTTTATCAATAATTTTTTTCTGGAATGAATGTGAGTTTTGCTCAAGAATGTGCAACAGTTTTTATAGTTTGCTTCACTGTCGTGATTGATATATCAAACAGATTAATTATAAATTAGGAGATACCCAAGCTGTGCTTAGAATTATTAAAGAGAGCTGATATGCCCCTTGTGATAACTTCATGCAGAATTAAATTAGGGGGAAATGCTAAAAGAAATCCATTAGTTAGAAGAAGTTTAGACTGTTCAAAGACATGCACAAGTTACTGATCTGTTTCTCACCTTGAACACTTTTTGCCATAATTAATAGTTCGCACTACTTTACGTTCCTTTGGGAAATTAGCCATGTAGAATCTGAATAGGAAATCTTAACATGTCTAACCAACAGTGCTGTCTTTCCTTTTCATGTACGCTTAAGTGAAACTATTCAAGTCCAATTTGACAGTTGCTGAACAATCACAGACTGAGTCACATAACTGAGATTCTAAATGAGCAAGCACTTTAATACTTTATTTCATGTCTCTTACATTAATGTGCTGTGGTCTGAACTCAGGGTCCATGCCAAGTATTTATAGTTGGGATTGTTAGGAGGTCTTTGGGTTTTGTCATTGGTTTAATTCCCTTGGCTGAAAGCCAAGACAGTTTGAAGATTGTATTAAATCTTCTCTAAAGTACACACGTTAGAATACTCACCCTGGAAGAGCAGGCAATGCTCTTAACCTCTGAGCCATCTCTCCAGCCCTTAAAAGCTTATTGTTTTGAGGGGCAATGGACATACTATTTCCCATAACCAACTGAAGGTTAAAAAATATATTTTAGAAATGTAGAACGGTAACATAATATCCTTAAAACCAGTGTCCCAAGTGTGTACATATATGTATATGTGTTGATAAAATTTATTTTGCTTGTTTTGTATGTGTGTGTGTGCATGTGTGTACACATGCTCTGAGGGTTTGGGTGCACTGCAGTGTGTGCATGTGGAGATTAGAGATCAACTTTGGCTATCATTTCTCAGAAGTTACCACCTTGCTTTGTTTTTGCTCTGTTTTGTTTGTTTTGAGACAAATCTCACTGTGTATCCCTGGCTAGAACTCCCGCTGTAGACCAAGGCTTGCCTTTGTCTCTTAATTGCTGCCATTAAAGGTATGCACTACCATACCTGGCCTCATCATGTTTAGGACTTGAGGCTTGTGCATTAGGTTAAGCTGGCTAGCTAACAAGCCCCAGGCATCAATCTTGCACTACCTTACAGCACAGGAATTATAGGCACATACCAATTCTTGGCTTTTTCTTTTTTAGTGTTTTAAAATATACATTTTTTTATTTGTATGTACTTGTGTGGTCATGTTTGTTCCATGGAGTACAGTGTGGAGGTTGGAAGACAACCGGGTTGTTAATTTTCTCCTTCACCATGTGGGTTCCAGGGATCAGTCTCAGGTGTCAGGCTTGAAGGCAGGCATCTTTACCCACTGCATCATCTGGCTGGGTCCAACACCTAGCTTTTTACATGTGTGCTAAGGATCAAACACAGGTTCTTGCACTTGATGACAAACACTTTACTGAGTGATCTCCTTTGCCTCTAAAATAATTTTAATGCCTACATTATGCATTAAAGACAAGTAGATATCAGGCAAGCACCAAATTACAAACAGAACTTACTCTGAGTAATATGCATGGACTCATTATTGTTTTAGCCATCTCCTTTAAATTCATTTTGTGATATTTTACTCCCCATACACCAAGAAATGCTGTCCTTATATAAAAATGGAGAGGGCTTCACAGATGCGAGTAGGCGTATTCAGCTCAGCTCTTGAGGCTGGTGGCTGATTACCTGCTATTAGACTGGAATTCCAACAATATAGAAATCAGTCAGGTTGGAGCAGTTCCCTTGACCTTGGGGATTTGGTTTGTGTCTGTAATTGGTCATCAGAGTTAGTGTGGAGTCTTCCACAGTGGCTCCACTCACTCTGTGCAAGGATGGTGTTTCTTTCTTTACCATACAGTATTCTCAACTTCTGTTCTAATGGGATGACTGAGTGCCACAGCTGAAAGATGATGGAGAAGACAGGTTTACTTGGTATGTCTAAAGAAATATATTTAGGGTTCCCTATGCCATGGAACTTTGAAAAACACTACTTTTAATCCTTTAGAGGTGAGATCCACGACGGTTAGCTCTATGACTCTTCTATTTTCACTGTCATGGAAAAAAAGATTCTACAGGGCAAGTCTGGTAATAGCCAAGGAAGTGGTTGGGAAAAGGCAATAGTGGGACCTTAAGTGGAGTTATGATTGGGCACTAGAGCTTGATGAGTGAGTGGGACTTCATTACTGCTCCTGGGTCTGGGGCAGATGGACGGTAGAGAGGGAAAGAGATTGGCCATGACACTGTCAGTCCATTGCTCGTCTGCCATACACACTGCTCTTTTCTTAAGCGTTAGAGTGGTGTGTTGTCCCTAGCTTGCCTTTTGCTTATGACTTTTGTTGTCGGGGCAGTATTCTCTCTCCTAGGGAAAGGAAACTTTTCCCCTCAGGTCGGTTCCTAGTAACTGCTGAAAACTAGCTTTCACCTGGAGATGACACTAGAGTTTCTTCCATGTCCACAATTAATTTGCTTTTTAGATCTCACACAAGGATCTCTGAAACCAAAAGTGTGAAAACCTCACTCTTCACCTAATAGTTGGGGCAGTGTTCACATACCTGCATGTATGCACACATGTTCATATGCACATATGTGTGTATGCATATGGAAGCCAGAAGTCAACTTTGGGTGTCATTCCTCAAGAACTGTCTACCTTGCTTGTTTGTTTGTTTGTTTGCAGGCAAGGTCTCACAGTAGGAACTAAATGGGCTTTGCCAAATAGGCTAGGCTGGCCGACCAGCTAGCCTTGTGAGCCCCAAGGATCTTCCTGTTTCCATCTTCAGGACTGCGACTACAAACACACACACACACACACACACACACACACACACACACACGCTCTTCCTGTGGGCACTAGGAATTAAACTCAGATTCTCAGGCTTGTGTGGGAGCCTTGCCTACTGAGCCATCTTCCTGCCCCCCTTCAGCCATTTGTTACCAAATGGATGGCCTCTCAAAGTTATTAATTTAAAGGATTGTTTCTTCACTATACTTTACAAGAAAAAGAGAAAAAATTGCTTTCACGGTGTCTACTTATAATAATTCTCAGCCTACTGGGAGATATCAGTGGGCCATTCAGTGCTACTATAAGACTGGGTTTTGGGGTACCAGCTGCTAAAATGGTGCACTTTCTCATGACATTCTGACCAATCAGCATTTTATTAAAAATAATACAAGTGACAGGATAAAAGACCATTGTCCCCCAGCAGCCATTCTTTATTAAAGTAAAATATCACCAGTGAATGAGAAATTCACATTGCTTTAAACATTTTATTTTTACAAAACTAGATCTGTAACAGTTTTGTATCAAAATGTTTGGTCTATTTAGTTGGATACCAGTCTTATTTTGTTTTTTAAAAGGTTTATTTTAATTTTATGTGCATTGATTTTTTTTAAATATTTACTTATTTATTATGTATACAATGTTCTGTCTGTGTGTGTCTGCCTGCAGGCCAGAAGAGGGCACCAGACCCCATTGCAGATGGTTGTGAGCCACCATGTGGTTGCTGGGAATTGAACTCAGGACCTTTGGAAGAGCAGGCAATGCTCTTAACCTCTGAGCCAACTCTCCAGCCCCTGTGCATTGATGTTTTTCCTACATATGTGTCTGTGTGAAGGTATTAGATCCCTTGGAACTGGAGTTAGAGACAATTATGAGTTGCCGTGTGGGCACTAGAAATTGAACCTGGGTCCTTTGGAAGAGCAGTGAGTGTTCTTAACCACTGTGCTATCTCTTTAGCCCCTAAAGCTGATTTTCAATCAGTGTTTCTTTGTCCTAATAAATATTAATAGTGATAAAATCATAGTTCCCTAAGTACTCTGCAATCATTAGTTACCCTAATGAAAAATGCATCATAGACAAGGACCTAGTCACCAGCCATGTACATACATACTATCACCACTATCCCTAAATGCAATAGGGATGGGGCATTTTATGCCCAAATAAGAAAATCGTACTTGCTTGCCATAGTAAAGGCTCTGAGAAACTGAATACTTAGTAGTCACTTAAGTTAGTGATTGTATATTGCATTTGATGTACATAATAATCTCAGTTTCCCTGGGCTCTTTATAGGGCAGGGACTCAAACCCCAGGCTTTACACATGCTAGAAAAGCATGGTTGGGCTATTTTAAAGTTTCTGGCTGGGCCCCTTGCTTTGATGAACACATTACAGGAGAAATTTGACTATCAGTGAAGTGCTTTGAAGAAGGAGTTCCTGCTTTGTCTCTGTCATACCTGAATGTCACAGCACATACCTCCAGGAGCTTGTTTAACTTGACCCTGAAGAGAAGAGTGCCATCTACTGAATGGCCAGCACTAAGCTGAGCAGCACCTGAGCTTTTCCTGCAGAACTCAGGCCCGTTTCTGGAGAAACCAGGCCTGGCCTCATTTGGAGGGTGTAGAAAGCTCTGAGTACCAAGAGGAATTGTTGCCTGCTTCAATTTAATTATGTTCCCCAGCAGGAGGTCTGAACACACAATGAAGAACTAACTCAGCACTTGTCCGAATGCATGGGAAAGAAGAAACCCTAAGAAGTTGTTGGATTGATATTAAAAACAGTCTAGCCATGAAATTAATAAACCAGGTGGTAAACAAAATTATTTTTGAGGCATTTTTATTAGTAGGTCTGGTTATTGATGGCTGCAGCAAATAGTAGCAAAGTTTGTTCTTTATGTCAGTGTCTAAGGCAGTGATTCCTACTTGAGTGAACTCACCGATTCCAAGAGTTGTTGTTGTTGTTTAGTTTTTTGTTTTTAAGGTATCCTAGCTATCTTCTTCCTGGAACTAGTAGCAGGAGTGGAGAGAGCTGGAGTTAGAAAAAGCTGTCAAGGCCAGCAGGGCTACCGGGAGCAAACCTGTCCTGGCCAGATGAGAAGGACTCTGACAGCCGCTTTGAAACTGTCACACTGAGAATACCCTCGATTGTTCTGTATTCATTATGTAACTAGTTGTTACTGTAAGAATACCCTCGATTGTTCTATATTCATTATGTAACTAATTAGGGAGCCATTTTTATCAGCCCTTAACAACCGCCAGAATCATGTTAAAGTATTACATTTATCTGAAGTCTAGTAAGGCTTTCATACAAGATTACAGTCAGGAGTTGTTCAGGGACTCCAAGCTGTCCCTAAACACCATGCTGTGGTGTTCCTAGGTTTACACATGTCCTTGTAGCGACTGCACAGAAGGTTCAAACCAGGATTAGAATATTTCTGTCTTCACTGGGAAAGATTTTCTTTTAAAAGGGGAAACAGATGTCTGATCTCCAAAATATATAAAGAACTCAAGAAACTAGACCGTAAAAGGCTAATCAACCCAATTATAAAATGGGGCACTGAGCTGAACAGAGATCTCTCAACAGAAGAAGTTCAAATGGCCAAAAGACACCTAAGGTCATGCTTAACTTCCTTAGCGATCAGGGAAATGCAAATCAAGACAACTTTAAGACACCATCTTACACCTGTCAGAATGGCTAAAATCAAAAACACCAATAATAGCATTTGCTGGAGAGGTAGTGGAGAAAGGGGTACACTCATCCATTGCTGGTGGGAATGCAAACTTGTGCAACCACTCTGGAAAGCAGTGTGGAGGTTTCTCAGGAAATTCGGGATCAACCTGCCCATGGACCCAGTAATACCACTCTTGGGAATATACCCAAGAGAGGCCTTATCATACAACAAAAGTATATGCTCTACTATGTTCATAGCAGCATTGTTTGTAATAGCCAGAACCTGGAAACAACCTAGATTCCCTTCAATTGAAGAATGGATGAAGAAAGTATGGAATATATACATATTAGAGTACTACTCAGCAGTAAAAAACAAGGACTTCTGGAAGTTTGCAGGCAAATGGATAGAAATAGAAAACACTATCCTGAGTGAGGTAAGCCAGACCCAAAAAGAGGAACATGGGATGTACTCACTCATATTTGGTTTCTAGCCATAAATAAAGGACATTGAGCCTATAATTCGGGTTCTTAGAGAAGCTAAATAAGAAGGAGAACCCAAAGAAAAACATATAGGCATCCTCCTGAACATTAACCTTCATCAGGCGATGAAAGGAGACAAGAGACAGAGACAGAGACCCACAGTGGAGCACCGGACTGAAATCTCAAGGTCCAAATCAGGAGCAGAAGGAGAGAGAGCACGAGCAAGGAACTCAGGACCACGAGGGGTACACCCACACACTGAGACAATGGGGATGTTCTATAGGGAACTCACCAAGGCCAGCTGGCCTGGGTCTGAAAAAGCCTGGGTTAAAACCGGTCTCGCTGAACATAGCGGACAATGAGGACTACTGAGACCTCAAGAACAATGGCAATGGGTTTTTGATCCTACTGCACCTATTGGTTTTGTGGGAGCCTAGGCAGTTTGGATGCTCACCTTACTAGACCTGGATGGAGGTGTTGAAATATGAGCGGCGGCGGGGCTGCGTCCCCAACACCCTGGCCGCTTGGCTAGCTCATGCCCGAAATAACAACACACAAACTGTATTCATTTAAGAACTGCTTGGCCCCTGAACTCTAGCCCTTACAGGCTAATTCTCGCACCTGGACTAGCCCATTTCTAATGATGTGTGTAAGCACCCCAAGGTGCGCTTACTGGGAAGAGTCTAGCCTCCGTCCATCATGGTGTCTCTGCTCCAGAGTCCAGAGATGTTGAGTCTCTCCGGGAGCAGAACAGAGTCTGACCTCACTTCCTCTTCCGCCCAGAATTCTATTCTGTTTTCTCCTCCCATCTATGCTTTAACCTATGAGGGCCAGCCAAGCAGTTTCTTTTATTGCTCAGCCAATGAAATCAACAGATTGATATGACACTCCCACATCATGGAGGTTATAAATAAGTTTGTGAGGTCTTAGATCGATAAAGATGATCTATGTTTTCCATGCTGTAATTACAGAATACGGAGCCCTCAATTTACAATATTTCTGGCAAGCCCAAGATGATATTTAGCTACTGAAAAATGTCACCATTGAAGATTTACCTGTTTAGAAAGTACATGAAATGATTCTTTAATTTGTTGTATACCATCTATCTTAATAGTTTAATTTTTACTATTACCACCACCACCACCACTACTACAACTGCAACCACTACTACAGTTTTGGGGTCTTTTCAGGTGTCTTGTAGTCCAGGATGGCCTCTCAACTTATTGAGTTGAGCATGACCTTGAATTTCGGATTCTTCTGCACCTAGATTATAGAGGTGTGCAACCAAACACAGTTCTGTGTGTTGTCATCCTCGGCGAGTACTCTACTGCTGAGCTACATCTCAGAACTACCTCCCCTTTTTGAGACAGGATCTCACTGTGTAGCCTGGACTGGCCTCATTCTCAGTCCCTCTGTGTCCTAATTTCCCTTATATTGGGATTATATTTGTATGCCACCATGCCATTTAGTGGTTTTTTCTTTTTTTTTTGGCCAAAATGTAATTCATATAACATAAAATTAACTCCTTAAATTTTAGAAAAAAAATATCTTGATTAGAATTAAATTTTTTAGAAAAGGATATGTTCTTTGATGGCTATGACTCCACCGCCAACTTGAGAATTATGCCACGCCAAGACTATAAAATAAAGGAAGTGCACCCAGGCAAGATGGCTCACTCCTATCATCCTCGTACTTGGGATGCTGAGGCAGGGGGACTGCCACAAGTTACAGGCTGTGTGACTGCATCCTGAGTTCCAGGTGAGCCTATGCTACAGCGTCATATCCAAATAAAGGAAAGAGGGAAAAGGAATGGCAGGTGGAGAAGGGCTGCTTATCCTGCTGAGGAGAAACTGTTCAGGGAGGACATGGCATTCGACTTGAATCTGATAGGTCCCTTAGGATTCTCACTCTAGGGAGGAAGGTGAATTGTCAGCCAAGGCAGTGGGATCCCAAAGCCACATGAAACTCCGGGTGGGTGTGTGGGGGAGAGGGACAGTGAGGTTGAGAGCACTCTGGTATCGAGGGCTTTGGGTGGTGGTATTTTAGGAACTTTAGATTTTACTCTAATAACCTGTTTTTGTTGGTGAAAACCATAATTGGATGTGTCAGATTGGTGTGCCGATGTGGTGGCAGTGAAGGGAACGGGTGCTGGTAGAGTTGAGTTTAGAAGCATTTAGACGTGAGCCGTGAACTGAAGTCATGACTTTGGGGTTAGGAAGGAGTGCCAAACTGTTTATTTTCACCCCAACTCATATTGAAACTGATCTTTCATGGGGTACTGTTTTCAGGTGGAGCTTTTGGATAAATCCACAAGAATAGGATTAATGCCGAACAAAAGGAACCCCAGGGACCTTGGCCTTCCTGCATGGGGTGTAGTGGTTAAAGCTGTGAGCAGAAAGTTGGCCCTCACCAAACACCAGATAGCTCAACTTCTGGGTCTTGATTTATGCAGCCTTTAGAACTCCTCGAGAAATAAAAATCTACAAACATCTTTTCTGTGGTGTTGCATAGATTTTGAAGAAAGAAATTCTTGTAACTTGCTAACGATCCCTGTAGATAGAAAGTTAATGATTTTACCCCATTCTCACTTCTCTTGACTTGTGATAGAGAAAAGATAGCAGCTGTCCTACTGGGAATTAGGTAGACTGAGCAAGTTTTGACGATATCTTCCTTCTGGTACATAGTTTAGAAACGGACTATTAATCTGTGTGACTACTTTTCAGCTCTTCCTTCCCGACAGTCTTTGAACTTGTTCTCATTTGTGCATTTAGAAATAGATGAACAGTCATTTTGCTAAGGAGTAATCTTTTTGTTTCCAAATGAACCTGCATCCCATGTTAGGCTTTTGTGTTTCATTTTAGACTTTTGGGAAGTGGACTAATAAAAAGGAAATAATTGAGGCGTTAGGTGTTGCAGTGTGCCATGTCTGTCACGTCAGAACTGTAGGAAGTCATTGTGTCCTTTGGAAGGTTTTCTTTGATTGCAGTTAGTGGTTCCTCTTAAAAGTTTAGGAGTAAACAGATGGTGACTCACAGAAGCAGCTAACTAGAAAAGACAAAAGTCACATGCAGAATCATTTTTTTTTGTTTTGTAAATTTAATGGAGGCTCTAACCCAATAAAATGACATGATTTACATAGTGAAACAATTAGTATAAGGTTTGGTTCCTCTGATGTTTCTGATAGCTTTGTTATAGGTTGGGCATTTTTAATGTATTTCTTTATACTAAGACATGTAAAGGACATTGTGATTTTACAACTGTGAAAAAACTACTGAGTTTCACAAAATTAACTTGTAAATTATTTTCAAAAGTTTTAAGTATTAAATAGTGTTGTGAGGGTTGGGAGCTGGAGAGATGGCTCAATGGTTAAGAGCACTTGCAGAAGGCCTGAGTCCAATTCTTGGCACTCACATGGCCCTAAGAACCACCTGTTATTTCAGTTCCAAGGAGTCTGTTGCCCTCTTCTGGCCATAGGCAATACACATGTGATGCTTAGACTTACATACATAATATAAATCTTTAAAAAAGTTCAAAATAACTTGTTTATCCAAAAACATCCTCCATAAAACTTAAAATATTTTATGAGCATAAAATATAATGAAAATAAGTCAGAAGTATAAAAGATACCCCAAATGTTTCTAAAATAAGATATAAGTTTGATTTAAACTTAGTATTTTAACCAAACATTTGTAAAATCCATTTCATTTTAAAGTATTTAAAATTACTTTTGAGTAATATTTCTGTAAGGCACAAATGTTAAAACAGTGAAAAGTTGTTACTCCCTCACCAAATAACTCCAATACCCCTTGTACATTATTCTAGAGATGTTTTCCTTTAAGGTTTCTGTCTGAATCAAAACTTTTCTGGCTTAAACCTGTCGAATATATTGCTCCTTAAGAAGCAAATCTAGCTGGGCAGTGGTGGCACACGTCTTTAATCCCAGCACTCGGGAGGTAGAAGAGCTAGTTCCAAGACAGGCTCCAAAGCTACAGCAAAACCCTGTCTCGAAAGATCAAAATAAGAAAGAAAAGAAGGAAGGAAGGAAGCAAGCAAGCAAGCAAATCTATGGGAAGGCCCGTCTTTATCTCTTTCTACTGAAATCCTCTCTCCCTCCTTCCTTCCTCTCAAGGCAGAGGGTATTGGAGGGGAGGGTTTCGTTGTAGTTTCTTTGCACTCATACTCTAAATCATACCCTGTATTTGGTGGATTAAAAAAAGTTTTAGCCGACGGTGGTGGCACAAACCTTTAATCTCAGCACTCAAGAGGGAGAGGCTGGTGGATCTCTGTGAGTTCAAGGCCAGCCTGATCTATGAAGTGAGTGCCAGGACAGCCAGGACTGCTACATAGAGAAACCCTGTCTCAAAAGAACAAACAAACAAAAAAGTTTAAGGTCTATGTTTTGCAGCATTAATTATGTTTAATCTTCAAGTGTCTAGTGTTGAGGCAGGGGCACAGAATCTCTGGCCATTATTTTAGAGCGAGGACTCCTGGGCCCTCCACCCCAGTGGGCAGACACTTGTTAGAGCTAAGGGAGTTTGAGAATTAAGGAGGGGAGGGATCTGCAGAGGGTGCTGGCCAGTTGATGGCCACCTCTATGTCTTGCTTTCTGGACTTGAGAGTCTCTTTGTCTGCTAAAGGTTTACCTTTTACTTGGGGTTTATAGCAACAGGAGCAAGAATTCTTTGAAACGTTCAGAGTTGGGGAAAGGAGAGTAAGGAACAGGAGTGTCTAGAGTCCCAGGGCACTCTCTCCTATGTAAGCACAGGCTGAGGACTCAGTGATTATGAAGTGACCTTGGCGCCACGTGGCTCACTGCTGGATGTCCTTTGCAGTTCAGTGCTCTTGCTGTCTTGAGAAGGGAACCCCTTGGTGCAGTTCTGAGCTGGGGGCTTACTCTACCATTGACCTTCCCTAGAGCAGGGTTTGTGCCACACGAGACTCAGTTGCTTGGGCTTAGAGGTTCCTTTTCAAGAAATAGTATCTAGCTTTTTCTTCAGCTTTTAAGTCTTTCATTGAATTGGATAATTGTGTGTGTGTGTGTGTGTCTGTGTGTGTGTGTGTGTGTGTGTGTGTGTGTGTGTGTGTGTGTCTGGACTTTGTCATGAACTTTCTTGTTTTCTTAACAAAAGCCATGCTGATCTTCTGTGTATTGTTCCAATTTAGTATACTCACCACTGAAGCAAGTCATGTATATGGTAAATGTTTCTGACATGTTTAGGAACATTATATTGAAAATTCAAAATTCAAACTGGGTGAATTTGACTGCCTTGACTTTTTTTTTTTGTAAGGAACATATTTAAATGAGAAACAGTTACACTCCTCCAAAGCAAAGGAAATGTTTTAGGTCATTGTTTGAGTGAAATAGATTATAGAACTTTTGACCCCAATTTTCCATTATTTTCTGCTAAGTGAGCTATTACATAAGGCACAGTAAAGAAAGAAATCTGTCATGTTAGAAATGTTAGTGTTTTAAAGTCTAGTTTTGTGATTAAGCTTATTTATCAGAGAGAATTTTAGCTACTAAGATGTATTTTGAGGCTTGAGAGATGGCTCAGTATGTGACGTGCATTCTCTATAAGCACGAACACAGACCTTGGTCCCTGTGTTTTCAGATGGGGTCTCACTCTGCAGCTCAGACTGGTCTAGAGCCTGCTTCAGCTTCCCAAGTGTTGCCATGACAGGCGGGAGCCATCACGTGTATCTAAAAGGACCGCTGTTGACATTAGATTTGATTTCCATTGCTGCTGGCCTTCAGCAAGCTAGACATCTATGAGCCTCCCCATCGTCTTCAAATGGAGACCTAGGATCAAGAAAGCCTCTCCCGTTGCTTGGAAGGTGGCATGAATGTGACGTGTGAAGTATAAGTATAGTAACAGTACATAGTTGACCAATAAATGTATTGACCAAATGTTTCCTGCTTGCTATGCATAATTCTACTGAGGAAGGAAGGAGGAGGAAGCAAGCATGAAATGAATGTAGTGTATGTAAGAATATTGGCCCGTTCCTAAGCTGACTGCCAGTCAGTAGTTGTAAGCTGTAAGTTTTGTGGTTGAGGTGGTTTTTTTTGTTTTTATTTTTTATTTGTTTGTTTGAGACAGGTTCTCACTGAGTAGCTTTGGCTGGCCTGGCATTTATTATGTGAACCATAGAGCTTTGCTTACCTCTGTCCCAAGTGCTAGGGTTAAAGGTGTGCACCACCGCACCTGGCAATATTGAGATTTTAAGTCAGTATTCTTAAAGGACAAGCTCAGAAAGTAATGATGTAAAATTGTTCATATTCTGATTTGTATATAGTAGGACACTGATTTTAATTTAATTTCAATGCATTTATCCCCTTAGCCAATAGTATTTGTTTGCTGCTAAATTTGTTTCAAATGCTTAAGACAAAAAGCCTCAGTTTTCAAAACTTCAATTTTTTTCTTAAATAAGATACAAGTCCATTGTATTCTGCTCTTTGTGAAGTTTTTGTCGGAGGGACTGTTGTGTTTGGCACAGTGTGTTTTCCTTTAGGTTAGTTTACAGAGTAGCAGATTGTTCTGATGACTCTCAGTGTAGAAATTTGAATGGAGGAAAACTTTTCTAAAAGAGAAAAACAGTCTTTTGGTGACATTGGATTAGCATTAATTTACTGTTGCTTTCTGTAGACTTTTAACGTCAGCTCACATTTTTAGACAGAATGGTGACTTTGTATGACTTTAGCTGTATGATATGTTCTGAATTTGTTTAACGAGTAGGGTATTTTCAGTCACTTATTTATGACTTGTCATGCACCTTGGAAATTTTATTTAAAAATCCAAAATAGTGAAATGTGGGCAAGAGAGTTCCAAGTAGATGATTGTTGAATCAGATATGAACTCTTCAAAAACTTTGCCCTCACCAGTGTGTAGACCTCATCTCTGGTATTGTTCCTGATGATCAGTCATGCTTGATAATCCAGTTGTTTTCCAACAACATCTGGTTATACTTTACAAACTTTGAACACATTCTTGAATTGAAGACAAGCAGGCCGTGTGAACAGTTTTCTTTGCTGATGGAAAGCTGTCTGCATTTTGGTTGAGCTTTAACATACGTAGCATAACTAAGGTAGAGCATCCAAATGTATGGGGTGGGGTACCGCTGAACTTTGTAGATGAGTTTCCTGCAATTATTGTACTTCATTTTCCAAAGCATTTCAATGAAGTTCCTTGAGGGCTTCTTTCTAACAGTGTACCTTTGCACTAAGGGTGAACCTGATTGGAGGGACATGCTCCACTAGTGAGCAGTTAGAACTGGCACTGAGTGATGTGATCAGCATCCCTTCCTCAGTCTGCAGCTCTGGCAGCTTTTGGATGTAAAGTCTTTCCATGACAGTACTCAGGTAGTTGGGTGGGTCTTGTGACGACATAAAGAGATCTGTGAAATGATTATAAATTGCCAGAAGTGGCCTGACTGAAACTTACCAGATAGGAGAGATTCTTTGGAGTGGGCTCATGCTTGCTGCCAAATTGCAGTGCTCTCCTGTCCAAATGCAGCCACTAGCCACATCCGTGTGACTGTTGGACATTTGAAATGCTGTAAAGTACACAGTAGATTTTTAAAGACTGATTATAGAAAAGGGATGTAAAATACCTTAATTTTAAAATACTGATTATTTGTTGAAGTGAACTTTTGGTGTTTCTTTGAAATTAATACATTTTACTAAAATTAATACATTTATGCAATGTTTAATACATCAAAATTGAACTTGTAATCCCAGTGCTGGGGTAGGAAGTGCAGTGATGGAGACTGTTCCCCAGGTCTCATCAGTCAGCCCATCTAGGCAAAGCAGTAAGTCCCAGGTTCAATTAGAGACTGCCTCAAAAATGAATAAATAGGGAAGTAAGAGACCCCATTGAGGAAAAATCTCCTGACATTAGCCTCTTGCCTCATCATGTACCTGAGTGGGCAGGCATGCCTGCACACAGGTTACAGAGTGCGCTCCCAAACCCCCATACAAATTAAGTGATTGCTTTTAACTTTTTTTTTTTTTTTTTTTTTTTTTGGATGGGACTCTCTCTGATTACCCTTGACCTCATGATGATGGCGCCTGCCTCACAATGGCTTGGATTATAAGTACACATCACTACCGCTGCTTTTGCTGTTTGCTTTCTCATGTATCTACTAGAAGGTTAGAAGCATGCATACGCCTCTGTGGCTCACGTCTATTTCTGTTGAACAATGAATGCCGCCATAAAGGAAAGAGTCCATGCTGTGCTCCTTACAAATGGGAGCTGCAGAGATGTGGGAAGTGTAGGCTCAGGATTTTCAGGCTTGCAGAGTATTCCAGCCGACATGTTTGGCCAGCTTGTATAACAAGTGCTCTTTTGGGGACTGTTACCAACATACAACTACTGCCTCTCTGTTCTGTAACCTTCCCAGGATAAGGTTCAAAATGGGAAATGATTGTTCCACTGAGATGGGTTCTTGCTGCTGACCAGCCTTCTTGAAGACAGGTGACAAAAATGAATTTATTCTGTTCTTTGAGCACTTTTCATGTAGGTATATTACATAAAATCTTCAATCCTAGTGTTCTCTGATCCATTATTATGTTCTATGCATTATATTTTTAATTTTCTCTATGGTTTGGTATGAAACATGGTGCAATAGGTAAAGGAATGAAAATATCACTGCCAAATGATATGGGCTGGTCACCACTTAGGATCATTAACTTATTTTCCTTCAGGCCACCCTCTACCCCTGCTTATTACCTGGTGAGTGGCTCAAATGTTAATTAAGTTTTCATGTTAAAAATTCGAAGAAAATTGTATGTATTACCTTGCACAACACAACATGTTTTGAAGTAGTATTACACTGCGGCTAAATTGACTGTTTACATGTGCCTTACCTATTTTATATACTTAGTCCTTGTGGTAAGAACACCTCAGATGTTTTCAAGAGGGACTTGAGGTTACCAACAGCCTTGTGAGCAGGGTGCAGCATCAGAAGCTGTGCGAGAACGTCCTTCTCACCATGGGATCCATCCCTGAAAGTTCTTCAGGGGACTCTGCTACATCCAGCAATTCAAATCCTGGACTCCAGAGACCAACCACACAAGGAAGGGCCTTTTATAGACAGAATGTAGGAGTGAAACAATGGGATAAAATAAGCGTGTTGAGCTGGATAGGCCTTGTGTAATCCTAGGTCATCTCTAGATGGACATGTTCCTGACACTGTTGTGCTAAGAATGAGCAGACAGAAATGTCAGCGTGCTGGCATGTTAGCTGCTGAGTTAGAATCGCTATGATTATGCTCTGAGTGCTGAGCAGGGCTGGATGCTGTGTTTGCTCAACCCCTGCTGTCTATACTGAGGTTCAAGTCTGTGTTGCTGACTTTGGAAAGATAAGAGAAAAGGAAAAACACAAAGAGAACTTGGGACGAGAGCAATGTGATAATGTCTTGCAAGTTCCAATAGTGGAACACAGCCAGGCATAGTGCCCTATGCCTGCAGTGCGGCTTGAATAGCCAACGCAGGTGGATTTTGAGTGTTCAAGGCCTGCATGGGTTTCAGAGTGAGTTTGAGGGAAGAGAGAGAGATGGGGAGGCACAAAGTGCAAAGCATAATATTACACTGTATATGTAATAACATTATAATATATAGAGCTATGCAAACCATGGTTATTGTTATTTCAGAAAAGAAACTGATGTATTAAAAATAGCATCTCTGACTAGGTAGAGTGGTTTTCTAAGTCTTCTAGTATCCTAACTGTAGCTTTAGGAAATTGTAGAATGTGAGATTATCAGATTCTGTACTTGCCTTCCCTATTCTTCCTTTCCTTCCTGACTGAGATTATGGCAAATTTAAACACACCTTGTTCATACTCATATGCTATACATGTTGGTATTGTTCTTATATCACTTATTATTTATCTGATGTATTGTCTACCTGAAATTTTGTTCAGAGGAAAGGAACATGCACCAAAGAACATTCACATTATGATTAAGAGAAGTGAGAGTTAAACTGAACGGCCAACTTAAATAGGGCTAATTTGGCTTCCATCCCTAGGCTTTATAAAAGAGACAGTGGCCGCCTTGTGGGTGAGGGGAATGTGAACCTAATGACTTAATTCAGTCATTCATCCCTGTAACCCCTTTACAACTTGATTTTTTTCTAGTAGGTCAATTACATGTTTGTATGCATGATGTTTCTCTGAGTGAAAAACCCTGTTGAATGGCTATTATTGAAGGAAAGATTTCAATATATTCATAGTAATAATAAGCTTGGTTTTCATTTCTGGGTGACTCATGATCTTCAGCTTCTAATCAAGTTAGTGAAGGGTTGCTATAACTACCAGATGGCAGGCTTTCCCAATCCAGTGTTAGGTGCCAACAGACTAATAACAGAATAGACGTATGCAGAGTTAAAGCACAATATTGGAGTATTATTGAAACTGCTCATCTAGTTTAAGCTGCAAATTTAAAGAAGATGCATTCAATACATTTGTGTTATGATATAACTATTTAGTTTTCAGGACAGTCTTAGAATGCATCTTTAGTGTGTATTCTATGTAAAATGCTGTGTGTGTAAGGAGTATTTGCCAAGTACTGATCAGAATTTACTTGAGATCATCCAGCTGGCAGATCAGATGGGCTCATTTCTGGAGAATAGGATTCATAGTGGAGGCAGTGTTCCTGCAATGTAATTACTTTAAAATTAGTTTATTTATAATTAAAAATTCTCAAATGCTATATTAAAAGATATACAGTGCAAACATGAAATATCTAGCAGAAATACTTCATGCTCATGTTGTCTTCTTACTGCTAAGCTTACAGAAGAAGATAGGAAAATAAATTATGTACTATCCTCAGGTGCTTTTAATTTCTACGTTGAGTTCCTAGGATGATAGCTTGCTTCTATATAGGACTCTACAAACAAGAAAGATGCTGAAGTGCAGATGACTTAGCCTAGTAAATAGTACAAGTTGCCGTTTCTGTGTGGAGAAGTTGTAGTCATGTTAAGGTGAGCAGGTGGTTGGTACAAGTGAAAAAGCCCACAGATGAGGACTGAAACTTAAGAATTACTGTGGACCATTTTATGTCTTGGTGAGCTTTACGTAAGTATAGTAATACACCACCTCTTCACTCTTTATGTCCAGCCGGTCATTTCCCATTGTATGTTCTTACCTCATTAGTTTTAAGATTCCTCATCAAAGTAGTTCCAAGCATGTTAGGAGCTACTTTCTTGCACCTTCTCCAAAAGGTTCACAGTGCACCTTAGCATAGCAAAGAAGTGCTGCTGATGGTCAGACCTCTTTGTTAGAATGCAGTGTTTTCTCCAGCATCTCCAGTAAAATCAGTCTCTGTGGTAGAGCTCGTGGTCTTGGGACATGTGTTGGAGAAGCAGTGCTATTCAAGTTACAGGTTTGCACAGTTAGGGTTTATTGTGCTTACTTTGTTCCGTGAAAATTCACACAAAACATGTCGTTATTGCATTAGTATTTCTTTTTTTTTAATTTATTAAAGATTTCTGTCTCTTCCCCACCTCCACCTCCCCTTTCCCTCCCCCTCCCCCAATCAAGTCCCCCTCCCTTGTCAGCCCAAAGAGCAATCAGGGTTCTCTGCCCTGTGGGAAGTCCAAGGACCACCCTCCTCCATCCAGGTCTCGTAAGGTGAGCATCCAAACTGCCTAGGCTCCCACAAAGCCAATACGTGCAGTAGGCTCAAAAACCCATTGCCATTGTTCTTGAGGTCTCAGTAGCCCTCATTGTCCGCTATGTTCAGTGAGACCTGTTTTAACCCAGGCTTTTTCAGACCCAGGCCAGCTGGCCTTGGTGAGTTCCCGATAGAACATCCCCATTTGCATTAGTATTTCTAAGCCCATTTTACATACAAATATTTATTTTCTGTGAAATATTAATTTCTATAGGGAGTGCTCTTGAATTACTATTGACATATCCTTATTTGGAAGTATTTTGATGCTTTTTATAAATGTAGTTGTTCTTTTACTTAAAAATACCATTTACTTCTGATCATTTTCTTATGTTAATTTATAAAATTATGTGTATTAAAGGATAAATTAAAATATAGTTATTTTAAACTTAATGATTACATTAAGACATGTTAATGATATTTAAAGTAGACTATTTTATTTTGAATTGAAAGGAGAATTGAAGATTTCAGTGTTCCAGAATCCTGCTTTATAATCAGTTGTATTAAGTGAGGTTTTAAAGTTCATCCTATACAAAAACTTAAAATGATATTCAAATTACAGAGATATGTACATACACATGTATATATATTACATATATATATATAGATACACACACACATATATATGCATGCATACACAAACACACATATACCAAAGCTTACTATTTAGGGTCATTGAGTATGTACATCAAAAATTTTAGGGCTGGAGAGATGGCTCAGAGGGTAAGAGCATTGCCTGCTCTTCCAAAGGTCCTGAGTTCAATTCCCAGCAACCACATGGTGGCTCACAGCCCTCTGTTATGAGGTCTGGTGCCCTCTTCTGGCCTGCAGGCATACATGGAAAGAATGCTGTATACATAATAAATAAATAAATAAATAAATATTAAAAAATTATAAACAACATTTTGTTTTACATGACTTTCTTAAAAATGGTATATGAGGGTTTTTGTTGGCTGGTTGGTTGGTTTTAATTTAATAGCTAAATGTGGATCCTGAGTCATTCCAGGTTTGGAACTTATGCCTTTTTGTGAGTAATAGAAAATCCTAAGTATAGATAAGCTAAATTGAAACCAATGTATAAATTAAGTGAATGAAGCAAAGATGCTTAACTTACCGTGTGTCATGTTTTGAGATGTGTGGTTTATAGCCAACTTCCTACCCAAAAGAAATCATTTTCTTTTCATTATGCACCATACCGAATACTGAGATGGTGTCTTAAATTCATTGTATTTAGGAAATTGTGTGTGTGTAACTTTGGCTTATGTTGTGGAATATTACTTAAACTATGTAAAGATGTGTTACATTTGTTTATGCTGCATTTGTTTAATTACGTAAAAATGTGTTGCATTTGTTTGACCTTGCCTGCCTCAGGCCCAATTGATCTAATAAAAAGCTGAATGTCCAGTAGCTAGGCAGGAAAAGGGTAGGAAGGGCTGAGAGGGACAGAGAATAAATAGGAGGAGAAATCTAGGCTCTAGGGAAACCAGAGGAGGAGAGAGAGAGAAGCCCAGGGCTAGAAGCCAGGCAGCCTCCAGCCAGCCAGAGACTAGAAGCAGTGAAAGTAAGATACACAGAAGGAAAGAAAAGTAAAAAGCCCCGAGGCAACAGGTAGATAAAGAGAAACAGGTTAAGTTAAAAGCTAGCCAGAAAAGAGCCTAAGCTAGGCCAAGCATTCAAAACTAAAACTGATAGTAACTCTTCATGTCATGATTTGGGAGCTGGTTGGTGGCCTAAAAAAAAAAAAAAAAAAAAAAAAAAAAAAAAAAAAAAAAAGCCAGGAGGTACAGACTTACATTTGCTGAATAA
The DNA here is from genome assembly GCF_014885135.2 of Alexandromys fortis. Taxonomy (NCBI): domain Eukaryota; kingdom Metazoa; phylum Chordata; class Mammalia; order Rodentia; family Cricetidae; genus Alexandromys; species Alexandromys fortis. Next base: position 7,505,623 of record NW_026067893.1, on the reverse strand, counting down.
CTGAAATTGGCGTTTTAGGACTAAGCCATCAGATGCTGGGTTGAACATTGAGGGTAGAAACATTTCTTACAGAGACATAAGGTGTTTTTTGTATATTATGGTGGAGATTTCTTTGTGAATTTTGCCGTAGTTTTCTTTCTCCGTGCCTGAACCTTCAGAACTAAAGTGGTAGGCAATTATCCATACTGTTTAATTTGTTCAGTCCATCCATCTTTGCTCTCAACAGCCCAAGCTGCTGTGTCGTCACTAATACTGCCGGCATCCTGTATCCCTAACCCCACCCATCAGCAGTCTATGTTTTTAGGTAATTGTAGGTTATAAAGCCAGCTTGCTTGCTGGCCATTTGTAGATATCTTGAGAGCTATCTGTTTAGATCTGGTACCCCTTTTGTTTAGCCAAATTATTTTCCTTGTGCTGTTCTTTATGAATTCTGCATATTCAGTCCTGTCAATACTAACTTTCAAATCTCTCTCTGTCTCTCTGTGTCTCTGTCTCCAAGTTTCCTCATTACACAGACCTGTTTCCTTACTGTGCCAGAGCTCTTAGTGTGCTCATTTTTGCTTTTGTTCCTGTGATTTTGTGTTTTACCTCCTTCCCTTTTATCTGTTAGAAAGTTAAAAAGTGTTTTGCTTGTTTTCTTGTAGTAGTTTCATAGTTTCCAGTCTTTAAAGTCTTTAATCTGTTTTTAGTTGATTGTTTTATTTTTTTAAAGTGGTGTAGCAGGGTTTGAGTTACCTTCCTTTTGCAGGTGAAAGATGTGGCTTCTCTTCCCTTGGAGTATTGAAGGATGAGAGAGGATGGGATCCATAGATCGGTCGGTCGGTCTGTCTTTCTTTCCTTTCTCCTTCCTTCCTTCCTTCCTTCCTTCCTTCCTTCCTTCCTTCCTTCCTTCCTTCTTTCCTTCCTTTCGTCTATAATCCTGCACATACACTATCTCTTCTGTCATATGCTGCCCGTGATGGTAAGGTGTGAAAAAGGGCTGCCCAGAGTGTGAGTAGTGGAGAATAGAGTCACCAGGGCCATCTTTGAACTTTCTAACCTCAGATGTTGATGCTGTCAATGATGGCTAATCTTTAGTGTCAACCTGATTGAACTTTGAGTCACCATGGAAACGTGCCTCTGAGTGTGTCTCTGAAGGTGTTTCTATAAAAGTTTAGTTGAGGAGGGAGTACCCACCCTGGTCGCATCATCCTTGGGGCTAGGCTCTCAGACTAGATAAAAGAAGCATGCTTTGAGCAGGATTTTATCTTTCTCTGCTTCTTGACTGTGGACACAGTGTAACCACTTGCCATGCCTTTCCCACACGACACACCTCCAGTGAGCGCAGATAGTCCCCTCTCCCTTCAGTAGCTTTTGTCAAGTATTTAGTCACAGAAATGAGGAATGTAGTCAGTATACTTCCTTTAAGCAAACCATTAGGGAAATTATTTTTTCTATAGATATCCAAATTCTGTCATATTAAAAAAAAGCATGTTAGATATTGCTACCCTGAATGAGGTAGGTGAAAATATATAGAATATTTAGTGGGATTATGTAAAACTTTGTAATTTTTTATGCAGCATCTTAGCATGCAGCTCTAGCTGGCTTGGAGCTTGCTATATAGACCAGGCTATCCTAAAAGTCACAAATCTGTCTGCTTTTGCTTTCTAAGTACTGGGATTAAAGGGGTGCACCTCCACTTCCAGCTTGATAGTGTAAAGCTTTTGTCAAGATGAAAAGGTAGTTTAATGGGCTAGTTTACCTGAAACATGCGTGAACAAATGGACACTGTCAGGATCACAAGGCACACATGTAGTAGAATCTGTTAGTTTATGTGTAGTTGTACAGTAATTTTATGGTTATCACCTGTTATAAGTACTACTTAATTCCTTATATAACTATGCACTGTCCTATTATAATATAAAGCAGATAATAGATTTATAACAAAGATTATGCCACAGATATTTATATGCCATGTTCTTTGAACTATATTCTGTATGAAATGGAAAGGCATTGAGAGATTTATAGGAAGTGAAGAGATGTGGTCAGGTTTGTGTTTTTAATATCTTATTTTGGCAGTGATATTGAGAGTAGCTGGAGAGGTATAAGGCTGAGGTAAAAAGATTACTGTAGTATTCCAGAGAGACAGAATTAAGGCATGAAATAAATCAGTAGCGTCCAAGAATGGGGAAGGGAAAGCTTGCTTAAGAGGAAAAATAATAAAGTCAGAAGAACAGGGAGGTGAAGGTTAGGTTGAAGGTCAAGTTGAAGTCCTGGTTCAGGCGGGGAGGTGAAAACTAGGGCAAAACTTCCTACTTCTCTGATTCCCTCTCTCCCACCCTCCTTCCGCTTCCCTGCCCGCCTGTCTTCCCACCTCCCATCTGTGGATAGTAGGAGTTGAGTTGTTTAGCACGTGAAGGTCAAGACACTGGGGCAGGAGTGGGAACTCTTAACAAGCAGCTGGAGACACAGATCTGTGAAACAATGGCTGGAGAGGTGGTGGCTGGAGTTGTGGCAGACAGGCGTGGCTCTTCAAGGTGAGTGTGCAAAAGGACACTAAGGACGGAACTTGAACACAAAAACCACAACCCAGACAGTGCTTCATGAAGGTCCGTTTCATCTACAGCCCTGAGTCACAGAAACGAAATCTGTTCCTAAGCCTGTGTGTCTTTGTCTATAGAGTGGAAGTAGAGCATCCATTTTCTTTTTTTTTAAACATTTATTTATTTATTATGCATACAATATTCTGTCGGTGTGTATGCCTGCAGGCCAGAAGAGGGCACCAGACCCCATTACTGATGGTTGGGAGCCACCATGTGGTTGCTGGGAATTGAACTCAGGACCTTTGGAAGAGCAGGCAATGCTCTTACCCTCTGAGCCATCTCTCCAGCCCCCGGGCATCCATTTTCTGCTGACTAATTTCACATAGGTTATTCATGTGCATGGTACGTTTCCACAGATGCCCTCATAATTGTGGGTAGTTCTGCTGCTCTAGCACGCTGTTGTATAAGAAAACCAGCAAACGAGTGTTGTTTTTATCATATACCTCCAAAAGCAGTCGCCTCACAAATAAGTACTTAATAAGCAACAAGTTACCACCAATACTGCCAACCTGAGAGGCATGTGCCAGTGAGATCATCATGTGAACTTTTAAAAATTCTTTGACAATTTTATGCTTGTGTATAATGGATTAGTAATTTTTACTCCATATTCCTCTCTCCTCCATCCCCCACCAGATGAAACCCTTCTTCCTAAGTCTCCCACTTATGTCTTCTTATGTATGACCCACTGAATCTATTAGAATTGTTTGCACGGTGGTGGTGGTGGTGCATGTCTTTAATCCCAGTACTCGAGAGGCGGAGGCAGGTGAATTTCTGTGAGTTTGAGGCCAGCCTGGGCTACAAGTTTCAGGACAGCTAGGGCTACACAGAGAAACCCTGTCTATAGAAACTAACTTTGGGGGGAGGGTGTATTACTAGAATGTGGGCAGCGTATCAGTGACTGCACCAGGAAGAAATTGACACCTCCTTTCTCAACCATTAACTGCAAATCATCCTGTGGGCAAGGGTGGAGCCTAATGGGCCCCTCCCCCAGTCTTGATACTCTTGGGAATAGTATCACACCTGCAGTGAGTTCAAGTTTGACAGCTATCCCATGTCTTCTGTTTCTCATTCTTCCTTGCCCCTCTTCTGTATTATTATTCCCTGGGTCTTAGAGAGGGTGATATTGACACCCCACTTGGGGCTAGTACCCCATGGTCAAGTACTCACAGTTGTGCTTTCTCTTCACCTAACTTCTTGAATTCTTGAGACTACAGATACCCTTTGAGAATTGATGAAAACTATGGATGCTCCTCAGGAAAGTTCATGGGTAATGTTTCCTCTCTTTGAGAGAATTCAAGTTGAATTTTCTGAAGTTTATCCTTGGAATTTGGGGGCTCCAATGGACCCTGTATAAAGAAATTCCTTTTTCTCACCAGTGGTTACAAAAGTCTACAGTTCTAGCCCTTGGAAGGCTAGGTAGAAAAATGATGAGTTCAAAGATGGCCTGGCCTATCCAGCAAGACCTTTTCTCAAAAATATTGAAAGCACAGGGCTGGAGAGATGATGGTCAGATCTCTGGCTGCTTTCCAGAGAACTAGGGCTTGACTGTCAGCACCCACATGGTAGCTCACAAGCACCCGTGACTCTAGTTCCAGGGGACCCAGTTCTTGCTTCTGGCCTCTCCAAGCACCAGATACACATGTTGAACATATTCATGCATGTAGGCAGAATACCCACGCACATAAAATAAAATAAAATAAAAAAGAAATAAATCTTTGTAAATACTGAAAAGAAAACCTTACATATTGGTAAGTCCACTTCTCTTAAAACTTTATCACTTTCTTTGTTGCAAAAGAAGTTTTTGAAATAGACTAACTTGATTGTCATAAGTGAGGAATCTAACTAGGAGGTAGTTGTCTGCTCTGAGCAATTATTTCAAGAGAGAAACTTCCCATGTGCACACATCAGGGAAAGTTTTCATTGGTTTTAATGTAATCTGAGTAATGATAAAATGCATATTTTCTACATTGAAGCTTTGACAAACATTTATGTGGATGTTCACGTGTGCTGTGGAGGTGGCGGAGACTCTCAGCGGTCTTCCCATACACACACACTGAGGAACAGGAGCTGAACTCTGGAGGTTGGGTTAGGTGGCAAGTGTCTTTAAATGACTGAGTCATCTTGATGCCCCCTACTGGAGTTATAATTTGCTTTTTGTGAATTATTATTTATTTTTGCGCTTCTGCTACTCAGCAAATTGTACACACTAGGCCAATAATGATTAATCTGGATTCACTGGTCAATAGCATTGACTTTGTTTTTTTGTTTTTTTTTTTAATTTATTTATTTATTTATTAAAGATTTCTGTCTCTTCCCCACCGCCGCCTCCCCTTTCCCTCCCCCTCCCCCAATCAAGTCCCCCTCCCTCGTCAGCCCAAAAAGCAATCAGGGCTCTCTGCCCTGTGGGAAGTCCAAGGACCACCCACCTCCATCCAGGTCTAGTAAGGTGAGCATCCACGAAACTGCCTAGGCTCCCACGAAACCAATAGGTCCAGTAGGATCAAAA
>NW_026067893.1:7361753-7496457 GCF_014885135.2 Alexandromys fortis | reverse complement strand
AAAAAAACAAAAAAAAAAAAAAAAAAGAAATAACAGCAAAAAAAAAAAAAAAACCCGAGCATATCATGCAACAGTGGCTGTATATTTTAGAAGTAGATGAATATTTTTCCTTACGCTTAAGGCAAAAATAGAGGGTTTTTGGGTTTTTTTTTTGCAAAAAATTTGGAATGGAACATGAAAAGGTAGTTTCATTAATTCACTCTGGCCAGGAGTTAACAGACCAGGAAACACATAAATCAGGTATTTTGGATCAACATGAGTAAAATTTCAAGAATGTGGAGTTTAAAACCTTTGGAACAATTTTCATTCCAAGATCCCAAACCCCAGCCTCTGTCAAATACAAGATGCTGTTCTCTATGTAGCATGCCTTCCTCAGGATCTTCACCATGTACCCAGAGCCATAAGAGAACTTTGTCTCTCTTAATTGGTTTTAGTCTTTTCAGGGTTTTTCTTCAGTGACCATCCTAGTGCAGAGATGGTGATCCTATCTTTGTTCCTGTGGGCAGTGGTGTAAGGAAGCCCTGGGCCGCTGTTAACAATTTCCAGACCTTCCCTCACAAATTCCTTTGGTTGTTGGTACATTTGTTGATAGAGGTGGAGTAGTGATTGCATTTATGAAGTTTATGATAACACAGTCTTTCTTCATAGTCTCAGAGCTCCCTTTCGCCCCTTCTGTAGCCCGCTCCATACTTTTCTAGTTGGGTATTCTGCAGCCGCCAACCTGTCTGCACGGAATGTATTGCATTGTTGGAATGGTTGCCAGTAATTTTCCTTAATAGCTGCTCCAAAAACTCTTTTTAAGAAGATGGAAGAACGCATTTTTTACTAATGAAGAGGTGTCTTTTTTTTTCTACCAGATCTTTAATTACTGGGTTCATAGATTAGATAAATATATTCACCAAACTCAAGACATGCCTTCATAACATGAATTGAATATATATAACATGTTCTAAAACTTGGAGTGTATTGTTTGATAACCGGTATGTTATAATGAAGACTCTTGACTGTCTTAGAGTTGGGGATTTTGTCGTTCTTTTCATTTGTTTGTTTGCATATGATGTTAACCTTTTTATCAGGTTCGTTTTTCTTAAAAGGAAAATTCATCTGTGTGATGGTGGTGAACAATTTTAATCTTAGTCAGGAGGAAGAAGCAGATGGAGCCTGGTCTACAGAGTGAGTTTTAGGACAGCCAGTACTACACAGAGAAACTCTGTTTCAAAAAAAAAAATTAATACATGTGTCCTATATTTGCAACATCCCCCCAACTCTTGTGTTTCTTCTCACTCCCCCACAAATTTGAGGCTTCTTTTTCTTTATTTTATTATATACATGTGAATAAACGCGTAAGTACAGCCTACTGAGTCCATTTAGTGCTAGCTGTCATTAGGTTGTCTTCTAAACGCTTTTCTAAGAACATGCTGTTGCCAATTACATTCTTTAGACTTGTAAATGAGGCAAAGTATTTAGAATATTCTCCTTGACAAAAAAATGCATACTAGAAACAGTATAATGAGTATTGCCATGTATGGGGTGTCTGTAGCTTATCTGAGATAAAAAGATCAAGAAAGAGCCTGGGGAAGCATTTGCAGGGCTGTCAGCAGCATCTGACAAGAGAAGGCTTAGCATGGAGTGAGCTGGATAAGCACAGGTTTTGTGCACCAGGGATGTCCTGTTTCCAGGTAACACATAGGATGTCAGACATAGGAACTCTTAAGAATTATGTTAATTTTATAGATTGTTTTACTTAAAGGAGGTATTTAATTAGAGTGCGCTCTTTTATAGAGAAAAGTTAGTTCTATTGCCTGTTGATTTACATAGCTTTTTAGGGACTAGAGAGATGGCTCAGCAGTTACGAGCCCTGACTATTCTTCCAAAGGACCAGGGCTTGTTTCCCAGCACCCACATGGTAACTCAACAACTCTCTGTAACTCCAGTTCCAGGGCATCTCACCCCCTCTTTTGGCCTCCTCTTAAATCGGGCACATCTGTGATACTCAGCAATACATGTAGGCAAACACCCACACACATAAATTAATAATAATAATATAATCAAATTGCTTTTTAAACACATCTATGGAAATACAGAAATTAAAGGAATGATTTTACTTTATAAAAGACTTATTTTTTGTTTTTATATTAATACTAGCTACTTTGGGACTGAAAGCTTCCTAATGATTTAAAAAGAATTTTAAAATTACAGTTGTGTTTGCATGCATGTGCCCGTGGGCATGTGTGGGCACCCGTATGCCTCAGTGTGTGTTTGGGGGACAGAACACAACTTAAAGTCTTCCTCTGCCATGTGGGCCCTAGGGAATAGACTGAGGTCTTTTAGTTTGGTGGTAAGCACCTTTACCCACTGAGCCACCTTACCAGCCCCTAACTATTTTTGCCTGCTTTCTTCCCATTACAACAAAAGCATCTTAATTTGGGGTTGATTTTTTTTTTTCCTACCTAAGGCTAAAAAGTAATTTTAAAAAGTAGAAATCTGAAAACTTTTATGCCCTAATTTCCCTATTATGGAAGTACCCTTGTGTCATTCTTCTGAGTACCCCAGACGCTCCAAGCAGGATGCAAAGGGGCAAGCTTACTAGGCCCGCCCCAGAGACTGTTCTCCAGCTAGAGCAGGGGACAGCAGTAGTTGCTGCTGTGACTAGCAAGTGACTCACCAAAGCAGTAAGAACAGTGTTCTGTGTCAATGAACCTCCTCTCCTCCCGTCTGCGTGAGATCAGAAGAATGCGGAGGATGTTTTCGTTGTCTGTTTCCTAAAGTTGGGCACTATGCTCTGGGACTCGGCATCATTTTTCTTTTGCGTAGCCAGAAGCTTAAAAATTGGTGCCTGCTGTTAATTCTGGAACTTGGGAGGCAGATGCAGGCAGATCTATGAATTCGAGGCTAATCTGGTGTACAGGATGAGTTCCAGGACATCCAGGGCTACACAGAGAAACCCTGTCTTGAAAAACCAAAAAATTTAAAATAAATAAGTAAATAAAACTATGGTCTGTGTTCATCCCTAAGCTTCTCGTTTAAATGGTGACTACAGCAAGGGAAATTTTCTTTTTTTAAAGTTTGCTATCCACATTTTCATTAAAGTTTGGAAAATGCTCTGATAAGTAAAACAGTGAGCACATGAAAGAGAACAGCTCATTTCTAAGATCTGTGAAGGCAGAGAGCTTGTTCCCAGGATGCCTCCAACACAAAATGGTATTAGAGGCACTCCAAAGAAAACTGGCAAAATAAAGAAATATACTTACTAAAAATGTATAACATAAATAATGAACCATTTAAATTGTTTTTTTAAATCTGAACTAAAGCTTAAGTAGTGATGAAATTTTATATGCATGTGTAGAAAAGTTGAACCTATATTTTAGAAAGTTACAGATTGGGCTGGAAATACAACTCATCTAAGAGCACACAGGGGCCTGCTCTTCCAGATGATCTGGGTTCAATCCCGGTACCCACAGGGCAGCTCACAGCTGTTTGTAACTCCAGTTCTAGAGTATTCAAGGTCCTCTCTGGTCTGTACAGGTACCAGGCACACACAGCATACATGCAGACAAGCACCCATATATATTAAATAAATGTAAAATATATAGTGTTTAGTGTTTTAAAATATATAAAGGGAGTAGGCTGGCGATAAGAGGACAATTGGGGTTTTATCTGATTAAAAATATATACATGCATGAAATTATCAAAGACTTTTAAAAATACAGATAAAAATCCTTGCAGAATATAAAGGAGAATTAATGGTATTCCTTTTAAGAATATTGGTACTTGAGATAGACAACCCACTGAGATGAAAGTGATTCTTCCACTGAGGCTCACTCTGCATTTCCTTGAGTTATTTTCCCTATTACCTCCTGAAGAGACTTTTCCTGCTTGCTTGGTGTGTGTAGGTTAGGTTTTGTCCAGAGACGGTGAGTGTGTCTTTTCCTTCAGGAAGCCCCCCCCCCTTTTTTTTAAATATAGAATATCCTTCTTGTTCTCTCTCTGTTCTCTTTCTCTCTCTGTTCTCTTTCTCTCTCCCTCCCTCCCCCCCCCCCCCCCCCCCCCCCCCCCCCCCCCCCCCCCCCCCCCCCCCCCTCTCTCTCTCTCTCTCTCTCTCTCTCCTTTTGTGTCATTTCCTCTTCAGTTTGAATGAAGAAGTTACCCTTTTCCTGTGAGAAGGAAGTGTCCCAGCTGTTGATAAATTCTGGTCGTTGCTGTGGAAGGGAGAACTTGGAGCGGAGTGCCTGTGTGCTGCTGCTCCTCTCCTGCATATGTGCTGTCAGCTGGCTTCCTGTTTCAGAGAGTTAGCTGTTTTGTGGATCAGACCCATGGTGCTGGGCTTCCTGTGGGGACCAGAGCAGCACTGTTCTGTTGCCTGCCGAGGTACAAAATAAACTGGGAAATTAAGAGATTGAAGTATTGTTTTAAAAATAATTTCTATGGCATTTTCTTTAAAATGCTCACTCCTTCCTGTCTTCTAAGCACAGCCATGGAGTGCAGAGCTGTTTGTTTGGCGCGTGCCTTGTTTATGTATAATCATCACTTGGAGCATCCATTCCTGTTTGCACCAGAGGACCTCTATTCAGCATGGACGCATCCAAACAGTCTGTTCTCAGTGATCTAAGTTTATTCTACAATGGGGCTGAGGAACACTGTCTCAATGTCTTTTTGCTTCACTAACTTCTTTTTAATTTGCATTTTGTAGGACACATGATTTATAAATCACATTTTAATGCCTTATACTCCTTTTCGACCTCTGCTGCCCGGAGTCTGGATTAAGTGCCTTGTCTGTGGTTCATATCATATTCTGTGAAGAGCAAAAGGGAAATTCTGATTTCTATGTTATACTTGTTGCCTCAAAAACAACCTACAAAGGGAGAGATTATGTATTGTGTGTTCAAGTATGAATTCAAGAGCTAACGCTAGTTTGCCAATCTTGTTCCAACCTGTTTATTCAAATAGTACAACAAACAAGTAGTTCCTTGGGCTTCTGTTTTTTGGGAACATGGTAACTAAAAGCTACTGCATGTGGACTCCTCAAATCCTAGTCATTCCTAGACTGCTGATGCTTCATCAGAGAGGCTTGGGTGAGCATGTTCCACAGCCCGGGTCAGAGGGTGAGTGTGTGCGGGAAGTGGGAAGTGAGAGCAGGAGGACTGGAGCTTGGGAACATTTGTATTTCCAGGTTGCTGCTTCCTGTTCAGCCGAGGAGACAGTCATGTGACCTCGCTGTAAAGAAAGTCCTGTAAGCTTGACAGATCACAGCTGTATCCTGTACTTGGTGTGAAAATGTATTTGCTTCCCCACCCCCTCTCATCCATTTAGTTTTTCTGATTTCCTAATACATTAAATTTATTCCAGTGTTTGATGGAGCAAGAGGCTGGATATATGCCCAGATGAGAATATGTACAACAGCATGAATTAAACATGGAGTTTGTGTGTTGTTGAACTTGAATGACAAGGAGAAAGTCCCCAGAATAATTTTTTTGTTTGGTTGGTTGGTTTTAGCCTCCTTCTCTGTATAGCCCCGGCTGCCCTGCAACTCACTGTGTAGACCAGGCTTGCCTGGATCACAGAGATCCTCCTGCCTCTGTCTGAGGAGTGCTGAGATTAAAGGCGTGTGCCACCCACCACTCTAGGCTACTCCAAGTTTAGAACAAAGTCTCAGTAGTACAGGATGCTTTAGGCTAGATGCATCATGCACATACCTCCTTGCCCGGACTGTCTCTGCTGTTTTATGAGGGCTTTTTGTTTTCTTTTTAATATGTATGGGGTTTTGCCTGCATGTACATCTGCACCACATTTGTGCCTGGTACCCAGAGAGGACGAAGAAGAGGGCATTAGATTCCCTGGGACTAGAGTTACAGACAATTATAAGCTGCCGTGCAGATGCTGGGAAATGAAGCCAGGTCCTCTGGAAGAGCGACCAGTGCTCTTGACTGCTAAACCACCTCTCCAGCCCCTTTATGTAGTGTTTTTAACGTTGTGTGTTTACCAGTTAATTTGCTCTTCACCTCAACTCTTCTTCACGGTTGTTTTCTTCTTCATTCACTTAGCTTTGTTGGATACAGTTCTAAACTGACACTTATTTCTGCTTCCAGTTGGAAAATTTTGTTTTGTCTTTAGTTTTCTTTTGAAATCTGCTGCAAGTGTGTCAGTCTCTCTCTTATTTTTTTTTTCTTTCTTTTTTGGCTTTTCCTGACAGGGTTTCTCTGTGTAGCTTTGGAGCCAGTCCTGGAACTTGCTCGGTAGCCTAGGCTAGCCTCGACCCCACAGAGATTTGCCTGCCTCTGCCTTCTGAGAGCTGGGATTAAAGGTGTACACCACCACCGCCCTTCGTCTGTGTCAGTCTCTTGTAGGTGAGACCTGTCTCTGGGCTACTAATCTGTTTCCAGCCATACTCTCTTTGACTCTGGCTTCTCCCCATCCCTCTGTTAGTTCTTTAGGAACTACACTCCCTATTTTGTGTTGCTTAATTATTCCATTGTTTACAGTTGTTAGAGTGTAGGAGACGGTTTTGTTCCCTGTTTTCCTCCAGGCTTTTGTTTAAGGAACTATGTGTACTTGTGTGCTTTGTTATTCTGAGTTCTGAAGTTGACAGGGTTCTCTATCTGTGGAAGTTCTTAAGCCATCTATTTATATGTTACTAATTATTTATTAATTTTCTATACCAAGGGAGGAACCCAAGGCCTCCCATCTGCTATACATGTGCTCTGCCCCTGAACCTCAGTTGGGACAAGGTAGTCTGGTCTGTTTTGAGCACCGCTCTTCTAGAAAGGTTTCTGGTGTCCTCCAGGTGTATCAGATTGCCATGGGCCCAAGACAACATGGTGTTCTTCTCTTGACTTAGCCTTCTCTGGACCACCTGGTGTGTGAATTCCAGATGTAAAGTTGAAGAGATCCTATTGCAGGTTCTCAGCAAAGGGCTTCTATTTTCCACTCACCAGTCTGGGGAAGAACAAAAAGCGGAACGCTTTTTGATTTGTGGTTTGAATGTTTAAAGTGTTTTGTTTGAACACAGTTTTACAGTTCTAACCAAAGGTGGCCTCACACTATCTTCTTGTCTCAGCCCTGGGGCTGATAGGTATGTACTACCATTCCTGCCTGTTTATTTGTTTGTTTGTTTCTACAGTTCCTTTGTTCCTGAGATAGTGGACAGATGGCATATTGGTCTAACTTTCTGAGACAGGGTCTCACTTTGTAACTCAGGCCTACCTGAGATTTGATATCCTCCTGCCTCAGCTTTTTCGGGGCTTTGTTTGTTGTTAACTAGTCGTGTAACCCTTTATAATTCAGACTTCCTGTCGTCTTTTTTAACCCTTAATTATTAGTGAATTTTAAAAATCGTTTTTAGTTAGCATACGAAATGATCTGAAACACACACATAGGAAGTAGGAAAGAATTTCTGCCTTCCCTCCTCTACTTGTTGGTTAGAAAGATAAGGCTTCCAGTTCCTGACTAGGGCTATCATAATCCTTTTCTAAGTTTCAGGCGGTTTATACTGAGGCATAATTAAATGTCCAGGATTTTGAAAGTGGCTCTACAGTAGGACTTATTCTCAGGGCTGAGCTGTGCCCCGTGGTAGAGCATTTGTCTGGGTTCCATCTGTAGCACTCCCCACCAAGCCAAACAAAAACACTGCTGCATGACTTGACATCAGAAGAGGTTAGAGTCCTTTTCGAACCCTAACTACACTTTTTGTTTTTAATCTGAGCCGGAATGTTAGCAAAAGAGCTGCTGCTTTTCTGTGTTCAAATGTTTGTCTAGGTGCACCAACGGTTTTCTGCTCTATCAGGTACATCTTGACTTTGGTGTCACAGGAAAAGCAAACACTGTTGAATGGTTGGTGCCCTTTTTCCAATTTTGTTGGCGAATATTAATTAACACTTAGAAGAATGAACAGAGTTGATTAATGTGGTAAATCATCCACAAGAAATGCCTCATCGAAAGCTTGAAGTGCCTCCTTGTCGGGAAGGTTGCACGACGTTCCAGTCACACAGAATTGTGCACTTTGATTGACTTCCCTTTCTGAGAGGGAACAGAGAGAGCATTAAAGCTGAAGCTGAAAAAAATTGATTTTCTTCTCACAGAGGCCTTTCTAAAATCAATCCTATGGCTTCTAGCCACACAATTAAAATAAAGTACAGTAATAATTGCGTCCCATGGTTGGTTTGGGATAGGCGGGATGAGGTGTGTGTGACTGTACGATATGTGTGTGTGTGTGTGTGTGCGCGCGCGCGCGCGCGCGCGTCCGTGTTCATTCCTGTTGTCAAGGATATGGCCTCAGGCATACTAAGTAGAACCCTTTACCATTGAACTTAAAAACAGCTCCAAAGGTAGTTGGGCCTTCTTCACCCACCCTCCTCCTTTAGTTGAAGCTTCATATCACATGCTGTATTGGAGCTGCAGGAATCAGTCTAAAGGAGTCTAGAGCTGTTACAGATTAACAGCTTGGCAACTTGGAATGAACCCAGCAGAGCCAAGTGAAATAAATTTTAAAAGTCCAGTCATTGAGAGTTGCTTCTATACAGTGCCAAATTTTGAATCAGGACAACAAAAGACTGTGCTTATCCAAACACCTCAAATTGTTGTCAGTGTAACTTTTGGGGCCTTGTTATTTCATGGTAGCATAGTCCATAGGAGTAAAAGGGATGCTATCACGAAATAATAGATGATCCCCTGCGTTAACATGAAGCTTTGTTTTTCCTCTAAGTTCTCAGTTTTTCGTTTTCCTTTATAAGGTATACATATTGCCGTTCTGAACTACTAAACATGCAGTTACTTTTACTTTGACTCCCTTAATCCTTTTTCTATGATTAGTCATTCATTCTTTAAAAATACTCTTAAAGATACCTCTTAACTTGTTCTGTGTGAGAAACACACTTTCCTCCTTCTACTTGGAGGATTGTGCAGCCTTTCAGCTAAACAAAACCAAAATTGTTCACTTGCTCAGTGTCCCACTCCTGTGAAGTCAGCCGCACAGCTCTCTGTGGGTGTGGCCCGCCACGCTTGATCTTCTTATCTGCTGCCACCACCCTGCTGCAGGCTCTTCTGTGCTTTCCTTACCCCACCCAGCTTTTGGAACCTCAGAAGCAGTTGTTTGTGTGACCTTTTCTTCTTCTATGTATTCTGAGGATGTTACTTAAGCTCTCTTAAAGATACCTGTTTCATCAAGAAATTACTACTCCAGAATTAAATTGTGTGAACATTTGAAAAGACAAAATAGTTTTTTCCCTTGTCAGAGCTTAAATATTACAGGTGTGAATTCATAAATGGAAATCACAAGTGGCTTTTCTTATATAAACTATTTGTTCCCCAAAGTTGGCTGCACCCCAGTAAATGTAATTAAATGCAAGAGGTTACTGTTTAAAAGAACCTGGCAAAGACTCTAAAGAATTCACACAATACAAATACACTCCCTTAATTTCTCTTTTATAGGTAGTTTTCTTTCTCATGATGGTGTGTGCTACAAATGATCATCATGGTCTTTGAATTGTTTAAAATGGGGCACTTGTGTGTACTTTGATGTGTGAGCATAAATATTATGAAATTTTCTTATCAAAAATAGTTTGATCACAAGATTTAATTGTCAGTAATCTGGCATAATTCCTTTCATCTTTATGGGTCCTTTTGATCGCTTTAGCACCCATACCCCTTTTTTCCAGAGCTCGGAGTCAAACTGAAGCCTTACTAAGGCTGTGGCTCTCAGTCACTCAGCCACATTCCCAGCCTATTCCAGGTTTTCTTTTTTCAGTCGTCAAAGGTTCATCTCTTAGGTGCCTTGTTAAACAGCTAGATCAACAGTGTCTTTCCATCTTCTCAGCCCCTCCTGTTAAATCAAGCATGGTCATGCTTGCTGCCTTTCAAGTCTTTAGCCCATTGGCTAGGGCTGGGCTTTCCCATATTGAGTGTGCCTTAGTCTACTGACTTTAATGTCAACCTAGAACCTTCCTGTGCCTCTCTCTGTGGTTATGACTATGTAACAGAGTAGAGTTTGACCAACTTTCATGATCATTGGCCTGAATTATTTGTAAGATTGGTTAACTCAGGGTAAAAGCAAATATTGTTCCCAGACAGCATGTAAATGGCTCTTGAATTTCTTTTCTTAGCATGTTAGTCAAAGACCAAAGTGGAAATAAAAGCATATGATACTAAGTTGTATAGTTTGCTAATAGATTATAAACTTCTTATAAATAAAATTATCTAAATCACTATAAACTGTTAACCAGAGACAGTTTCTTTTATATCAATACAAGTGTCTCATATTTCAGTGTTAAGTAATGCTGTGTATAAAATACAAGTTTAAGAAGTATATTGTCAGCTGAGTGCCTTTTATCCCAGTACTCAGGAGGTAGAGGCAGGTAAATCTCCTGAGTTCTAGGCTAGCGTGGTCTACAGAACTTGTTCCAGGACAGCCAGGGCTACGCAGAGAAACCCTGTTTCAAAAAAAACAAACAAAAGCAAATTGTCTTTGCATGCCTTTTCCCTCCCCCTCACATAGCATTTATGCTTTTTAAATCAAGTTCCAAGGTAGCATCCTTGGGACCTTTCCCAGTGCTTTTTTCCCCTCCAGATCTATAATACATGAATGGTACCACAATAACACACTGTATTACATTGTCTAAGAAGTTTTTTCCTCCTTGTATATACTAAATTGCTAACATTTTAGGGTTAGACATTCTCTCATTATGTTTCTTGTAGTCTCTTCCATGCTACCTGCCCTATTGTGTATAATAGGTGTGAAATAATCTCTTGCTAATAGAATAAATGAATTCAAGCAGAATATAGAAAAGAAATATTTTATTGGCAAATTAATTGATTTACCTATTTAGACTTTAAATGTAAGTTTTAAACCTCTAAATTCAGAATGAGTATTTGATAAGTACAGCATAGATTTAGCAGAATACTTTGAAACTTTAGTAATATTTTGGGTCAAAATTCAAATTATAGATATTTATAAAACATTTTTGCTTTGGTTTAGTTTTGATTAAATCTCCTATCATGCCACTAGTTTGCCAAGTAGATGGCAAATCTACCGTCCAAAGACTGGAAAAACACCTCAAGATACTTTTCACTGAAGACAGAGCGCTGCATGGGCTGAAGAATGAGGGTGGAGATGGGAGGAAAGTGTCTAAACCTCTTCTCCGTCTCCTGGGAAATGCATATGATGGCATCTGAGGAGCAGTGTGATGTCAGTGTCAGGATGAGTTGTTGTTGAGGAGCAGTGATTCTCTGCAGTCAAGTGCCCGTTAAGATGGCTACTAACTTAGAGTCATCATGAGTCAACCTAGCGGGCTCCGACAGCAGGGCTGGGTCTGCTTTCCAGGAGGACCTGTGCATCCACTGTTTATAATGACACATTCCCTGAGATCAAAAGAAAAAAGTAGAGCATTATTGAAAATGGGAAACATACCTTTTCAAAGTTGTTTCATAGAAAAAGCAATAATATGAAAATTCTTCCATAGCCCCATACCCTTCCATGGAATAGATCAAAGCAGGTGACATTTTAGTAAGAAACAGCAGGATGGATGCATCCTTAGTGCTGCTAAACAAGTGTTTACTACCCTTCCAGTAGTCCTTAGTTTTCACACTGTTATCAGCACGATGGCATCGACTACCTTTTGCCCAGACTTTTCTTGTCTCCCTTTGAGTTTTACTCTCTCAGCCAAATCTCTTGTACAATTTGGCAATCTCTAGAACTGAGACAAGAGTCTCCACACTAAGTATAAAATAGGCCTATTATAAAAGTTATCTGTGATAAAGAAAACACTTAAAACTATATATGTATATATAACTTATATATAATTATATATATAACTTAAAACTATATGTATAACTATACATATAAATTTTGAAGTGTTTTCTATATATATAATATAATGTATAAATAATGATGTGTGTGTGCGCGTGCGTGTGTGTGTGTGTGTGTGTGTGTGTGAAGGGTCAGAGGATAACTTGTGGAAGTTGATTCTTTCCTTCCACTGTGGTATCGTAGGGCTCAAACTCAAGTCATCAGACTTGATGGCAGCTGCCTTTACCTGCAGAGAGACATCTCGCCTACCCATGTCTCTATATTTTTAACCTTGATTCCACTGGGTTTGTGACCTTACTTGCTTAACCTCTCTGGTTTTAATCTTTCTATAGGATTATATTGAAGCCCACAACTGATTCCCTTGTTTCAGTGAGTTCTCTGATGGCACACGGTTGCTCACTTGCTTTACTGTCCCATGACTGACAGTATACTGTCATTGTTTTGCTTCTCATTCTTCTGACTCTTTGCCTTCTTGGTGAGTGTTCCACCTTAGTTATTTGCTACGTGATTGAAACTGAATACCTGTTCCAAGATATATTCTCTCATTGTGCACTTACAGAGGACTCCCGTGGTGAGGCTCTGGCCTCGACCTACCAGTGCTTCCAAATAAGAGAGGAGTCCTTAGGAGCTAGCCATCATGAGGAGTTCTGTAATGTAAGCATTTAGACCACTGGTTCTCAACATATGAGCCATAACCCATTTGACAAAGTTCTAGCTCTAATAATATTTACATTACAATTTATAACAGTAGCAATGAAAATAGTTTTATGGTTGGAATCACCACAATGTGAGGAACTGGTTTAAAGGATTGCAGCATTAGGAAGGTTGAGAACCACTTTTGTTTAGAAAAAGCAACTTTAGAGACATTGATGAAGGATCTTTAACTTTGTTCAGTAGGCCAAAAAAGAGGCTAGATTTGTAATACAACTCAGAATGCTTCCTTGGTTCCTTGGTGAAGAAAAGGAAGAACACACTGGGTAAAATGAGCTTCTTATCCAGACAGTTAGAAGGGAAAGTATTTACATAGCTAGTCCCTGCACTGTCAATAATCTGTGCCTCTCCTACTCCAGTTCTGGGAGCAAAGAGGAAATTCCTCTCCCTGTTTTTTTTTTTTCCTAGATAGCAATTTTGCCACTATCTGCTCTAACAGTGAATAGAGGGTTCTAGCCAGGCCTGGGATGCAGAGGCAGGAAGAGTGCGAGCTTAAGGCTTGCTTGAGCTACAAAACAACCAGAGCAATCTTACTGTCTCAAACCAGAAAGTTAAAGAAAAAAAAGTGTGTGTGTGAGGGGTGTAGCTCAATGTTGGAACCCTGGCCTAACATATATGAGGACTTAGACTCAGTCTACTGTGCTGAGGGCAGTGTTCTGCTTAATGGATATACATTTTGAATGTAAAAATGAGAGCCAGACATAGGGCAGCACGAAGCTTTGGGAGCATCATGTGATGTGCTGATTCTTGACTTGTACATTAGACTCCAGATGTTCTGTTTTAACACATTCAACTTTACAAATTAAGATTTCTCTTGTTTATAGCTGAGAAAAGTGAGTCTCAGACAGTCAGGTTCTTCTTCTGAGCCAGGGTCTCTCCAGCTTTTGCCTTCATTCTAGGAAGAAGCAAGAGCTGCTGCATGAGCTGTGTATTAGGTTTCTGTCCTCCCGGGAACAGCTGACCAGTGTGTGCCCTAGAGAGGTTTGAAGTAGTTGAGTCTATCGTCACTTTTAACTTGTGATCTCTTCTTAGGTCCCTCCCATCTAGGTGGTCCATACCTGCCAGTTGTCATTCATTGTGACCAAGTACAAGCTGGTAGCACAGAAGAATAGTTGGATGAATTGATTTCAAAGGCCTAGCTATTGAGATTGCTTCTGGGGCAGCAGGGCAGGAACTGTCTGGAAAGAAGTGTGAGGGAACATTTGGGGATTCAGATAGTATTACATATCTCTATAGGAATTAGGGTCATCGAGGTACACTTGCTTTTAAAATATCACTATGTAAATATTGCATTGAAAGAAAATACTGAACTGTAGTTTGTGAAGTAACTTGAAGTATCTGGGAAAATTTACTGATGCCTATAATGTACCTTAAACTGCACGAAAAATAAAATTAATAGACGGACAGAGGAGCAGTTAAAGAGCTCATGCGGCAGAACTGGCACACTACAGTGTTCTGAGGAGACCCTGAGCAGTGTCTGTGTGATGCTTGGCGTAAGAGTTATTGAAATTTGCTGTGTGTTTAAACCTTTTATAATAAAATACTAAGTGTATAATTAAAATACAAGAGTCTCGGGAAATGACTCAACAGTTAAGATCATATCTTGCTCTTCCAGAGGACCTGAGTTTGGTTCCCAGCAACCAAATGACAGCTTACAACCGTCTGTAACTCCAGCTCCAGGGACTCAGATACCTGGCCTCCACTGGCATCTGCATACATGAGTACATGCACATGTACACACACACACACATAATAGAAATAAAATAAAAATATAATAAGCTATTTTGTGGGTACTCTCTTTAAAATTTCCTTTCAGTGGACTTAATGAAGATTCTTGCTTAGTGTAGCCCCAACCCAGAGGCCATCGTAAGTTGAGCCTAATAAAAGCTTATCAGTTTATAAAGATAGGACCCCTTGTCTTAACTGTCTGATGGGTGAGGAAGTTTCTTTCCCTGGGTATTTTAAGCCAGCCCGAGAATCTCACAGAGCTAGAACTTGCCAGACAAAGTTTTAGTCACTAATGGTTATACCATACTTCTAGAGGTAATGTCACATGAGCAGAGATTAAATTCTTTCTCCCCTGGATGTCGTCATCTAGATGACACTCACTGGGGAGGAGAAGCCCTGGTTTGGATGTGTGTTCTATTTTCAGTCTACCACATATTTAAAGTGCATTTATTTAACCAATGAAGCTTCAGGTGGTAGGACCTCAAGTTGAGTTTCTTTTTCTAAAAAATGCCATCTTTT
This sequence comes from Alexandromys fortis, assembly GCF_014885135.2. Taxonomy (NCBI): domain Eukaryota; kingdom Metazoa; phylum Chordata; class Mammalia; order Rodentia; family Cricetidae; genus Alexandromys; species Alexandromys fortis. The sequence continues at coordinate 7,481,702 of NW_026067893.1, read as the reverse complement.
TCTTTTAACTTTGGTGGTAACTAGTCATAACCATTTTATATACTGAAAATAGAATTTATTTTATACAGGAAAATATAGTATAACACTGGTATTTTACGAAGATTAAATGACAAATATTTCAAAATAAAATTGGAGTTGAAGGACAGAGAGAGCATAGATTAACTTCTTGAGTTACTTGATTCCATACTATGGTTGTTCAGCCTTCTGTCACTCAGTAGAGGGTTTGTACTTAAATCCACATAGCTGATGAGTGAGAGGAAAGAAAATTTTCACTCCTTGACCATTACCCTAGAAGATTGGATCTATAAATATATATGAATTTTTGAAATAGTCAGGTATACATGTATGTCAAATAATGTGTGAACTAACTAGAAAAACTTGCTCTACTGCATGATTGTGGTATGGGTACCATTTCCTGATAACTTCTGCATTAAATGTTTGGTTGTGTATGTGCACGCACGTGCGTGCTCAAAAAAGAATTAACCTTATTTAACATCCTAGGGTCATGTGGATTCCTAAGAATGTCACACCTTGTCTATGCCAATAAATCAGTGTGTCTATTCTTGTTACTAAATCTGATGTCATTGGCAGATTTTCCTCTCTATTGGAAGAGTAATACTCAGAAATGAGATTTTTTAAAATCTATTTCTTCTCTCTGTGATTGGGGTGTTTTTGAGTTTTTAAAACTATGAAATAATACTGACAGGCTCCAAGAAAACTGAATCTGGATTTCATTTTGTCTCTTCAGCTCTGTGTGATCTTGTGCACATTCCTGACATGTTACAAACAGCTTGCGTCTCTGGATGTGCAGTATCAGTTTTCAGTGGAGAAAGCCCCAAAAGGAAGCAGACCGAGTCCTCCATGCACAAACAGCTGGGCAGCTGTGGATGGAATTAATTGCTGATATGTATTGGCTGTGTTTTTCTTCTCCTGTCACTTCCTTTGCAGCTGTGAAAGTGAATTTTGACTGAAAACAGACATTTCCAGCAGTGCAAATCCAAAAAGTATCAAGATTCTTCTAATCAATACCCAGCTGGCACCTTCTGTTGTTCATTGTTGGGGTTAGGTGGAGAAGAGCAAAAGTTGGCAGCAGGTGATTCATAATTAATGTGGGGTGGAAATAATTAAACCAGGCACTTGCCCTGCAAAAGGAGTTTTGGGGATGATTACTTTTTCATTTGTTAGGAGTGACCTCATAATCTAAGAAAGGCTAGGTTAATGAATACTCCCCTCATAAGGTCTTTAAGGAGGGTATTTTAGGCCGTCTCTCAGATTTGTAAGATGTCCAGTATTCCATCGTGATTTATTCTTTCAGTATGAGGGATAACAGTTGTTGAGAATAATATGATGATATTTTCCTGGTTGTCTCTCAAAACTTTTTCTCTTGTTTGTTTTATATTATATGTAGACAATCAATGACACGCTTAGCCAGGTGGTGGTGGAATAACACCTTTAATTCCAGCAGGTAGGAGGCAGAGGCCAGCTTAGTCTCGAGAGTGAGTTCGAGGGCAGCTAGAGCTACAGAGAGAAATCCTTCTTGAAAGAACAAACAACAAACAAAAACATGCTTGGATATTTTACTCAGAGAAACCTATTCAATGTGTGATTATAGAATTTGAATGAAAATTACTTGCATCTCTGAATGTACATATGTAAAAAGTGATATTTGTTTAAAATAACTTTAAATAGTTTATTGTATAGTGATAAATTTAATACTGAAAAACTAAACATTTTTATATAGTATTTGTATTTATATTCTATAAAATATCTTACTTGGAAAGAAAGTCATACAAAAAACTTTAAACTGAAATTCTTATAGAATTTGTAAGTGGATGATTGTAAAAATTTTTGGAATATAATGAATATTAGTGATCTTCATCAAAATTATTTTTCCTCCTATGCATACATTTTAATGAGATAGCAAAGCAATCCATAAATCACATCCTTTTTTTATATATTTGTGTGTCTGTGTGTTTGTGTACATGGGTTTGCACATGTGTGGAGGCCTGATGACAACTTGTGTGAGCCAGTTACCTCTTTCCACCATGTGTGTTCCAGGAGCCAAACTAAGGTCATCAGGTTTATTAGCAGCAAATGATTTCACCCACAGAGCTGTCTACTCAGCCTGACATCCTTGTCTTGAAGGCAACTCTAGCTAATTGGAAATGTAATGCTTTTATTTTTTTCTGTGTTGCTAAAAGTAGAGGATTGATAAGGAGAAAAAAAATGGATAGTTTGTGTTAGTGTTCAAGTCCCCTAAAGTAATATTATAAAGCAAGCTATGTTTCTGACACCTTGAGGTATGTAAAAACTGCAGTTGCTAAACTTAGAACTTAGCGTGTTGAACTTCCTTTCCAAGAGTCCACCTCCACCTTCCAGTGTGTGGGTTCAACTGCGTGTGCTATCTAGATTCTCTCTCTTTTCACACTGAAATGAGCCTATAGTTCATGCTCTGCCAGGAAAACTGATCTCCAAACATAGACTTTTCCTCTGTTACTTTGAGAGGAATTAACCAATGAATTTTGACTCTGAGGCCCTGGAAAATGCTGTGGCAATATTAATGTGCAGTTTGCCCTGAGTGAAATCTGCCTGGGTGTGTTATTTCCCCAGAGTGGGCCCCACCCTGCCCTAACCACACCGTGCAGATATCTTGCTGTTTAAAACAAAGATCATTTTTAGGGCAGCATTGCATCAGAATTGCCACATGAAAATGAGTTTAAGAAATGTGCAGAGGCTTCGGGGGTTTTGTAAGTAGTGGGTATGTATTGTAACACCTGTAGCTGCCAGCTTTGGTGGGAACAAATCTGAGAGAGATGGTCAGTTTTGTGCCAGCTTCTCACAGTATGCAGTGAACTTGTCTTTGGGAGTAAGCTGTGGCTTGTCGCTCAACTGATTCTTTTCTTCTCGGTCATTTGTCTGCTTTTTATTTTCTTATACTATTATTTATCTCCTTGTTCTTATTTTTAACTGTCTGTGGGTGTCAACCACTGTAAAGGAAGGAAAATGCTAGTAGTCTGCAGGTGTGCTAGTTTTCTGACTTTAAAGTGTCTAGAGAAGGGTTTTGTACTGAATTTATTAGTCACTTTTATAGCATAATTGAGCAATACTGCATTTCGAGACATCGTGGCATGAACTTTGTGTGTAAGAGTGGGTTCATTGAATTAAAAAAAAGCAGCTTCTAAAGGGCCTTTATTTCTGTCATAATGATGCTTTGTCCTGTTGCTGTTGGGTATTTGTTGAAAGAGTTGGGGCAGGCTGCAGCCCAAAGTTCTGTTCCATGCTTGGGCAGTTCCGCCTGTTCCATGCCTCTGTGTTCTCTAGACTTTGTGACGTGAACGGTAAGTTGAACTGTAGGAGAATTATTGTTCAGTGAGGTCCATGCTGAGCATTTTCCCAACCTTTCTCTCCTCGGATGTCTGGGTTTTAACTGTCCATGAAGTGTTCCGTGGTGCACTGACCACGGCATGCTGGGAAAGGCTGAGGTCGTGGTTTGTCCTCCGTGCTGTGTGTTCACTGTGTTCTCTTCTGGGGTAGACACACCCATTCAGTGCAGGCAAGTTTAACAGCCTGCCTCGGTCGAAATCATAACTGAATGTTGAAACTGGTGGATTTCTGTAAAGCTTTTGGGGTGGCATTGTGTCATCTTTTTTGTTCTTAAACTTCCTGGCCACCATTGACTTGCTTCCCCTTCCCTTTCTTAGTTGTTTTTAGGTTAGCTGTCTCTTAACTGGACAAGAGGGAAGAGGAAAGTATGTTTGATATCACTGTAGGATGCAGGCAAGACGAGTTTGCTTTGGGTGTTACTTTCTTCACCTGTAAAGTCAGGAATCCGAGTTAGTCCTCTTAGATATTTTCCAGAATAGAATACCCTAAATCTCTTGTAGTGATACATACTTGTCCCGAAACCTCAATAGAGAATGGATTAGAACCGAGCAAAGATTGTTTAGCTCTCAATCCATGTTTTCTTGTAAATGGCAAGAAAATCAAAGTTGTGCTTTAGATGTATCTGCCAGAAATTTAAGACATTTGTTTTTTTACTATCTGGGGTGTAGATCTTATCTGTATGGGCTTGGCTAAGCGACCTTTAAACTCCCAGCCCCCAATATGTTTTGCATGAAGACCTAACCCACACATGTATCATTCAACCTTGGAAATAAATTTCTCATATAACACAGAAAATAATCTACTGTTTTCTGTTTCATTTTGAAATCTGTCCACTTCAGTCTACTGAACAACTCTACTGGGCCTTTCCGTGTGAGTAAAGAGAACTGGACTGAAGCTTTACAGCTGTGCCAGAGCAAAATTTGATATCCAGTTTGTTGTTAAATGTTTAATTAGTTATTTTTAAATTCATTTGTATTTGGAACTTTTATTTAAGATCAGCAGTTAGTATCTCTATTAATACTCTTATTTTTCTTATGATAATTATGTAACATAAACAAGTAGTAACTATTTTACTGTGCCTTGTGGGCCTGCTCCCTGAGCCCTTCGTTTGCTTTAGGAATGCTAAACAAATTTCTCCTCGTTTACTCCATACCTCATTCATAAAAACTGATGTGCATACTATGATATGAAAAGGGTTGCTGGGCAGTGGTGGCGTACATCTTTAATCCCAGTACTTGGGAGGCAGAGGCAGGCAGATCTATGAGTTCAGGACAAGCCTGGTCTACAGAATGAGTTCTAGGACAATCAGAGATACACAGAGAAACACTGTCTTGGAAAAGAAAAAGAAAGGGAAGGGTTGCAAGATCTTTTCTAGAGTAGTAGCTATAACGGTAAGTGTGAGGTATAAACTGTCAGGTTCCCTGTGATAAATCCCTCCTTTTAGTTTCCTTACTGAGAGGTTGCTCCCAGGGCTTTATAATTCCTTTCTCTGCTTATGTGAGTTTGTTGTCTTTGTCGTCGTTGTTGTTGTTTATCATTGTCATTGCACACCTTCAGTGTTTTTATGTTGACCAAGTCTTTTCAATATCGTGTTCCTTTAAAGAGAATGCCATGTAAAAAAGTGAAGGAGTATAAAAGAATGTATGACAAAGTGTCTCTTTACCACCCTAGTCCCCTTAACTCTATTCCCAAAAGGTAATTTCTCATTGATATTTCCAGAAATTTCCAGTGACTGTGTGACTGTCTGAATATGTCTGTATATACTTAAATACTTGGATGACTTCTTAAATCCATGTGAAGTGAAGCTACACCTATACTGTGTGTTTAGCTCTTGCTTGGAAGGGGCTGTCTGGCAAGTGCTGTGCCCTGCTTCAGTGCATGCTCAGATGGGCTCCCGAGTGATTGCTCTTATTCTGACAGTATCTGGATTATTTCTGAGGTGCTTCCCGAATATTCCCTCTGTTGGATGTGCTTTGCTATCAGTTCTCTGCCTCCATTTTGGGACAAAGTTCATTGATGGTTGTGAAGGATGACAGTGTTTCGTGAAGCAGAAATCCCTCAGCCACCTTTCCTCATCTCATTAGACAGTCAAGAGTAGGCCTTCTGCTCAGCCATGCAGAAGAGGAAAGAACTGCTCCAGAGGGAAATCCTTCTCAGCACAATAGTGAAGGAATGTTGGAGTCCAGTAACTTGATCGTGAGATTATGGGATGGCAGGCAAGTGACTTCTTTCACTGTCTGTAAATGGAGAGGTTGGATGGGTGAACTTTAATGTACCTTCCAGCTTTATTGTATATGTAGATTTTGTTGGAACAGGGACTTAACTTATGGGACCCATATTATATAAGATTTCTGTTATTTAAATAGAAGTCATACACACACACGGGCTGTAATTTATTTGACATGCCATATGATCTAAATTATTTGAAAGTATAAGGAGGTAAGAGAGAGCAGTTGAGTATTATTCTACATTTTTACAGAAAAATGTTCTTTTTTGACAGTTTTTTTTTTCAATAATATAAATCCATTCCAGAAGTTAAATCAAATCTTTTGATCAAGTTTTAATAGTTGAAAGAAAAAAAACATATGGGATGGCATTTTCTTTTAAAGTGGGTCCTTACTGTTTTAATTAATTCCAGCCTTTAAGGGCTAACCCTAGGGCTTTTTAACTTTGTCTCCAAGGGCCAGGGAGATGGCACTTGCAGCAAAGCCTGGTGACCTGATTGAGTCTCCAGGACCCACATGACGGAAAGAGAGAACCACTTCCTGAGAGTTACCCCCTGACCTCTTGACTTGCTGTAGTGTGCACACACAAATAAGTGTGATGTCTGACTTTACAAATGAACTTCTAGAGTTATGTCTAAAATTGTTTGAAGTTTTAGCTTCTCATTCTTGTCTCCTGTCTCTTGAATGCTGAAGCCGGCTCTATTTGCCATGGTCAGTTTTCTAACTTGTGCTGAGGAAGGCGACTGAGAAGTGAATTGTATAGGGTTATCCTGCCAGTGACGTTTAAAGGTAACAAGGGCTGGGGGAGTTCTCCTGCATCATGCCTAAGGTGTTCAGCATTGCCTGTTTCAGTTTTGACCTCACTGAATCGGATGATAGCTCTTCTAACAAGTGACAGGAGCTGTGTCTGTAGCCACAGCTGTGTGGTAAGATCTCTCTGAGGGCCTGGAAGTAGGGGAGTCTCTCTCTGTCTCTCTCTCTCTTTCTCTCTCTCTCTCTGAGTGTGTGTGTGTGTGTTGCACTGGCTTCTCACCAGAAGGCTTGGGATGCCTTAAATAAGTGTGCTTTAAAATCTGAGGGTGCTGTTTATCCAAGTAATGCTTGCTTTCTGTGTTGACTAGCATATAAAAGGCAGGCATATGACTGTTGTAGAAGCCACACACTGCGTGCATGCATGGTGCGTGCCCTGATGACTGAGGTGGCCCCACTGGGATCTCCTGGTCATTCTTCTTCATTCATGTTTTGAGAAAGGCCTTCCTGAAACTCTAATCCTCCTGTCTCAGTCACAAATGCTGGGATCATAGGCATGTGGCACCATGCCTGACCCCTATCTCCTTGTTGTTTTCTGTTACCAACTGGCTTGTACAAGTTAGCAAAGAAGCTTGTTGCAGTTTGAGTTTATGAAAACAAAGTACATTTTCAGGGTTTTTAGAAGGCTGCTAGAGCAGTTTCAGTGCCGTCACAGTGCTTGGCTATTTCTTACTAATCAGACTCTAGATGAGTTCAACGGTGTTGTGGTGCTTGGAGATGGTGATGCTGTGTTTTGAGCACGCATCCTGAGAGCTTCTTTGTCAGTTATCCCATCTATTGTGGCATTTACAACTAAGGAAGTTCTCCATGGTTGGGAATACACAGGATGCTGCTGTCTACAGGATGTTGAACAAATGTTGCTTAAACATTTGGAGCCATTTTAGGAAAACAGTTCAGCAATAACAAAATGGACAAATAGAGTAGGGTTTGAGCTGAAGCAGAAATCCATTTTAGAGAGAGGGATAAAGAGGAGGAGGAGGAAGCAACAGAAAGAGAGATAGGGAACAGAAACAGATTCATCACTGCTCTGGACTGATGCAGCCCTCCCTGGGAGCCCAGTGTTTGCCTAGAGTCCTGTGACACAGTGGGAATTCACTTCCTATCAGGAAATGCTGATTTTCAATGTATTATCTTGTTGAGACAACCACAGTGAACAATAGGCTATTAACATTTTAGAACAACAAGTGTCATAACTAAGCCAATATTTGCTTTGTTTTGAGTATTATTCTAAAAAAAAGCTTTGGCTGGGCTTCAGAATACATCAGACCATCAGTAACTGCTGAACATAATAAAAGTCATGGTGGTTAAAAGAGCAAAGCACAAAAGAGTATGGAAGCATCAAGAGGGATCTTGCAGGCTCACTCTCAACACCTGCCTGTGCAGAGAGACAAGAGGAAAGTATTTCAAATAAATCCTAGAGAGCACGAAAAAATGTTCATTTAAAAGCCTATTTTAAATTTTAACACACACCCATGAAATTGGTATAAAGCAGGGGAAAGCCACAAATTCAATTCTCTTTTGAAATTCTCATGTGCTGTCATTTTCAGTTTCAAATGTTTACAATTAAAACTTCATTTGCCAATACTACTTATTTGGGAGTTGGTATTTTTTTAGATGTATATGTATGAATACCTGCATGTATGTGTGGATAATGCATGTGCCTGGTGCACACAGAGTCCACACAAAAAGGTATCAGAGACCCTAGAACTGGAGTTACAGGTGGTTGTGAGCTGCCTGGTGTGGGTCCTGGGAAGAAGCCACAAATGCTCTAACCACTGGGCCATCCATCTCTGTCGCCCCAAGGCTTGGTGACTTTTTAAAGCTGTTATTCATATACTTAGAGAGAAGCAAACCTTATTCACTTCGGTGGCCAATTCCTATCTAGTCACTACTCTACTTCTGTGGTAAAAGCATAGTAAAACTTCAAAGCTAGGAAGGGTGTCGGTCATCAGGTCAAGCCTCTTCATTTTGTATGAGAAGAAGTTTGGATCCTTACCTTTTCAAAAATTCAGGTCTTCCTGTGCTTTCTTGGGAGTCTTCAGCTATTGAATATCTGGTGAATATCTTTCATTTGGCAACTGTGCTAAACTGTCTTTTGCTATCAGTTGTCTTTTTCCTATAGACATCTTTATTCTCTCCATGCTTTTAGACTACAAAGTCCTGAGCTGGCAAGGTGGCACTGTGGGTGAAGGTGCTTGCCATGCAAACCTGGTTACCTGAGCTCCATGCCCAGAAAGCACATAAAGTGGGAAGGAAAGAACTAACTCCACAACGTTGTCCTCTTACCACACACATGCCATGGTGTGCCCTTTCCATGTACACACAGTAATAAATACAAGTTAGGTGGCTGCAAGAGTAGCCACCTTGTTCTATGGGGCTGCGGTACAGAGGCCAAGAGAGGCAAGAGCTGACCTGGGTAGTGGATGGACACAAGGACCTGCAGACCAAACTGCCAGACTTTACAACCTCCAGCCTGTGTCTCTTGACCAGAGTAGAACTGGGGCTCTCCCAGCATCTCACACCTTGGAGGCTGCTCCCTGCCCACTGGGTCCCTGGGCCTCTTGACTTGAGATTTGACTTTCTTGGACCTTTCCTCTTCCCTATCATTGTGCAGTCGGTTGCATTCTGGCTTCCTGCTTGGAGGGGTTGTCTCAGTATCACCCACCCCTGCTCCCCATCCCAGGAGCCAGATGCTGGTCCTGCACTGATTTCTCATGTATCCTTGGTGGGAGGGGAGAGCTGGGGTAGGGAAAAGGATGAGTCCAAAATCCAGTCCCTTTCCTAGGAAGGGCAACAGCCCTCAACTTCTCCTTGTGCCTTCCCTTCCCCAGGTGCCAAATAGCCATAGCCTCCTCCTGGAACTGTCCTGAGGCCACTGGGGCTCAGGTTGCCTTGGTCTAGCCTAGGAATGCCAGGAGGGAGGGAGGTCAGCTTAGGTGGTGTGCCTGCGGGGCTCTCACTGGGGAGCTAGGCCCTGCCCAGGGCCACACCTGAAAGCCTTGTATTACCATCAAAGAGACTCAGCCTCCCTTCCCCTTCCCCACCATTTTCCAATGTTATCACTGGAGGGTAAAATTTTACTAATCTTTTTGGAGACCAGGGCTGCTTGCTGTCAGCCTGCTTTCTAAGTGAAATTGACTCAGTTTCCCCACTTTAACCCCAAATGGGGCTTGGACCAAGGGAGATGAGACCCCCCCCCCCTTGGGTCAAAATCCATCTCATTTTGCATCTTCCATAAACCCTGCCCCAAGCCTAGGTTTCTGGGGGTTTTGTTTGTTTGTTTGTTTGAACAATCCAGTTATGCACTTTTTGGCTTCTTCTAGATCCCTGTAAATAGACCATACCATCAATCAGTATTTCTTGCCCTTCTCTTCCGCCCCCCGACAGTCCCCCACTCTGCAGAAAGAGCTGGCTGTCATAGTGCCAGGCTTCCAGCCGGGTGGGAGAGTTCTTGATGTACTTCCAGTTTTGACCTGCAGCAGCACTCTTGCCCTGCCCTTGGAAGACTCTGACTCTGTCTCTGTATATTATATATACATTATATGTATATGTTTATATATTGCTCCTGGTTTTGTTCTGACTTGATGCCAGAGTTTAGCACTCTCCACCCTATTCGTAGAGACAGGGTCTCTTGCTGAACCTGGAGCTCACTGATTGGGTGAGACTGGCTGATCACAGAGCGCCAGGAACCTGCCTGTCCACAAACCCTTCCCCACTACAGTGTTTCAGTTACAGGTGTGTGTCTTACCCTCTGCATGGATGCTGGAGGCCCAAACTCCTTTAGTACTGGAAGTACTTTATCTCCTAAGCCATCTTCTCATCCCCTGCTTTCTTGTTTTAAGGGTTATCTTTTTTACAGTATTGTTTGTATCTGGTCTCAAAATAAGCAATAAGTATAGCTTTTTAAAAATTTCTTTTTATACTCTCATACTTCTCTATAATGACCTTGAAATCAAATTAATATATTTCAAATATATTAATAATATATTTAATTTATTAAATTTAATATATATAATAGTCATAGTCTTCATTACCTCAGACACCTTAGGTACCAGGTTCATTTGATTACCCCTAAAGTTTGCTCTTGATCATTGTCCCAGTGTCTTCTTAGGTAGAGTGTGGTATCATGAGTCAGTGGCCCTACTGAGTCACTTTTAAGTGCATAATAAAGTTAGTTGTTGACCCAATTTCTCCATAGACAAGACAAAGTACTTTAGGAGCGGTGGTAGGGGGGGGAATGAGTTGGCTTTGAATAAGACTTTAACGTATGGGCTGATACTGGTAATAGAGAGGAGAAGGGAAGCCAGTCTAGATGTGCAAGAAATGTGGCAAGCGGGGGAGGGGTTGTTTGGAAAACCACTTCCCACTAACCCTAGGAGGGACTGACCTTAGAAGCCTCTTATACCTGTTTTTCAAAGCTTGCAACTTACTTTAGATCATACTACCACTACCGTGATTCCTAATGTTTTGTACATTTGTTTTGTTTTGTTTGAGACAGTTTCATTCAACCCAGGCAGACCTGGGACTCACTCTGCCAAGAATAGCCTCAGACTTATGATACTATCTCTACCTCCCAAGTGCTGCAATTACAAGCCACACCACCCTTCCTGTTTCATGCTGAGGACCGAGGACAATGCTGCCGGTACATGCCAGGCTCCACTCTGTTACTGAACTACATCCCTAGCCTTCCAAGTTTTCCTTATAGATGGGACTCCAAGAGATTTTTCTACCTCAGTGGGGAGGAGGGGCTAGGGAAATAGTATTCTGAAAAAAGAATTATAGTAGGTGGCTTTGTGCTTCTCAGTAGCAGCCAGGGACCCCAAGGACTATAGTGTTCATGCACCTTTAGATGTTTAAATAAAATGTTGTAGCCTTTTACAAGAGTATCACATTATTCCTTGACAATAAAAATAGGAAGTAGACAGAGCATGTTTGCCAAACTCTGGAGAGCTACTTAAATTACTAAACCATAAAGATGGCTTTTTATTTGACATTAAAGTATTTGATGTAGGTTTTAAGTCCAACTAAATAGACACTAAAGAACTAAGTTGAGTCTAGTCTTTGTGAGTCTCAGAGAAATAAGAATCCCATTTCAAGCCTGACTTTTGACTATAGCCAGCAATATAAGTGGACCATTCAGACATGTGAGTAGCACCAAGAAAGGGGGCTCAGTATTAAAAATATTATTATAAATTGATTAAAATTGTTATGAAAACAAACCCTCTAATTGTCCCGTTTTTAACATGAATGCATATTTATAAATCCCTTAAAATAAGCCAGAACTTAACATATTATGTGATTGTTTTCAAAGACTTACTATTTGCTAATTTTTAAAAGTTAGTTTCTTATTAAAACCCTTTAAGGGAATTTCAAAAGTGTTATTCATATTTCAGAACTTTTTCTTATCGATGGATCATATGATCTCTAGTTTACATGACTGGGCTCTTTCCAATTACTTTTTGTTAAGAAGCGGCCCTCTTCTCCAGGGTTTATTTATTAAATCTTTATTCAGCCACTCTTGTCCTATTTTAGGCTGTGTTTTCACTAAACCACATTGGAATAAAAATATAGCAAGGGGGGAAATGTTCACTAAATAGCCAACATTTCTTGAGCTCCTACTATTGTTTAACTGCTTTAATGATGAAGCATGTTTCAATGCACTGAATCTCACAATAACCCTGAGAGGTGAGGGCTGTTATCTCAACTTATTGGTAAGGAAATGTCTTAGCTCCCTTCCCATTGCTGTGAAGAAACAACATGATCAACACGACTTACAGAAGAAAGCATTTCATTAGGGCTTAACATTTCAGAGGGTGAGCCCCTGACCAGCATGGCAGGAGTGTGGCAGCAGGTGGGCAGGCATGGTGTTGGAGCAGTAGCCGAGAGCTTACATCTATCTGTTCCATAAGTAAAAGGCAAGAGAGTAGGCCAACTGGAATAGTGCTGGCTTTTAAAACCTCAAAGCCTACTCCCAGTGACAGACTGCCTTCAAGGCCACAGCTCTTAATTCTTCCCACACAGTTCCACCAACTGGGGACTAAGCATTCAGACATATGCGCCTATGGGGACCACTCCCATTCAGACTCCCACAGGAAACAAGCAGAGTTGAGGCACTGCATATCCAAGGCCACACTCTTGGGTTTGACTCTAGACCCAGAATTCTCTTTACTGCCATTGAGGTGACCTGAATCCTTTCCTTATTTTTCTACTGGGTAATTTGAAATAATCAAATATAAGACTCTCCCATTGTTTCTCTATGTGGACTTCTCCCAGTTACTGCCCTTTGCTAAAAGTACCCCCTCTCTGTGTCCTACCTATATGCCAGGGCCTGCCAAATCCCTCATGTTCGGGTCACCCAGGAATGATTTAGTGGGTCTTAGAAATTAGTAATTCAGCAACACTTTTGTCTGTTTCTTAATAATTAAGTAAAGGCCGATATCAGTGTGGGATCCAATAGCAGCATGGACTTGATACTAGGCAGCTCCTTACAATTTCTTATAACCTGAGGGACCAGAGACCAGCATGCTGTTAAAGCTGCGGACATGGTTTAGTTTCTCATGTAGAGAAAAGTGCAGAAACGTATGCATCCATGGCAAGCATGTAAGCTAAACAAGTGCCCTCTGAAATGCACCCTGCATAAGCAAAGAGGACGTTTCATCAAACTAATAGTTATGACCTGATTCCTGTGCTAATATTCCAGCTATGGCAGAAGTAGTAAAACCTGTTGCAACTTGCATTTATGATTGGAATTTGTTTTGAATCCTCTTTTACAGGGTTTTTACAAAGATATTTTTGTTCAGAATCTAACGTGATAATGTTTTCTTGGTTCACATTTCCTTGGAAACTTTTCAGTCTAACGTACTGAGCAAAGGTTACAGTCTGTTAGAAAAGCACACTGTCCTGACAGCAAATGTTTTGTTCGAATTACTGCTTCGATGGATTTTGTTAGTTCAGCAGAGCTTTGATTCTGCAGAAATGTGCCCTTCACACTGTCAGGAGAGTAAATGGTCGCAGAATATATATTAGGATGGAAATTCCGTTGGAATGGATTAGTTTACTAGTTCTACCGTAACACAGTACAAAACTAGATATCTGGAAACAACAGCATTTTATTATTCTCTTAGAGTTCTGAAGGCCTGAAGTGCAAAGTGTCTACAGACTGTTTCTTTCTGGAGCACTGGTTCACAAGCTTTCCTGACACTGTGACCCTTTAATACCATTCTTCATGTTGTGGCGACTCCAACCATTACATTGTTTTTGTTGTTATTTATAATTGTAATTTTGCTACTCTTATGAATTATAATATAAATATCTGTTTCTGATGGTCTTAGACGACCCCCATGAAAGGGTTGTGCAGTTCCCAAAGGGATAGTGACTCACAGGTTGAGAGCTACTATTTTAGAGGTTCTGGGGAGAATCTAGACCATGCCTCTTTTCTGGCTTCTAGAGATGGCCGCCAGTATATCGTGAATGTTGTAGGCTTGCAGCTTGTTGCCTCTCGTCACCTGCCCTTTGTCTGCACATGCCTCCTCTGTCCAAATCTTTTGTTTCCTTACTAGAAGTGAGATCATGTTGAGAGGTTCTCAGGACATAGCGGAGGTTGGGGGCAGTTGTTAACTGATAAGTATAGATGCTCTTTAACTTATGATGCGGTTACTTCCTATAATTCCTTCATAATTGAAAATGCACTTCATAAACTTACCTAGCAAACCCAATAGCAGAGCAGCTTTATATACAGCAGAGTAGTGACTATATTTGTAGTTGAGTGGTTGACTGAGAGCAATGGAGTACTGCATGCCCAGTAGCAGGAAAGAATAGCTCTAGACAGAGAATGGCTCAGTGCTTAAGAGCACTTACTGCTCTTGGTTTCCAGCTTAAGACTGTCTATAATTCTAGGGGATCTGATGCCTTCTGCTGGGCTCAGGCACAGCTGCATGCACATGGTGCACAGACATACATGCAAGCATCCCATATACACCAAATAAAAAATAAAGGAAGAAGGTTTTTAAGACAAGAGAGAAATACCCCATAGGGTGGCTAAAGCACCAATATTATATGTTTATTGAGTATTGTTTTAATAAGATTTTAATTAACTTGAGAAAAAAAGAGACTATGCCACTCTATAGTGCTAGGCCTATAAAAATGATCAAAATTCCAAGTACCATTTCTGCTGAATGTATATTGCTCTTACAATATAATTAAGTTAAAAAAAAATTGTGAGTCAAACCACCCTAGGTTGGAAATTATCTGTTTACTATGGAATATCAAACTTTAGCTTTATGGCTGGCAAGATGGCTCCAGATAAAAGTACCTGCTAAACAAACCTGCCAACCTAAGTTTGGCCCCGGAGCCCATTGTAGAAGGAGAGAACCAACTCCTGAGGTTGTTCTCCGCCCTCTACAGGAGTGCCTTGGCACATACATGTGCACACAAAAAATAATGAAATAACAATGGAAATAAAAACTTGGTGTAAAGGAGGATTCCTTTGGCAAACAAAGATTTGAAAACTGCTTTAAAAAAAAAAACACTTCTGGGGCTATTGACAATCTCTTTTTGTGAACTTCACTTAAAAACCACCATCAGGTTTAACCAAAAACACTTGAAGTAATTTCTAGGCACCATTTTCTGAACTTAATGATTTGCACTTCTATGGCTCAGCACTAAGATTTCCAAGAAATCAGATCGAGTTGTAGTTGTGTGGGGCCTCTGACCAGCCCGGATACAACGGCTGGAAGGTCCTGTTCAAATCAGATCCCCTTTGCAGTAAAAATGACTTTAGCAGCTGTGTTTTAGGAGTTATGGTAAAGAAAGCCAAAAGACCTGAAATAGATCAAAGATTCTGTTAAGTTTTTTGTGTGTATTTTCCTTCACTTTTGTTTTAAAGATTTATTTGTTTGTTTTACTTGTTTAATTGTTTTTTTGAGGCAGGCTTTTTCTGTTTAGTCCTGGCTGTCCTAGAACTCTCTCTATAGACCAGGCTGACCATGAACTCACAGAGATCCACCTGCCTCTGCCTTCAGTGCTGGGATTAAAGACCTGAGCCACCCTACCCAGCTTATTTTTAATATTTTTCAATTATGTGTGTCTACACATGAATGTGCGTGTCTGACTGTAGGTACCTACAGAGGTCAGAGGCGTAGATCCCCTGGAGATGAATTAATAAGCAGTTGTGAGCTTTGCGGTGCAGTGCTGGGAATGGAATTTAGGTCCTCTGCAAGAACAGTACGTGTGCCGGACCAGGCAGTGGTAGTGCATACTTTTAATCCCAGCACTCAATCCCAGAACTCGGGAGGCAGAGGCAGGTGGATCTCTGTGAGTTCGAGGCCAGCCTGGTCTACAAGAGCTAGTTCCAGGACAGGCTTAAAGTCTACAGTGTTGAAATATGAAGCGGTGGGGCTGCGTCCCCAACACCCCAGCCGCTTGGCTAGCTCACGCCCGAAATAACAACACCCAAACTGTATTCATTTAAAGAACTGCTTGGCCCATGAACTCTAGCCCTTACAGGCTAATTCTCGCACCTGGACTAGCCCATTTCTAATAATGTGTGTAAGCACCCCAAGGTGCGCTTACCGGGAAGATTCTAGCCTACATCCATCTTCATCGCGTGTGCCTCAGAGAGCAGAGCTATCACGTCTACCTGGGAGAGCTGAGCATGGCGTCTGTGATCCGGAGAGCAGAGTCTCTCCGGGAGCAGAGCAGAGTCTGACCTCACTTCCTCTTCCGCCCAGAATTCTATTCTGTTTACTCCTCCCATCTATGTTCCAAGCCATGAGGCCAAGCAGCTGGTTTATTATAACTTAACCAATGAAATCAACAGATTGATATATGACACTCCCACATCACTACAGAAAAACTCTGTCTCATAAAACAAACAAACAAACAAAAAAACAAACAACAACAACAACAAAAAAGACATGTTGGACGTGTTCTCACCTGCTGAACCATTTCTCCGCCCCTTTTCTACTTCTTGAAGTAATGCATGCTGTCTCAGTTTCCCCACTGTCCAGCCCCCGTCCTCTATCCACTGACCACAGTAGCCAGCTTAGGAATGAAACTCACAAGTACAGTGGGTGCTCACAACTCAGTTCTCTAGATTTGGGGTAAAAGTTTCTTTTATAAGGCCAACTTGTTTTTTAATAATGTGCCTTGTAAGATTTATTCCTTCAGATTATATAGAGCTGGAATTTTTTTCAGTATACTTACAATACCAGGATTTGGGAGATGGAGACAAGAGGATTGAAAGTTCATGCCCCTCCCCCCAAAAAAACAAAGCAAATCATCACAAAGAAAACAACCAAAAAAATTTTTAACTTAAGAAATAGATGTGAGCTAGGTGGTGGTGGGGATAGTGGCGCTCACCTTTAATCCCGGCACTAGGGAGGCAGAGGCAGGTAGATCTCTGTGAGTTTGAGACCAGCCTGATCTACAGAGCTAGTTCTAGGACAGCCAGAGCTACATAGAGAAACTCTGTCTCGAAAAACAAAGAAAAAGAAAAAGAAATATATAAAATGAGAATTTGGGGAAGTTTTGCCTATCACTGTATTTTTAATATTAATTTAAAAATTATCTTAGTCATTCTGACAGGTGTAAGATGGTATCTCAGAGTTGTTTTGCATTTTCCTGATAGCCAAAGATGTTGAACAGTTCTTTAAGTGTATCTTGGCCGTTCGAGATTCTTCTGTTAAGAATTCTCAGTCTAAATCTGTACCCCACTTTTCAGTGGGATTATTTGGTACTTTGATGTCTGAATTCTTGAGTTCTTTATATATTTTGGATATCAGTCCTCTGTCAAATGTGGGCTTGGTAAAGTTCTTTTCCCATTCTGTAGCCATTCAATAAGTTTTGTCTTATTGACCGCTGTGAAACTAGGGAGTCAACATGGGACTGACCTAGGCCCTCTGCATATGGGTGACAGTTGTGTAACTTGGTCTTTTGTGGGGCCCCTAGCAGTCAGACCAGGACCTGTCCCTGCCTCCTGAGCTGACTCCTTGCAACCTATTCCCTAAGGTGGGATACTTTGTTTAACCTTGATGCAAGGGGAGGAGCTTGGTCCTGCCTCAACTTGATATGCCTTGCTTTATTGACTCCCATGCAAGGCCTTACCCCTTCTGAATGGAGATGGAGGAGGAGGATGGGGGTGGTATAGAAAGGAGGTAGAGGGATGGAACAGAAGAAGAAGATGGAGGAGAAACTGCTTGATGTGTAAAATAAGTAAACAAAAAATTGTTACCAACATTTGTGATTAAAGATGATGAAAGTTTTCCTGGAAAAATTTTGTGCTGAGTATAGTGGGTACTGCAGTAATACTTATTGCAGTAGTACTTAAGGGTGAGTCTTTGCTGAGTATGGGTACTGCAGTAATACTTAAGGGTGAGTCTTTACTGAGTATGGGTACTGCAGTAATACTTAAGAGTGAGTCTTTGCTGAGTATGGGTACTGCAGTAGTACTTAAGGGTGAGTCTTTACTGAGTATGGGTACTGCAGTAATCATGCAGTGATACTTAAGAGTGAATTTGACTTCACACATAACTGAAGAAAATGTCAAAAGCAAGGAGTTTTGATTTTTGAAACTTAATCCTGCACAAATAATTAAGTAGACTTAAGTTCATGAAGTATGTGGGAGTTGATCCTTAGTACCTGGGGTAGTGAGCCAAAGATTTGAAGTATTGCTAGAAACTGAGTGATAAATCTTTCTCTAAACCCCAAATCTCCAGTGATTTCTTTCCTTATAAACCCCTCATTTATCATGAGCTGCCAACATTCTGGATGGTTTCCTGGATCTCATTTTTTAAAATTTCTCTGATACTAGGGAACTCAGTAACAAGAAACTAAACACATGAGAGGCCACCAGAGTTACCAATCCGCTGGTCTCTGTCATCATGCTCACGGAAGGAAAAAATCTTTTCCCCATCAACCATCTGTAAATACTACATGTTGAGAGCAAGTGTTTTAATTTGTTTTTTTTTTTTTTTTTTTGAGACAGGGTTTCTCTGTGTAATATTCCAACCCTGATAATGAACTGACATTGAAAAAGAAAAGAACCTACCTGCCAAGCTTGTTGATTAGGGTCAAGGACTGCAGGCTTCAACAGACCTTGCCACAAATTCCCATCAATCACTTGGTAGCTTTTCTACTTCATTTCTTCATCTGTACTGTGAAAGTGATGTAGTCACATAAACTTAGAAGTAGTGAGTATCCCGTGTGCATTCCTTGGCCCTGTGGCTGATGTAAGAAAGTCTCTTTATCCGTAGTTCAGTTCTCTGTACTAGGCTACTTTTTTGGTTAGAAAGAGCATATAAATGGAAACTTTCAGAACTTGTTTTAATTTTGGTTTTTTTTTTTTTTTTTTTTTTTTTTTTGAGACAGGGTTTCTCTGTGTAATATTCCTAACTGTCCGGAAGCTCCCCTTGTAAACCAAGGTGGCCTTGAACTCACAGAGACCCGCCTGTCCTGCCTCTCAAGTGCTGGGATTAAAGGTGTGTGCCACCACTGCCCAACAGAATTTATTCTAAACTTTTTGAGGCTAGTGATCAGCTGAAATTCCTAGACCATTTCATCAGCATTCAGCTGTGTGCGAGATCTAGAGAGCGGTAAGCTGCTCTGACTGCAGAGCAGGTTTCTGTCAAGAGCACACTTGAGTTAGTATTTCCCCTGCTGTAGTTTTTGGTGTGTCTCCCAACTGGTGCTAAGATCTGAACACTAGCAACTAAATGCCTGTTCCTTCTAATGCTGCATTTCATTTAATGTCCCAGGGGCTTCATATTTTAACTGTGTGTGGCTTAGGGAAACTGTTACGTAACCACATTTGATGTCCCACAGCTCCTGAAGGCACCATGAGAAGTGTTTTCGGATATATGTGTATATGTATGTGTATGTGTGTGTGTATATATATATATCCCAGCTACTGTTAACAGGATCCATGTGCTTTTATTCTGATTCAGTTTAGTTGTAATGGTTAAGCTTCACCACTGAAGCTACTTGAAGCATTTAAGCATTCCAAACATTTTAAAGTCCTTCTTGGCTCCTCTAAAGTGCTAATAAGGTGTCGTAATAAATGTCCTCCTATCTTTGTGTTTATTACGTAGAGAACAAGACTTGAAACATGAGTTCAGACTCCAGCCAAGCTGTGATCACTACTCCTCCCCTTCCCAGCATGCCTCACAAAGAGAGGTATTTTGACCGAATCAATGAAAGTGATCCAGAATACCTTCGAGAGAGGAACATGTCTCCTGATCTACGACAAGATTTCAATATGATGGAGCAGAGGAAGCGAGTTACTCAGATCCTGCAGAGTCCTGTGAGTTGAAATAATCCTAAGGCTTTCTTCCTCTTGAGCCCGTGTATAATGTGATGATAGCTTAGACTCCCTTAGATGAAAGAAGGGGCAGAGAAAGAGTGAGCTTCTGCTTGAAGAAAGAATGGACTCATTTATAAACGTGTGTGCACTGTGTGTTTCTGGGTGTAATTGCTTCTAAAGAAGGACAGGTGGTTCTACCGAATACTCAGGTATACCCAACTAAGACATTATCTAAGCAGAGAGGCGAGTACACTCAAGTCACGGGAACAAGCTAGGTATTTCATGTGCGTGACTTCGTGTTCCTTTGGACACCTTACCTTCACATTCATAGCAGAATGGAAAAACTTGAGGATTTTGAGAAGTTCTTCGCTTTGGGAGCCTACTGTTAATATGTGAACACACTCCACATTAACTAGGCTATAAATGTATTATAACTAGCTTAAGCAGAAAATTTTGTCAACACAGCAGTTGACTTACATCATCTTGAAGTGATTCGTTCAATTTCTTCCACTGCTTTAGTGGAATTGCACAGATCACATAAAATGAAGGAAAGTGGTAGAATTGCTTGATTTAAGAAACAAAAATGGATTTATAAGTTTATGCATAATGAAGGTCGAGTGCTAATTCAGGCAGAGTTAGCACCCATAGGCACAAGGTATCTAGGTTAGGAGTATATTAGGTTCCAAGCTGCTAAAATAAGCACAGGCCATCCAGCTACCTGATGTGGCCTGGTAAGTCATTTTGTTATGTGCCCTTGTGAATTTAATCACAGGAGTAGAATCCAAAGCCAAAGGGGAATTTCGTTCTGAGTAATTTTCCTGTACTAGTGGCCTTGATGGAAGCACCGAAAGACAGTTACAAAGCAGTGCAAGCTTTGACGGATTTTCTAACTATTGTGCTGCTTGAAAAGAACCCTTTCAAACGGAGCAGAGAGTAGCCGGAGCGATGATGATGGTGGAGCTCTTGTTCAGTGCCTTACTGTACTCAAGCCTAAAGAACCTGCTAACTATCCAATTGAATATTGTAACTTAGACTGTGAACTCAAGATCAAATTTTGTTCCGGATTGTAAAATACTGACTTTTTTTTAGTGTCAGTGTCCCAGAGAACCAACCAGTCAATGAAAATTTAAGCAGAAAAAGAACTTATTTCTTTGCCAGATTTTTTGTTTTCTGGTATTTCTCCATTAAAGACAGCATAACTTTGAGAATATTTCACTTTTATACTATGTATTTCCACTTTTAACTGAAGTTAAAAGCATTCATTTTATTTCTACCTGGAGAACTTAAATAACGGGAAAGAACAGGTATAGTGTGTCCTTTGTCTCCCCACTTAAAGTGATTTCACATGGACCCACAACATTTTCATCATGATTATCCTGCACGCCTCACTCGAGCTCTTCCTGTTCTCTACTCCTTTCCAACTTCCTGCCATGGATATGTGACAGTTTTGCTGCCGTATACACTTCAGTATGGGGCCCATGCACTGGAGCAGTCTCTTCTCTCCTGGAGGAGCCCTGAACTGTCAGTTGCTACTCGGCTTATGATGGGAGCTTGTAAGCCCCTTTCCCTCCACACTGGAGCACTCGTGCAGACACCCACAGCTACTGTGAGTCCAGAAGACACCGTTTCCCCCAATCCTCTCCAGCCTCTGGCTCCCTCCTCCTCCTGGTGTTGTCTGTGCCTTAGGGCAGGAGGTGTGATAAAGATGTCCTGCTATGACATTGATTCTCTGTGCTTCAACCGCTGTGAGTTTCTGCATTAACAGCCATCTACCGCACAAAGAAATTTCTCCAATGAGGACTGAGAGCTGTATTAATCTATAGGTAGAGAGAAACACATTTATAGCATAGTTTGATATTATGTTCATTTAGCAAATAGTTAGGTTCATCCTTGGGACTATGAGTTTCATGGATGCTTAGTCAGGTTTACAGAATCAGACATGTATTTCCTTCGTGGCGCAGGCCTTACATACAAATGGAAAGTGCTTGGTTACTCTCCTAACCAGTCTTGCCACTGTAGCACCCTTGGCATGCCCTGATTTTTTATATAAGTATTGGGATTAAACTCAGGTCTTCATATTGGCATGGCAGGCACTCTACCAACTGAGCTTTCTTTCTAGCCTCTTTAGCTTTTGTTTCTAGCCTTTTTTGGTCTATATTTTATGAAATTTAATTTATGGTCTTTTTCAACAATGAAAGAAAATAAAAGGATTCAAGATTCAGATAAGCTTAACTTCCTAACTTTAGCATTTTAATCCAAGCATTGTATAGAGTATTATTTTAGACTTGTATTTGATGAGAGAGCTGTTCAAAGTGTCATACTTTAGAGGCAAACTAAGTTTTCAAGTAGGACTTTAAGTTCCAACATTAAATGACTTCTTGAAAATGTTAAACATCTAATGAAGTTGGAATCTTGTTTTTAAAAAAGTCACTTATCCTAGTAGACGATGGACAGTTTTATACAGCTATTACACAGGAACCAACCCTCCATTCAAGGGACAGACTGACAAGACTGTGTTCTAAGTAATAACCCATGGGGTAAATCTCTGCCTTCTTTTACTCAAATCAAGGTTCTTCACTTTTACCTAGGAAAATGGGGAAAACAAACTGGTAACTGAGATAAACTAGACGCAGTGCTTCTAGAAAATGCAAGGCCCAGTGTCCTAACCGTGTGCACTCATGTGTGGTAGCATAGGAGGAAAGCTGGGCAGCACAGGTGTAAGACAGGCTGGGACATGGTGGAAGGAACTGTAGAGAGTTGAGAATGGGCCATGAGGAGATGAAATTCTGAGAGTCCTCCTAGCTAGGAGGTTTAGAAGGAACTCCAAGAAGAAGGCTGCGTTTAAGACAAGTGTTAGATCAAGGGCAAGAATTCCTTAGGAAGAGGAGCAGTGGATGCAGGTCCTTGCATCTGACACAGTACAATGAGTAAGCACACAGAAATGCACGTTGTGAAGGGACCAGGGCCTTATGTTATAAGGGCAGGCAGATAAAACCAGGAAAGTTATACGGCACTTGATTGTGCAACTCCTGAAGTCCCAAAGAGCCAACATATTTTCTCATTACTTCCAGTTTAAACCTGTTTTTAAATGTAATACATAATGCGTTTGTGTACAGTGTTGTTTTGAATTGGTGTTCAAATCTTAGCTCATCCATTATTTATTAGGAAACTCACTTAGCTTGCACTTCAGTTTCCTCACTGGTAAATAAGGAAATTACGCATTTGCTGTGAAAACAAAATGAAGCAGCTAAGGTATGTAATAGGGTGCCTAGTACACTGTGGCCGTGTGTTTTGTGAGGCATGTATCTAATTATTCTCTCAGTCAAAAATCGGGAGTCAGATAGTGGGGTAAGACCCTGATGATCAGAGAAGCTGAGAAGCCACCAATGACTTCCTCTTTTTTCATTCCTCCATCCTAAAGGACTGAGATCCTCTCTGAGTCCTGCCTCCCCCCTCTGACTCAAAGCAAGCTTCATTGTCAAAATGAAATCAAAATGTCACACGATAGTTTTATAGAAATTGTATGCATAAATTGCTAAGTTAAAGCATATGGCACTCTTGTGGCAATCCTTTGACAATTATAGTCATGATGTCTTGCTGATAATCTGGTCTTTGAAGTTCTTAAAAGATTCTGTCACTCTGACTTAATTGTACTGTTTATAGAATATCACAATCTCCAGTTCCTCCTTTGTTAATGGTCTTCCGAGGAAGAAGATACCGTTTATGCTGTGGTTTGTATGTAAACTTACGTAACTGTTTTGTATATGTGTTGCTGTAGATGTAATAGTTGGCTGTCCCCCGTTAGAAGCCAGGGTGTAACCTTACCTATTTATAACCTCGTGTCTCACTGTGCTCTGATGAGTTCTTGCTGCACCAGGGCAGACACTTAGCCCAGTACTCCAGGATTGCTAAAGTCCACTAAATAACCTCATTTGCTTTATCCACATCCAACCAAATGCTCCATGCAGCGAGCGGCTCACTCAGCATTTCTGCTCACAGCACGCTTGCTGCCTTATATTTGGTGTACTCCAGGCCAGCTATGGTAAGGTTAAGGAAGAGCCTCTGCCCAAGCGAAAACTTGAGCTTTCGATTTTTATTGCCTTTACTTATTAGCTATGCAGCCTAGGGCAAGTCATTGCATACTTTAGGAGTTTTTCATGTGTTCATGTAAACCAACTACAAATAATTACTTTATTGACATTTGATTGTTGTAAGAATGTGGTTAATGATTCATCTTAAAGACTAAGTACCTTTATTCGTTTCTTTATTGTAATATAGGGCCTTATTATGTTGCTCACACTGGCTGGCCTGGAATTCAGTTTGTACCCCAGGTTGTTCTCAAACTCAACATCCTCCTGCCTCAGCCTTTTAAGTGCTTTTTTAAAGTGTATATCACTATCACCTTGCCTGGCTCTTTGAATGTTTGAAAGTTGAGTAAATTTAGTGAGTTTTCTAAAATGAACCGAAACAGTTTTTTATCAGTAGTAATTCATAGTTACTGCTGTTTTATGATCTAAGTGGTTATCTGAGTAACCTTCCAAAAACACAGGAAACAGAAACTGAATTGTGAATGTATGTGACCAAAACTTAAATCTTTAGCTGTAAAAAAATTATATTGATGTATTGTCAACTATATGAAAAGGTTAGTCTATGTTTATTTACATTAAAAATAGCTTTCTTTATAATACAGAGAAGCCATTTGGTTTTAAAGGGCACACTCATCCTTGACTTCAGAAGGGCTTTTATAGCTTCCCATGGCACCACAAATAATTCAAAACTTTAGGGTGGTGCTTATTATGTTATGGGTTCTACGGAAGTGAGAACCTTTTTATTTCATTTTTTATTATTTTATTGAGCTCTACATTTTTATTTGCTATGTATCTTTTCAAGCCAGAAAGGGCCAATGTTAATTTTTTTTTGGTAAAACTTTTCCTGGTAGAGAAATAGCTTTTAAAATATCTTCTAANTTTATTATTTTATTATTATTATTGTTGTTATTATTTTATTTTGTTTTGTTTTTTCAAAGCTGGGTTTCTCTATGTAGCCTTGGCTATCCTGAAACTTGCTTTGTAAGACCAGGCTGGCCTTGAACTCAGAGATCTGTCTGCCTCTGCCTCCCAAGTACTGGGATTAAAGTTATGCACCACCACCAAAATGAGAACATTTTTACCAACAAAAGCCTTTGTCTGTGTCCTTACCCTGCCATTTAATACCTGTGTGACTTTGGAAAACCTTGTGAAGCTGTACCATCTCTGCAGAGATTTGTATCAGTTTAACAAATATGTGTAACTTCTTGAGCAGCAAGTTGCTCTTTAATCTTGAAGTTAATATATATATATATATGTATATATATAATCAGTATACTGAGCAGGTTTTCCTGACTTGTGTGTTCGTTGGAGGATTAGATAAATTTTAATCCAGTTGTAGCAAATGTAGCAACTTTACGGTGTGCACGTAGTACCATAACCTCATTCCTGGTTCTTACCATCCTCCCTGGGCTTATTTTTCTCATCAGGTTGACTTTCCTTGCCTATGTTTACATTGTTTTATTTTTGTTCATTTTAATCTATTGGAAGCTACCTTAAAGGCTTCCTGGGAGAATATGAGACCAAGGACACTAAATAAAATCGACTGTGTCCCTTCTCACAGCTGATATATAGAATGAGTGATATATATCGTAGGTACTATTTTTTAACTGAATCAAAGAATATTAATTATAGCTGCTTTAAGCTGAGGAATGTTTAAATGGTTTTATTTTAAAGGGAAGATACAATTTTACAAGAGCAGATTGGCCATGTGTCCAGGTTTTTTCTATAGTGTATAAAGATGAATGAGGCTGTCTGGAGCTGCTTTTCCTTGCCGCCAGCGTGGTAAAATACTTACTTTACTCATCTTTATAAGGGTATCAATTCGTCTTACACACAGCTCATATATTTTATCCACAGGGTCTTGGAAATAGTTTTCTAATAAATGTAATATGTCTTAGAGGATTTTTATAGGATAATTGATCTGGTTTCAGTCATATATTTAAATGCAATTATGTGTTTTTACTTTTTAGTTTTTTTGAGACAGGGTTTCTCTGTGGCTTTGGAGCCTATACTGGAACTCACTCTGTAGACCAGGTTGGCCTCGAACTCCCAGAGACCTGCCTGCTTCTACCTCCTGAGTGCTATGATTAAAGGTGTGCACTACCACTACCAGACTGTGTTTTTACAATTTTTATAATTGTACTGATTATTTATATTTAACAAGCTTTAAATCTATAATGGAAAAAATGTTTTCATGGACTCAGGATTATAATATAAATATAAGCTGTTTCATGGCCTCAGGATTCTAATCTGGTCATTTTTAGCAGTTTTTTTAATTAATAATGCAAATATCCACTTGCTTTTTTATCAGAAAGCATAGCTTCTTCCTTTTGGCTTTTGTATTTTCCCTGAATCATCCCAAGAACTTCAAACCGTCTACCATCCAGACGGTATCCATTAAGTACATGTGCCTGTGTGGCTGAGAGTAGGTCTTTCACACATCTCCTCTGTGCACTCTGCCCGCCACTGCTGAGAGAGCGGGAAAATCGTTTCCCCTAAAAAGCGGGAGCTGCTGTGGGTTTGCCTATAACCCAGATCCTGGTGTGTCCCCTGTGATACAGCAGGAAGGACGACCCTCTTCCTGGGCTGAGTTGTAGCTCAAGGTGACTCAACTTGTTCAGGCATGTCTGAGCTTAAGAATGTCCAATATTTTTCTTCCTTAAGAGCTTCTTGCTCTTTCTAGTGTCTTATTATTTTTTGTTTCATATTTGATTTTCCATTGCATAGGAAAAAACCCTCAGAAGAGGTTTGGGAGAAAGTGTTTATACATGTAAACAACAAGTTCCATGTGAGATGTCTGTGCTCAGATGGTTGTTTTGTGTATTACAGGCCTTTCGGGAAGACCTGGAATGCCTCATCCAAGAACAGATGAAGAAAGGCCACAACCCAACTGGTTTACTAGCCTTACAGCAGATTGCTGATTACATCATGACCAACTCTTTCTCGGGCTTTTCTTCTCCTTCCCTGAGTATGTCAACTGTGATTTTGTTTTCTCTGCTGTGGAACACTACTGTCCAGCTACTTATTCTGTTCAGATTCAGCCCTTAAGTGTATAGCATAGAGCTAGTTCTGGTGGCACAAGCCTACAGTGACTCCTCTGGAGGGGAAGCAAAGAGTCATAATATCAAGGACATAATATCAAAGACAAGGTAAATTCATGAGGACCCTCAAAAGTAGGGGGGGGAGGTCTAAGGATGTGGTTCAGTGGTCAGTGCACAGGCACAAGGCCATAGGTTCAAGCACCAATACCTTCTAAACGTTAATAACATCTGACACTTAGAGCAGCAGCATATTATAAGACATACCCTACCCCAGATGGATGTGTTGGAATAGCCCTGGGGACCACTGGAGTGGTTATATTGCTTTATTTGGCTCACAGTGTCAGAGCAGTTTCTGTCCCCCATGGCAGGAAAGGCGAAACAGCTCTGACTGAGATGGGAGCCTGAGGCAGAGCAGCTGTTCACAGCACTGGGAGCAGAGAGAGCAGAGTGGACCTGTCCGTGGTGGTCTGCTTCTCACCAGCCAGCCCCCTGCCAAAGGCTGGACAGTGTTCACAACAGGGCACAAACTGGGGACCAGGCGTTCAACACATAATCCTGTAGTGGACATTTCAGATTCAAACATAACAGTAACTGTAGAGGGAAAAGTTAAAGAGCCATTAACAAGAAATCATGTGTTACTCTTCCCTGTGTCCTCATGCTATGAGCTGAGAGTTGGAGTTGATTATTGCCTTAAGAAGACTGAAGGAAACCTTGACAGAAAGATCAGTTAGAGAGAGCTTTGTGTAAAGCAGTGGGTGTTTCTTCATTCCGTAGCTCATCAGTAAGAGCTGCATTTTGTGTCCCTGAACTCCCTCGAGGACTACGACCCATTGGCTGAATACTCTGGTCTGTGATTGTGTTCAGAATTGCCGCAGTGAAGGGCAGATGTGCAGGCCACAGAGAGCTAGTGAGCATTGCTTCATGGAAGACTGGAGTTGGGGCCTTCATTTGCTCTTTCTTTTATCTGTGCCCTGTTTTCTCTTTCTTTCATCAATAGAGGGCTCTAAGGATTTTTTGATTTAGGTATTTCCCAAACACTTGAGGCATGATAGTAGGAGAGTGCCAGGCAGGGGTGTTTGTAGAACAAGATGCACCACTGCCTCAGGCCTGGGTCCTGGGATTGCAGTCTAGGGAAAGGAAATGAGTCAGAGTGAAAAGACCCTTCACTGTCAGACCCAAGACAGCTGCCAGCCCAGAAAGTGCAAACCCATGTGAAGAAAGAATTCTAGCTGATGGTCTGAGTGAGTGCCGGGGAAGGAAAAGAAACTGAAGTCAGATCATTTAAAGACCGTGAAGGAATCTCAATGAGAAATGTAAATACCTGGATTAGATATGTCGTTGCGGATATATGATGGAGGAAAACAGGGAGAACAGAGCTGAGAACCAAAGGGAGCTTAGTGGCAGGCCTGACGTGCTGGGGAGGAGCATGTGAGTCACCTAGTGGCTTCTGAGAAGCAGTCTTCCAGCAGACACAGAAATGCACAGCTCGAGCTATTTTTAAGCACTCTGTAACAGTGGACATTTGTACCAAGCACTGTTTTAGGGACAAGGACTACACTAGCAAGATTCTTTTTCTCTTGGAGTGTGAAAATCCACTATACAAAGATGATCAGACTGTAGAGAGTGCCAGGCAGAGAATTACAGTGTGATTATGTGCTGGCAGCGTCTGGCTCATACGAAGATAAGGTCATCAGAGACAACCTCTTAGAGGAGGTCACATTTAAACTGATGCTTGAAGAGTAAGGTGTATGGTATGTCTTAAGATGGAAAGAAAATATCCAAGCCCTGGAACCTGGTAAACGTGCCGAGTGGGAGAGAGAGAGA
Organism: Alexandromys fortis; assembly: GCF_014885135.2. Classification (NCBI taxonomy): domain Eukaryota; kingdom Metazoa; phylum Chordata; class Mammalia; order Rodentia; family Cricetidae; genus Alexandromys; species Alexandromys fortis. The sequence goes on along the minus strand of NW_026067893.1, from coordinate 7,453,033 downwards.
GAGAGAGAGAGAGAGAGAGAGAGAGAGAGAGAGAGAAACAGATAAGTTTGAGCTCTAAAGTGAGCAGTAAAAAAAAATCATAGCCTGCTTGTTCTCTTAGGAGACAAATAGAACAGAATGAGATGACAGCGCAGGCAGGCAGTGTTATTTAAATGTGGCGGTAGGATGGCTGGGCGTCAGTTGTCATCGCCAAGCTTGAACGTTCGAATCTTGTTCCCACTTGTGGGAAGACATTTTTAAACTGGAGAGTGATTTTCAAAGCCCCACTAGATTCTCTGAGCAAAAATGGACCTGAAGATTTTATAGGGTTAATAAGAAAAGTAGGAAGGGCCGGAGTTTAGGATCCAGTTTTGCTTGAAAAATGAAAGACGTACAACTTTTGGCATGTTCGCTTTGAGTTGTTGAGCTGTGACAGGTGAGAGCTCAGCAGAAAGTCTTGGCAGGTGGATACAGAGAAGAGATACCCAAGGAGCCTCTGCACATGGCTTCTCAGAAGACGGCAGAGGTGGAGTGGGAGTCCAAAGGGGAAATTTAGAAGTTCTAAAGACCAGCAGGAGACTCTTCCCCTCTGAGCATCCTAGGGTCCACATCAGGAACATGCATTTGGGGTTGTAGATGCCAAGCAGCAGGAAAGCCATATGTAACCTGGTAGTGTCTAGAAGTCAGGAAGTGGAAATGATCAGTTTGGAAAATTTTTTTGTGATTGTGTGAAAACAAGCTAAGTTACTTTGGGAGTAGAAAAAGAGTAAAGAATAAAATCATGATGACTATAAAATTTTATTTAAAAGTAAAGTATTTTAGCTGGCTGTGGTGGAACATCATTTGTTCCCAGCACTTGGGAAGCTGAAGCAGGCAATTCTCTTGAGTTTTAGGCTAGCCTGGTCTACATAGCAAGTTCCAGGCCAGCCAAGGTTACATAGTAAGGCCCTGTCGTCTAAGAAAAATAAAATAACTGAGTGTTGGTGGAGCACACCTTTAATCCCAGCACTTGGAAGGCAGAGGCAAACGGATCTCTTTGAGTTCGAGGCCATCCTGGTCTACAGAGCAGGTTCCAGGACAGGATCCAAAGCTACACAGAGACACCCTGTCTCGAAACCAAAAAAAGAAGGGAGGGAGGGAGGAGATAACAAAAAGGAGTAAAGATGGTTAATAATTGAGCTTGTCTAAATGGTAATGTTGTCAACACTAGAGAAATAAAGAGAAGACAGGAAGAAAAGTGAGACAAAATAAAATCGCTTTTGGATTTTGTCTTCTGAGACTGAGTTGTAAGTGACAGGAGAGTAGAAAAGAGGGGGGGCTGGGCAGGAAGAAGGGGTCAAAAGAGGCTTCTGAGGGGGTCTGGGGGGGGCTGGGCAGGAAGAAGGGGTCAAAAGAGGCTTCTGAGGGGGTCGGGGGGGAGGCTGGGCAGGAAGAAGGGGTCAAAAGAGCAAAACCCAATTCTGTTCATATGTTACTCTGCCACAGGCCATTAGAAATAGCAGAACGGAGAAGGAGGGGTACCTGGTCAGAGATGAAGATGACCTCGCAAAATAATACCAGAGAGAGTATAAAATGTTTTCACAGGGAGACATAAAGTAAGGCAGGATGCAACAGAAGCCTGAGCTCGGGGCACGAACCACATTGGAGGAAGGTGGGAGAAGAGAACTTAGACTAGGAGGAAAGGGAGCCAGGCAGGAGTCAGCACAGCATCCTGGGCCTGGGGACAGACTCTAGGGAGGAGGAGGGAGCCCCGGAAGGTCAACAGTGAGCTCGACGCCAGCTGTAACAGCTGGGCTTGGGAGTTAGAGGAAGGCCAAAGCCAGGCAACTATTTGCTTGTATTTTTTTTTTTCCATTTTAGATGTTCTTATATTTGAATATGTCAAAAGAGATATTAGAAATCTTTTTATTGATATCTTTTCATTATAAGATAAGAAATAGCTGTGTTTCTTTAGTAGCATTTTTACCTTTGGGGTCATCTGCCCATCTTCTCCCAGCGATATGACTGGCAGTTGCTGACTCACAGGAACTAGGCGAAGTACCCTCACCACATCATCAGCGAAGATGACAGCCCTTGTTTTTGCTCTCAGTACCCTGCTCTGGAAGGAGGCTGAACTAATAAACTGTTGTGTGCGCTGATAAATTTCAGGCTGTTTGCAAAGCTGGAATCAACAACACATGGGCTGCTTGCTGGGACCCAATTGCCAGGTTAAAGAATTGTTTGACTCAGATCTCTCGCACTGTTTCCACTTAGGTCTTGGCATGGTCACACCTATTAATGACCTTCCTGGTGCAGATACATCCTCCTATGTGAAGGGAGAGAAACTCACTCGTTGCAAACTGGCCAGCCTGTACAGACTCACAGACTTGTTCGGATGGGCACACCTGGCAAATACATACATCTCAGTGAGTACTTTTGGTTCCTTTTTCTGAAATGCCAGCTAGATGCTAACTGTGATCTCTCATCTTCAGACTTAATGATCAGGTAACCCTTAACTCCAAGGAAGAAACTAATCCCCAGCTTTCTCTTCCCTTCCTCTCACCTGTGGAGTTCCCTCGCGGTCCAGCTGTAGAGCCTGCCCCAGAAGTGCAGAGCATCTCTTTCCAGGGTCTGTAGCTGAGCCTCCATGGCACTAAGAAGCCCTTGGGGCAGGGAAAGCGGAGGACAGGAAGGGTCCCTCCCTGGTGTTTGTAATCTTTAAGTACACTTTTCCTTATTTGCATACAGACAAGAACTGGCAGTCAGGAACCACAAGTGAGAGAGCATTAGATCCTTGTTTCCTAAGCCTGAGCCAGAAGTGACGTGAGAGTAAAAGAGAGGCTTCTGAAGGGGGAGGGCGCGACAACAACCACTAGGCAGGAAGGAGGAGGAGAAAGAGAGCAATGAAACCTATACTTCGTAAACTAATAGACCAATGGATGAATAAATGAATGAAGGCACTTTTCCTGTCCGCTGCCATCTGTTTTTACTTTGCCACACTTGGATGAATGGCACTGTTGGAATAGAAACCACTGAGCTACCGTGATGGAAACAGTAGACGGCTTCTCCGCAGGCCACCCCAGGCTTGTTTCTTCCAGTCGTTCTTGGTTTCCCCACATCAGCTCTTACCCTGACTCCTTCGCAGGAGGAGCCTTTCCCTCCCGACCCCTGTGCATTGGAAACCTAATCGTAGCCATGCTCATGCTGTGGTACAGGTGCCACAGAGTAAGTCCTGTGTTTTCTTTCTTCCAGGTGCGAATCAGTAAGGAGCAAGACCACATTATCATCATTCCCAGAGGCCTCTCTTTTTCTGAAGCTACAGCCTCTACTCTGGTATTGTTCTCATTCCTCCGTTACTTTTTCTGGATACCCTTGTTTTTAATATAAATTTCAGAATCGAAGAAAAATCAGATGATTGAGAACATTAACAGACTGAGTTAGAATTACCTTACCTGACTTTCCTTTTCTGAGACAGCAGTTTCACTAGGTAGTCCTGGTTGACCTCAAACTCACAGAACCCTGCCTGCCAAGTGTGGGATTAAAGGTGTATACCACCACACCTGGCCCTACTTGTATTTTAAATACTGTCTGACTTGTATACATACAAAAAAAATTTCCAAAAAAGGTCAAAATATAGTCCACAGGTCGATTTAAACAGTTTAGTTGGTGTGAGGATGGCCTCTACCCTGCATTCCCTTTTCTCTGTGATTGCATGGCCAGCTGCTGCCGCGGGCCTCGAAAACAACTGGAATCATGCTAGTCCCGGTGCTGCAGTGTAAACAAATGGCCATTTCCAGCCAGTTACAGCAAATGCTAGACTTTGTCCAAACCTCCATGTCCTGGAATCTGTGCTTCTTGCTATCTAAATGTTAACTTTTATTACATAGTACTTGTTTTAGAAATAAAATTTTAAAGAAACAAATCTGTATGCTTTCTTTTACAAATTGTTTCTGGCTGCCTTTGCTCTGTGTGACGAGTTCAGTTGTTGAAGTGGAGGACCCATAACATCTAAAACACTGTCTGGACAAACTTGCCACACCCTGGGTCAGCTGTGGGATATAGATGAGATTTTGTATAAATATATCAATTAAATATATTTCTGATTTTTCCAGGTGAAAGTCAATATAATAGGAGAAGTGGTTGACCAGGGAAGTACTAATTTGAAAATTGACCATACAGGATTCAGCCCCCATGCTGCAATCTATTCAACACGTCCTGATGTGAAGTGTGTGATACACATTCACACCCTTGCTACTGCAGCTGTAAGTCAGCCATGTGCTCAAGCAGAATGACTATAGAAAGCACTGTTTTCACAGTTTTCCCAGCATGGTGCTTCCCAGTGTGTCTTCTGTCACCCTGCTAGCTCCTGTACATTTCCAAAGCAACAGGTTCTTGAACCAAATGCTACTGCTCTAGGAAACACTTGCAGAAATAAGTGTGGGTTTAAAAACTAAGCAGTTTAGGGCTGGAGAGATGGTTCAGCAGTTAAGAGCACTGGCTGCTCTTCCAGAGGACCTGGGTTTTGTTCCCAGCACACATGGCAGCTCACCACTGTCTGTAACTCTAGCTTCAGGAGTTCTGACACCTTCATATAGATACACATGCCAGCAAAACACCTGTGCATGTAAAACAAAATAAATAATAAAAACCTTAAAACTCAGCAGTTTAATAATTGGGTCAGTGCGGATTTGAGGAGAGAATATCTTCCACAATATTTGACATGCATTTGAATTAGTGTTCTGTCCCTTCAACTCACCCCCTTCTCTTTCTAGAAGTTAAGAATTAGAGTGGGAGGTGGGCTGCACTGTAGTGGCAAGTACTGCATCACCCAGTGCTTTGCTTCCTGAGCTCCTAAAGAACCATGTTCCAATCTGTGCACAATAACTAAATGTGTAATCTTGGATCCAATCAATAGGTGTCCTCCATGAAGTGTGGGATCCTTCCAATTTCCCAAGAGTCTCTTATCCTGGGAGATGTAGCCTATTATGACTACCAGGGGTCCCTTGATGAAGAAGAGGAAAGAATTGAACTTCAGAAAGTTTTAGGTCCCAGCTGTAAGGTATGTAGTAGTCTGTATCCCAGGGGCTTTTGTTGTTACCGCTGCTGCTCTTTGTCAAGCACCGTGAGCCGTGCAGTTCAAGGTGTGCTCTGGGCCTCTGCTTTAGGTGCTGGTACTCAGGAACCATGGCGTGGTGGCACTTGGAGAGACCCTTGAGGAGGCTTTCCATTACATTTTCAATGTGCAGATGGCCTGTGAAATTCAGGTAGGAGACAGTCATTTCCTTTTATTGCTTTACATTTACCAGATGAGTTGAGTTTTGTGTTTATTTTCAAACCCCTATTGACCAGTGGCTTCTATAGAAATTCTCCTCTATTTTGATAACGAAGCTTGTCAACTCAGTTATCCTTTGAAGTAAAAAAAAAAAAAAAAGAAAAAAAAGGAAAAGAAATTAAAATTCACATGCCCACAATCTTAGAGCCTGGCAAACATCATTTTGCCTACGGTCTTACTTTGTTTCCCCTCTAGTGATGGTGCTGGCTAAGTAACAGAGGTGCCTGCAAATCAAGAGCTGGGTTATGAACTCATGCGGTTAGCAGCCATCTAACCTCTGTGTTACAATAGCACACTGGATGTTTATTGCCCGCTTTCCTCAGAGATGCTGAGCATATGCAGAAGCTCTAATATCCCTCTTAAAGTCAAGCAGACTCACATAAAGTAAATAACAGTCAACACCTGTTTCTGCTAACTTGAGGAGACACAATCTCTCTGTGTAGCCGATACTAGCCTCAAACTTGACATCCTCCTGCCATAGCCTCTAAAAGTTAAAACTTCAGGAATGTGCTACCAGGCTGAGTCTTTGCCTACTATCTCTAAGTCATCTTGTCCAACCTCTTTGCATTAAGGTCCTTCTCAAATGGGCTGTAAAAAGCTCAACGAAGATAATGAGCGTTCCCTCTGATTAACTGTCCTTAAGTGTGAGCTGCAGTATCTCCATATTCCTTCTCAAAAGCTTCAACAAAAGCTGTAGCTAGATAGCCGTGGGAAAGTTTGCAAGTTAAAATTTAGCAAGCGAGCCCAGTTACTTGAAATCTGTTAAACGTGTGGCTCCCAATGCTCTTCCCAGCTGAAGTATGGGGTCCCGGCAGGATTGTTCCAGGTGGACGGGAAAAGCTCTGCTGCTGCCTGCACAAGAGCGTGAGCGTGGCTCTTACTTGTTAGTAGCAGCTGATGCATCTTGTGAGCTGTTGCCCAGATGCAATTGTGGCTTTTGGACAGTAAGATCCTTGTCACTGTCTTCAGTTTCCATATCTGTGTTTCACCACTGATTACAGGTGCGGGCCATAGCAGGAGCAGGGGGAGTAGACAATCTGCTCGTACTGGATCTTCAGAAGTATAAAGCTTCCACCCATGGTGTAGCCACGTCTGGAGGAGGTGGTGTAAATATGGGTTCCCATCAGAAGTGGAAGACTGGCGAGATTGAGTTTGAAGGACTCATGAGGACCCTAGACAATTTGGTAGGTGAAATTTGAGCCTAGACTTGAGTTTCAGGTCTGAATTCAAGAACAATGGATTCCATCTCCCTTGGTTTAGGACATACTTCTCACTTCTTCAGGACCAGAGCCAGAGGCTACAAAGGCACTGCAGTGTAATTTCAGAATCAGGCAGTGAGATACATAGATATTTCCCTTTCCCCCATGAACATGCTGTGATTAATTATAGTCACCACATTATAGAATATATTCCCTTTTTAAAAATTCTTTGTGTGTCTGTTTTTTACCTGCATGCATGTCTGTGTGTGATGTGTATGCCTGGTGCCTGTAGAGGTCAGAAGAGAGCCCTTCTAACTGGTTAGAGTTAGAGTTGTGAGCTATAACCTGTGGGTGCTGAGAATGGAACCTGTGTCCTCTGGAAGAGCAGCCAGGCTCTTGACCACTGAGGCATCTTTCCAGCCCCTACAGCATACTCTTGAATTGAATCCTTCTACATGATTAAAGGTTGTAATTTTGAACCACTGTCCTATCCTCTGGTAACCACCACTTAATTGCTTCTATGAACTCAACTTTTTTAGATTGCAAATGTAGGTGTGTCCATATGGTATTTGTTTTTTGATGTCTGAGTTACTTCAGTTACCATAATGTCCTCTAAGTTCAAATTGCCACCAATGCCAAAATTTCCCTTCCTTTAGCAGGCTGTGTAGCTTTCCACTATGCCTAGTCCACGGTTTCCTTTCTTTTACCCTACATTTTATGTGTGGTTTTGTTTGTTGTTAAAAGGAGCTCAGGTAAAGTTTTATTAAAGGAAAACTTTTCTGGTTTACTTTTCACCAGTCTGTTCTGGCATGCTAATATTATTAAAATAATATCATAATCACGCGATAGCCAGTGTGCATATTCTGTAGTATTTTCCACACGCTGTGCCCAATTCAATGCTATTGCCACTGTAGTGACAGACAAAAGTTTTAGCCAACATGGCATAGCATTTTATTTCAGATTTCCTCAAAGCTGGGCAGGTTGTTGGTGAGGATAACCAATTTTGCTTTGCCCTATCTGGTCGTCTTTAAAGTCTGTTTGTATCCCAGCATGTACTTAACTACTTCTTCTTTTTTTTTTTTTTTTTTTTTTTTTGTTTTTCGAGACAGGGTTTCTCTGTGGTTTTGGAGCCTGTCCTGGAACTAGCTCTTGTAGACCAGGCTGGTCTCGAACTCACAGAGATCCGTCTGCCTCTGCCTCCCGAGTGCTGGGATTAAAGGCGTGCGCCACCATCGCCCGGCTTACTACTTCTTATAACAAGTTGGAGTCTAAAGTTGATAGGCTCCAGAGATTTTCTCTTCGTCTTGAGGCCACCATTTTCCTGCCTTAGGTGTGGGACAGCCCCCAACCAAGATCAGTCACCAAGATGGCCGGAGAGTGAGAAAGGCTGATGTGTGTTTTATTGAGACATAAATGAATTTACAAAGCTCAAAAGTTTATAGAAGTTCACACAACAGAAGACTGTCCCTTTCCAAAGCAAACCCCTGTTAGTAAACTTGCTCACCACATTTTCTTCATCCATTCATCTATTGGCAGGCGGGTTGATTCCCTCTCTTAGTTACTGTGACTAATTCTGCAATGACAGCGGGAGTGCAGGGATCCTCATGTGCTGATTTACTTCCTGCATCACGTAGTGAGGTGCCTGGGCCATGTAGCTATTCTATTTGTACTATGATGAGGAGCTTCCACGCCGCTTCCTTATGGATGTAGTGATTTACAGACCCACCAAACAGTACACAGCAGCGTCTGTCTCTTTCTTGTCCTCCCCCAAGACTTGTCTCTTCTGCCTGATAATAAATAGACTCTCTGACAGGTGTGGTTTCATTTGCCCTTTTCATAGACCTGTGCATTTGAGTGTCGTCTTTTGCAGAATATTTATTCAGGTCCTTTGTTTGTGTTTTAATAGGTTGTTCTTGTTACTTGGTTTATTTAGTTCCTTAGACACATTGGATATTGACCCCCTTCAAGATCCATGGTTTAGCCGGGTGGTGGTGGCGCACGCCTTTAATCCCAGCACTCGGGAGGCAGAGGCAGGTGAATCTCTGTGAGTTCGAGGCCAGCCTGGTCTACTAGAGCTAGTTCCAGGACAGGAACCAAAAGCTACAGAGAAATCCTGTCTTGAAAAATTAAAAAAAAAAAAAAAATCCATGGCTTAGCAGATGTCACCTTAGATTGTTTACCATCTTGATGGAGGATCAGGAGACAAGTTGTCTTTAGACCTACAAGCAAAGGCTCCCAGCTCTGGTTCCCTATAATCTATCTCAAAGCAGGAGTGTCTCTGAGTGTCAAGAGTAGAAGTTGGGACGCCAGCTGTAGACAGTTTCACACACATCTTCAGATGGGCGTCATCTCAGCTCCAGTGCTACATGGAGGCTATGTGCAGCTTATTCTCCCTCCTGTCTTTCAACAGGGACTCTGAACCATTTGTTTAAAGATGGAACCTCCAAGTGCTTTGTTGGAATGGGTTTGGTTGATTCAGTGTGGCATTTCCCTCCCACAGGGCTACCGAACAGGCTATGCATACAGGCATCCTCTCGTTCGAGAGAAGCCTCGGCACAAGAGTGATGTGGAGATCCCAGCAACTGTGACTGCTTTCTCCTTTGAGGATGATACTGTGCCTCTCTCTCCTCTCAAGTACATGGCACAGAGACAGCAGCGTGAGAAAACAAGATGGCTGAACTCCCCAAATACGTACATGAAAGTGAATGTGCCGGAAGAGTCTCGGAATGGGGAAACTAGTCCCAGGACCAAAATCACGGTATGCCTCCATTCTGCATAGATGCTTGCCTGATCTCATGAGTGTTAGGAAAGTAGGATGTAAAATAACACCACTGCCATTTGTCAGGTATTAAATGTAAGGCTCTGTTCTAAGCCTCGTACATGAATAATCTCACTTTCTTCTAATAAAAAATGGATTCTCTTTTTCTCCTTTTTCTAGATGAGAAAACCAAAGCTAACTGTTTCTTTATGGTTGAACCAGAGTTTGAATGACAGCAATGTCTTGAACCTTCTTCTTCCCACCACATGACACTGCTGTGTGGCTGGCATTGCCCAGGGCATTAGAACATGAGCACTTGCAACCCAAATTGTGCCATAATTGCCCAAGTCAATATACATTATATTAGGATTTTTTTTTAAGCATGACCTTGTAGATGGAGGTTGAGTTATTTTATCTGTTTTAAACTTTTTGGTTTAGATTTGACTTGTCTTACTATGTATCCCTGGCTGGCTGAACTCACAGAGACCTGCCCCACCTCTGCCTTCTGAGTACTGGGACGGTTTGCACCCCAGCCCCAGCTCCACCAAATACTCCTTAGCTACTGAAAATTAGTTCAGCCTTCATATAAGTAAATAACACTCTATATGGAATTATCTAATTCAGTTATCTCCAGGAAAGAGACATAATTAAACTCACAAGTTTCCCAGAATTCATTTCATAATCAGAGTTGCCAGTCAGCCACCACTGATCTTACTTAGCCTTCTCTCGGGGTTAGATAGAGTGTAGAGTGAGCTAGAGGAATTCCAGAAGGTTCTCTAAACACTGTGGTTCCCATGGTGCTACATGCTTCCGATTATTCACCAAAGCATCCTGATTTAAGTCTTATCCTAATTTCAGCCAAAACTCAAAGACAAAAATCTTTAAAAAAAAAAATGTACCTTAAAGACAATCATTGAGTCTTTCTATGACTTCTTGGCTGTTGTCACATAGTAAGTTTCATTTCAAGAGACAGAACTCCAGATGCCAGTTAATGAATAGTCATGCTATCTGTCTGTCTGGGGTAGTTTCCGCATCCTGTTTTCAGCTGTCAGAGGGGAGAGCTTTAGTTAGAAATATGATTAATTACTCATGTGCACTGTAATGGCGTCTGCTTACTCTAAAGTGAGATAGGAGCTGGCCACCAAGACACAACTCAGTAACCATGCCCCCTCAGGACCACTCGGCCACTCAGTGTCTGACCGTTCTTTAATGTGGAGCTTCACTCTAGAAATGGTTTTTTCTTTATTCTTTAGTGGATGAAAGCAGAGGACTCCTCTAAAGTTAGCAGTGGAACACCTATCAAAATTGAAGATCCCAATCAGTTTGTTCCTTTAAACACAAACCCAACTGAGGTGCTAGAAAAGAGAAATAAGGTAAGACATGGCTCTTATATCTTTATCCTGTTTAGGTTAAATCACTAAGGATGGAATCTGGTCACAAGCTTAGGGATTGAAAATCTAAGAATTCAATTGATTAATTTTAGCTTGATCAGATACCTACCTCCAGCCCTGTGCTAGTCATCCGTGAACAGGCTCTGAGAAAGAAATAGTCCACCTGTTTTTGCTGTAAAGTCCTTTATATCAGTGGGAAGTACAATTCTCTCACAGCATAAGACAGTGGGAAACTGAAAACCAAGAGAGTGGAGATTAGTAATAGCTAGTGTTCAGGTGGTGAAAAGAGGCCTTACTTCATGGAGGTGAAGATTTAAGAGACTCTTACTTGGGAATGTCAAACAGTAACCTTAAAGAAAAGAAAAGGCAAAGATCGTCTGCATGGTGACCCCAAGAACTTATTATTTCCGCTCAGATTCGGGAGCAGAACCGCTACGACCTGAAAACTGCAGGACCACAGTCTCAGCTGCTCGCGGGAATTGTTGTGGACAAGCCTCCTTCTGTAAGTGGGAGGCAGTGTATGTTGGGTTTTGATCTGCCACATAGATTCTTTGCTTTTTTTTTTTTTTAACTGAGGTTGCTGTAAGTAAAAATTTAAAAGTCAAAAGAATCTATATAACTTAAAATGCTACCACCCATCCCCAGTTTCCAGAGGCGGAGACTGACTGTTGCTTTAATTGCTCCATGCATTTGCCTTCATGTGTTTAATTAGCTTCTTTCTGAGCCAGGCCCACACCTGTAATCCCAGCTGTGGAGGACAAGAAAGGAGGGATGCAAATGTGGGGACAGCCTGGGCAGCACAGCATGACACCCATCTAAGAAACACTTTATCTGCTTTTCCTTGCCTTATTAGTTTTAAACCTTGACTCATTTTATCAGTTTATCAAATACTATTTATTTCTCACTCAAAGAGAAAAGGTACTGCCATTTATATTGTAGGAATTTATAAATTATGATTTCTAATTTTAGAGATTGGAAAATATGGGGGAAAGTTCATGTTAAAGAAAAGAACAATGATGACCCTTTTCTGAATGAACATTTAGTTCAGCCTGTCTACAAAATGCTTCCAATCCTTCCCACATCCCCCTAGGAGGTGTGTCATATTTGATTTTTGTTTGTTTCTTAATAAATCAGCTGTAACTGTAGGTTTCTCTCCCACCCACCAGTTCCCAAATAATCACTCTGAGGCTTAATATTAATTACAAACTGTTTAGCCTATTAGCTCAGGCTTATTATTAACTAGCTGTTACAACTCAAATTAACCCATTTCTGTTATCCTGTATTTTACCACGAGGCTCGTGACTTGTTATCTCACATCTTGCTTCTCTGGTGGCTACTGGTGTTCCCCAACTAAGCCTTCTTTCTCCCTGTATTCAGTTTAGCTTTCCCACCTGGGTGTATTCTGCCCTACCATTGGCCAAAGCAGTCTGTATTAGAATAAAACATATTCACAGCTTACAGAAGGGCATCCCACCTCAATCATCTTTCAGGGTTTATCTTACTGTGTTTGCTACTGACCACATGGGTCTTCCATAGCACATTTCTTTCCTTTCTCACACAGCTCCCAGCCGTAAGTTAATAACTGCTCTTCTTTCACGTCAGGGTACATTGCCACAGCTCTCCCCAGACCTTTTCGTTAACCCTCAAAACCACACACAAGAGATTACAAATAAATAACCTTAGTGATGTAGCTCAAAATGAAAATAAGACAACTCCAAATTTAGTAAGAGAAAAGAATAAAGATTGGAATGGGAACTGTACATAGCTGCTAGAGGCCATGCTAAATAAATGAGAAAGAAGACCCAAATAATGAAATTAGAGCTGAAAAGTGGGATATCAAAATTCAGAAAATCATTAAGGAATACTCTGAAAAAATATATTTTAATAAGTTGTTAAATCTAAAACAAATTGATAAATTTCTATATACCTATGGCTTACCAAAATTGGGCCAAGAGGTTTAAAAAACAAAGCAAAACCTCAACAGGTCAATAACAAGAAACTGTTAAAGTCGTGTTCCTTTGCGACACGAGGAAGGAGTGGGACCACACTTAGGGTTCTGGAGTCTTTAATAAATTGCACACAAGCAGGGTCACCAGTCAACCAGGGCTGCAGGACGAGGACTCAGGAGGGGCAGAAGCGGGGTTTCTAAGCACAAAACTGTAACCGCACCTGTGCTAAGTTACAGTTAGGTTTTTCACCAATCAGGATTCAGGAGTAGAGGCTTTCATTATATGTTCCATCATTGTTAACCAACACAGAATGCCCAAGTGGTTAGATTCATCTGTTCTTCTTGTTGTTAGGGACAGGCGTTATGTTTTAGGGATTGTTGCCTAGAGGGAAAGTTGGTTAGCTTCTGGACAGTCCCCACAGGAACATGGAATTTGTTTTACCCTACAGGTAAAATGGAGTCTGAAGTCAAAATGGCTGTGCTTAGGTCAAGGTGCTTTTGCTTGCTCTCTTCAAAACAAAGCAGTAACAGTTTCTCAACAAAGAAAGTTCTTGTACTGGACAGAGTCACTATTGAATTCTGTCATACTTTTGAAGAACAGTTGTAGGAGGAGGCCACTAGTTAGTTCCGGCCGCTTAGCCCCAAAATAATCACACAGAAACCGTATTATTTAAAACATTGCTTGGCCCATTAGCTCTAGTTTCTTATTAGCTAACTCTTACATCTTAATTTAACCCATCTCCATTGATCTGTGTATAGCCATGAGGGTGTGTCTTACCTGATAAAGTTCCAGCATCTGTCTCCAGCAGGGTGACATGGCTTCTCTCTGACTCCGCCTTTCTCCCAGCATACAGCCTAGCTTTCCCCACCTAGTTCTGTTCTTCCCTGCCATAGGCTCAAAGCAGTTCTTTATTCATTTACCAATAAAAGCAACACATAGACAGAAGGACCTCCTACAAACAATACCATTGTTCCTTACACTACTAGCTCATAAAATAGGAAAGGAACACTTTTACTCATTCTACATAAGCAATGCCACCTTGATTCCAAAATACAGTGGGGGAAAACTGTAGGCCAATTTTCTTAATGAACATAGATGCAGAAATCCTCAATAAAGTACTTGCAGATCAAATTCAAGAACACATTGGAAAGATCACACACCATGTTCAAGTTGGTTTCATTCCAGGAATGCAAGGATGGTTCAACATCTGCAGATCAATAGACACACAGCACATAAATAAAAACAAAGACAAATCACATGCTCATTACAATAGGTGCAAAAACAGCCTTAGACAGAATTCAGCATACTTCCATGATAAAAATCCTCAAGAAGCTGGCACATGCCTTTAATCCCAGCACTTGGGAGGCAAGAGCAGGTGGATCTCTGGGTTCGAGGGCAGTCTAGTCTACAGCCAGGAGACAGAGACAGGCAGAGCTCTGTGAGTTTTAGGTCAGGCTCCAAAGTTAGAGAACCCTGTCTCCAAAAACAAAACAGAAAAATGCAAAAAAAGCTCAAATTCACTTGGAAGTACAGAAGACCCCAAATAGCCCAGTAACCCTGAGTGAGCCCTTACACACACACACAGAAGACGGAAACTAGATCTCTGCCCTCATCTTGTACAAAGTCACATCAGAATGGATCAGAGGCCTGGCAGTAAGCTCTGAAACTTTGGGACTTATCAAACTTATTAAATTCTAACTTATTAAAATGGCTTTTTGGCAAAATTCCATCAGGTGAGGAACTTTCGTATCATGAATAGAATTCCAATGCTCCTCTGGACTTCCCCATAGACATGATCATGCTCACACCACAGTGTTCTGGCTTATCCCCTCCCCAGCACTGGTCCTTTCCTGTCCTTTTCCCAAATAGCCACCTTCCTGTTTTCATGATCCCTTTGCATTCCAGACTTAATGTATGAGAGGTAATCTGTTGATGTGCATACTTTTGGATCTGTTGTATTTTCACTTAACATGATCTCCAGTTGCAACCATTTTCCTGCAATAGTCTGATTTTGTTGTTCCTTGTGGCTGTATAATAATACTCTTTGTGTATATGTACATTTTGTTTGTCCACTCATCTGTTCCCATGTATCTCTGTTATATATTGACTGACCGCTTCAGATATATACCCAGGAATCGTATAGTTGGATCATATAGTAGTTCTGTTTGTAATCTGATAAGAGTATTTTAAAAGTTAAAAATCATACTGCTTTGTCATTTCTTACAATTGCTATGAAGTCAATAACCACAAACATCTATGTGGGTACATAACGTGTGTGTGTGTGTGTGTGTGTGTGTGTGTGTATGTGTGTGTGTGTGTGTGTGTGTGTAAATAAAGAGATAAAGGTATGAAAGATGTTAAAGCACTTGATAATGAATCTAAGTTGTTGGGGCTTTTTTCTTTGTAAGACCATGCAGTTCAACGATGATGATGAGGGCCCCCCAGCTCCTCCTAACCCGTTCAGTCATCTCACGGAAGGAGAACTTGAAGAATATACGAAGACAATCGAAAGGAAGCAGCGAGGCCTAGACGGTCAGTTCCTCTTGAGTTAGGTCTGGGATCACCATGCTGACAACATAGAGCACCCAAGCTGGTGACAGAGGCAGTCAGAGCTTTTGCATTCTGTTCAGCTCATCCACTCTAGTCCTTTCCAGGTCCAGGTGAGGCTGACATGCAGAAAGCCACCCCTACTTGCTAAGACAGAGAAACTGTTATTCTCAGAAAGCAATCTGAACGTGGGCTATGTCATCTTAAATTTATAGCACCAAGGCCCAGATGAATGCAGGATTTCCAGAGTAAATACAGGTTTTGCTTTGAACATTGTGTGGTGTGTGGATTGTCAATCACAGATTCTCAACTATTTGATTTTAATGCTTTGTTAAATGTCTGTTCCTGGTATCAGGGTGCCAATATAGTCATTTCAAAATCACCATTTAGCATTAACTGCTAGGAATTTGAAGTTACTTCCCTGCATAGGTGCTCTGATACACTGAGTTTCCCTGACTCTGGGTGGTTAAGAACTGGTTGTGAAGAACAAGTATGGAGGCTTATGTCTGTAATCCCAGCACCAGAGGCTAGCCTAGGCTCATTCAGGAGATCTTGTCTCAAAACAGTAAATAAATAAATTATTAGTGAAAAATTCCTATCAGTTGAGTCCTACCTAGCTCTTCTTTGCTCTAGAGTGAGATGCTGATCTTAGCAGGGTTTCACAGGACTGGGTCTTTAAGCCACCTGAAAAATAGGCAATGAATTATGTATAAAGACATCTAGGCAAGCAGAATTTAGGGTGGAAAATTAGAAGTCTCTGATCCAGTAAGAACCTCTGCATTGGCTCATCTACAGTGCCCTGTTAGCATTTCTACCAAAGCAAAACAGAAACCAATAATAAAAGAATTGTCTGTGTGACCGAGTTCTAGGACAGCCAGGGCTGCAGCGGATGGGGGGGAAGGTTAAGTACCATGGTGTTACCTGCTAGCTAATGGCTAATGATATCTGGACTATCCAAGAAACCATTTTATCAGTTATTCACTTGATCACAAAAGCAACTTGCCCTGCTCATTAATGTACTTACAGCAAATTTTTCTAAGTGCCATATTTAACTTGTTTGTTCTAACATAAGATGCAAAAATTTGAAAACATTTTTTTTATATTTTATAAATGTTATTTAATCTTTTATTTTTGAAAGCCTAAAGATGCCAGGTAACAAACATACTCTAGACATTACTTTTTATATATAACTTTGTAAGTAATTTCATTTCCATTCCTGCATTAGATCACTAATACTGCTCTAACAGGAATCACTGGCTGGAGATTATTAGAAACTCTGCGAGCCATCCTGCCTCATTAACGCAGCACCGCTGCTGAGGCTGTCTTACCTTTTCATCTGGCTTTGGAGATTTTGGTGTCCTGTACTAGCAAAAGCTAAATGCATATATACATATATATATTCTTTATCTGGGCTGCTTCTTTCAACCAAGTATGAACAGTTACAATTCATGGGCCAAAAGTTTTAACACATTAATCTCAGAATCATAATTACTGACATGTGGGATAGCTCTTAGCATGCTCAGCTCATTGCTGATGAACTTGCCGCCTCTGTGAGCGGGCGTTGGATGTGCGCACTAACCTCTCTGCAGCCTTACGCTTCCTTGTTTTGTTTGCATGGCTTCTAACTGACGATCTCATTCAACAGACGCTGAGCAGGAGTCACTCTCAGATGACGCTGCATCTCTTTCACAAATTCAGTCTCAAACTCAATCACCGCAAAATGTCCCTGAACAATTAGAAGGTATTCAGTGTCATTTCCCATAGCCTTCGCATCGTAAGAGTCTTGTCGGTTGTGCCCATGTAAAAAAATCAAATGCTTGTTCACAGTAATTTTGTCAGAGTGTTACCGAATTCTCCCCAAAATGTCACACGTTTATGAAATGGGATGCTGCTTTTAATCATCATTTATTTGGTCACTTCTCCCTGGCCTGGGCTAATCCATAATTTTTAATTTTTAAGAATTTGTGGAATTAAAATTGACTTGCCATGTCATACATCTTCTAATCAGCAGCATGAAGTTCTGTACAGTTTTAAATGCCAAATGACCTTCACACTCTGTCTTGTCTTCATTTGTAATGATTTGTTTTACAGTGGAATGACATGATCTCACTACAGTTATCTCTGACTCTTTTAATGCCTGTGTTCTCTTCCTCTTAGCTTCATGCTAATCGATACGTAGGTTATTAATCTGTTCTCATTAAAATTAAAGCAGTACCTCAATACACTACTAAAACTTCTCAGTTTTGAGAACTAAACACAAATGTTGACTGTGTGAGTAACAAGTCCCCCCAAACCTCCTCCTTTTGTAGAAAACCACGAGCTATTTTCCAAGAGCTTCACCTGCATTGACGCGCCTGTCATGATAGTGAACGGCAAGGATGAGGTGCACGATGCTGAGGATGAGCTCGCTCAGCGGGTCAGTAGGCTGACCACAAGCACGACCATCGAGAGCATCGAGATCACCATTAAGTCTCCAGAAAGAACTGAAGAGGTCCTGTCACCTGATGGTTCGCCTTCAAAGTCACCATCCAAGAAAAAGAAGAAATTTCGCACACCTTCTTTTCTCAAAAAGAGCAAAAAAAAGGAGAAAGTTGAGGCCTAAGTAGTCTTTTGTAATTTGAATATTACAATGTGACATTGCACAATTACGTACCACATTTTAGTTCATTGTTACTACACAGTGGTAGGTCGGATTGGGGGTGTGGAGCAAACTGGACTTTCAAAACTGGAAAGAGGTTTTACTAAAAGAAAAACATTATGGAAAACTTTTAAATTCATCTCTTTTTATATGTCCAAAATGGCTTTGAAATTTTTAAACAGTTGCTAGTTTTACTCAGCTCTGCCCTCATGAAGTATTGTTGTTGGTCACTGACAGACAGAGTCTGTTACTTCAGGCCTTCTCCTTCGTACCTGTTGGGAAGAAATTGCCAGTGAACAAGTGGGGATGTTTACCTCTCACCAGCTGCTTCACTTGCTAATCAGACTGGAGTTTTATCTTGGTTGTTGCCTATACCTGTGGGTCCCCATTGTTCCAGTGGGCGCTAGTGGGATGCTTTGGAAGCTGCCACAGCAGGAATCTGGAGCATTAGTATACACTGGCACATCATTTTTTAAATATTTTAAGAAAAGATTTGTTCAGAATTTTATTCATAGTATGAAATTCCCTAACCTGAAGTAACTGTTTGCCAAAAAAAGTCATTTTAATAAACTATAATTTTTGAAGAACTTCCTTTTTTATTAGTTAGAAAAGCCCCTTATTTTTCATAGAGGGGATTTTGTACACATAACATGAGTTATTTAGTTTAACTCTAGCAAAAACAATTTTTGTATGTTGAAACGTTTGTATACCTTCAGTACAAGGTGTCATGAGCATCTAGCCAATCAGTTAGCAGTAGAGCATACCTGAGGCTTCTTGGTACCGAGTACAGTTCAGGAGGCCAGGGACATGGCGTCCAAAGGGCATCCAAAGTCTAGATTCACATCTGAACCATATAATGTATTTTCTCTTAGTATTGCTGAAGGTGCAGAGTGTCGCGTAAGGTAACCAAATGGAAAGGAGGAAAGGGGAAGGACAGGAAGGAAGGTCTGTTTGGTAATGATGTGTATCCACAGGGAAGCGTATAGTTTGATTTACTGAAAACAAGTCCCAGGTTTTCTCAAATTCTGTTTCTCTGCCAAAAATCAATGTCTTGGTTGATGTTTGAAGCGTACATATGTAGAGGAGAGCACTGGGTCACACCAGCAGCCCTAATCCAGCAGCGGGAGAACTACCACTTCATGATTTTTGCGAACTTAAAATTTTTTTAACTTTCTTTCTACTGTAAATACAAATTTAAACCTAGGTTTAATACAGTTTTCTCCATTTTCCCAAGTGATGTCACAGATCAGTGTAAATGGATGATCCGAAGTGCTCAGTGAGTAGACGTAGCGAAGGCATCGGAGGGTGAGTGGGCACGCAGACGTTCCCTGAGCACAGAGCTCTCGGCCGGACTGTGTGGTGATTCGGTGCGAACTTGAACCAGAGCCTGCCAATGTCATTTTCGATCTCACTAACTACTGGAGTCTGTTCATCTCGTGGTGGAAACTTTGAGTTGCTGGACTGTGTCTGAGGATTGTTTATGTTCCACATCTCTTTGTTGTTACAACATGTGTAGACACAGTAACCTGTGAGCTGCCCTTTCCATAACCTTTAAAGGATGCATATATATATATATATATAAATGAATGCAGTGTGCATAAATATTTTTTAAACACAGCAGTAAACTATTGCACCTTTTGCTAAGCTTCTATTTACTTGCTTTGGCATAATGAATGAGCCAGTGAACTCAGTGTCCTGTGGAGAAATGTGTAAAAGTTATCTGATATTGCTCTTAGATGTTATGCTAATTAATGTTAAATCACAAATAAACAGTATTTTAAATATATTCATTTGGTATATGAAG
Organism: Alexandromys fortis; assembly: GCF_014885135.2. Lineage (NCBI taxonomy): Eukaryota > Metazoa > Chordata > Mammalia > Rodentia > Cricetidae > Alexandromys > Alexandromys fortis. The sequence continues at coordinate 7,433,457 of NW_026067893.1, read as the reverse complement.
TTTCCATGCAGAAGTGATTTCTTAGTTTATACATTGTGTTTGCCAAGTATTATGTAAAACAGTAGATACCAAGATTGCTTTCTGAGTAAGGAGGTCTCTGATAAATCCCCTTTCAATTTAGTTTAAAACTAGTGTGTGTGTGTATATATGAATTAAAGGCACACACCTTTAATCCCAGTGCTGGGGCAAAGGCAAGTGGATATCTGAGTCCCAAGGACAGCTGAGCCTCCAATAGTGAGACCTTCTTCTGTAAAATACAAAAACAGAAAAATTTACATGTATATGTATGAAGTAACACACATATTTACATATATATGTATCTGAGTGTGTGAGTGTGTGTAGTGTGTATATGTGTATGTGTGTGTATATATGAAAAACTTCCTTTCTCCTGCAGATGCTGATAAGATAGAAGGTGTAAGCTATGTACTAGCTCAAAGCATTAAAATCGTACAAACAATAGTATAAGAAAAGGAAAGGAGTGGGGAAAAGAGAAAATTCACTATTTTTCCCCATTACAGTTTTTAATTTCCTTCTAGTTCTTACCCAATTATATATGTATTTCCTTTATATTGATAATCATAGCGTGAATATCACTTCTATCCTTTTTTTTTTTTTTTCTGCTTAAAATAGCTCACTCTAGAGACACTTGTAATCCCAGCACTTCGGAGATGCAGGCGGGGAGGCTCGGGAGTTCAGGCCTTAGCTGTATGAGGTCCTGTCTACAAAGAGAGGGAAACACTCTTGGGGGTTTTCAACCAAATCCTTCACACGAGTAATTTATTTTGAATTCTCCCTACTTTGTCCTAGAAATGGACTGCAAGAGGAAGAAACCGTGTTCATTAAAAGTTCTGGTTACTGAACTTTTACTGAAATAACCTATTACAAAAACGAAGGATTTCACAAAGAATAGAGTGATAGTCTTGGGCATAGTAACTTGTTACCTCGACTTGTAAATAACTCAGTGGTGAAAAACAATGTTTCAGATCAAAAGTCTCCTTACCTTGGTCTTACCTGAGTGAGCATAGATTAGAAAGTGGTTGCTTGTGTCTTTAAGTTAGTATTTCATTGTGTCTAGTAACATTATCTTTTTTTAATGGGCAGAAAACCCATAAAAGTAAATAAGCTGGTTTTTTAGCTTTTTTTTTTTAATTGAGCTATGTATTTTTTTTTCTGCTTCCCCTCCCCTTCTGTCCTCTCCCATGGTCCCCATGCTCCCAGGTTACTCAGGAGAGCTTATCTTTTTCTATTTCCCATGTAGATTATGATCTATGTATGCCTCTCTTAAGGTCCTCATTGTTGTGTTGGTTCTCTGGGATTGTGAATAGTAGGCTGGTTTTCTTTGCTTTATGTCTGAAGGCCACTTATGAGTGAGTACACGTGATATTTGTCTTTCTGGGTCTGGGTTACCTCACTCAATATGACATTTTCTAGAGCCATCCATTTGCCTACAAATTTCAAGATGTCGTTATTTTTTTTCTGCTGTGTAGTTCTCCATTTTGTAAATGTACCACATTTTCCTTATCCATTCTGTGGTCGAGGGACATTTAGGTTGTCTCAAGGTTCTGCTATGAACAGAGTTGAACACATGTCCTTGTGATAGGATTGAGCATCCTTTGGGTTTATACCCAAAAGTGGTATTGCTGGGTCTTGAGGAAGGTTGTTTCTTAATTTTCTGAGAAATCGCCAGACTGATTTCCAAAGCAGCTGTACCAGGTTGCACTCCCACCAGCAATACAGGAGTGTTCCCTTTACCCCACAACCTCTCCAGCATAAGTTGTCATCAGTGTTTTTGATGACATTCTTGCAGGTGTAAGATGGAATCTCAGAGTTGTTTTAATTTGCATTCTCTGATGGCTAATTCAGCCATTTGAGATTCCTCTGTTGAGAGTTCTCTATTTAGGTCTGTACCCAATTTTTTTTGTTGGATTATTTGTTCTTTTGATGACCAATATCTTGAGTTCTTTGTATATTTTGGAGATCAGCCCTCTGTCTGATGTGGGGTTGGTGAAGATCTTTTCCCATTCTATAGGCTGTCGTTTTGTCTTGTTGACCGTGTGTCCTTTGCTTTACAGAAGCTTTTTAGTTTCAGGAGGTCCCATTTATTAATTGTTTCTCTCAGTGTCTGTTCTACTGGGGTTATATTTAGGAAGTGTTCTTCTGTGCTAATATGTTCAAGTGTACTTCCCACTTTCTCTTTTGTGAGGTTTGGTGTGGCTGTTTGTTGTTGTTGTTGAGGTCTTTAATCCATTTGGACTTGAGTTTTGTGCATGACAATAGACATGGATCTATTTGCATTCTTCTACATGTTGATATCCAATTATGTCAGCACCATTTGTTGAATGTTTTCTTTTTTCCATTTGATATTTTTTGCTTCTTTATCAAAAATCAAGTGTTCATAGGTGTGTGGATTTATATCTGGGTCTTCGATTTGGTTCCATTGGTCCTCCTGTCTGTTTTTATGCCAATACCAGGATGTTTTCAGTACTTTAGCACTGTAGTAGAGTTTGAAGTCAGGGATTGTGATGCTTCCAGAAGTTCCATTACTGGATTGTTTTGGCTGTCCTGGGTTTTTTTTTTTTATATGAAGTTGAATATTGTTCTTTCAAGATCTGTGAAGAAGCCGGGCGTTGGTGGCGCACGCCTTTAATCCCAGCACTCGGGAGACAGAGGCAGGCGGATCTCGGGAGGCAGAGGCAGGCGGATCTCTGTGAGTTCGAGACCAGCCTGGTCTACAGAGCTAGTTCCAGGACAGGCTCCAAAGCCACAGAGAAACCCTGTCTCGAAAAATCAAAAAAAAAAAAAAAGATCTGTGAAGAATTTGCTGGGATTTTGATGGGCATTGCAATCGAATCTATAGATTGTTTTTGGTAAGACTGACATTTTTACTATGTTAATTCTTCCTACCCAAGAGTATGGGAGATCTTTCCACTTTCTGGTGTTGTCTTCAATTTCTTTTGTCAGAGATTTAAAGTTCTTGTCATATAAGTCTTCCACTTGTTTGGTTAGAGTTACTCTAAGATACTTTGTTATTTGTGGCTATTGTGAAGAGTGATGTTTCTTTAATTTTTTTCTCAGCCCATTTATCATCTGTTTACAAGAGGGCTACTGATTTTCTGAGTTAATCTTGTATCCCTGCTACATTACTGAAAGTGTTTATGACTTGTAGAAGTTCCTTGGTAGAATTTTTGGGGTAGCTTATGTAAACTGTCATATCATTAGCAAATAGAGTTCGACTTCTTTTCCAATTTCTATCCCCTTGATCTCCTTTTTTTGTCTTATTGCTCTAGCTAGAACCTCAAGAACTATATTGAATAGACATGGAGAGAGTAAACACCCTTGTCTTTTTCCTGATTCCAGTGGAATCGATGAGCTGTTTTTTAAACTCACATACGCAAATGATGTTGGCCAAACTATCGGTTTAAAGAGCCATTTTCTTTGTGGCCACTAGGGGGTGTGAGTAACCTAACAATCCAGTTTCTAGTTCTGGCCCTCTATACTTTTTTCTTAGACTGTAAATACAATGTTGGTTGTGAGGAACTTGGATGGCATTTCTTTTGTTACTTATTCTCGCGAGACTGTCCCTCAGCTCGTTCTTAGCAGGTCCTAGTTCGCCAAGACAGGTGGTTGTTATGCCTGCGGAAATAGAGAACACATAGACCATAAAAGGAGTGAGTGCCTGCAGATTTCGTGCTTGTGACAATGTAATAACTTCCCTTTTTTTAACTAAGGAAGTAGTTGATAATGCCTGCCCTCTTTGTGTCTCTGTATAAACCAAAGATTATGCTAAGTGCTTTTCACATATTAGTAGAAGGTATTACCCCCACTTTGCAGGAGATGAAACTGAGGTTTGCATAGATTCAGACCCCGGAATTACTAGTGCCGACGTTGTGTCTATCTCTGTGCGGCTCTCGTGTCTTCGTTCTGTTCTTACAGAGAGCCAAGTCCCATATTGGTCCAGCCACAGTGAACCAAGTTTTGTTTAACACTGACTTTTGATTTGAAAGAATTTCTCCTCCCCCGAGCACCTCAGAATGAAGAACTGGAGAAAGAGCCGTAGTGGCGGTGAGTGCAGGGAGAACTGGCTCTTGAAGGCCTTTGTCCTTTGGATTGAGGAGTCAGGAGACATTCAAAGGCAGTTTTAAAAACTGGCAGAGGTAGCTTGGTCCAGATCATAAATGTAGATTTCAAGATGAAGTGAGCTACTTCACTAAAGTGAATATTGAGATAGTCTTTCTTGGGGAGACAAAATGATGCTGGAGTTGCGAATGATTGAATTTGAAGAGGTTTTAGTAGGAAAAAAGTGGTGAGCTTGGTTTCCAGCTGGAGGCGGTACTGAATCTAATTCACAGTCAAGGGAAACTCCCTGCTTTTTAATGTTTGGCTTAGAACTTGATGAGTGTGCATCGCTGGGTACAGTTTAATGTTGAAAACCGGTTATGGACATCAGGTTGCATCTTGTGGTCCTTAGAGCAGAGCTATCAATTCTTCAGAGAGATTGTACTTGCCTGACACACCACAGAACAGGGACTAAGTCAGAATCCAAGCAGAGGTCTTCCACATTTTTGCCTCTTGCTTTGCTACCATAGCATGGGCTCTCGTGGACCTCCAGTGGAACATAACTCAGATAAATACCAATGGTCCTGCAAACTAGTATTTAGAATGAGGACCAAGCTTGACTGTTATTTATCAATCACTGTTTTCTTAAAACGAGGTGCAGGTGGCTCTGTGGTTTGGAGTACCAGGGGCCTGGGTCCCATGGCTTCGATCTACCATTCTGGAGATGCAGTGTCCTCTTCTGGCCTTCAAAGGTATCAGGTACATGTGGTACACAAACATACCTGCAAGCAAAACATTCATACAGATAAAAAAATTTAAGTGTAAAGAAAGAACTTTAAAGTTTCTAAGCTGTTAGATTCTTCTTGAGAGTTGTTTAAATATTCTCTCAAGTTAATCATGGTGCTGTTTTCTTTCCACATGGAACTTAGAATTTTTAAGTGTCATTTGTGACTTAAGTAACATATATACATTTTGTTATTCCTTATGCCTTCCAGGGAAAAGAGAGAGAGAGAGAGAGAGAGAGAGAGAGAGAGAGAGAGAGAGAGAGAGAGAGAGAGAGAGAGAGAGANAGAGAGAGAGAGAGAGAGAGAGAGAGAGAGAGAGAGAGAGAGAGAGAGAGAGAGATAGAGATCTAGCTACTCCACAGTTGTTTGTAAAACCTGAAGAATTTCTGCTGGGAAAGACTTAACACCAAAGCTGTGCCAACGACTATTGAAATGAGCCAGCTCTACTCCAGGGTTTCTTCCTATACACTTTAGGTTTTTGTCCTAGTCCAGAGCCATTCTTGACCTTGACTCTGAGGGTCTGGAATCCCTTCTTTTCCATCTCCTGTAGCTTCTGTCACTAGGCAAAATACCAGTTTCCTGCTGAATTAGGATGTACACTGAAAAGAGTTGGGTTTCTAAGAAATCATTCTAAGTTTTGTTTTGTGGGAAGGTTGTTTGTTGCTTGGTTTAGTTTGGTCTTGGTTATTTCAAGACAGGGTTTCTGTGTATCCTTGACTGTCCTAGAACTGAATTTGTAGACCAGGCTGGCCTTGAAAGTGCTGGAATTAAAGCCATGCACCACCCTGCCACAGTCTTTTTTTTTTCTTAAATGTGATTTTGAAATGGCAACTAAGGATCTATATGTCATAGATAGGTATCATCGGATGGCAGATGTACGGACACTTCCTCTTTAGTATAAGACTCTTCTCAACAAGCCAGTAAGCCCAGCTCTATGTTCACATCTGCAGTTCTAGCATGCAGAGACCACGGCAAAGGGATCTGAGCTATAGTGAGGCCTCCCCTGGGGGGGTGGGGGGCCCTGGGATGTAGCTAGGATAAGGCCTGTTCCTAAAATGTACAAGGCTCTAGGTTCAATCGCCAACACTCCAGAAAAGGTAGTCAGTGAGCCCTGTAGAAAAGCTGCTTCAGAGTGGTAACTTCTTTAATTTCATGGACCAAACAGTGTGCTTCAAGTTGGTGATTTAGCTGTGAAGGTGTTGGGGTTTCTTACTTGTTTGCTGCTGCTGCTGCTGCTGTTAGTTTTGGGTTTTCTGAGATAAGGTCTCACCATAGACCAGACTGGACTAGAACTCTTTGTCTAGCCCGTTGGTCTCTTACTAGAGGTAATCCACTTGCCTCAGGTGAACTACCTGCCCACTTACAGATATATTTTCAAGAGGGAAGAAGTACTTCCAAAGCAGTATTCAAGATACTTGACCAGTTGGGGTGAAAATGAGGAAGAGGTATGTTATATTAAGTAGGCGTTAAGAAGTAGCCTGTCCAAATTTCCCTGGGGTAGTCTTGACTTAAATTGTAGTTTTCTGAGATACATATATTTTTAAAAGGTAGCGCTGAAAATGATATGAAAATGCCATTGAGTTCATTGTGTGTAGATCTGTACTCCTGGACATGGGACCTGTATGAGTTTAACCCGTGCAGGCCTCGTGCATGCTGCCAGTCTGTGAGTTTACCCCATGCAGGCCTCGTGTGTGCTGCCACAGTCTCTGTGAGTTCGTTCATCCTGCTATGTGTGGACATGTTTGCTCTTATTGGCCTCTTTTGTTTGTTACTTTGCTTTCTGGATTTCTTGGGGAAGGGGTGTGTGTTGTGTGTGTTTCTTTTTGCTTGCTTTTTTTTTTTTTTTTTTTTTTTTTTTTTTTTTTTTTTTTTTTTTTTGGTTTTTCGAGACAGGGTTTCTCTTTGGCTTTGGTGCCCGTCCCAGAACTAGCTCTTGTAGACCAGGCTGGCCTCGAACTCCCAGAGATCCGCCTTCCTCTGCCTCCTGAGTGCTGGGATTAAAGGTGTGCACCACCACCGCCCGGCCTTGTTTGCTTTATTTTTTAAAAGAGAGAAAAAAGGACAAAGTTAGATTGTTAAGTATGGGGGGTTCCTGAAGGAATTGGAAAAAAGAAAAACATAATCTGAATATATAATATGAAAAAATTATTTTCAATTAAAACAATAAAAAGGTTAGCAGTCCAGCCCTAGAGCCTGGGTAGTGCTTGGGCCTCTTCAGGGGGTTCTGGCCAGGCTGCTGCCCTAGACCAGGTCCAAACCCACCTCCTACACAACAGTCGCGTGTGGAGGAGGTAGTGGCCTCACTCATTCTTCCCTGCTGAGGGGCGAATTGCAGTGGTGACTGGTGTGACAGACTTTGACTTCGGAGTAGATGGCCCCGGTTTTAAGGGAGAAGTCATAGATGCAGTCAGCTGGCTGCAGGTGCAGGCAGTTTGCCCCAGAGTTGTTTACTGGTCTAACAAGGTTAAACATTACTTCCTACCTGGTTTCTATTTTGGAAGTGTTGGTTTCAATTGTTTGAACTGAAAGAAGGTCATTTGAGGAAAGGGACCAAAGAATGTATCCCAAATATAATTTACTGGTCCACAGAGTACTAGGGAGGAGTAAGGTCCCCTTTGCCCCCAAGTTTCTTAAGTTTGAAGGTTTCTCAAGTTACTTGGTTTAAAAAATACACTGTATGGAGTCCTAGGCCAGCCAGGGTTACATTGTGAGACCCTGTCTCAATTTTTTTAATTAAAAAAATGAATATTTTGCCAGGTGGTGGTAGTGCATGCCTTTAATACCAGCCCTCAGAAGACAGAGGCAAGTGGATCTCTGAGTTCAAGGCCAGCCTGGTCTACAGAGCAAGTCCAGAACAACCAGAGCTACACAGAGAAACTGCATCTCAAAAAAAAAAAAAAAATGTGTGTGTGTGTGTGCATATGCACATATAAAGTATGGTAGAGGCTTTATTTCAAAGTATCTCTTAAATAGCTATGTGTCTTAGAACTGTGTATATAGAAGGATTTTGGTTCTGTCTGACCTTTAGGTTAATGTTGAGCAAAAGAACATATGCACATGTACTTGCCAAAGTCAGGCAAGCATAGCTCAGTTAACCGCAGAGCAGAGTGACTGGGCAGGGCAATTCTGGGATTCTCCTCGCTTACTGATCAGCTTCAGTGTTAGGAGGACAGCTTAAACTGAAGAAGCCACTAGCAAGGTCAGGAGGTCAGCAAGTGCAACACAGAACCTGGAAGGTGGCAGTTTTTGTTGGGGATGCTCATGGACCTGTCCCTATCTGGAGCAAGATCTCAGGGCTTCTTCCCCGAGGAAGTGCTGCTTCCTCCCCTTTCTGTGGGCTGGTGGCAGGATCAGGGCAGGACCTTAGGCCAAAGGGTCCAGGGTGTGCCTAGCAATTCAAGACAGGAACTTGGATGGAAAGAAGATGGCCCATGGGGATCCTGGAAGCACTGAGAAGCAGAGACCAGGCAGTGTTCAGGCAGAGTCTGGCCTGGCTGAGTAGTAACTTGGCTTCATGTCAATACTGCAGAGAGAAGCTAGATGCCTCAGTTTCCCCATCCAAAAGAGTCATCCCTTCCTCAGAAAGAAGAGCACTGCAGGGCAGGAAAGCCTGACCTGGCTTTCACAGAGGAAGTCCTGTGTGATAATGAGTTGCCAGGCTGCAGGACCGGTGATGAGTGTTGCACCAGAAGTGTTGTTCCTCTGCCTAAAGCAAGAGGAAAGACTATTGAGCAGAGGCCAAGTGCTACCCAGACTAGCTATGAAGATGCTCCTGTGTTGGTTATGAACTAAATTTTCTCTGGAGGTCATTTCCCACAGAGCACTAAACATGCACCTGAAGAGCACTTGAGGGCTAGAGAGGACCAGAGTGGATCGGCGCTGCCGAGATGAGCCTGTGAGGGCCTTGACTGCTGGCTTGTCCTTCACAGCTGCCTGTGCTCGCCACTTTCTGCCACTGAGTCAGGCCCGAGGACTGACCTCTCATTCCCTCTTCCAGCCTGCTCTGGGAGGCCACCCTGTGAGAGCAGTTCTGCACCTGCAGCTGTCTACACAGCGGCTGAGCCTCCTGCTGGACCCCCGGTGCCCACAGGCCTGTCCCTCCCACAGCTGTCCAGGTACCTTCTCCACCCCGCCCTCTGGAGGACGATGCTTCCACTCACCTTCTTCCTGCTCAGTGCACACTGCAAATCTATCACTGGCTAGCACTCTGAATCAAGGCGGTCCCACGTTCAAATGCAACCTGGGCTACATTGAAAGCTTGGCTCAAAAATAAATGCAGAAATATGCTCTAACAAGGTAGAAGTTTGTTGATAGGTATAAACTTTGGGTCTGATTAATTTCACTGTGTCATGTTTTTATTTGCAACTTCTTTCTAACAAGGTTGTCATAATAAAGTGGCCACCCAAATAATTAGGAATTAAAAATAAGACTTTTCTTTGTCTGACTTGGGCAGTGCTTCAGGACCACAGTTAGCAGCCTGTCTTCAGACAGCACCGGTGGTTTTGTATCTGTCTGTACGGCAGCTCCAGGAAAGCAGGGACTCAGATGTGCTTGACCTAACATAGACTGCCTTTTCATCAGTCTTGGTCACTGACACTGTCCACCTTGGTGAGCAGGCACATAGGCAAAGATAGTCCAGATACACTCCATTGAACAGGCTCCAGTGTTGCCTCTGCTCTCCATCCTGGGGCGTTCTGCCTGGCCAGCGAGTCCAGACTGACAACAGTGGAGAAGTCTCAGAGAGACAGGTCCAGGTCAGCCCTGGACGGGGCAGGACGTCTCGCTGCCCTTCCTGCTGCTGTTGCTGCTGCTGCTCCTTGCTTGCCTCTTCCTCCTGTTCTATCCCTGTTGGTTCTGGGTGTTGTACGGCCCAGATAGCCTAAGAGTCACAGCTGACAACCTTCGCTCCGGATCTTCCTCCACCTTCCAAGGGTTGGGACGACAGACCTGTGCCACCAGGCAGCTAAATAATACTGCTGTCTGGGCAGTGGTGGTGCACGCCTTTAATCCCAGCACTTGGGAGGCAGAGGCAGGCAGATCTCTGTGATTTTGAGGCCAGCCTGGTCAAGAGTTAGTCCAGGACAACTAGGGCTTTTAAACAGAGAAACCCTGTCTTGAAAGAAAAACAAAAAAATAATACTGCTGTCTTTGTTTTTGTTGTTGTTATTGTTGTTGTTCATTTTGTGTTATTGGGTTTTGTGGGAATTTGGGGTTTGGGTTTGGGTGTCTTTCTGTTTTTAACACACAGTCTCTCTATACAGCCCTGACTGTCTAGGGACTCACTATGCAGACCTTCCTGGCCTCAAATTCACAGAGAGCTGCCTGCCTCTCCTTCTAAAGCATTGGGATTAAAGGTGTCACCAAGCTCAGCCCCTTCAGTGCTTCTGAAGAAGCACACACCTGTGTTTATGTCACAGTCTAATGGTTGTGTATGGAATGGGGAGGATGTAAAAAGTCTTTCCTACAGTTTGGTGCCTTTTTCTTGAAATTTAATATGTTACACACATTTGTATTTATAAGAGAGAAACAAGGAAACACACCCAAACATCATGCCTTTAACATGCCTAGAAACTGGCGGATCTCTGAGTTTGAGGCCTGCCTGGTCTACATAGCTCCAGGACAGCCAGGACTATGAGAAGATCCTGTTTCAAACTCCCATCCCCCCCGCCCAAAAAAATGCTGCTTTCTTGGTAATAGAATGTGTGTGTTGCTTCTTGACTTTTTATGTTTCTGAATTTGAATGAAAAAAGTCAAAGTAGGAAAAATCAACCAACATGATGGTTCACACCTGTAACCTCAACATTCAGGAGCCTGATTCCAGATGATGGCTAGAAGTTAGAGGCCAGCATGGTCTACAAAGTACCAGACAGGGTTACATAGCGAGAATCCATGTTAAATTAAAAAAAAAAAAGTTGAGGGAGAGACTCTGAAAATCAAATTGTCCTAATTGAAAGACATCGCTATTAGTCCCTTCAGTGCCCAGTGGTAAACTCCACAAGCAGAGTACAATTTATATCTTGTGTTTGCCTGTTCATGAACATTCCAGAAACAGGGTGGAAATCACACAGTGTACTCACTAAGAAGGGGAGTAAGTTGTGGGGATGAGGGACAAGCTTTACACCCTGACCCTTGTATTTATTACCCTTGTCTTTTCTACCTATGCTAAAAGTTACATTTTTAAGACACAGTACCTTTTTTTCTATTTTTATAATGCTAAGAGTCCCTGAAAACTATCAGAAAATGCTTCACTATGACAACGAGCCATCGGCACTGGGTCATTGCCACGCAAAGGTGCTTGGTGTGACCTGAGTAGGCAGAAAGTCTCAAGGTATCACCCATACTACCATGTGCTTATCCAAAGGCCAAGTGTCAAGTGACTGTCCTCATTAAGAGGGTGACCTATCAAGTATCCGCCTTGTCCCTGGCTTCCAGTGAGCTTAAAACCGTGTTTCATCTTCAGCTAGGTTTTCTGGTTGAGCTGACCCACAGCCACCCATCCATTTATGCTCCCGCCTCCACCTCTTGGAGTGATAGGACTATACCCTAGCACACCCGGCTGACCCATCATTTATGACGTCAGTCATTTTTCACATCTCCCCCCAGTTTTCCATGCTGTTACATGTTTACCCCCTGTTATTCCTTAGCTACATGCAATTTCTTGGAAGACAGTGGGTATCTGTTGCTAGGTGATAAATCACTCCAAAATATAGGTGTTTGAAACAATGTACATTTAAGAGGGCTGGAGAGTTGGTTCCCAGCACCTACATCAGGCAGCTCACAACAGCCTGTACCTCCAGTTCCGGGAAAACAGATTCCCTCTTCTGTCCACCGTATCTACATGTGATGCACGTGTCCCCACCCCTACCACACACACATGTACATGTCAAATAAAAACAGCACACATTTGCTTTTATGCCTCAGTTTCTCTGCGGCCTGGAATCTTGAAGAAGTTACAGTTAGGACGTCAGCCAGAGCCGTGCTCGAGCACGATGGCGGACATCAGCTGCCCCGCGTGGACTTGCCCCAGTCTGCTCCAGTGCAAGTGCACCATCTGGGCAGCTGTCCGGTGCCGTCGCTGCAGCTTCGGGAGGCTGCGGCAGTGCACACCTGTAGTCCCTGCCACCCAAGAGGCTCGCATGGGCAGTAAATAAACTAGAAACCAGTCTGGTCAAAGTGGAGGGATCCCACCTCCAATGGGGAAAACAGAAAAAGGGAAAGAAAGCTAAGCCGCCTAGGCCCCCTGGACACAGTAGCTTTACCTTGGATAGAGGAATTCCAAAGGATTAGGATCTCTCTTAGTCACTGTTCTGTGGCTGTGAAGGGACACCATGACCAAGGCAACCCTTACGAAAGAAAGCATTTAACTGGGGCCTCGCTTACAGTTTTAGAGATTCAGTCCATTATCGTCATGGCGGAGAGCAAGGTGGCAGGGAGCAGAGGCAGAGACCTATGTCCTGATCTGTGAGAGGGAGAGACTAGGCCTGGAATGGGCTTTTGAAATTTCAAAGCCCACACACAGTGATGTATGTCCTAATCCTTTTAATCCTTTAAAATAGAGCCACTCCCTAGTGACTAAACATTCAAATATAGGAGCCTCTGGAGACCGTGCTCATTCAGACAGGGTCCTATTTTAAAGTCAATTAGTCAAATAAGATGATAACAGAGAGTACAGGGAAGGCAGTCTCTTGCAGAATCGGCTGCCGGGTCGTGGGTCTTTCTGCTGTGTACTTGACACACATTGTGGGGCTTGATTTCATAGAACAAAGAAAATGGAACTCTTGAGGAGCTTGCCCAAGGTCACAGTTAGTGACAAAGGAGCCAAGAACTTGCTGCTTTGACTTCCCAGCCAAGGCCATTTTGCCACCAGAGAGAAATGAGATTAGCACAGGAAGGCATATGAGTTCTGATGGAGCTGTTTGATGTCCTAACACTCAGATCACACTGTGTGGACGTCCTCCAGCTGCACCTCAGTGTCTTCTTTTGCCCAGGTCTACTTCATTTAACCCCTGTCTTTGAAAGCCAGCCAGCGCCTATTCCCATTATGGCTGCATGGAACCTGTAGGGTCAACAGAGCAGGCTGACGCTATATGCCGGAAAGACCCCCTTACAGGGACAGAGCCAAGTCCAGCAGGGCAAAGATGGAACACCCCATCTACCCTGGTGCTGTGCTATATTTCGGGCACCTGAGAAGGCCAGGGAACCACCTGCCCAACTCTTGTGTGCTTCCAAATACAGATTTCTTCCCACTGTCCATGTGTCCGTAGTCACTGCAGTGTTTCTTCTCAAGGTAGCCGGCTGTCTTTTCTCAGCTGGAGACAGAGCTAACTCTTGATAGCGACAGCTTCGTGTCCAGGAGCCATGATGCAAGAGTGGCTTCCCACTTCCACTTCCTGTCCGCCCGCAAACGAGTGTCACCAGAGTTCTCCACTGGCAGACATCGAAAACACAGAGAACTTCTCCTGAGTTAAAAGCTGAAGGACCCAGAAACTAATTGTTTGACTTGGAACCCAAATACGAAGCTTGCGTACTGACATGCTACTCTGACTCCTGAGACCAGTAGGCAAAATGAAGAAGGTGGATTTACCAAAGTGCCTGTTAGGGAGAAGACCACCTGCAAGAGAGCACATGGTGTGCTGGGATACCTAGGGGAGGCCTAAGACTTCTGCCGTCCACTGGTTGCCAGAGATAATCTGGTTACGAGCTAGAGCTGACTCTGGGTGTGGCCCAGCCTCCTCCTCTGGGTAGAAGAGCAAAAGGAAGTAACCAGCAGGCAGAGGTGCCGGGCCTTACTCCTGTAGAGGCTTTAGGTCTTGGTTGGCCTGGTTATGAGGCGTATGCGTTTGGGCAAAGTTGCCCTGTCCCAGCAGGGACTTTATGGAATGGGCGAGAGCCACTCTTTATGGAGTAGAGGCAGACAGGGCGTGATGGTGTCTGTGCACCTCCTGCTGGCCGGCTGCAGCGACCTTCACCCTGGGTTGAAAGCCAGCCACGCAGACTGACTCTCCACCCTTCCCATAGCTGGGTTGGTCCCTTCCTTGGAAGTTCCAGGACATTTGACACTGATGAGCAAAGCCAGCTGAGTGAGTCTGTGTCTTGTCAGGTGGCCAGCCCTGAGTCAGTGCCAGTCTGCGCCTTACACACCTGAACCAATCCCTGCTCAGTGGCCTGTTACCATGTCACCTGGAGCCCCTGAAAGCGTGTTGTGTGCCCTGGAGAGGGTGGGTACCTAGTGGTAGGGTGGACGGCGATGGTTAGAGTCCCGGGATGTATGTTGCACCTGGCACGGCTAAGGCCGTGAGCACAATGCCATCAGGACCATTACTCTCCACAGATGACCGAGATACCAGGGGCCGTGACCACCTACCTGTCAATAAGGACCTGCAGGCCCATGGAGGCTGAACACTGTGCCCACACCATGATTAAGTGGAATGGGGATTCCAAGCCTGGTTTCTCTGATCCTGAGTTCCACGAGCCACTGAGTCTCTAAGAAGAGTCATGGTTTTTGTGCCCACAGTCCCCACTTCTTGCCCTTCTGCATTTCTGTCCTGCCTCGACCCCTCCCTGAGGACAGGGACCATGCCCTCTCACCCTGGAAGCTGCTCGGGTAGTCCCATGGATCCCCTAAATCAAGACAGACTTTTCCAGAGCAAATCAAGTGTGTGTCCTTCAGGAAGCAGAGCCCGGCCTAGTAAAAGGGTGCTCAGTGACAGGTGTCCTAGGCTGTGATTAGGGTTGACAAACTCTGTCCAGAGGCTAGCAAGGCAGAGGCTGTGACATCGAAGTAGGTGACCTTTGGAGTCATAAGCCCTGCCCTGAAACAGCCAAGTGACCTCAGGCCAATGTTCTCTGTGCTCAGTTTTCTGGGCTGTGAAGTGGGGATGAGCCTATCCTTCTTGTGTTGGTTGCAGAGGCAGCAAGGGTGCATCCTGATGAAGCCCCTGTGAGGTGCGGCCCTTCCCGGAGTTCAGCTGCCGTCCCCATGCCCTGCCGTGCCTCTTCCTTCCCATCCCTTTCCTTTTCTACTTTCGTTCTTTCTTCATAGGCAGTTGGAGCCTGCAGTAGGCCAGGGCGAGACCTGGCTGAGCCTTGCCCTCCCTCAGGCAGGAGCCACGGACACACCTGTAACACTTTGCCCAGAGAAGTTAACTCAGCCAGGTCCTGAGTCACCAGCTGAACTGTGTCCTGTGACAGCCAAGCCCATGCCCCTGGTCTCTCATCACCCTCACCACGGGCCTCTGCCGCCTCTCGTCTCATCCATCTGGGGACTCCAGCTCTGGCTGCAGAAGAAGCCAGGGTGACTACGGAGACCATGGCCATGCTCATTTTAGCCAGAGAGGACGCCGCGGGCTTCCGTTCTTCCAGTTTCCCTCTCCCCCAGCCCAGAGGAAGGAGACATGGAGGGGTGGGGATGTGGGGAGCACCACGCTTGGATGGCTAGCTTTCTGTGGGCAGGGTATTGAGGCCGTCCAATTGACAGCTAGCAAACAGGGTGAGGACTCTGGGTCAGATGTAAAGGGGAGGGGGCTCATCAGGATAAGGCATCAGGAGGGTCTTGGGAGAAGACCAGATGGCTCTCTGCCATGTCCCCATCTGGGCCTCTGCTAATGTTAAGCGAAGTGAGCAGGGCCTGATAAACAAAGGGTAATGTGCGCACGAAGGGCCGTAGGAGGTGTGGCCTGAGGGAGTGGGTGGAGAAAAGATGGAAGCCTAGGAGCTTGGTACTCCACTCTGGATGTCCCCATCCCCAGGCACCAAGCTCTTAACTGAGGTGAACCTTGCATCCTGTCCATACCGACCCCCACTTCAGACCCTCCTATGAGGAAGGCCCTGGGTAGAACCCATGGTCTCCCCCACACACACACACTGGGAGCCTGAGCTCTCTGCTGGAGATTTGGGGTGAGAAAGAATCCTCTTGCATGGCCTCTCCTCTCTTTTCAGACCATCCCGGGCATAGAGCATCTATGTCCTTCACAGAAAGAGCAAATCAGACTCTTTCTCAAAGCCTCGGTTCTCTTGTCTGTACTTGGGAAAGTGAAGAATGCGTGCAGGCGAACCTGTCCTCCTCCTGTCTTACAAGTGGATACTGTAACTCAGGTCACAAGGCCGTCAAAGCCCCTAACAGTATCTCTCACATCTCCCTTTGAGCTCCTTTCCTGGAGCCATTGTCAAGGCCTAGTCCAAGCTCCCATGGCCAGGCTGGATCATTTAAACAGTGAATCCATTGGCACCCTCCCAACCCCTACCCCCATCGCCCTTATGCTCCCAGCCTGGGCCCTTCCAGCCAGCCTCATAGCTGGAGCAGGAGCTCCTTAAAGTACCGTCCTAGTCCCGTGTCTCCAGCCTCATTGCCCCGTGACTTGCCAGGGATATTAATGCCCTACGTGTCTCCTGGCTTTAGTCCCGTACCGCCACCCATCCCCTCGCTCCAGCCACTCGCTCTGTCACCTAAGCCTTCACACATGCACTCTCCTTGGCATGACCTCGCCCAGCTCATGTGGACAGAAGGCCATCTGCCGTGTGCCAGGTGTAAGTCAAGTCCTGTTTGTACTGTGATCATCACTTGATAAAGTCAGGTCTAAGCGGTTAACACCCAGGTCCATCCCGATGTCACCCATCTCCGGTGCCACCTCTTCTCCTTCCACGACTCCAGCCACGGTGGCTGGGTCTGACTCTGCGTCCTGTGGGGAACAGGGTGTGTCAGTGAATTCCAGAGAGGCAAGCTCGTCTGTTGGGGTGCATGCAGGACTGTTCCGACAAGAGCAAGATCGCTCCTGCACTCCGGGATTAGTCTGGGGGCTATGGGCGGTCCAAAACTGGCCAGGGAGCAACCCAAATGTCGGTATATGAGTTAGAGCTCCAGAAAGCAGCCTTGAAAAGAGATAACCTAGGTGCTCTAACAGGAGGGGGGCCGAGAGAAGCAGGCGCTGCGGGTGGCGCAAAGGTTAATGCGGGAACATTGGAAAGTTGTTGAATAGCAACAAAGAAGTTATGGAACTCAAAACAGAGTATTCGATCCTGTGCTGGGCATGTGTGTGTGCCTGTGTACACATGTGTGAATATGTGTAAGGAAGATCGCCCATTATCACAGGTCTTTTCCTGGGCATCATGGATACATTTATCCTCTCGTGGGGCCAGGTGGGTGGGGTCGATCTGAACTTTCTAATGTCTTCACTCAGTAAGCATGTACCAGTTGGTGATTTCTAAAAGCAGGGAATAAGAAGTCACCGTGTCTCCTCCTTCCCATCCTCTCACCATTCCCAGTGGAGCCTCTGGGGTCCACTTCGATTGCCACTTACCAGGTATTTGGTCACAAGACCCAGAAGTAACACACTCCTTACGGTCCCCCAGGACCCTGAAGACAGGAAGGCTCTACAGGTCCAGGAAGTCATCTGTCCTTTTGATCAGAGAGGCCACAGAGACCCCAGAGGCAGCAGGGAGAAGCCGAGGGAGTGGAACACGGTGGTTCGGTCTCGGTGAAGCACTCCAGGGAAGCAGAATTTATTTTTGTCCAGTCTCTGTGAATCCACTGCTCCCTCTTCAAGATTTATGAAACTTCCCTTTGGAATGTTCAACAGCCGAAACTGAGGGTAAAGGGGCTAAGAGAACAGTCAGTCATTCTCTGTGGGTAATAGTTGTTTCCAGTTTGATTAGGTTTAGCATCAGAATGGAGCCATACCTCACGTCTCTGGGAGGATGTTTCTAGGAAAGGTTAAGAGAAGTGGGAAGACCCACCCCGAGTGTAGGCAGCACCGTCAATGAGGTTGGGTCCCAAACTGAATAGAGAGAGGAAAGCGAGTGAGGACCAGCATCCGTCTCTCTTTGCTTCCAGACTGTGGGTGCCATGTGGCCAGCTGCCTCCCTCCATTCTGCCACCATGACTTCCCACCCGGACAGACAGCACCCTCAAACTGTGAGCCAAGGTAAACCCTTTCTCCCTTCGATTGCCACTTACCAGGTATTTGGTCACAAGACCCAAAAGTAACACACTCCTTACGGTCCCCCAGGACCCTGAAGACAGGAAGGCTCTACAGGTCCAGGAAGTCATCTGTCCTTTTGATCAGAGAGGCCACAGAGACCCCAGAGGCTGACTCTTAACACATGTGCATTGTGAAAGGAGGGAGTCAGTAGAGAGGAAATGTCCCCTTTGCTTCCGAGGGCAGCTGCACAGTGGACAAGACCCGGAGAAGCCCCAGTGGATGCAGCAGCTGGTGCAGGAAAAGTTAAGCCCAGGGCCCTGCTGAGTCCCACAGAGCCTCAGCTGACCTTGACTGACCTTGACTGGAAAAGAAGAAAACATTCACCTTTGACCTCATTGCTTTGAAACACCCAGTTCACCGAGAACCGCAGCCTAGTCCGGTTCTGCCAGGGGATCTGGTACTGTTAAGTACTTACAAGGTGCCAGGTGTGATGGCGTACATCTTTAATTCCAGCTCTTGTGAGGTGGAGGCAGGAGGATCTCTGTGATTTCAGGGCCAACTTGGTCTACAGAGCAAGTTCTGAGCCAGCCAAGACTACATAATGAGCCCTTTTCTGAAAACAAAAAGAAATATCAATAGAAAAACAAACAATAAGCAAACAAAACAGCAAAGACCTTCAAACACACCCGGATGACCAGCTTCTGCCCATTTTAAAAGGAAAATTCCAGGTCTTATTAAATATTCCAAAAGCTATCAGTCTTCAGGGAATTACTAGGGTACTTTCCAGAATGTGAAATACAAAAGACCCCAGGTGGAACTTCAAAGGGGCAGCTTCAGAAAAGTAAATCCGTGAAGCCACACCCCGTAGCTCCTTTAGTGACTTCTGGGGACCAAACCCTAGTCACCAGGCTGGCACAGCAAGCGCTTTACCCACCCAACCATCTCACTGGCATCTAAGATGTTCTATTCTTTTCTCAAAACTAATTTGACGTGGTTCTGAGTAAAACAGACTTTCTAACCCTATTCAATGGACAACAAAAGGGGCATTTTTCATCCATGTCCTCAAAGATGCTGGGTCCTGTGGACCAGTCTCCCCCAGAGCTGGTTAAACCCCCCACAACCTCTGGTGGGAATGTGCATTGGCCTAAACCACGTTCAGGCTGGCAGTCTGGCCCATAGTTCCCTGGGGCAGCTGTGCGGGTGGGCAGAGGGGACAGGGAGGGCACAAAGGCAGCCCTCTGTGCCCTGCCGCTCCTCACCTTCTCTTTGCCTTCTGCCTTAAACACTTGTTTCCTCTCAAGCTGGGGAAGAACCCAGTGGGCTGTGAACAGAACTTAGAGGCTGCAAAATGAAAACAACCTTCATTATCAACAGGAAGCCCAGAGACAAGCCGGGACGAGAGCGACTGGGGGCAGGGACAGCGGGTGTTGGTCTCGCTCTTATTTTTAGTGGTCATGGTGGTGGTGGTGGTGGGGAATTGAGGCCAGGCGCAGGAAGCTGGGTTTCCCAGCCTTGGCTTTTGATGGTTTCCGGATCCCCTTGGGCCTGTTGAAAAGAGGCCCACTGAGGTGGTAAACCAGCCCATTTAAGATGTTGCCATGTCTCCCAGAGATCTATTATGATGATGCAAAGCTGCCCTCGTGACCTAATCACAATCAGAAAACGTCACTCCCTAATAGTATCCTTTGGATGTTAGAGTATCAGCCTTTGGGTTTTGAAGACAATATAAACATAGCAGGAAGTTAAAAAAATGAATCTCAGTTCGTAAATTATCTGCTGTGTGATTTCAGGCAAGCTACTTGATGTCACTAGAAACTTGTCTCAATGAGGTGTTGCATGCAATTACTTCTGATTTGAAAGAATAGTTGCTGATTCTGACTCGCCTGGGAGCATGGGAGAGCACTGGGGGCAAGCGTGCCAACAGCAGCAAGTGGCTGTTCAGGCACTTGGGATAAACTGGTCCTTAGCAGGATCAGTGCTGGGCTCAGGAACTGTTCGAGGTTCTGCCACAGTGACCCCTCCCCACTTGGCTCTCCTCCCCTAACGCCCTGTTTCCTGATAGTTCTACTCCGCACACCCACCAAGGACCTGTCTTACTCCTTTCTTGTTGGCCTTCCCAGCTGCCACATGACTTACATGAGAGCTCCCAGGCTAGAGAGTAGAAGGGAAGGAGCAGGGCCTGATTTGGCTTGCAGCCAACCCAGGAGCTGCGAGACCCCAGTCGACCTTACCCTGCAGACTCTGTTTATTCACAGGTAAGGAAGGACTAATTAAGGGTACCTTTCTCTTAGGCTGGGCGTGTCGGTGCACGCCTATAATCTCAGCACCCTGGAGGACTGTGAGTTCAAGGCCAGCCAAGCTACACAGGCAGACCCTGTAGACTAATGAGAAGCAAATAAATACATCTCTTTCTCTAGGACGGAGTTCCGAAGATCAAAGGAAGTGCCGCACGTGAAAGTTTGCAGGAATTGCAGTGAGTTCTCAGCGAGTCTCGCCGGTTGCTCTTTCTTCTGCTGGCATGTGACATTTAGCCCTCAGCATGGCTGTGACCCCCTCATCCAGGTCTCTCTGTCACTGACGGGCTCGCCATTTTGGAAGGCACTGGCTGTGGTCAAACACCAACCCTAGATTCAGGTTACTGAGAACCATACCCAGCTGTGTGGCAGAGTGCTACAGAGTCCCAGGCTGGGTGTGGTGGTACGTGCCGCCTTCATTCCCAGCACTGGTGTGGTGGTTTGAAAGAAAGTGACCCCAAAGGGAGTGGCACTATTAGGAGTTGTGGTCTTGGAGGAAGTGTGTCCCTGTGGGGGACAGGTCACTTTTGCTCAAGCTTCCCCCAGGGTGAGTCAGTTGACTTCCCGTTGCGAGAGCACTCTCAGCTCCAACACCACATTTGCCTGCACACCGCCTTGATGAGAATGGAGTGAACCTCTGAAATGATAAGGGAGCCACCCCAATTGAATGTTTTCTTTCTAACTGTTGCCGGAGTCATGGTGTCTTTTCAGAGCAATAAAAGCCCTAACCGAAGCCGGGCGGTGGTGGTGCATGCCTTTAATCCCAGCACTTGGGAGGCAGAGGCAGGTGGATCTCTGTGAGCCTGGTCTACAAGAGCTAATTCCAGGACAGGCTCCAAAACCACAGAGAAACCCTGTCTCGAAAAACAAAAAAAAACAAAAAAAAAAAAAAAAAAACAAAAAAAAAAAAAAAAAAAAAAAAAAAAAAAAAAGCCCTAACAGAGACAACTGGGGAGGCAGAGTTCATGGCCAGCCTGGTAAGTTTCAGGCCAGTCAAAGCTGTATAGCAAGACCTATGTTCAAATAAATAAGTTACATAGAGTATGGATTCCTAGACCCCATCTTTCCCATGAGTCAAGCTGTAGAAATGGGACCGGGGTATCCACAGTCCTAGGGGCCGCACCCTTCTCACTGACGCTCCTGGCCAACATGCTGTGGCTGCTTTGCTTCATTACCCAGAATACCCACTGGCCATGAGGACATGGCTTGTTATTTCATTCATTCAACAATATGTAGTAAGGACTTAGTAGCACAGGTAAGAGCACTCCCTATGAAAGCAGGAAGACGTGAGTTCAAATCCCCAGCACCCACATAGAAGCTGGGCATGGCCACCTGTGCCTGGAACCCTAATATCAGGGTGTGAGAGCAGGCAGATTCCAAGACCTCAGTGGCCAACTAGCATAGCCAAAATGGTGAGCTGCAGGTTCACTGAGAGAACTGGTATCAAAAATAAAGGAGGGAGACAAAGGAAGACACATGACGACGTCATCCTCTGGCCTCTGCACATGAGCGTGCCTGTCGTCCACCCCACACCACCACCACCGCCCACCACTGCCCCAGCATACACAAAATATCCATTAAGTACCTCCCGTGTAGAACAGACATTGAAGTTTAGGTTCTGGACCTGTTGGCACCCACTAGGATAGTTGTAAACAAGACAGGTTTTGTAAGCATTGGCAATGATCTGGAGGCATTGAATCCTTTCTGTACCGCTGGTTGGATGCAGCATGGCATAGCCACTCTGGAAAGCAGCCTCCATGTCACCACCTTACTGAAAGTGGGACACCGTATCCAGCGAGTGTACT
Organism: Alexandromys fortis; assembly: GCF_014885135.2. NCBI lineage: Eukaryota > Metazoa > Chordata > Mammalia > Rodentia > Cricetidae > Alexandromys > Alexandromys fortis. The sequence continues at coordinate 7,411,600 of NW_026067893.1, read as the reverse complement.
CCTGGCTACATACCTAAGAGAGAAGAAAATACAGCCCAAATCGTGTTCTGAATGTTAGGCATGACGGCTCCTGTTTGTGATCCCAGCACTTGGAAGCATGAGGTAGTAGGACTGGTTTCCAGGATGGCATGGGCTATATGCTGAGACCTTGTCTCAAAATGGCAAAGAAAATACCAAAACAAAAACTCGTTTAAAAAATGAAAACAGGAGCTAAAGAAATGGTTCGGCAGCTAAGAGTGAACCCTCTTCCGAAAGACCCTAGTCCAGTTCCCAGCTCTGTGTTAGGCAGCTCATAATCTCATGTAATTCCAGCTCTAGGGGGTCCCACCCCCTCTTCTAGCCTCCACACACACACACCAAATGCTTATGTGCACACATAGAACACAGGCATTCTTATAAATGCAAAACAAAGCAAGCCATGAAAATAAAGCAATGTCTATCAGAAAATGAGTGAGCACATGAACATAGATGGACACATGAGATGTGGTGTGTCAGTAGGATGGGAAACCATCAGCAGGAAAAGGGGTCTAGATATGTACTGAACATAGATGAGCCTTGAAAACAACTAAGTGAAGGAAGTAGGTCCCAAAGGACCACTGTTGAGGGATGTTTTTATTTAACTATGCAAAGATGTGTTGCATTTGTTTATGTAACGATTTGTTGCTGTTTTAGCATGCCTGTCTAAGGCACCTGATAGGTCTAATAAAAAGCTGAACAGCCAATAGTAAGACAGGAGACCTAGGCAGAACTTCCCAACAGGGAGAGTAAGAAGGAGGAGGAATTTAGGTTTGAGGAAGAAAGAAAAGGAAATGAAAACAGGGGCATGCCACTGGCTAGCCAACCAGACATGGAGGAGGCAGGAAAATAGGACATGATCCATTTAGCCAATGACTGTTGGGACCGCAGGCCCTGGAGTGTGGTCTTGTCTGCCTATGATGGAACTTGAAAGCCGAGGGAGAGGGTCACACTCTCTTGCTTTCACGCTCTCTTGGGTGGTCAGAGCGGAGCAGGTGGCAGAGAGACAGCTTGCAGCTGGTGCTCTTCACCCCTGGGCAGAACGACTGGCTGGATCAGCAGTGGTGTCTGATTGGTTCTCTATCGCTGAGGGTTTTCCCTAGCCTATACCTAGATAAATTCTTGAGACCCTTTAACTGACTTGTGCGGTGTCACATGACAGAGGTAAAATGTAGATGCATAGAAGCAGGGTAGATTAAGTTCAAAGAACCAGTGGGACACCTAACCTACGGCAGAGCATTCATAGTTAAAATCTCCATGTCTTTATTTGGGAGCTGGTTAGCAGCCCAAAGAAAATTCCAACTGCAGACCACATCTTGCCTGACTTCACTTCCACGAAACTCTACGGTCTACAGTGACACAGAAATGGGAAGTAGGTAGGTACTTGTGAAAGACTGGGAAATGGGGAAATGGGATGGCTACCAGCTTTCTGAGATGACGAAACTTTGTACAGTTGAGCAACGAGACATTCTCAAACCTGGCTCAGTACATGCTTCGGATGGGTGAGTGTTACAGAATGCAAATTAGACCTCAATCAATGTGCTATTAAAAACAAAGAGTTAGCCTCTGCCTCCTGTGTGCTGGGATTAAAGGTGTGCACCACCAAAAAAAAAAAAAAAAAAAAAAAGAGTTAATCACATCATTAGCCAGGTGCCGTGGTGCACACCTTTAATCCCAGCACTCAGGAGGCAGAGGCAGGCAGGTTTCTGTAAGTTCAAGGCCAGCCTAGTCTACAGAATGAGTTCCAGGACAGCCAAGGCTACACAAGAAACCCTATCTCAAAAAAAAAAAAAAGATTTATTCTGTATTCATTGTCAGTTTCATACATGTAGATAAAGAACCTTCATCCTTCTCATCCCCCTCTCAGTCCTACTCCGTGTGTGTGTGTGTGTGTGTGTGTGTGTGTGTGTGTATGAGTGGGTATGTGTGTGCGAGTGAGTGTGCATGGAGGGGTATGTGTGTGAGTGTGTATGTGTGTTTGTGTGTATGTGAGAACATGTGTGTGAGTGGGTTGTGTGCATCTCTGTATATGTGAGTGGGTGTGTATGTGTGAAGAGGTATGTGTGTGAGAACATGTGTGTGTGAGAACATGTGTGTGTGAATAGGTGTGTGGATGAGTGTGTGTGTGCATGGGTATGTGTGTGTCTCTGTGTGAGAGTGTCTGTGTGAGTGTGTGTGGGTGCATATGTGTATGTTTGTGTCTGTATGATGGGTATGTGTGTGTGTGTGCATGGGTATGTGTGTGTATGGGTATGTGGGGGGTATGTGTGTGTCTCTGTGTGAGAGTGTCTGTGTGAGTGTATGTGGGTGCATATGTGTATGTTTGTGTCTGTATGATGGGTATGTGTGTGTGTGTGCATGGGTATGTGTGTGTCTCTGTGTGTGCATGGGTATGTGTGTGTTTCTGTGAGTGTGTGTGTGTGTCTCTGTGTGTGTGTGTTCTATATGTGCTGTGTCCCACTGAGCTTCCTCGGGTGCCTACGTCAGTGCGGGGAGGTTACTCACCGCAGAGAGGATAACCTATCAGTGGTCACACTACTGAAGAGACTCCTTCCCTCAGTCATAGTTAACTCTCAACAGTCCCGCAGGGAGGCAGACCTCATGAGCCCTCCCTCTCCGTCAGGACTTATAATACAGTCTGGTCAGTGTGCTGACTTAACTTAGACGAGCAGATGAACATTTTACAGAAGTGATTTCCCTCCTGGATAAAACCTTAAGATGGGGGAAGATTAACAATGCAAGGGTAAATTAAAATTTTTTCCACATCCTTAATTTATCTCTCGAGAATTTTTTAGCAGAGAACCAGAATAGCTACTTAAACCTATTTAATAAACCATATAATGAGATTCTTTGCTTTGTTGGTTTGTTTTGAGACAGGATCTTACTATGTAGCCCTGGCTGTCCTGGAGCTCACTCTGTGGACCAGGCTGGCCTCAAACTCACAGAGATCCACCTGCCTCTGCCTCCTGAGTGCTGTGACTAAAGGTGTGTGCCACCATGCCTGGTTGAAATTCTTGAGAAACGAAATGGAGTTCCAGGCCTGAAGTCTGGTTTCCCAGGTCAGATCCCAGCTGTACTGGTCACTGGCTGGGTGGTTAGGACAAGAACCGCTACTCTCGAGGCTTCGTCTCCGTGTGTGACAATTCTAAGATCACATAAATAGGTGGAGAATCTTAGAAGAGACCCCAGCCCGTGTTAAGTGTTCAATAAATATTGACTGTTACTGTTTTGAGCCAGATATATATAGACCTGTGGTGTCTGATGTGGCAGGAACCAGAAAAGTTCAGGCTCTCTGAACAGAGACGTGCCAAGAGTCTAACACAACCACGTTCCAAAGGCTAGGTGCTCAAACAAAGTAGTAACTTTTGGTACTAACTACGTAGGTTTGATATCTGAGGCTAAATGAATGACAGTGGAATCACTTGTTTGGTCTTTGCCTTTCAAATGTTGCTCTAGAAAATTTAAAACTGCACAGTATACAACTAAAGTCACAAATCATGGTAAGAGATGCAAAGCTTCCCCTGAGACCACAACAGGTGATGGCCACCTGCTCATGCCACTTTCGGAGAGTATTGCGCCAGGGGTCCTAGGCAGGAAAGTTAAGTGAAAAAAAATTAAACAAAAGGCAGCTTGAAAAGAAAAAAAGTGATACTGTTTCTCTTTACATCGGTGTGTATCTGTCTACATAGACAAGTGATCTTTTACATAGAAGGTCATGAGACATCCCTGTCTCCTCACTCCGCCCTCCCAAAAAGAGTGTTAGAGCTAATGGGTGTGTCTAGCAAGGTTTGGAATACAAGATCTAACAGAATCTATTCTATTTCCATACAATACCAACAAAGAATCCAAAAATGAATATGGGAAAATAGTTTTACTTAAATAGTATCCAAAGGAACAGAACACCTAGGAATAAATGCAATAGTAGTATAAGATTTGGGCAGTAAAAACTGGGGGGAAAATGTTGTCAAAAGATATTAAAGACTCGAATAAATGGAATGCCATCCTGTGGTTGCAGCTTGGAAGACTCAGTACAAAACAGCCCAGAGGCAGGAATTGGAAGATGGGAACATCTGAGCTGCTATAATTTATAAGTTCAATGTAAAATCTCTCCTGATTCTTTGGAAAATTAATTAATATAGAAAAGCAATTAATGCAGATTAGACAGAAACAATAAAGAAACACAGAGGCCACACATTTCCCAAATTTAAATCTTACTAAATCGATGGTCGCCAGCGCGGTGTGAACTGGCCTAAGGACAGGGGTACAGCCCTGCAGATCAGTGGAATGAGGCTGGGCAGGCAGAAATCAGCCTCCTGCTAGGGTAATTGATTTCCAGCAGGGTGCCAGGGCTGTTCAGAGAAGGAAGATCTTCCCAACAAAGGATCTGGGGCAAACAGAGTCACGTGCTGAGGACTGAAACCAGATCTCCCTTTGCACCGTATGAAAAATTAACTCAGGTGATCAAAGCTCTAAGCTAGCTCAAGACAACCCTAGAAGAGCACACAGGTCTAAACTGGCATTGCTGGATGTATAACCCCAGCACTTGGGAGGTAAGAAAAGGAACAGTGGACTATAGAGCAAACCCTGCTCAAAAAGAAAAAGGGGAAAAAAAGGCTTAAGATTGCAAACATTAATGATGCGTCAGCATTTTAATATAGATATGGATATATGTAGGTGATGTGCAGATTCTTTCCCCTTCTGCACAAGAGACTTGAGTATCCGAGGGTTTGTGTGAGTGTCTATATGGTCCTGTAGGGTCTTCCCCACCCCTGCATCCATGTGCAGACGGGGCAGGTCTGTGCATACAGGAAGACATGTGGCTGCCAGAGCAAGGAGAGTGCAGGAGTAGAGAGCGATCATTGATGGACGTGAGGTTTCATCTGGGGTGATGGCAATGTTCCAGGACCAGATGGCAGTGGTGGCTGTGCAACCTTCTGAGTGTATTAAAATCTACCGAAAGGTACATTTTAAGAAACAAATTATGACTAATGTGAGTTAATATCTCAAATTTTGCAATTGAAAAATTACATGTATGTATGTATGTATGTCTCACATCTATTAAAACTCATCTTAAAATTCTCCTCCTGGCTGTCCTTGTAGACCAGGCTGTCCTTGAACTCATAGAAATTCGCCTGTCTCTGCTTCCCAAGTGCTGGGATTAAAGGTGTGTGTCACCATTGCCCAGCCTAAATTTCTTAATTTAAAAAAAATTTAAATTTTTTTTTTGAGACAGGATATTGTCATGTGGCCCTGGTTGACCTGTGTTCACTACATAGACCAGGTTGGCCTTGAACTTGCTATGATCCTGAAACCTCCTCCAAGATTATTGGCGCGTGGCACCACACCCAGCCCAAGGTCCACTTTTTAAAGCAGGCATTTAAAAAGAGCAACTTCAGGGTCAGCACAAAATTGAGCCAGAGGCACAGAGACATCCTACATGGCCCTGCACAGCTCTCGCTGTCAGTGGCCCCAGAGTGGCCCATTCCACACCCATGGACACACTCCCACCTCCACCCCCAAAGTCTGAGGTCTACACTAGGGCTCAGGCTTGGTGTTAGAGACTCTATGTGAATATGTGACAGCTTCAAAGCCCCGAGAATCCTCTGTCCCCCAATCCCTGACAGCCACACTGATTCGTCTGCTGATTCTGTAACCTCGCCTTTGCCAGGAGGCCACATGGCTAGAACCACACCAGGTGGAGCCTTTTCGGACTGACGTCTTTTTGCTTAGCACGACGCACTCATGTTTGCTCGGTGGCTTTTCATGGCCCAATAGCTCGTCTCTTTTAGAGCTGAATACACTTCCATTTTCTGGATACACAAGTTCTTTCTCAGCTCATTTGCTGATGGACTCTTGAGTTTGGACCATGAGGACTAAGGCGGCTATAAACACGGGCATGCATGCCTTTGTGTGAACATAAATTTTCAGTTCATTTCAGTAAATACTAAGAGATGGGATTGCTGGTCTTGAGTTAGTTGAATATTTCATTATTTTTTCAAGAAACTCCCAAGTTAGGTGTAGAGACCAAGTTAGTGTAGCAATACATGCCTGTCATCTCCGCACTAGGGAGTCTGAGGCAGGAGGACCATAGGTTCAAAGCTGACTTGGGCTTCATAGAGTATACACACACACACACACACACACACACACACACACAGAGAGAGAGAGAGAGAGAGAGAGAGAGAGAGAGAGAGAGAGAGAAACAGAGAGAGACAGAGAGAGGCAGAGAGAGAGAGAGGAAGAAAGAGAGAGATAGAGATTTATGCACACACATATACACACATACAGAACCTACTGAGCCCATTTATGTATTGTTCATAGGCATACGTGTCCAGGGCTGACTACTTGGGATTGGACAAAACCACTCCTCAAAGCAGGCACCGATGAAGTCAAACAACCATTTGAAGACAGAGCAGCAGTGTTCCCTGAGTTCTGGGTCCATGTGTGAAGTTGGTGGGGATTAGACATCAAACAAGGAAGGGAACGCCTTGTCTCTTCTTGCCATCCCAGCTGAACCTCAGACCGGACAGTGCCCTTCAAGAGCTAAGGAAGTACTGTGCTCTGAGCCAGCAACTCCACTTCTAGGGATTTATGTTGCACACGTTCAGTAGCTTAGATGCACGGTTACTCACAGCAGCCTCGTCTCTAGCAGAAACCCTGGAAACAGCCTATGACGTCACTGGGCAGCTAGCCAAGTGCAGCATGATCATCCATAACAGTCGAGTCAGGGAACTCTGTGTACAAACAGGAAGCAGTTTCTAAGATCTGTCATCTGACACAGCCCCTGGGGAGGCAGAGGCAGGAGGGTGGTAAATCTAAGAGCCGGCAGCGCTGCCGACTGCGCAGAAAACCAGCCTGAGGGACTTGGTGAGACCCTGACTCAAAAGAAAGGGAGGAAGGAGCTGAGAAGGTAACTCAGAGATGAACCCGCCTAGCCTGCAAGAGGCTTTGGGTTCAATAAACAAGATGCCAAGAGTATATAAAGGCTGTGGATTTGAGCTTCCTGGGTGTGGGGAGGTCTTGGGCAGAGATCCCCAAAACTGGGCCAATTAGTTGACTCTGGGGACTGGGTAACCTAGCATCTGGGGTAGAAGAGTAGCTTACCAATGTGTATCTGCAACTAGGAACGTGAATTGCATATGTCAAAAAATAAAATCGAGAGTTGGCAGAGCTGCATGACGAATCTAAACACAGGTTGGCCAAATTTGAACAGAGCCACAGCAGGCACCAGAGGTCGGGAGAGGGGAAAGCCTGCCCGGAGGTTGGGAGAGCAGCTAGCCTGCCCAGAGGCAGGGAGAGTCTAGGGACCTGGGAGGTAACAGAAAAGGATAGCTGCAGGCGACACTGTGGATGAATGCAACTCCCCAGGCGAGTTCAGGGGTCCCAAGACTGCAAAGAGACCGCCTCCCCCAAGAAGAGGGAGGACACTCTCGCTTGGATTTTGCCGTGGGAAGTAAGGTAAACAAAGGCACTGTTCCAACTCCTCTCCCAACTTCATCCCTACCCTCCGGGCCTCACAGGGGCAGGGGTGGGACAACAGGGCCTGACTGACCATTTTCTCTGGAACACCAGGACTGCCACGAGGAAGGGAGCAGGGGGCTCCCCTGAAAGGAAAATGACTCTGTGTTTAAAACGTGTAGGAAGGACAGGTCCGTCAGTACAGACATCGAACCTTGGCAAGGCTGAACACACTGTGACATGTCAGGTGTCCTGTGTTGCATCATGTCGCAAATGTCGCTGAGCGTAGAGCCACCGTGGAGAGCAGCCTGCGTTAAAGAACAGTGGCAGAGCATGCAGCACTCGTTGAGAACTGCAGTGTCAAACGGAAGGAGTGTAGCGTGAATCTGCCGCTCAAACTGGGCCCTGGACAGATTTTGTTGTTTCTCATTTTCTGATTTTTCCAGCATGAATCATAAGCTATTAGTGAGCTGTGAAATCAATTTAGTGGGTGACAACCAGCTCAAGAAAAAGTAACAGGAGGTGGCATTTTTACCACACGTAAGTGCACACACATGCATGCTACCCATTAGGACAGTAGCCCAGGCCTGAAATCCACACACGAGGACAAGGTTGGACAATCACTGACTTTGAGGCCCCTTGAACTACACAGTGAGTTCAAGGCCAGGCAAGGCTACAAAGCCTGGAGTTTGGGGGGTTTTGTGGTTGTTTTTGGTTTTGTTTTTGTTTTTTGTTTTTTTTCTGTTTGGTTTGGTCACTTTTTTGTTTGTTTTGTTTTTAAAGTAGGGGCATAAAAGGAAGAGGGGAAAAGACATAGAAGGAAAGGAGATATTTTATTACTTTGGGTCATAATGGGAAGTTAGGAAGACACTGCCAGTATTGGGGGACCCTAGTGTGTATGAGGGATCCTCCTTTTCCAACTGCCCCTGTGCTACCTGCTGCCAAAGGGTTAGGGTCAGGAGCTTCTTCTTGGAGGTGGGAAGACTGGGTAGATTTCAGGATTAGCAGGGTCACTGCACAGGACCCAGGGAGGGACAGGGGTCCCCTCTGCTGTTGGTGTGATCTTTCATTCTTTTGTCCCATGCTGAACGTTCTGCTTGACCAGAAGCCTCCACCTGGGCAAGGCAGGACTGGGACCCCCAAACTCCTCAGTTCCTCTGGACTATATGGGACGCAGTTCCACTGCCTTCACCCCAGAAAGCTCATTTTGACGTTGTCTTGGTGACCTCTCAATAGCAATTGAGGTTTTTTATCTCTTTTTTTCTGTTATAAAATGAGGGTCTCTCAAGTAGCCTGGGCAGCCATCTCTGGGGTTACAAACATGCACCACCACACTGGGCTTTGAATTTTTATTTTTCTTTGTTTTTCAAGTAAATTTGTGAATTGCATTTTTTTGTTTTTTCTTTCTCTTGTGTGGCTGTGTGTGGCTGTGCCATGGGGCCTGTCTAGAGATGAGAGAATGACCAGCAGGAGTTGACTTTTCCCCTTTTACTGTGTGGGGCTGAAGGACATTGAACTCAAGTTGTCGGGCTTGGTGGCAAGATCCTTACTGACTGAGTCGTCTCGCCAGCTTGGATCTTTCTTTTTAAAAAAATACTGCATAGTGGCATAAAACACTTCCTTGTTCTGGTTCCCCTTCTAGGGCATGGGTGAGTATTCTCTGTTTAAACCTGGAGGCGTTTCATGCTGATCCCCTGGAGCCAGAACCCTGCAGTACCCTAACATTCTTCTGCCACACAGAGAGTGGTGAAAACCAGGGTAGCCAACTGCTGGGTGTGTGACTTCGGGCAGGTGGCCTCCTCCCTCTGTGCCTGTTTTCTCATCTACCCAAAAGAGGCAATAAACTCTCCCTCGCAGAGAGGTTATGAGGATTAGACGAGACAGCCTGTATGAGATGTTTATCGCGGCCCCTGTGCGTAGCGAGAGCCCAGTTAATTAATGGAGGCGGCTCCCCTTCCGTGGATTTGTGGTAGTATAATTCACCTGTGTACATGGAACCACGGGTGATCTGATCCAGCCCTCCATGTTAGGGACTTGTAGTGATTCACAAGAGCTTTGGGGTCTGGGGACACAGCTCAATTGGTGAGGTGCCGCAAAAGCACTAGGACCTGTCTTAAATTCCCCAAAGCTGGCCGTGCTGCGTGTGCTTGCAGTCCCAGGGTCAGGGAGACAGAGACAGCATGTGTGCACACCTTTTGGAGACTCCCCTAGCCTACACTGGTCCCCTTTCCCGAGTAGAGTCCAGTACCATGAAGTGTTCAGCTGGGCTCTTCTGTGCCTTGCAGAGCACACCCAGCCTGTGACAGAGGAACTCAAACCTGCCTGTCCTCTCTCCATCCTAGGCAAGTCTCCCATCCAGTTGGGAGAATTGGGCTCTTTAGTCCCAGATTCCCCTGCAATGGCCTTCAGGTCCCCAGACAGCACTCCCCCCTGCCATCCTTGGAATCCCCTCCTGCTGAGATGTGAGCTCCTTTCTGTCCCTAACCCTGCTTGGACTTCCTCATTCCCTGCATTCAAACAGCTCAGGTTCATCTTCTCAAGCAGACTCCAGGTCCCTTGCAGCCAGCCACTGTGTCTTGTTAGGACACATCTGGTCTTGTCTCCCTGCCCTGGACAGCACACAGGTCAAGGCTCAGGGAAAGCCAGTGAACAGCTGACTGCACACTGGGAACTTCTCAGGATGGGGGGGGAGGGGCGGGCCGGGGGCACAGCCAGAGAGCTGCTCCAAGTACTACCCCGAGACTCACTGACTAGATCCACGCCCCTGTGGGACTCTCCATTACACACCGCCCCACACATGAAGGGTTACCCAAGAGGCTTTTTGACTCTAACCAAGAGCAGGGAGGTCTGTGGCCGTCATCAGTCAGTCAAGCCATCAAGAATGCTTGTGGCCTTTATTAAAAACGCCCGTGCTAGACTGCCTCTCGACTAAGCCCAGACTGGGGCCCAGGAAGCTGCCTTTGAACAGGTGACTGATGGAAACTGAAAGTTCAGAACTCAATGACCTGGTGGTAAAACTTTCTTTACCCACCCCACCCTCAGTTCCTTCCTTAGAACCAAACTCAGGCTTATAGTTTCACAGAAGGGCGAATGTTAGACCAGTGATTCCAGGACGAGGGACCATGTGTTCCCCACCAGTGGGGGTGAGTTAGAAAAGAGGAGCAGGCATAACTGATCCTTCCCCCAGCCGGGGCAGCTGGGAGGCGGAATTGACAGCCTGGGCTTTCCTCAGAACAGCAAGCCAAATCTTTGGTGGTGTGGCATACAGAAACAACAAAGTGAGCTTTGGGTGTTGTTCACCCGGAACTAGACCTCAGAAGAGGGCCTCCAGAGAGATCACGTCTTTGAAATCAAGTCCACACTTACACTCAGGTACCTCTATGATTGTCTGTTTGGAAATGACATGGAGCAATGACTAACAGCGTCAGCTGTAGAGTCCAGATCGCCAGTGTGAAACCAGATTGCAGTTTACAGCCGGTGCCATCACTTGCCTCCCCCAGGCTGCTATCTCGTCTGCAGACCTCGTTGGGAATCATTCTTGCCTTGTGTGGTGGTCAGTAGGATTAACCCAATTAGTATATACAGAGAACCTAGAACATTTGTCGTATTTTGGCCATGACTGATGGCTGATAACAGCTTCAAGCACTAAAAAAAGCAGATGAACCCTGTGCCCCCACTCAAGAGGCCGCCGTAGTAGTTTGAGGCTAACCTGGTCTTCCTGGAGAAACAAAACAAACAAAGGCCCCACGAAACTCTTAATAATGCAAGTGGAAGTTATGAAATGGCATCCTTTGTGTGCCTGAGGCTCTGGACGGTGGGTGAAGGCTAGCCTTGGCATCAAGGCCTGATGCCTCTGTCCATTGATGTGGCCGTGTGGGGCTGAAAATGGGTAATTTCACCTCTCTGGGGCGGTTAGCTCATCTATAAAATGAGCAGAATCATGGTGTTTCTATCTTTGGGCAACATATGTGGCGACGGACGGAGGGTTGTGGTGAGGGTAAATGGTTTAGCCCTTCATGCTCAACAAGGAGGGCTCTGGGCGTGGCTGCTGCAGGCGGAGTCTGAACAGCAATGTCTTAGCCACTCTTCACCTCAAACCACCTCCTGGCCACCGAAGCAGCTGAGGAAACAGTCATGTAAATATCCCTCTCTTCACCCACTTGCTTCAGCAAGGGTAACTTCACTGCGATGGGGGTTACGAGCTGGTGCTCCCTCCCGGTGGGGGGCCTCAGGAGGTCAGAATCACTGAAACTCCTCAGAAATGAAAGCACACACCGGCCCTGTTCCCCCACACCCCTAGCGTGAGGCCTTGCCCTCCCTTACATGGCTCCTCCCAGCCCTGCTCCAGGTATCTCTAGGGCATCAGGGCGGCTCCTAAGACAGCCCAGGTGCCTTGGAGCCTGTCAGAAGGTGCCAGAAAGTCTGACACAGTGTCTGAGGAAGGACTTGCCTAAAAATAGAATCTCAAAATCTCAGGCCACCCAGGAGTTAGGAACCCTGATAGGGTGTCGGGCCCAGCGTCTCTCAGGCTTCTCAGACTTGCTGGGCACTGGATAACAACAGATCCTGGTCCCTCCCTGTCAGAGGGATGGCCTCGGGACTGGGAAGCTGAGGAGCATCTCAGGTGACTCCTACAGTCAGGCAAGTCACAGCATCCTCTGACCACCCTGGAGAGTGGGGCCCTCACCTTTGCTCCTCAAGAGGAGCAGGGAAGATGGAGTTAACGGTGAAGAATGCAGACTTTGGAGCCAGATGTGGGCAGGGGCCTTGGTCCTCCCAGCTGCTTGCTCAGCCACATTCATCCAGTTACTTAATGGGTTCTCCTCTGTGATGTGGGGGCTGTAATTAATTGCAGGCATCCAGTTCCCAGATGGTCAGCAGGCTTACTGATGGCGGTGTAGATAAAAGTGCTTAGTGCGGGCCTTGACGTTGTCCTCGGTGAAGGGCTGCTGCCCGAACAAGAGGAAAGCTGCCCCACGTTCTTTCCCGGGTTAGGAAGTGGATGGACCTGTGGGCACTAGTGCCTCAGACCCTCACTTCCACATCGCTTGACAGTCCTACAGGCACCTGGAGACAGCTGTGACACCTCCTCTTTCAGCACTGCCTCCAGCCCAAACACACACTTAAGATGCTTCCTTCCTTCTTTCTCTCTGACTGAGGCTCCTCGAGGCTGTGTGGACCCACTAAAGCTCCGTTCAGAAGATAGGATGCTCCCCCACCCATAGACCATCCACGGTGTCCCAAATCCACAGCATTTTACATCCATATCGCCAGAAGGCCACAGTGACTGTGTATCTGAGCCAAAGCAGGAACAGGAGAGCAAGCGGTGCCTGATAGGTCCCTAGCTTGAAAGAGTTGTGGGGATGTTACCGCGGAGAGCATGATGCTGAATGACTTCGTCCAGCACCTATGCGCTGCCTGGATCAGCACTTAGCTGGCTGACGTCTTCGTCCAGGGTCTCCCTGTGAGCAGCCTCGGCCCCTCTCTCGCCTTCTGTAGAACACAGGCCCCCCACTCAGGAGTGATTGCTCCCTCTTTTCCCCAGAGGAAAGGGCCCCTGAAAGTGTCCCGTTGGAAAATGATTGGACTTGGTCTTCAAAGCACCATCCCTCGCTGTGGTGATTGAGGGGTCAGGCCCTGAGCAGACTGTCTGAGTGTCCTTCTGGCCTCTCCATGAAGTCTCTCCAAGCCTCAGCTGCTATCTGTGAAAAGGAAGAACCTTTAGTATTCATTTCACGTGGTTTCTCTGAGGTATAAGATAGCCCAAGTAGAATACATAACTGTTGTGTGATTCAGCTACTGGGACAGTACCACTGCTGAGGTTATCCATGTGAGCTGTGTACAGTGGGGGGGGGGGTGCTGTGTGTGTGCGTGTGTGTGCGCGCGTACATACATGTGTGTGTGTGTCATTTATTTTGTTCCCAGTGGTGACGCTAGCCACAGGCTATGAGCCTGTTTCCACAGCTGTGAAATATTCAGTCTACGTCCTGGGAGTCTACGTCTGGGAGGGCTCCAAAGAGCCGGGGGGGGGGGGCAGGAAGACTGTATCAGCCACAGAGAGAGGCCAATGCTCCATTCCAAGGGCTGGGGCTCTGTCACCAATGTCTCCATCCCCGAGCAGATGATTATACGATGGAGTTAAAGTGCTGACCCTGGGGCACTTCTCAGGGGTGAGACACCTTGGCACCTCTGTGATCCTGCACTCTGCAACTGTTGTCCGGAAAGGGGAAAGGCTGTAGCCACGCCCTCTCTTTCTATACTTGGAGTAGACACTTGGAAGACCCATGGGACTGTCCTGAGGACAGAAGTGGGTGCGTCCTCTTAGTACAAGAAGTTTTCCCGTGTCCCGGAGCCTGAGAGGGAATCCTTTCTCTTCCTGACGGACCTGTGTCAAGGACAGGAAATAGCCCAGAGTCAGTTTCTGATGTGTGGTCCTCCCAGGCTTCCCAAGAGAGTCCCTTGCTTTCCCTCCTTTACCTTTCCCTACCTCATTTAGTTTACAGCAGCAGAGGGGCCGCCAGGGACCAAAGTGTTTCTATTACCTTTGTTTGTGTGTGTGTGTGTGCGTGTGCACACGCGTGTGAGTGTACATGTGTATGCCATGTGTTGGCCAGAGTACAACTTCCAAGAGTTGGTTCTCTTTCCCTCCTGTGAGTTCTGGGTATTGAACTTGGGTCCTCAGCCTTGGTGGCAGTTGCCTTTATCCCCTGAGTCGTCTCCTCTGCCCCCTAAAGCATTGTTTTAAGTAACGAATAAAGAATATGTTTTCTATTCCACACTGCGCTTAGCAACTGTAAGCTTTCTAACAGACACAGGAGCCCCAAAACAAAACCAGGAGAAAGAACCTCAGTCTGTTTCAGCCATCGGGTCTGCTTCAACTTGCACAGGGGTGGATCTTGTCGACAGTCTGCTACTCTTGGGAAGCCCTTCTTAGAGAGTAAGGCACCATGACTACCACCGCTTTCTGGGGAGGCTCTTTAAGCGCTGAGGAACCTCCAGGTGTCAAGTGAGGAGCCCAGCCCTGCTTCCCTAGATGAGACACTGAAGGGAAGTGACTCACCCAGAGGCACCTGGGAGAATCTCATCCTGCCTCCCCCAGGAAGGGAAAACCCTGCCCCATGGATCAGAGTTAGCCAGGCCCACATGCAGTCACCATGACGTGATGGTGCGCATGACAGCTGGAGCTTCTGGCGGTGCATTCATCTACAGAAAATAACACCTCTTGCGGGGTTTTGTGAGGACGTAATTATTGCATGCACCCTGCCTAGTAGGTCATCACCCACTCATCCCAGAGCTCGGCCCTCCTCCTCCACCCAGTCCGTGGTCACGCCTCTGCCGCCCTGACTCCCACACTATTGACATGGCTGCCTAGGAACACTCTCGTTATTTTATTAAAGTCATTGATTTAAGCCTGTCCACCTCTCTGACAGCGAGCACCTTGAGAGAGGGGGAACATCAGAGAGGGAGCACGCTTCTCCCCACCCTGCCCCGTCTGTTGGTCTGAGTCAGTCCATGCAGAACAACGTGTCATATACCCCCGGGCCGAGGCCTTCCCTGGCAGAGATGGCGTCATAAACACAGTACGAAGTCTGTCAACTCTTCCTCGGTGTCCTGAGGCCTCATGCTCTCCCTCTTGCCTTCAACTTCCCTTTTAAAATATGAGAACGACCCACATAGCTTCAAGGAGCACATTGGCAGAGAAGAACCAGGCTAAGATTTAGACTTCAGAAGAAAGCCAAGTCATTTTCTCCATGTCTGGAGAGGGACAGGACCACAGACGTCAGGATCCCCTCGTCAGAAGCAGGATCAAGGGGTGGGGCCCAGGGATGTGCGCGCTGTACATTTCAGACTAATGAAAGCCTGGAGGAGCGACGGTTTGCATTACTGGCTGTCTAAAGAAGGGAGCCTACAGGGAGATGCCCCCGTCTCCCTTTGACCCCAGAAACATCCTGCATCGAGCGTCCTTATAACATCTGTCTGCAAAATCACCTTCATCCTGCACAGGCACACATACACACTCACATGATTAAACACAGGAACTCATGCTATCTATATTTTAAGGGGAGATGGCTCACTCGCAAGGGTGAGTGCCTAAGTCTGGATTCCCAGACTCCTCTTAAAAAGCTGGACGTGGCAGTACGTGTTTGTACTCCCAGTGACGTGTAGAGAGGTGGATCCATGGACACTCAGGGTTGTCCTCTGACCTCCACACCCATGTCCACACATGCATATGTGTATACCAACATGTGCACGTACCCCCCACACACACACATACATACACAGTTGACGGCCTGTCTTTCTTGTGATTAGTATGCACCTCACTTGCTGATGTAACTGAATGGCACTGAGAAGCCTGTCCTGCCCTCTAACCTCTTCTAGCAAATGGTCTGTTCTGTTCTGGACACGAAATTCTGTCATAGATGTTGCTGAATGTTCTTTGGATTAGGTTTGTATATTTGAGGTCCTTAGACGTATCCCCCAAAGTGCCAACTCAGCATTGGTACATCTTTAAGTCACTCAAATCCAGGTCTTTTTTGTCTGGCAGTGCTGGTGATTGGAGCCAAAGGTCCGCCCTCTACCACTGAGCTGGGTCCTCAGGCCCCCGCGTTCAGTACTGAAATAACCACATCTGAATTCCTCTCTGCTGTGTGCTTCTGTGCTTCTCACATGTATGAGTCTGAAAGTCGGCCCGCAGGTGTCTCTCTCACTAGTGTTTAGATTTTTCATCACATATTAACCAAACATGACTAAAAAAATTACAACAATGCTCACTTTATTTAAAAAAAAAAAACCTGCTGCTTTTGTTTTAATAATGCCTTCCCACAGTTATTGTTCCTGGCATATGAGATTTTCCACCGGTAGGATCAAGGCTTAGAAACTGGCTTTTGCATATTCATTTGTCTGAAATTGTTTTATAAGCGCTTTGTCATAGACCTACTCAAACTTCATTATTAACCTTAATATTAGGTGAAGTAACAGTCCATCAACTTGGTGAAGCAACGCATACTCCACCACCCCGTTTTGTTGGGTGGCGGAGCCACTTCCCAGCCTTATCACTCTGCATCACGCTGTGTGTCTCTACACAAACAACAGCTTTTTACCTCTCGACCAGTTTCTCAGAGATGGCTTTCCAAGAAGGGCGTTTCCCAGGCTCCATCCCTTCAGGTCTCATATCCTGGACTGAAAGGGTTTACTTGCTGTTTCGTTCACACGTCGTACCCTCAGGCCTCCTCTCAGACCCTGCTCTCTCTCACCCAGCCCACCTTGAGAGCTGTAGGCATGTGTGATCGGCCAATGCTGGGAAGCCATCTTGACTTTGTTCTGGTCAATGGTCTTCACAGGAAATACCACAGTCCTTGAAGGGTTTGGCTGCCAGGAGACGTCGTGCAAGGGCTGTGGGGGAGAACCTTCTTAGCGTGTCCAGGGGCAGAACTCTCAATATGCGGGCTGGTTGCTGTCATGCTGGGGCACATGGGACATGGTTGGTGCTTCTTGAGAACTCTTGTAAGAGTAGGTGATGAAGACAAGAAGAGGATCTCTGCACCACCCCCCCCCCCCCCCGCAAAACTCCCAGGAAAAAACGTTCCTGGATCAGAAGTGTCCAAGACCTCCATGCTGCGTGCATGTCAGGACTGATCTGCGCCACCAGGAGACGGAGGGCATTGCATTGCAAGGTGTGAGTATCCAATTAGCTGAGCAGTAGAGGACTCTGTCTGCCTGATCCAGGGGACCCCTAATGGGCTGTCAGCACCACACAACTGATATATTGGGGAGCAGCGTGGGCTCTCGGGGCCCGGGTTCTATCACTTGCCGTGTGTGTCAGAGATGTGAATCAGAGACTCTTGTCATCAACAGTTTCCTTGGGATTTGTGCAATGGGAATAACGCTGGTACTTAGGGACCCTGGAAAGTTAGAGTAAATCTAACGATGTAATCGATATGCGAACACGTGGTAAACACACACAAGAATGCTGGGTTTCTAAGACTGCCTTTGGCTCTCGTCAGCTCGCAGAAGAATGCTTCCTTTGTGCTTCTGAATGGGGGCCATGATGAGTGTGTCCTCTTCAGTGTCAGGTGACCAAGACTGACAGCTCAACACACACACACACACACACAGAGAGAGAGAGAGAGAGAGAGAGAGAGAGAGAGAGAGAGAGGATCTCAATTATATGAAAGGGGAGAGAAACTTTGTGGGTGCCAGATTTTCCCCGTCACCTATTGTATTCAGCATTGTATGAGAGATCTTATTATTCCCATGGAAGAGAAATAACTTCTGAAAAGTTAAATAATGTTATGCATGTTAGAACCGGCATTTGAACTCGGTCTGTCCAGCTCTGTGACCTGTGTTCTTGCTTCGACAGCTTGTCATCTGTGTCTTTTCTCGATGTGGTCAACAGATGAGGAGAACAGGCAGGAGGTTTTAGAGCGGTGGTTCTCAACCTGTGGGCGGTGACCCCTTTGGGGGTCGCATATCAGATGTTTGCGTTATGAGTCAAAACCGTAGCAAGATTACAGTTATGAAGTAGCAGCGAAATGACTTTGTGAGTGGGATCCCCACAACATGAGGGACTGTATTAAAAGGGGCAGCATTGGGGAGGCTGAGAACCGCTGTTCTAGAGGAAGGAGAATATACATGAATAACCTCCTGTGTATATCAACCGGCTGCTGCTGCATAACAAGCCAGTTCGAAAGGTAGCGACTTAAAATATTATACATGCCGTTAGGTCTCCAGTCTGTCTCCTGACCTGAAGGTTCTTCTAAATGGAATAGCCCCATGCATGCTCTTGTGGTCAGCCGTGGATTAACTGTGGGCTGATTTGTTGATCTTGGCCAGGTTTTCTTACCTGTCTGGAGCCTCAGTTGAGACAATAAGGCTGACTGACTCAGCTATGCCTCGCCTCTCTCTTATCATCTAGGCTAGCCTGGGCTTGTCCTCATAGCTGAGTATACATGTGGGCAAGACCTTCTGGAGTCTGAGCTCAGAATCAGCCCGCTGCTGCTCTCGCTAGCCAAAGAAAGAAGCACCATTTCTGTTACACATGCTTGCCCTGAACTGAAGCTTTTAATCCCCTTAACACTTCTATGGAGAGGAGCTACTAAGAACTTCGTTTTCACAGATGGGGATATTGAGTTACAGAAGTATTAGGCAAATTTACCCAAAGGGGCAGAACTGCTCAGTGGCAAGGACATGATTAGAACCTAGACTCCTCTCCCTTAACCCGGGTGGCTCACAGTGCTCCCCTGAGGAAGGGCAGACAAAGGAGCCGGCCTAGATGACACAGCGCTGGGCCTGGCTGTACAACAGTGGCAGGTAGCCAAGTTAACCAACTTCTGTGACCTCCTTCTTGAAAGAGGATACCAAAACAAGGGATGGGAATGGCCTCGAAGGGCGGCCTGGTCCAGCCTGGGCCACTGGCCCTATGGCTCTGGAAATTTGTGCTTGTTTACATCGAAATGTTTTAGAGAGCTGGGACTTCCCATCTCTGGCTCCGTGACAGAGCTGTGCAGGGTGAGCTGGGAAGCCCTGGGACCTCAGAGACCCAAACTGCTTCTTCAGCTCAGCAATGTCACGAAAATAGCTCTTGTCTAGAAAGGCAGGTACCTCCCTCCCCAGCATTTCCCCTCCAGCCCTGCCTGGGCTCTGAAGAAAATGACACAGAGCTGACTCCACACAGGACGGGGACGTGGCTGGGAAGAGGGCTTTATGGGGACTCGCCAGCAACAAAGGGAGGAAATGAATGTGCGGGATTAGTAATTATACCGTACACGTCCCAATTTGTATCTCAATATGTCATTTCCATAATAAAACTCCCGAAGTGAGCGGCTAATGACACAGACTCACGTCAGGGACTTCGCGGGAGGGAGGGGGTGGACCCCCCACCCCAAGAGCAAAATTGCCTTCGGTGGGGAACTCTTTCATGACAGGCTGGCTGTTTACAAGGCAGATGCATCCCAGGAGAGGAAGAAGCAGCCCAAGGCTTGTGTGGAAAGGGAGTCAGGGTTGGCTGGGCTACTGCTGTGGCGTCTGGTCTCCAGAACTGTGTGGAGTTATGCTCCGGAGTGAGGACGCACCGTGCACCGTGCAGGACCCCCCAGACCAGATCAGAGCAAATGGAGATCTGCTTTGCGCTCTGAAGAGCCCTCACAGGAGGGTACAGGTTACCAACAAACAGTCTTGTGCCTATGGCCGCCTCCTATAAAGCCCCCAAATCTATTACTGAAAACCTCTACACATGCTGTTCCTGCCCCTTTTTCTTTGTCCACTTGCGTGTTTGAGTTCCAAATTATATCACCTTGCGGGAACTGACCCTGACGGCACCTGCCGCCACCACGCACCCTGTTTGCAGGGACTCTGCTCTCTACGGCCATGGTTTGGCACCCGCAACACTAACCACACCACAGGGGGATTGTTAGGTCCCTTTTTCACCCCTTCCCACCTCACCCCTGCCACTTTACCTCCGCTGGCCTGAGAATCCTCTCAAAATAAACACAGGTCATTCAGGGCCCTTCTTTGGGACGGAGAGGAGCCGGGAGCCAGTAAGAGACCTCTCTCCACTTTCTCAGTGCCAGGATATAGTCAAGATCATCTAGCTTTTCCCAAAGCCCATTCCCCAGCTTCTAGCTGGGATAGAATGGAATCCTCTGGAAATATAACAGAATCAGTGTCTGGGCACGAAAAAAGTAATAATGGTGCCCTCGTAATTGTACGGTGTTTTACAATCCCACAGCTCTCTGAGGACACCGTGTCAGCTGATTCTCTCATTACAGCGCTGTGAGGTGAGCCCACAGGTATTATAATGGTTCTCATTTCACCGAGGAAGCCGAGGCCCCACGAGCACCGTGCCAGGGTGCTTGGAACTGAGGCTTGAACCATGGTCTCCAGCCAGGGCTCTTTGTCCTCACAAGGAGCCTGTCAGGGTAGCTTTATGAAACGGAACAGCGGCAGGCTGCCATGTGTCACCGTCCCCAGGACCATGACTGGGGTTACTTTTAGCTCAATTTTTTTAAAAGCCCGTAGAAAAATATTAAGAACATTATAGACAAAAAGAATTTGGCTTTTATGAAAACGGTACTAGATGAATGGCCGCTCATCAGGAATATACCTCCACTGAATTCTGACCTTAGAGCCTGGGTAGAATGAAGGGAAATCAAGAAAATCCTCTAGGTAGGAAACCTTGAACACACATTTTTCAATTGAAGTTCAATCTTTTAATTCTTCAGAATCTCCTTCTCCATCCACTGTCTTTTCCACCCAACCAGAAATCAATTTACACTTTCCCTTCATAAAGGCAATCAAATCAAGTCAGGGGAGCAAGGGTCGAGGATGGGTAGGAAGCAAAATGCCACCTTTTCTCTGATATACAGAATCTATCTTATACACGCATTGCATCACACACATACACACATCAACATACATTCACGCACACGACATTAAAGCAGTAAGGAACTATCTGCAGAATCTATCTTATACACACACACATATTATGTGTGCACACACACATAAACACACATATATTCACCCACATACATCACACACATACACACATCAACATACATTCACACACACGACATTAAAGCAGTAGGAAGCTATCTGAAGGATCTATCTTATACACACACATACACATGTATTCACACATGCACACACACACACACACACACACACACACACGCGCGCGCGCGCGCGCGCGCGCGCGCATCAGACCACCTCTCTGTTGTCTCCAAAGCTGCCCCTTCCCTGAGACCCTGCTTTTGCTGCCCAGGCCCCACTAGACGCTGCTCATCCTTCAGTTCTCCCTGCTTGGCGTACCCTAGACCCTGGTTACCAAAGAACACGTTCCCAAGTCCCAGGTCCACACGGGTCCTCGCCCCCATCCTCCCATTCCCTTTGCACCTGGTTTCACTATTCGCGGGATGACCAGGCCTCGTGGGGGTGTAATCTCCCCCAGAGCTTGTTCCCCTGCTGATCTCTGTGAGAATAAAGGAAGGGAGAAAAGGGGGTGATATTTAAGCTACAAGCTATATCGACAAATGCACTTGTGTGTGCATAGAATTCTTTTGAAGGATTCACACAAAACCAGATATCTAGATGGTGGAATCCAAGAGTGAGAGAGAATGGTCTGTGTCACTGAGTTAGGCACTAGGGACACATCAATGGGCAAGGTGGGCACAGTCTATCCTCCTTGGCACCATCTGGGTTTTTTCATAGTCTCATTCCTCTTTCAAAATCAAAATAACCATCTTTTTTTTTTTTTTTTTTTTGGTTTTTTGAGACAGGGTTTCTCTGTGGTTTTGGAGCCTGTCCTGGAACTAGCTCTTATAGACCAGGCTGGCCTCGAACTCACAGAAATCTGCCTGCCTCTGCCTGGAGTGCTGGGATTAAAGGCGTGTGCCACCACCGCCCGGCCAAAATAACCATCTTAAAAAATAAAACAGAAAACAGAAGAAAGACGAACCCGCACTATTGAACACCATGCACTTGTTCAAAAGAAGGGAACAAAAACAGAGTTAAAGTTTCAGAGAAGAGAAAATTCCAATCACAATACTTTATGCTGTTATTTTCTCTGTGTCTGTGCTTGCATAAATGAATGCAAACATAGGAAGAGCAATCTGGAGAGGTGTACACGGGTGAGCATGTGATAGGACACATGAGAACTGCACTTTTAACACCATTTCATATGTTTGTATCATTTCAAATGATTATGTACAAAAGAGAATTAACTCACTAGTTTTGAAAAGGGCCTGAGACCATAGCTGGTCTCAAAGAGATAGGTGTTTGATGGCCACCTCAGCCCCAGATGGGCACCCCAAATCTAGTCAAAAACCTAAACGCTTCTCCTCTTGGGAAGTAAGCAAGCCTTCTTGTTTTGAAACCCCCAAAACTTGGTACTGGGGATAAGGTAAAGGCTTCAGCAAGGCTGATGTCAGTGAGGCTGGTGTGGGTGGGAGGACCACAGAGCCTGGAACAAACCACACTGTTGATGCTGCCGCCAGGGCCCTTGCTCCAGGAAGCAACAATGAAAAGATATTGGCGACTTTGACAGGGAGGAAATTGCTTTCTTCTGTAGGAAGGAGGAGCTCTCTGTAGAGGACAAAAAGCCACTTGCCCTGACAAAATGTTTAATTAGAAGATAGGCCAGGGAGAGTGGGAGGGACGCCTCTTGCCGGGGATCCTGGGGACTATGTGCACACACACTCTGTTTTCTGGTCCTGTGGTCAGGGCTGACCAGGACTGTGCGGCCACTGGCGAAATGGTGTGGGAACCACTGGCGTTGCCAGGACCTTAGTTTACTCTGTCTAGCCTAGGACAGTAATCTCCACCCCACTAGGGTAGAGAGGAGTAGGTGGAGCCCCAGTATGGCATCAAATAGCCGTTCACTGCTCAGTAACCTGCAGATGAAGTCGGGATGGTTATCACTCAGGCAGTTCTCACGGTGCTGAGGACACGGGCTCTCGGGCCCAAGCCTGTGAGGGAGATGCCCGGGCCCTCTACTTACTAGCTGTGGACTTGGGCAATCACTTGAACTCTGTGCCTTGGTTTACCAGTCATCAAAATGAAGATGATGCTATTACTTCATCCACCTGATAGACTCCATTCCTAAGATGAATTGAAGTAGCACCCATTCACATGTGCCTGGACCACAGTGTTCAACGACCATGATATGTTTAACAATGCCGAGCATCCTAAAGCATGTCCAGGGGATTTAGAGTTTTTATTCTCGTTGGACATTATCTAGCTCCCCACTCCTGCTATGTTGGAAGTGAGACAGACCAGAGCACCCCTTCTTTCTGTAGCCAGACAAGAGAAGGCAGGGAGGAACAAGGTCACCTTCACATCCTTGATTATCCCCGCTGCAGAGTTGAGACTTGAGACATTTTCCCACAAGCACTTTTATCTCTCGATGAGGCCTTGAGACACATTGGCCAGCCAGATATGTGGACTAAGTGCCCCCTTGCTGTACAACCAAATGCAGGGTGACAGCCATGGGGGCTTTTCAGGGAAACTGTTAAACAGTGATGGTCTGCAGGTGCTGCTGGCCACACCCTAGAAGCCTAAAATCTGTGGGTTGGCACCACTTAAACTTGGACTCGGCCATATTTAGGACTCACTCCTTCCCCACCAGCCCAATGCTCCTAAAAAAGTAATGTCTGCCATGGTAGCGGTGGGCAGGGGGCACCCTGTCACCAAGAACCAGCAGCAGATGTTATGGAGCAGGCCATCAAAACGGCCACCTTGGGGCTGGGGACGCAGCTCAGTTGGTAGAGGGCGTGCCTAGTGTGCACCAGGTCCTGGGTTTTACCCTCAGCACCACATAAAACCAGGCACTGTTGCACACAATAATTCCCACACTATGAGGTGTAAGCAAGACTATCAAAAGTTCAAAGTCACCCTGGGCTATGTGAGACCTTGTCTCCAAACAGGGGCAGGGGCACAGCACTTATCACCCTTCTTAGATATCACATCTAAAGTGCCCATCTCCTAGGCAAAGATCATCTGCCACAGCCATCTCCTCGGTCACCAGAAACTGGCTGTCAGCACCTCGAATTAGAACAAAAGCCACACGATGGAGATAGTGTGTGTATTGGGTGTGTGCACAGAGTGGGAATGGACACATTTCTATACAGCTGGTGAGGGCAAATAAACCACGGGACAATGGAAGAAAACCGCTCTCTGAAGATACCACCAGGCTATTCCTGCCTGGTAACGTATACTAAGGAAAGAATTGAGATTGTGGACAAAGATTTTACAACAGGATCTTTACTGTGACATTGTTTACAGCAGATGTTAACTGTGACATTGTTTATAGCAAGGAAAGCTATTTGGAAACATTTGGCTGTTTTTGAGAGGTGGGTTAATGATTGTGCTGCAGCAATACAATGGAATATTATGTAGCCATTAGAACATTGCGAAAGAATATACTCATTGACGGGAAAGATGCTCAGGATGGCTGTGGGCTGGTAGATAAGTCTGTACAGTAGGATACATTTCATTAGGAAAAAACCATTGTGCTTGCTTCAGCGGCACATATGCTAAAACGATCCTTCGCACATACACACATACCGTGGGCCAGGGGAGCTATTCTTTTAGGCAGAACTCGGGTAGTGGATGTATAAGTCTAATACACTGTCTGTGCATTATGATAACAAGTGTGTTATGTGTACATGCATGTCTTTGTGTGTACATGCCACACATGTGTAGGCGCCTGCTGAGGCCAGAAAAGGGTGCATGAGATCCTCCAAGCTGGAGTTCTGGGGGCCACCTGACGTGAGTTCTGGGAACTGAATTGCGTCCTCTGGAAGGGAAGTGTGTGCTCTTACCTCTAAGCCATCTCTCTAGCCTTGGCAATAAGGTTTTGTCTTTGTTTTGACATGTTTTAACTTTATACTGGAGAAGTTAGGAAAGCACAAAGTCAGGACCTTAGGTGAGGAAAGAGTGGTGTTTTCTGTATCAACCAAACGGTCACCAGCACTAACTGGGCCTGGATAGTATTTGAAAGGTAGGTGGGCCTGTGTGTGACCGAATCCTGCTGTGTAGCCCAGGCTGCCCTCACACTTGGGATCTTTTTAGCTCCCACTCCCAGGTACTAGGATCAACATGTGTGCTGCCACATCAGGCTTAGGTAATTTTCATGATATCGTTTTATGTTTTCATCTCTGTGCTTCTATGACAATTGCTTTGACAGATTTTAAATTTTTTTGTTTTTGTTGTTGCTGTTGTGCTTTTTGGGGGTTTTTGTTGTTATTGTTGCTTTTTGTTGTCGCGGATGTGGCTTTCTGTCTGTCTGTCTGTTTTGAGGACTAATGGCAAATCAGGTTGGAAGCCACTGAACTGAGAGCTGGAAGGAGGAGTGGAGAGAGACGGCTTCAATCTCCCAATGCTCCAGAGTCTCGTCCGCTGCAGTCTCTCAGTGGTCAAAGCCCCTGCAAAGCCCGTGGCTTTCCAGACGACTTCTTGGGGCACATAGTAAACTGTCACAAATCGCAAGGTCCTTTTTCCTGTGGTCAGACCTCCTTGGGGAGGATGGAGTGGACATAGTCTACATCACTTTACTGGGCAGACTTTGGCTCTGCCACAAGGCTACCTCAGCATTTGATGAGGCTATTAAAAAAAAGAAAGAAAGAAAAGAAGAAGAGGAGAAGGGTGGTGTGGGAAATAGGGGAAGGAGGAGATGGGAGAGGAAGAAGAGGAAAGAAGACGAAGGAGGAGGAGGAGGAGGAAGAGGAGGAGGAGGAGGAGGAGGAGGAGGAGGAGGCGGAGACGGAAGAAGAAGAAGAAGAAGAAGAAGAAGAAGAAGAAGAAGAAGAAGAAGAAGAAGAAGAAGAAGAAGAAGAAGAAGAAGAAGAAGAAGAAGAAGAACTACTGAGCTGTGCACGGGAACCAGAGTGGGTGGCTACTGGTCCCAGGGCACAGTGTGCATCTACATCTGGACAGTTTTTATCATGGTCAAAAGTGAATCACAGTCAGAAGAAACTGTCCTTCAGATTTTAAATTCTTATCTTTTCCCAGGCTAGCAATGACAAGACAGCAGTGGCGGGCTGTGGCCATAGCTGCAGCTCACAGCTACTTTCTGACGTCCTCACACACACACCTGTCCTCACACACTGTGTTGTAAGGGGTTGGTGCTTGGTGTAGTAGGTGTATAAATACATTTTTAATGTATAATAATTCCAATTTACTATGGAGAGTATTAGGGTATAACCCACTGTAACTCAAGGAAGTCATGTGCATAATAAACACACACACACACAAACACACACTCACAAAGTAGATAAATACTCAATAAAAATGAAAGAAAAATGTAGCTACTCCGGGCATTTGCCTTTTGTGGTAACTGACCTTGGAGAAGAGGGAACGTCACTTACAGAATTTCCCCTGACTGAGTGGCTGCTGGGCTTGTCTGGGGGGGGGGGGTATTTTCTTGATTGCTGATGGACAGAAGTGCCGTCCCTGAGCAGGCGGTCCCTGTTGTATAAAAAAGCTGACTGAATAGGAACCTACGCATGAGAGCAAGAAAGTAAGCCGCATCCCTCCACTGTTGCTGCTTGAGGTTCCTGTCTCGGCCCCCACCCCACAGTATCATAACCTATAAATTGAAATAAACCCTTTCCTCTCTAGGTTGCTTTTAGTTGGTGTTTTTTTTTGTTTCGTTTTGCTTTTGTTTTTGTTTTCATAGCAACAGAAAGCAAACGAACACACATTTCCATAATCAAGTTTAGACAAAATTATTTATTGATGTATTTAAAAATTTTGCTAGGGCCATTGCTAGAAGATGCATTAAATGCGTATCAGTAGTGGAGATCTGGCGTGCTTACTATGTACAGTCTTCTAATTGGTGAACGGGGATTCGTGCACCTCACCCTATTTATCCGTCCTCTTTGGCCCCTTCTGCCTGTGTCTAGCCCTGTGAATGCTGGGTGCAGTTCAGCCTTAACAGGTCTCTCATTGGGAACATTTTTTGCATAGTTGTAAAGGGTATTACATTTTCTTTTTGGTGTTCGCATATTCATTGCCAGTGTATACGGCTATAATACAAATCTTGTACCTTGATTTCCTGTTTGGCATTGCTCCTGGGCTCTGGGTTTGTTGTGATTTTTTTTTCTTTTTTGGTAGGTTCATTGGGACTGTCTGTATAAACAACCATGTTGTGTAGAAATTGGTTTACTCTTACCTTGTCCTTACTAGTTATGTCCCTATTGCTTCCCGTTCTTGCCTTCCTGCCTTAGTGGGAGCTTCTAGACAGGGCCTCAGACTAGCACAAAGGATTCTGGGTGATGGAGTTTCTCATCAGGTTGGGTCAGTTCCTGCTTTTCTGAGAGGTTTGTCTTGTTCTCGTCACGAATGGGAGCTGCATTTTACCAAGTGTTTTTCTGAGTGAACTGATAGGATGACATGGTCTTCTCCTTAGCATTGGGTATCACAAGTTTCCAAACACTGAGTCAGCTTTGCATCTCTGGAGAAACCGCCTGGTTAAGGTGCATGACTCACTCGCCACGGCTGAATTTTCCTCACCAGCACTTCGGAAAGGGCCTTTGCATGTATGTACATGATGAATGGTGTGTAGATTTCTCTTTATGTGCGGTCTTTAATTTGGGTACCAGTACCACCTTTGTACATGACTGATGGAGTATTGCTCTTCTGTTTCCTGAGTTTGTTCTGAAACGGGGTTAATTCTTTGTCTTAAAAAAATTTTTTTTAAATATATTTATCTATTTTTACTGTATACATATGGGTATTTTGCTTATGTATCTGTCTGAGTACCACATCCATGCCTGGTGTCATCAGTGCCGGAAGTGGAGTTACAGATGGTTGTGAGCCCCTGTGTTGGGGAGCAGAGTTGGGGAGACTTGAATGGTGATCCCTGGAATAGTAGCCTGCTCTTACCTGCTGAGCTCTGTCTTCTTTGTAAGTTTTGTAGAATTCTAGAGTGAACCTTTTCTTAGGGATATTTAATTAATTCCGTTCACAATTCAATTTGCTTAATCGTTGATGGGATATTTAAATTGTTTCATACTAAGTGGCTTGTGGTTCCCATATAACTGCCACACCGTTCTTTTATCTTGGTGATGTCTTCAGGGCCGCAGTAATATCCTCTGTCTCATTCCTGACATTGATAATATGTGGGCCTCTTGATTTTTTCATTTGTCAACCTTGCTAGAGATTTGTCAATTTTATAGACCACTTCGAAGGCACGGCTCTCTATTTTATTAAGTTTTTCTTTATACTTTTTCTTTTATGGTTTATCGGTTTCTGGCTTCATTCTCCTTGCTGAATCATTCCTCTTGCTGAGTTTGTTTCTGCCCTGCCTTTCCCAGGATCCTGAAGAGTGTACTTAGATTATTGACCTAAGATTATTCTAATTTATCCATGAGTACATTCCACTCGCTGTTGCTTTAGCTCTTCTTCACAAATCTTAACATATTATATTTTAATTTAATTCAGTTCAACACATTATTAACTTTCCTTGTGGTTTCTGCCTTTAATCCTGGGTTATATAGGAATATATTATTTAGTTTATAAATGTTTGAAGTTTTTTTATTGTGCTCCTATTAATGACTTTTAGTTAGATTCTAAGATGGCTGAAGAACAGACTCTAACATCTCGATATTTTGTATTTATTGAGGCCCAGGACACAATCTATATTGATATTTTCTGTCGTCACTTGAGAACAGAGAGTATGCTACTGTAGTTGGGTGGGGTGTTGGATTCTTGGCAGTCAGATCATGCTGGTTGGTGGTGGTGTTCAGTTCTCACCCTGGGTGATTGACTGTCTGCTTGTTCAGTCAGCTTTGGAGGCAGGGTCATCAGAAACTTCACAGTCTCCCAATGAAAATTAAAGGTTTATGTTTATGCATTTCTCTTCTCAGCTGGCTTCACACATTCTCGGGTCTGCTGCTCGGAGAAACTCCTTTAGAACCACGACCTCCTCACTGCGGCGGCCTCCTTAGCATGGTGTACTTTATTCTCTTTCTCTAGGGGCTTCTTTTTTATTGTTCAGATTTGGGACTTTTTTTATGCCCTAAAGTCTACTTTATCTCATATTTATAAAGCCATATCTACCTTCTTTTTATTAACATTCACATAATATGTCTTTTAAAATATTTTTGTCAACTGTTTATGCTGATATAGTTAAGGTGATTTCTGATAGAAATATGATTGGGTTTTGGCAGTTTATTGAGTATATTAGAAGGTGGCAGCTTCCTGGGTTATAAGACAGTGTAAAGGGCAAGTATGTTTTTAATCTGCTTTGGCAATCTCTGTTAAAAGATTGATGAATTAGACCAGATATTGATACATCATGCTTAAATCTGGTGTTTCAAGATTTTCTCTTAGTTAGGGTTTCTATTGCTGTAAAGGGACCGTGCAACTCTTATAAAGGAAAACATTTAATTGGAGTAGCTGACAGTTTCAGAGGTTCAGTCCATTATCACCATGGCAGGGAGCATGGTGGCATGCAAGTGGACATGTGCTGACTACATCTTGATCAGAAGGCAACAGAAAAATGGACTGTCATACTGGGTGGTATCCTGAGCATAGGAGACCTCAAAGCTTGCCCCTATGGTGACACACTTCCTCTAACAAGGCCACACCTCCTAATAGAGCCTCTCCCTGAGATTATGAGGATCGATTACATTCAACCCACCATACCATTGTTTTCTAGTTCTTTTTCCTCCTTCCCTACGGGTTACTTGTTTTGTTTTTTGTTTTTAGTTTTTTGAGATAGGGTTTCTGGGGAGCAGGCTGGCCTTGAACTCACAGAGATTCACCCGCCTCTGCCTCCGGTGTGCTGGGATTAAAGGTGTTCGCCACCACCACCCAACTCCCACAGATTACTTTTAGGCTATACATTTAGAAATCTATTTAATTTTTACATTCTGTATATTGTAAATATTTATTTATTTACTTATTTGTTGGAAGCATTAGTGTGGCATATAGGTTAGAAGAACCTTGCAGGGCTCGGGTCTTCTTCCACCGTGGGCTTCTGGCAGCCGGAGCTCCCACCAACAGAACTGTCTTGCTAACCCCTCTCTGGTATTTTGAGGGTTTGTCTGTCCAGATTCTTAAGACGTTTTTAGGATTATTATATAAACATAATAGTCTCCTGATACAATTTTGTCAGTTTATACATCAATGCCCTCACTTTTCTTTACTCTCTCTCCCGTTCATAATTACCCCAGCCATTTCCTCCTCTGTTTAGAGCCGTGCAGGTGGTCTGCCAGTGTTTACTTTCAATGGGAAGCATAACTTAGAAAGTTCTGGAAAAGGAGAGACTTGTGGCTCCATCTACATTATTTTTGCTCACTGTGTCCTTTCTTTGTTCCTGAAGCTTCAAATTTCTTTTAAGGCTTCTTTCCCCTTTTCACAGCAAACTTTTAAAGCCATTCTTTGGGCGTGGCTGCTGGTGACAGAGGCTTTGAGTTTTCTTTATCTGGAAATGTTTTGATAGTTTCCCTTTGTTCCTGAACGATGTTTTCACTGGGAATTCGAGTCTCTAGAAACCTTTCAGGACTTGAAGAAGATTGTATCCTTTCTCTCCGGCCTTTTCCCGTATAAATGAAGCGCCATTGTTCTCTGGCTGCTCTCTAGATATTTTTCTTTGTGTTTAATTTTTAGAATTTTAATTACAGCGAATGCTGGACCAGATCTCTTTGGATGAAGCCTGTGTGGCTATGCACTTGTTAACGTTCTCCTCACAGCAGCCTTTGCCAGCGAGAGGAAAGCTCAAACGGGCTGATGGTTTGAATGACAGAAGGCACGTCTGTGGGCACCAGTGGAGTGGTGGGAGGGGGCAGCCTGCACGCGGGGGACATTTTACATCCAAAGTAGAGCAGAGTTCACTTAGCTGCCTCCGCCGGTGCCTCCTCCTTTTCCTCTTCTTCCTCAGATTTGCTCTGTTTTAATTGTGTGTGTCCCTGTGTGAGAATGCGCACCTCAGTGCAGACAGCCACAGAGTCCAGAAGAAGGCGTCAGGTCCCCTGGAGCGCGAGTTACGGGCAGTTGAGAGCCGCCTGAGGTGAAGCCTAGGAACTGAACTCAGGTCTCTGGAAGTGCAGTAAGCTTTCTTAACCACGGAGCCATCTTTCTAACCCCTTCTACCTTACTTTTTGAGATGGGGGATCTTTCACTAAACCTAAAACCCACTGATTTGATGAGACTAGCTGGCCAGAAAGCCCCAGGGACTCTTCTGTTTCTGGCCTCTGAGCACCACAGCTGGCTTTTTATGTGTCCTTCTGCTTGTGCACCGAGTCTTTGGCCACCAGGGCTACCGCCTCTTCCTTGTTATTGCCTCTTTGTGCAGTTTCTAAGCCTCTCCCCTTCCTCTCCTCTCTGTCACTCTGCTCACCGGTTCCTTCTCTGCACCCCGCGCCACCCCATCCACAGAACTTCTTCCTGTAATTATTGTACCTTTTCTTTCAAGAATTTCCATTTGACACTCTGTATTTTCTTTTTTTTATTTTTTTTAAATTTTTATTTATTTATTTATTAAAGATTTCTGTCTCTTCCCCACCGCCGCCTCTCCTTTCCCTCCCCCTCCCCCAATCAAGTCCCCCTCCCTTGTCAGCCCAAAGAGCAGTCAGGGTTCCCTGCCCTGTGGGAAGTCCAAGGTCCACCCACCTCCATCCAGGTCTAGTAAGGTGAGCTTCCACGAAACTGCCTAGGCTCCCATTAAACCAATAGGTACAGTAGGATCAAAAACCCATTGCCATTGTTCTTGAGGTCTCAGTAGTCCTCATTGTCCACTATGTTCAGCGAGACTGGTTTTAACCCGGGCTTTTTCAGACCCAGGCCAGACACTCTGTATTTTCTATTTCTTTAGTAAGACTATTTTTTCATGTGTTTCCAACAACGAAACACCTTTTTTTTTTTTGTGGTATTTGCTTTTATCTAGTATTGTCAGCCGTTTTTAAAACTGGCAAATAAAAGCTGTTTTTACAATGATAGGTTGAACATGTATATTCTGCTAAATGACTAAAATAAGAGAACTAATACATGTGTCGCCCAGATCCTTTTCTTCATACACTTTTCTCTTGTGGCAAGGATACACACTCTCCTCTCAGCAATTTTCAAATATATGCCACGTTGTTATTAGCTATAATCACTGCATTGTGCAATAGATCTCTTGAGTTCCTCCATTCTAACTGAAATTTTGATTATTTGGCCAACAACATCCCTAACTCTCTCTTTCTCCTTCCCTCTTGGATCAAGAACTTCCTGGTTCTTGGGATAATGAATGATTTTGTACTAGAGCTTGGGTGTTTTTTCCTGCTGTATTCTAAAGTCTTGATTCTTACTTAGCACTCCTGTTTCAAATGGCTATTTCTGATATCAGAGTTCAAGTTTCCTTCCAGGCCTCCCTTGACATCTGGGGAAGATATTTAGTTAAACTGTAAAAGGGTAGGAGAGGACCCTCTGTGTGGAAGAGGAACCCTGTGAGGGAGAGGAGCCCTGTGTGGGGGAGGACCCCCTGTGTTGGAGAGGATCCCCCCTGTGTGGGAGAGGGCAACCTGTGTGGCAGAGGACCCCCCCTCATGGGAAAGGACCCCCATGTGGGGGAGGACCCCTGTGTGGGAGAGGACCCCCCCCCCGGATGTGGGAGAGAAACCCTGTGGCTCCTGGGAAAGGCATTCATTACTTCAGTTTGAAATGTCCTATCTTGAGGGGCGGTGGTGGCGCAAGCCTTAATCCCAGCACTCGGGAGGCAGAAGCAGGTGGATCTCTGAGTTTGAAGCCAGCCTGGTCTGTAGAGCTAGTTGAAGAACTGTCTCAAAACTGAAGTCCTCCAAAAAAAAAAAAAAACTGAAGTCCTGTCTCACTAGTCTTTTTGAGTGTCTGTGTGTGTGTGTATTCATGTGTGTGTGAACATGTATGTTTGTGTGTGTGTGGCAGGAATACATGTGGCATTCACATCACAACCTAAGATATTGGCTCTTGACAGAGTCCCTTGTCTTGGTTTTCACTACATGCACAGCCTAGCCGGTTCTAAAGGTTCCTGGGGCCCTCCTGTCTCTAGCTCTCTGTCCAGCTTTAGGTGGGTTCTGGGGATTTAAACTTAGATCCCTACACTTGAGTGGGAAGTGTTTTGCCCACTGAGCTATCTCCCGAGCCCAGGCTTGAAGGTCCTGGCTCCTATTCTGTTTCTCTGACATTATTCCAGTGTAGGTGTTGTTATTCTGTCTTCTCTGACATCATTCAGGTAGAGGTGTTGTTAGACCCTAGCATGTCAAGTGGGGAAAGGGTGGGACCACAGGTTTCCCGTGTGTTTGGCTGGAGGAGGGTGATTATTACAGTAGAGCTTTCTCTTCTGGAAGGTAGACTGGCCTTGGTCATTTGGCCTTTTTTTTGGTCTATAATTCCTGGTGTGTCTGGGATGCTAGCTTTTTTAGATCCATGACTAGAATATAGAAGGTAAAAAATAAAATCCAGAGAACCAGTTTCGTGTTATTCTTCTGACCTGAGCTCCCTGGGCAGTCTGCATTTTCCTCTTCTTTCTAAGACATCTTACATGTGTTTTTTACATGATGTCCCGGTCAGGAAGAACAGATAAGAGGACGTTTACCTTGTATTCCTGGAAGTAGTTTTCTCCTCTCCATTTTTGTTTACCTTTTATCCAAAGCACAGTCACTCTGGAATATCAATTCCAGTTTTTATTCTAACTCACCAACTTTTCTAAGTTCTAGAAGTCTCTTACCAAGAGAATGTCTCCAGGAGATATTTCAAGTCATTCTTTCCAGGAGCACAATGAGGCCTAAATAGTTTGAGTACATTTCTGGGTAGCTCTGTTCTTGCAGTAAACTTAACCACATGAAATGGTGTTATATCTTGATAGCTCAGAGGGAGAAGACAGCGTTTCATTTGCTATGGTTGCCTCGAAAACTCCACCATGACCAGCTGCTGGGTCTTGCCAAACCTGTAACCAGTGCCTGATGATGTGCCCCAAATTAATTATCTGTACCTCCACTTCACGTTCCAGGCTTGACCTCCTGAAGATGCAGCCTAAATTCCTATCAGGCGTTCTTTTCACCGGAGTTGAATCAGAAACAAACCTCTGGATCTTATCCAGGAAGGAGGGGTCTCCTTGGTGTCCCTGGAGCCAGAGTCTCTCAGAGATTTCCTGGACAGCTTCAAAGGGAACCCAGAACCACTCTGGTTGGTTTCATCTCAAGTCCTGATGGAGACAGACTTTCTCTTAGGACAACGATCAGAAAGAATGTAAGTACACGTCCCCTTGTTAAGACAACAGTAACGCAACCCCTCCATGGAAAACACCCTAATAAAATGGTGTTCTTCCTTGGTGGGAGGCAGCTGTTTTTCTCCAGCTCTGAACTCTGTTGTGTGTGTGTGTGTGGGGAGACTGGAAATCCAGTGAAGACTTTTCCATGGGTTCCTAGTCTGTCCTTAGGGTCATCCATCCCCATGTTGAACAAACATGGGCAAAACGCTGCCTGTTGCAATCAGACAGAATACAGCCTTTTATTGTGCTATTACTTGAGTCATTTGGGAATTTGGAGGAGGACTGAGGGGGGCGGTTAATGGAGACAGATGGCCAATGCAATTGTCACTAGAAAAACAGGTTTGTCCTTCAGAAATGACAGCAGCAGTGGACTCTCAATGGCAGGTGAAATTTAAAAAAGGATTAGGGAAGGATTTCTACCAGGAGAGGGACAGGTGCGTCCAGTGTGCCGTGGTGATGGGGGAGGGCCTTCAACTTTTGAGTGATGCCTTCAGAATAGCCCGTTCGCATCTCAGCTCAGTCCCAGGAAATTTGACAATGGTCAGTATCGGTGGGTTTGGGGTCATAGTAAAGAAATCGGGGGTACAGACAGCGTGAGGGTGGAAGTTTCTCCTCCATCCCGTGAAGAGAAAGTGTAACCTGAGGACAGTGTGCTGTGCAGTTTTAGCAAACCAGATGTCCACATACATCTGAAGAGAGGGCAGGAAACCCACAACTCTCAGAGTGCCCCGCCCTGTGTGAGCCCTGCTGTTCCATTTCAGAGCCCTGGGAATAGGTGGCAAAAGCTCCTTAATTCTCCAGGGATGGCTGTGAAGGCAAGGCCAGAATTCCCACAGGCCGGTGGGTCGCAGGATTGTGAACAGATTGATCATCTGGCCCAACTTTAAGAGGCGCAATGACTTGCCCTAAGTCATCCCCTGCTACTGAGAAGCTCACAGCTCATGACGCCGGGTCCCTTTGTTTCTGTCAGCCCTTTCCTTTATTCTATGAGTGATCCTATTTTAACAGACGTGGCCCGCGATTTAGTTTTCTCCTCAAAGCCCTAAAGGCCGGACCTAAGTCCTGTGTTCAGCAAAGGGATTGCCTATGAGGGTCTATGTTGAAATAAGAGTGGCGGGGCTGCGTCCCCAACACCCCGGCCACTTGGCTAGCTTATGCCCGAAATAACAACACACAAACTGTATTCATTTAAAGAACTGCTTGGCCCATGAACTCTAGCCCTTACAGGCCAATTCTCGCACCTGGACTAGCCCATTTCTAATGATGTGTGTAAGCACCCCAAGGTGCACTTACCGGGAAGATTCTAGCCTAAGTCCATCGTGGGTTGCAGCTGCCTGGGAGAGCAGAGCATGGCGGCTGTCCGGTCCCTCTGGAAGCAGCACAGAGTCTGACCTCACTTCCTCTTTCGCCCAGAATTCTATTCTGTTTACTCCTCCCATCTATGCTTTAACCTATCAGGGCCAGCCAAGCAGTTTCTTTATTGCTCAGCCAATGAAATCAACAGATTGATATGACACTCCCACATCAGGTCTAGGCTGTACCCACAGGCACAGGGAGCAGCAGTCCCTGCTCCCCTTTTGCTACCGAGCCTGTGAGGGGCTTCCAAGAGTTAGGAATGAAATAATAATAACTTCTTGATAAAGCCTCCTCTACAGTGAGCATTGCGCTAGGCATTTTATAGACATAATTACATTTGATGTATCTGGGTCAAGAAATATTTTTGGAGCTGCAGAGATGGTTCAGGGATAAATCACTCATCATGCAAGTGAGAGGACCTGAGTTCAAATACCCAGTACCCTCTCTCGAGCCAGGCAGTGGTGGCACATGCCTTTAATCCCAGCACTCAGGAGACAGAGGCAGAGGCAGGCGGATCTCTGGGAGTTCAAGGTCTGGTCTACAAAGTGAGTTCCAGGACAACCAGGGCTTTACAGAGAAACCCTGTCTTGAAAAAAACAAAATAAAACAAACAAACAAAACAAAAACAAAGTCCCTCTCTCAATCAACATGGAAGATGAAGATTGACACCTGAGGTCATCCTCTGGTCAGCAAGTGTACACCATGGTATGTGCACACCTACATACATACACCACATATACACAGGCACATATAAACACACCTACACACACATCTATACAGATACACATACACTTACATATACACACACACCTACACACATACACCACATATACACAGGCACATATAAACACACTTACACACACCACTACAGATATACACACACCTATACACACACCTACATATACACGCACCATATATACACATGTACATATGCACAAACCTACAACATACTTATACACATATACAGACACCTACATACACACACTTACATACACACCACATATACACACACCACATATATACATACACCTATACCAACACCACATGCACACACATATATATACACACACAATTACACACATATACCACCTACACACCACATACATACACACAGCACATATACACAGACACAAAGATTTTTTTAAAAAGAAAATGCAATTTGTATTTATTCAGTGTCCATGTCTTCATGTATAGGGGATGATGTTATAACTCATGGAACAATTTTAAGAGTGAAATAAATTGTGCATGGAAACTAGGCCCTGGAATATTTTAAGCATTAATTACATAAATATCAGCTTTTACAAGTATAGATGTCCCCTTCTCAAGCCTCAGGCTTCATGTTTGCTAGACAGCTACACCACCACTTGGCTGAATTACAACATCTTTAACACAATATGGGTCCAGAGTGATGCTGTAGGCCTGTAATCCCAGGACTTGGAAGGCAGGAGGGTTAATAATTTGATGCCAGCCTGGGATTCATAGTGATACCTTCTTTCAAAAACAAAAACAAAACGGTGTAAGACCACACAGCATGCGTTTATTCTGTATTAAAAAAATGTTCATGTACAAAGGATGTAAGGTTAAAATTCACAATACAAGAAGACATTTGTTGTGGAATATTATTTTAGGATGTGTTACATCTGTTCAAGCTGTGTAATGTTTCTTTAATGATGCAAAGATGTGTTGCACTCTTTTATGTTACATTTGTTCAACTATGTGAAGCTGTGTTACTTTGTCTAAAATACCTGATTGGTCTAATAAAGAGCTGAACGGCCAATAGCAAGGCAGGAGAAAGGATAGGTGGGGCTAGCAGGCAGAGAGAATAAACAGAAGGAGAAATCTGGGAAGAGAGATAAAGGAATGAGAAAAGACAGAGGAGAGAGGATGTTGATAGAAGTTTCTGTCCCACTCAGTCCCAAAGAAACACACAGAGGCTTACATTAATTATAAACTGGTTGGCCTATTAGTTCAGGCTTCTTATTAACTAACTTTTACATCTTAACCCATAGTTCTTGTCTGTGTTAGCCACGTGGCTGGTACCTTTTATCAGCGAGGCATTTTCATCTTGCTTCCTCTGTTTCTGGGTGATGACTGCAGACTGAGCTTTACTCTTCCCAGAATTCTTCTATTTTGGTCACCCCACCTATACTTCCTGCCTGGCTATTGGCTAATCAGCATTTTATTAAACCAGTACAAGTGACAGATCTTTACAGGGTACAAGACCATTGTCCCACAGCAAGAGGACATCAGGGGCCAGCCACCCAGCTACACGGCAAGCCACGGAGTAAGAAGTAAAGAAAGTTTTATAGAACAGAGAAAGATAAAAGTCCAGAGGCAAAAGGTAGCTAGGATAATTTAAGAAAAGATGCCTAGAAACAAGACAAGCTAAGGCTGGGCATTCATAAGAAAGAATAATTAGTTATTTATTTGGAAGCTGGGTGGTGGGCCCCATCCCAAAGAGCCAAAGAGTAAAAACACAATCAACCACAGACAATTTTTTTTTACATCAGTTCAATATAACATTTAATATGGCTTAGTTCTTGCAGGATGTGGAAGAGGAGTTCATGAAAGGAAGAAGGCTGTCAACCCTACGCTCTGTCTTAGGAACTTTCTACTTAGTTCATCTGTGATGATGATGTAGTTCAATGTCACAGGTCTGGAGCAGGCTCCCGCATCTGTTTGCCAACATGTTATTGTTGTGTGCCTGCCTGTCTGGGGTGGGTGTTTTTAGAGTGTAGTTATATGGAAACAGCCTCTGATTATGCTCCTGACTTTGGCAGGTACGTTATAATTTCTGACAGTTGTTTTGACGTGACTCTTTGGCAAGGCACACGTGTCTGTGAGGCGCTTGGGCCTTTGCGCATTGGGATGATGCCTGGCTCTCCTTAATTTAACTATTCTGAGGTTGAGGGTATGATGCGGGGCTAGAGGATTTGCTGGGAATATCTGAGGCCCTGAGTTCAGTCACCAGCACAGGAAACTGTTTAGCTTTTCTGACGTATCATGCATTATGTCTTTGTCATGCTGAGGCACGTGTGATACGCAAAGGGTCGGTTAAAAACACGAAGAGGAAAGGGGGAAATGCGGAGGATCTCTCCTCATTCTCTGTCGCGACTATTCCTGTGGTATATGGGAGGACACAGAAGCCAGTCTGTGTAAATCCTGCTCTAGACCCTTCTTGGAGTTTTCATTTGAGTTGTCTGAGGAACACAGGAAACAAGAGACCTGTCCTTGCATATCTGTATGTGTGCTGTGTGTATACTCCATGTGTGTGGCTGAGAAATGAGTCCTGTGAGGGCCGGAGGTCTTGCTTGCTCACTGTTGTGTCCATATTCCTAAAATGAGCCTGGCACATGGCAGACTCACAGCGTCTTCTAATGGCATGAACTAACATGCATGCAGAATGCGTGCTGATGAATCCGTTACCCTGGATAAACACGCTGACTTCAGAGCTCATTAGTTCTGTTACCCATGAGCCCTGTGCTTGGGTCAGGAAAGGGAGGCTGAGAACAATTTACACAACTTCAGGGCCTTAGGAAAAAGAATTCAAAGAGGGGGAGAGAGGGAGAAAGTGGAGGAAGAGAAGAGAGATGGAAGAGGGGGAGGAGAAGGAAGCAGCTATGACTTCTTAAGGGGAGGATGATCGTTTAAACCTGTAATCCCAGCACTTGGGAAGCTGAGGCAGGAGGATTATGACAAACTCAAGGCAGGCTGGGTTACATAGTGAGTTCCAGTCTGGATTACAAAGTAAGATCCTGTCTCAAAAGTATAATAATGTAAGCTTGGTGGTGGTGGGATTGCACCTTTATCCCAGCACTCAGAGGGCAAGAGACAGGGGTGTCTCTGTTGTCCGAGTTTTCTGTCCCACCTGGTCCAGTCTGGTCAGGCAGCCATTCAGTCACAAAGAAATACATAGAGGTCTATATTAATTATAAACTGATTGGCCTATTAGCTCAGGCTTCTTATTAACTCTTATAACTTATATTAGCCCATAATTCTTGTCTGTGTTAGCCACATGACTTGGTACCTTTTTTGGCCAGGCGGTCACATCTTGCTTGCTCTGTGTCTGGCTTCCTCTGTTTCTGGGTGACCACTGCAGACGGAAACTTTCCTCTTCCCAGAATTCTTGTTACCACGCCTATACTTTCTGCCTGGCTACTGGCCAATCAGCATTTTATTAAAAATAATACAAATGACAGGATAAAAGACCATTGTCCCACAGCAATTCTCCTTGAGTTTGGGGCCAGGCTGGTCTTCAGAGAGAGTTCCGGGACAGCCAGAGCTACATACAACTGAGACAAACACTGCACACATGTGCACAAGCGTATGCACACGCGCACAGGCACACAAGGTAAAACGTCTGTCAGGGGTTAGGGACAGCAGATTCCATTGTGAGAGGTCAGTTTTTCATAGTGCCCAGGCCTGTGGCTCATGGCCTTGGGTCTGGAGCTTCCACATCTTGACGACTTCTCCTCCCACTGTTCTTTCAAAAAATAACCAGAGCGCCAGACCTGTGATTCCGCTCTTCTGGAGGATATGACAGGGTCTCACAAGTCCAATACTTGGCCGTGGAGTGAGTTTGAGGCCAGCCTGTGCGGTGTACAGAGAGCCTCTCAAATACAAAAGTAAAATGGGGGGGGGGGAGCGGGATTGAGAATACAGTTCCGTGGGAGAGAGCATTTGCTTAGCGTGTATGACTCTGTAGGTTCAGTTCCCTGAACAGAACAAAACGAGAACAAATGAGAAACAGACTGTTGCAGAGATTGGGACTAAGACGCCGTCTCTGTGCTTTGGTCTAGAACTTTACCAGCTCTGTGGGGTCACGCTGTTCTTCTCATGCTGGTCCAAGGCCTGTTGGGCAGTGACGTTCTGGGCTGTAATTAACGGACATAGGGCAAGTGGGGGGTGGAGGAGGAAGTTGTCTAATGAAGCCTTGTTACCTCAAGTGAGGACAGTGAGACACCCCCCCCCCCCGGGAGGGGGACAGCATTGCACTAAACCACCCAAGGCGCCCTGGAAGAAAAGTCTCCCTACCCTGGTCCTCTAACTCTTGCTCCCTTCTCACAGCTCTTGTTTGTTTTCCCTAACCCCTTCCAGGACTCTCGATCTGATTCTCTCCCGACAGGTGTGCTAACAGGTCCAGGTCCGCTTCCAGGCTTCCTTCTGCTCCCTTTTTACAAGGCAAACGCGGTTCTTCCCGTTTTGCAGATGGAAACACAAAGGCTCTGAGAAGTGAAATGACTTATGCAAGGTCCCACGGTGGATGACTAGGAAGAAGACACCATCCTATTTGTAGCTTCTATTTCCTGTTACCTAATCTCTCGTTAGATCCCCGTTGTCTTGGTTTGCAGCACGCGCTGCCTTTTATTGCAAATATCTCTAGAAAGAGCCATATTTAAGCTTGTTAATTGCTGAGATCTCATTGTGAAAGCCTAGAATCTTTGGCAGAATCCAATTTTTTGTGTTCACGTCTGTACACACCAATGCACATGCAGATGCATGTACGGTATGCATGCCTGTGTGCATGTATGCGTGGAGGCCAGGAGACAACCTTGAGTGCCGACTTCAGGCATGATGTCCATTTTCTTGGAAACTGATCTCTGTGTGGCTTAGAGCTCGCCAGTGAGGTTGAACAAGCTGGCAAGTGAGGGCTCACTCTCATCTCTACCTCCCCACCCTGGGGTGACAAGTGCACACCACTACAGCTGGCGTCTTTGTGTGCTTGCTGGGCCTCAAACGAGGTCCTCATGCTTTCAAAGCAGGTACTTGACTGACTAAGCTATGTCCCCTGCGCTTCAATTTATCCACCCCCCATCTTCATGTAAGTATGGTGTGGATGTGTGTGGGCACGTGTGTACAGGCACTCGTGTGAGCACATGGAGATGATGTGGATGTGTGTGGGCACGTGTGTACAGGCACTCGTGTGAGCACATGACGTCAGGAATCATTCTTAATCACCCTTCTGTGGCATTCTTTAAGGCAGGGACTCTCAGACCAACCCAGCCCTTGCTACTGTGACAGCTCACTAGCCTATTAGCTCTGGGAACCCTCTGCCCCTGCCTTTCAAGGCTGGAATTGCAAGACTGCAAGCTGACCATCAGATGCACCTGGTATATTATGTGGGTTCTGGGCATCTGAACTCCCATCCTTGAGGCCACCTCTCCAGACCTTAAATATGACATATTGATAGCCAGGCATGGCAGCACATGCCTTTAAGCTCAGCACTCAGGAGGGGAAAGCAGAGGACATCCGAGAGTTTGAGGCCAACATGGTCTACTTAACAAGTTCA
Source organism: Alexandromys fortis (assembly GCF_014885135.2). Classification (NCBI taxonomy): domain Eukaryota; kingdom Metazoa; phylum Chordata; class Mammalia; order Rodentia; family Cricetidae; genus Alexandromys; species Alexandromys fortis. The sequence goes on along the minus strand of NW_026067893.1, from coordinate 7,369,754 downwards.
AGGACAGCCAGGGCTACACAGAGAGACCCTGTCTCAAATGGTCTCCCGATATAGAAGTATTAAAGAATTTGGAAAACAATCGAGAACATGTCGATGAGGGAAAGACTCTGTGGGATTCCTGGTTTTGCCCTAGGCCACATCGTGATTGCCTGGTAATTAGAAGAAAGAAAAACAAAATGAAAAGCAACTTTCTACATGGGCATCTTGTTACAGAGGAATCCCATCTTGTCCCCAGGTCTGTTGTTATTCAACAGCAAAGACAGAGGACAGCAGAGCCTCCGCGCCTTTTGGTAAAGGAACCTCAACCATCTGGCTCCTGGGCTTCTGGCTTCTCAACAAAGACAACATTTAAGTATTTAAACTTTAATGTAAGTGGTACAGACTGTCAAATGCCTCTTCTTGCCACCCTGGAGCTGCAAAGCCACATTAGCCAGGCAGGAAAACGCATCCATCGCTCTGAGCCCCCATGACCAGGCAAGGCCTCCTGCTTTATGTCATTTCTGTTCCATAGCTAAGGGCAGGAGCCAGAGGACGGAAGTGTCCTTCTTGCCCTTCGGTGAGCTCATAGTCCAAGAACGCTGTATGTGTTGGGCATTAGGTAGAAGGAGCTTGGAGCTTGGCTGAGCCTGGTCAGAAGAAAGAGAATAGATGTCACCGAGGAGCAGGGCCACCCAGTCAGCTCTTATCTAGGGCAGAAACTTCTTGTCCTCTGCCCAGGTCTCTACCCATAGCTGAGTGAGTCTGTGTGCTGGCGGGGAGGGGTTGAAGGTAGGGAGCACACCACAGAAGAGGCTGATGGCCAGTTACCCCATCTAAACCAGTAGAGGGTTCAGAGACTCGGGATTGTCCTTGTCCTTGCGAGAGAATTCCAGTCCCTTGCCCTCTATTTTACGGGTTCTCTCTGACAGTCAGAGGCAAGATTAAGACTGCCAAAGATGAGAAGCTGGCTCAGTTCACTGCCAGGTGATTAATTTTCAAAGGCAAACACACTCTGAGTATGAAAGCACGGCTACGGAAGTTCTGCAGATCATGACTCCGGTCACAGAACAAGGGGCAGGAGATTGCTTGACCGTGTTTATGAAGAGTGAGTGCAAAGACCATGGGCAAAGAGCGGGGAGGGACCTGACTGAGACATTCTGGCCAGGTACAAGGAAAAGCAGAGGTTGGAGTGACAGCCTCAGGCAGAAAAGGCCAGGGAGGGGGAAGGGAAGAAGAGTCCCCAGAGCCCAAACTGTCCAAGAGGTAGAGCATCCCTCCTAGTGCAAGACGGGAAGTCTCAGTGGCAGCTCTTCCATGGCCTTCTCGGTAATTTACCGGCCTCTGTGTACATGAGGGCATAATTACAGGCAAAACAAGTCCTTTGAAGTAAGAGTATAGAATGTCTAGGGGAAGAGGGATAAATAGAGAACAATCTCGCTTTAATATGTAAACGAGTTGATAAAAAAATACTACTAAACAAATAAATAAGCCCAATGAACTCGAGGTTGGGGAAACAAGAGCCAGGCTGAGCAAGCAGACAGCCCACTCTCCTGGGCCAGCCAGTGTCCTACCTGACCTCATTGGGCATTTCAGTTCACATACCTTCCTACCAGGGCGGCTGCATCCTCATTCCCTACCTGTTCTCTGCAGATTTTCTCAGCAAGTTTCCAGAGAGGCCTGTTTACTTCTGGAATCAAAGCCCCAGAGAGAGGAGGGGTTCCAAAGGGCTTGAATGGCTTCTCCTGGGAAGCAAAGCTAATCGGGAATGGAGCTGAGCTTGTAACCCCGAATCCCGCATGCCTGTCCTGTGATAGAGCCCCTGAAATACCACTCTTTCTGCAGGGGCCAAACCTGATTAGAGAATCTGTTAATTGGGGGTTAGGAGGGGGATGAGAGAGAGAGAGAGAGAGAGCAAGGCGATGCTAATATGATTTAACACTTGATGGGCTCTGAAAAAAAAAATAAGGAAGGGGCTTCAGGCTTTAGTTTGGCATATTCATTGTTCCACATACATGCTACCAAAACGAATATATGCAAGTAAAGTTTCTGCAAGACTCCAGGGGCACAATTGCAGAAAGACTTTGGGAAACAAAGAGGCATTTCTCCTGCCTGCACTGTGTCTCTTGTGTGTCATTGCCTGGTGCTAAGAACTCACATAATAACAAAAAACAATGCCCCTCCGATGGGGGGGAACCTGATTTGGCACCAGCAGTGGTGTTTTCCATGGGAATGACGTTGGGGGCTGTGGCCGACTGTGGGAATAGTGCAAATCAGCACTTTTTTTGTAGATTTTCTTCAAGCCATTGTTTATTTTGGCTTTGGTCAGATCCGTAGCCCAGCTTGAAGATTCCCACTGGGTTTTCTAAAGCCCACAGACCTATGAGAGATGGAACAGGGAAAATAAATAATTACAAAACACCCTTCCCCTACCCCAGCGGTCATGTGTGGGGTGTGTCTGTCTCGGTGGGCGTATACAAGTATACAAACACACGTGTGGTTTGCAGTACCGTATATATGCAACCATTCCACCAGTAAGGAATTAAAGAGAAGCTCTGGATTACCGGGTTCATAATCTCACTATCATCTTTCATTTGGGGCAAAGGAGACCAGAACTGTCTTTAAAAGTACCAGTTATTGCAAAATGGCATCAAATAAAGCTTGTTGGGGATTATGTCTACACAAGGCTACCCAATAGTCCTTAGATGCTTGTGGATATTTAAACATGAACATTTCAGAATCAGAAGGCTCTCAGAGAAACAAAGAGAAAAAGTTGGTCACTGTGCTGGTTACAGAATGAGCACTTAGCTTATCAGGAGGTCCTCGTTTTAGTCTAGCCCAAGGGTGCAGAGTTCAACCACGCAAAATCTGTCCCAGGATGAAAAAGCGAGGAAAGACTAGGTGGACAATTGCTGTAATCTGTTCCAAAATTGGAATGTGTTTATTTCTAAATGCCAGAAACGGTCTGTTCCTGTTGTAGCAGCAGGTCAGTTAGTCAGTACATAGGTCTGTTCTTTCTTTTAAGTGTGTGCCCGTGTGGTACACACATTTATGGTATAGACACATGCATACATGGCACACCTGTGGAGACGAGACAACTCGTAAGAGAGTCTTCTCTCCTTCCATCATGTGGATCCAGGGATGGCAGCCAGGCCACTGAGCTTACCCCTAAGTGTCTTTCCTGGGAAAGCCATGTCATCTGACCACGTACATTCTTTAAAGATCTATTTCATTTTGTATGTGTACAAATGTGTGCCTGAGTGTATACATGTGAGCCACATGCTGCAGGTACCTGAGAAGGCCATGCTGGACCCCTTGGAACTGGGGTACCAGGGAATTGGGAGATGCCCAATGTGGGTGCAGCGCTGACCTTGGGCCTTCTGCAAGAGCAGCCAGTGCTCCTAGCGGCTGAGCTATCTCTCCAGCCCCTGGCCTGTGTTTGCTTTATTCATTTATTAAAATTTTCTGTATGTGTTTGGGTGTTTTGCCTTCATGCATGTCTGTGCACCACATGCGTGTGTGGTGTCTGCAGAAGTCAGAAGATGGTGTCTGATCCCCCTGGAACCTCAGTTACAAATGGTTGTGAGCTGCCATGTGGGTGCTGGAAGTCAAACCTGGGTCCTCTGGAAGAGCAAGCAGTGCTGAACTACCTCTTTCCTATACATTTACTTTTTAAATGTGTGGATGTATTCCTGGGGTTGAAACCCAGGGGTTTGTGCAAGCTAGGCAAGTTGCTTTAACCCTGAGTTATAGCCACAGCCCAGGGTATAACATTTTTCAGAACACACAAAGGTCTTCTTGCAGGCTCTATGTGAGGGGTGTGTGTACAGGCTCTATGTGAGGGGTGTGTATATAGGCTCTATGTGAGGCGTGCGTACACAGGCTCTATGGAAGGGGTGTGTACAGGCTCTGAAGGTGTGTGTTACAGACTCTATGTCAGGGGTGTGTATACAGGCTAGAGAACATTTTGCAAAAAAAAATCTATATTTAGAAAGTTATCATTTTCGGTTTTTGTGACAAATATGTATGGAAGTGTTAGGGGCTGGTGATAACAAGACACAACTCCAGGGGGCAGCACTCTGTATGCAAGTGGCTCCTTTAGAGAACAAGACCTGGTGTCCCAGGCAGATGTGGGGGCACACATCTTTAATCCCAGCACCTCAGGAGTCAGAGGCAAGAGGATCTCTATGAGTTCAAGGCCAGTCTGGTCTACAGAGCTAATTCCAGGACAGCCAGGGCTGTTACACAGAGAAACTCTATCTTGGAAAAACCAAAACGAAAAGAAAAAGAAAAGAAAAGAAAAAAAAGAAAAGAAAACAAGACAAAATGAAAATCTTTGGAAGGATTTGTTTTGAGATGTTTTCCGGTGAAATGTGGAAAAGTCTTGTTTACCTCATTCATTCTGACTTAGATTCAAGTTACATCAGCAAAGGGAACCTCAGTTCCAGCTGAAAAAGGTCTCACAAAGGGTTGCTGATGTAGCCCAGGGTGAGAACACGTGCCCAGCATGCACAGAGCTTTGATCTTCAGCAACAAAACAAAACAAAAACTTCTCAATACCACCCAGGATGTCCCGGGTGTAGTTTTGACTTAGTCCACCCACTCGAGCATCTTATCAGAGGTTTCAGGGATGTGGAAATGTCACCCAAGGTGGGTTAGAGGATTTGTCCAGTCTGCACGTAACAAAGCGAACTCCACGCTTCTTTAGCGGGCTCCGGAACACTTCTCAGCTCTCCCGGTGTCTCCCACATACCTGTCAGGCCTGGCGGCTCTGTTTGCCAGGATTGGGATAAGGGTATAGGGGTGGGGGAGTGAGTGCAGGCTGCTCTGAGGGTAAGCGAGGTGGTTCCCAGCCTGCCACTTCTCTCATTGGGCCACTCTGTCACATAAAAGGGGGCCAATTGTGGAGCTACCCTACCGTGAGCTTTGCACAGCTGGACTGAGTTGTGTAGAGAGATGCTCACATCTCCTCCCCCTTCCTGGAAAATAACTTTGCATTTGAAGGGTTGCAAAGGAGTGGGTAATCGGTAAACCGGAGAGGGCAGCCTCAAGATTTCATTTGCTTGTGTGAAGGTACACACAGGTGCGTGCGTCTCTCTCTGTGTGTTCACGCGCGTGCGCGTTCACGCGTAGAATGTTTGTGTTGGGAGGAGTTTCTAGTTACTGGTGCTGTTTCGATTCTCCCAGTCAGAAGTGGACTTTTATTGTTTGATTTTGAAACAATGTCTTAATATTTAGCTCAGGCTAGCCTTGACCTAGCGACCCACCTATCTCAACCTACCGAGAATTGGGCTTTTATTTAGTAATAATAATTTTTAAAAAGCCCTAGCAGCTGTTATTTACCGGGGACCTACTACGTGCCAGGCATTGTGCTGAATTATTTTACTGTGAAGAAAAACATTTTTGTGCAGATGCACCTGGAGACATAGAGTATTTTTTTTTTCCCAGTCGTGTTAAAAGAACAGTGCTCTCTACGCAGCTAGAATCTGGGGAGAGACGGGGAAGGGTGCTGGGATCGGCCGGGGGCGGGCCCTGCCTCCCTAGTCTCCATTTATTTTGACCGGTCAGATGGCGACAGACTCGCACTAGGACCCAGGCGCCACAGCGCCTCCGTCTGTCCTGTAGGTTCATTCAATCTCCCGTACACACAGACCCACACCGCGAGAGCGACACACACTCACACTCACAACTGCACTCAGCGAGCCTCGGGAAGGCAGGCCCGCTCCTTGCCCGGGCGCTTTCTCGGCTCCAGCAGGCCGGCTCTCCCAGGGGGCCCGCAGCTCGGCCGGCCGAGCAGCCCCGGACCAGGACCAGCTCGCCGGACCCCCGTGCCTCCATGGGCAAACGCGGGCGGCCGCGCAAGGAGGCGCGCTGCGAGGGCTCGGGGCTGGTCCCCGTCGCGCCCCTGGCCATGCCCCCGGCCGCGGCCGCGCCCCAGCCCCCGGAGCAGCCCGAGGAGCCGGCGGGGGCCAAACCCCGGTGCCCCTTCTCGGACATTTTCAACACGAGCGAGAACTCGATGGAGAAGCACATCAACACTTTTCTGCAGAACGTGCAGATTCTGCTCGAGGCAGCCAGCTACCTGGAGCAGATCGAGAAAGAAAACAAAAGTAAGTTTGGGGGCCCCGGCTGCTCGCCGGCGCCCAGCTCTTTCTTTCTCGCCCCCCTTGGGCGACCCCTGTCGCCTGCTCGGCTCGCCCCCCCCCCGCCCTACACACACGCATACATACATGAACCCTCGGCAGTAAAGCCGATGACACGGGAGAAAGGACACGCACGCACGCACAAAGCTGCTAAAGATGTAACAAAGACAGCGAGGGGGAGAGGGGGCCTGTCGGTGCCTTGGTCTGTCGGTCTCCAGCAGGCCGGGAGGACGGCCTGGCCGAGGAGTGGGGGAGTGTTGTTGTTTGCTGACAACTGAGCTGGGAGGCTGCGAGCTCGCCTCTCCGAGGTCGCCTTTCTTCCTTTTTTTTTTTTCCTTTTTCTTTCCGGAGCCTTCTCGGGCAGACAAGTGTTGTTTTTTTTTGTCGCTCGTTTCCAGGGTTGGGTGGGGATTAGAAGCTGAAAGTTGGAAACGGTAAGCAGAGCTCGGGCTTCCAGAAAGAAAACACAGACACATCACAACAATAACAACCACCACCACCAAGCAGCTCTCCACGCCGTGGGCCCTGGCTCCGGCTCTTCCTCCTGCCTACTTCGTTTTTCCTCCCTTCCCACTGGGCTCGGGCCATCGTGTCTAGGGATACAGTTCCCCTATGCCTCCTTGGCTCTGGGATGCCACGGCCTCTGGTCCCCTCCAAGAAACAGGCCGGTGGAGCCAGGCAGCGCCAGCAGCTCTCCCTGGACCTGTGGTCCAGCGCGCGCTGGATGTGGGGGAGACTTGGCGAGGGGGATGTGGCTAAAAGCAAACTTTAGGATTCCATAGAAACAATAGTTGGGGAAGAAGCTGTTGTGTACGTTTTCTTTATTTTCTGAGAGACGCACAGGGCGAGCAAGGCAAACGCCTTACTGGGTACCGTGTGTCCCCCCCCCTTTACCCCCCCGTCCCCCCCTCCGCCTCAGGTGGAGACCGATGCTAGGAACCCCACCCGGGCCTGGGCTTCCTTTCGGTATTTGTTTCCTTTTTGTCCTGCCAGTCGGGGCCCCCAGCTCTCGCCAGGCATTCGACTTAGCACCCTAAGGGGGGCACGCGTGTGCTGCCTCTCCAGCACCGTCCTCAGAATAATAGATGTGAGAAGGAAGACCGGGCCGAGGGGGGGAAAGACTCACAGAGAGGAGAAAACCGAGATGTGTAATCTGCCAGAACAAGTAGGAAGATCAATGAAAAAGCGAGAGAGCTGATTGCAACGTGTCAGATCTTGCACGACCCCCCCCCCCCGCCACCACCACAACAACCATCAAAACACAAAAGCACCTTCACCAAACACACCCGGGCCTTTAGGGTTAAAGTAACCGAGTGTTGGCAGCGCAATTGTGGGGACTTGGTAAGACCAAAACAAGGATCTGTGACGGGTGGTCGGTGGTGCGCGATCTTTTCTTTCTCTTGTCGCCTCTTTGCTCAGAGTGCCTGCCTAGCTTGCGAGAGGCACACCGCAGTCAGGCTCTGTAGCCGAGTCGCTGCACGATTATTCGTGTGTGTGCGTGTGTGTGTGTGTGTGTGTGTGTGTGTGTGTGTGTGTAGGGGGGGATGGGGGTGCGTTCGTCTGGAGAATAGTTTCTGAAAAGCCCAGGCTAGTGGGGAGCTGGGTGAAGAGGTGGTTTTGTTTGGTGTGTTTGCTTTTGTTGCAGGGGGAGGGGCGCGATTTCTTTAGTCGTCCCCCTCCCGGATCCCCCGTCTCTGGAGTCTGTCCCGTGGCGCCGACTCTAACTCGGGGGGTGCACCCAAAGAGGGCACCTTGGTAATGCTCAGCGAACCTCCCCCCCCCGCGCAATGAGATATGTTAGGAGGTGGCCAGAGATTCCCCAGCGTCTCGTGCCCCCCCCCCTTTCATACCCGGAGACAATCGGAGCCCTACCCCCCCCCCC
>NW_026067893.1:7257251-7361727 GCF_014885135.2 Alexandromys fortis | reverse complement strand
GACAACCGGCGCCCTCCCCCCCCCCCCCGCCGCCCTGGCCGCCTCCACCTCCTTGTTTACCCCGTGTCGGGGCTCCGGCGTGGCCACCAGTCACGTAAGCAGAGAGCCGGGCGCGCCCGGCTGGGCTGCCCCGCGCCGGGCGGGCCCGTGGTGGCCGAGCCAGGGCTCCAGAGTCCGGTACAGAAGAGGGGCTTCCTCCCGGCCCCTCTCCCAGGGTGTCCATTCTGCAAGCCCACCGGCCCTGGAGAGGGGCTCCAGAGCCTCTGCACCCCAGTCAAAGTCAACTTCATGTGCGTAATCAGCCCCTCGGCCCGCAGCCCCCCTCCTCCGACCGGCTCCCCGAGGGAGTATTTTTAGCACTCTCGCGTCTTTTCGCCGCTGCTGTTTGGCTCGAAATGACGTGATGCCAACAGCCCCCAGATTTCCCCGAGAGCGTGGGGCGCTGCGCCGTGCCTGGCTCGGCTGCAGGGACTCAGCTCCAGGCCCTCACTCCCTCCGCGACAGCTCACGTAGGCGGGGGTGACCCTCCCGCAAACTCAAGGAGACCACCCGTTGGACCCCCCAGATTATTTTAACCGAAGTGGCCCACTCTGTCCACGTTACCCCTCCACTCTGCTCCTCCCCCCCGAGTATGGCAAACGCCGAGCCCTACATCTGTCTCGCTTTATTGGGGGCGCTTCTCCGCACAGCCGGCGCTCGCCGTTGTTTTCTGCTCGCTGCACACAATGCCCGCGCGTCACGGCGGTCCGCGTGTGCACAGCAATAACGCGAGTCGGGGGGCGGGTCGTGCGTGCGCCGGGCTCGGGCACTGCGGGTCGCTCCGCGCGCGCGGGGCTTGTTTTGCTCCAGAGCTCTTGCTTTCCGAAACGCTTACATCATTCAGTTGTTGTTGGGGGGTGGGGGAAAGGAGAGTGGATCTGGGCGTTCCGATAGGATTCCAGCATTTCCCTGGCCCACAGCTTTTTGGAGGAAGGAAAGACCCTCGTCACCTATGCTTTGTAGTTATTATGGTGGGGGTGGGTGCCCAGGTTTTGTTTGTTGTGTGAGTCTTTTTTCTTTTTTTTAGGTCACTACTGCAAAGGGCATGGCTGGCGGGTTCAGGTGCACAACCTCCCCGCCTTCATTTCTGCGAGTTCTCCTGTAATCACTTGATCTCAGTTTCTCCGCCTCCTCCTCCTCCCCCTCCCAGCACTAGACACATGGTTTCCACATGGAGACAAACTTCTTTCCTCCGACTGGACTTGACCTAGCTGCATCGTCCAGCCAATCGGCAGAATCCGCCTCTTTTGACGTCACGCGTTGCTGAGGCCGGAGGCTGGGGGGCGGAGCAAGGACGTGAGCCAGGAAATCACTAGGAGCTGTGGGGCAGCCAGCTGGTCCAGTCTTTTCTTAAAGGGACTCTTTAGTCGGTGACAAGCCGGCCCTTTCGACTCCATTTCGGGTTCTCTGAACTCTTCTTGAGATGCGCCGAGAGCGTCTGATCACGCGTTCACACGTTTGGTCTCCAGAGTTTGCAAAATAGTCACTTGGCTTATTTTCCGCTGTAGTCAGAACTACTTTTTATTGCCTCTTTGAGGTTTCCGTACTGGGAGTGTTCACCAAGTTTTGGCTGGCCGCAGTGATGAATTATTTCCATTAGATGGGGTGATTTTCTTGAGGGAGGAGTTTGAATAGTTACTCAGTGTTGACCATGGACTAGCAAGAAAAGGGGTTCCCTAGATCATGCAGGTACAGTCTTCTGAAATGTCACCTGGTAAGAAGCTTCCAGAAATATTTATCACGGTAGGCAGTGACGCTGTTTTCACAGGCTCGGAAACAGCCTGTGACATCATCGCCTATACACCCGTGGAACCCACTGGAAGGGAAACAGTTGCGGAGTACTACTCAGAAAAAGGTTTGTCTCTATTTTGACAAAGCCTAAAACTTACAAAATAATTGTTCTCTGAATAAAACTGGAAGTTGGGGGCTGGAGAGATGGCTCAGCAGTTGAGTGTGTCCTGTTCTTGTATAGAGGACCTGAGTCGTGTTGTGTTCTCAGTACCGTGTTGGGCATCTCACAGCCGGCTGTAACTCCAGTTCAGAGAGACCCAACGCCTCTGGCCTCCATGGGCATTTCCACAGATGCACACATGCATACATGCACAAATAAATCCTAAAAGCAAAGCTCCTGTAAACCGGAAAAAGTTACAGTGGCGCGAGACAGCTTCCGGTGTTTGGGGCAGGTGCTTTGGAGCCGCATCAAACAGGGGAGTGTGCCTGGATGAGAACAGAAGCGGCAGTGTACTCTGGAGTGGACTGCCCGGCTGAGGTAGGGCGTGTTCCTAGGGGCATGGACAGGGCCCGAAGCAGCTTCCTCCTGTTGGTGTAGGAAGCTTCGGCTGGAAGTTGCTGCTGTGTGGCATTATTTGGCCCCACCCTGCCTTCCTGACTTAATCTTCTCCGCCTGGCCATGAAACCCTAACTCCTGTCCAGCAGGTCCACCAGCAATCAGGGTTCACAGTCATGCCCCTGTCCTTGACTCAGCTGAGGACACCCTCATTCACCTACTCCCCAGGGTTTCTGTGTCCTACCCTTCCTTCATGACTCCTCCTTGAAGGCTATGGGCTGTTTCAGCTCACTGGCTGTTAATTTCTGAGTTAGATTAGTTAAGAGTTTGAAATACATTGTAGTCAGAAGGAGCAGAGGTCCAAATTCCTACACTGTTGTTGGGACACAAGTTGCTTAGCCTCTCCGCGACTGCCTTTCGTAAGTAGGGCATGTGAGCGTAATGATACCAGTTCCCTTACATCATCGCAGAATCACTGAATCACCAGCTTTAAGCATTCCCAGTGCCTGAAATACAGCACATGCTCAATAAATAGTGAGTTGTGGGGCTAGAGGGATGGCTCAGTAGCTAAGGGCTCGTTGCTCTCGCAGAGGATTTGAGTTTTCTTTCTAGCACACACACCAGGAAGTTCACAACTACATTGACTCCAGCTCCTGGGGATACAACACCCTCTTTTGCCCTCCTTGGGCAGCAACGTGCACTTGGTAAACACACACACACACACACACACTCTTTTAATAACTTACTCGAGCATGACACTCTTCAGTTTGTTTCCTATGGGTTTGCTTTATCTTTGCAGGGATAATAACGTCTTGCTTGTGTATGAGTGCAGGCTGTGCATACGTTCAGTCGGGTGTTGGATGCATGTGTGCTTCCCTCATGTGTGCGCTGTAGAAGTCCTTTAATGAACTTGAGGTTCACCGATTGTCTAGAATGGCTGTCCCGTGAACTCTGGGGTTTGCCTGTCTGCCTTGCCCCCAGCACTGGGGTCACCGATGGGAGACAGCACACCTGGTTTGCCCGTGAGTGTTGGGGATCCAACCTCAGGACCTCACGCTTGAGTGACAAATGCCTTACGCGCCGAGCCTCCTCCCCAGCCCATTTATTAAGGTCTTACAGGATCAGACTGACTACCTTATTTCCGTATGCGTCATCTGTAAGGTGGGCACTTGCTATAGATTCCTTCAGGGATTGCGTTTGCCATTTCTTGGCTGTGGCATCCGGTCAGAGGCATGATCAAAACTGGAAGTTCTGAGTTCTGGTTGTTTGGGGGCAGTAAGTCCAGGGCCAGCAAGGAGACGATGGGTCAGGTCTGGACAGCTGCATCTACATTTTGTCAACAGCTGATGGCCGAAGAGTGAATAAATTCTTGCTTAGAAAGTAAGGGGCGGGGCTGGAGAGATGGCTCGGAGGTTAAGAGAACTGACTGCTGTTCCGGAGGTCCTGAGTTCAATTCCCAGCAACCACATGATGGCTCACACCCATCTATAATGAGATCTGGTGCCCAGAACACTATATACAAAATAAATAATTTTTTAAATATTTATTTATTTATTATGTATACAATATTCTGTCTGTGTGTATGCCTGAAGGCCAGAAGAGGGTGCCAGACCTCATTACAGATGGCTGTGAGCCACCATGTGGTTGCTGGGAATTGAACTCAGGACCTTTGGAAGAGCAGGCAATGCTCTTAACCGCCATCTCTCCAGCCCCATAAATAATTTTTTTTTCAAAAAAAAGTAGAACAGATTTTTAAAAAAGAAATTAAGGGGCTAGAGTGATGTGTGCTAAATTGGAGGGCATTAATGTTCAAACAGGTTGTATCTGCAGGGCAGGCATCTCTGGATGAGTCCATTGCTTCCATAACAAGTGCTGACTGTCTACTCTGTGGTTGCCTTTCCCCCCTGCAAACACTGTGGGTTGTTGATTCACAGTGGGGTGGACAGGTAGGGGGTTCATTTTTGGAGCTTCCAGGTACTGAGTATCCCGTGAAGGGGATCCAGGGGGTGAAGACAGGACTGTAGGAAGTTAAAGAAGCTGAACTGAGCTGTTGCTGCTATGGAGGGCTGGGGGGGGCGGGGGGCGGGGTGTGGAGGCTCCCTTAACTACATAGGCGAAGCAGCAATGGTTCAAACATCTTCTGTCTTTAAGTCAATCAGTTTTTCACTGGCACACCCAGATGTGGGGTCCTCCTTTGGAGATGGCTGAGCAAGAGCCCAGAAGTGAGACAGGAAGACAGAGGGTGCCGGCACACAGCAGCTGTGGCAGCTAATCACATGACCTAATATTAGAACGGGCTGCCATTGTTGAGTACTGAAAAGGGCTAGCATGAGACTAGCCAGGTCTTATCTTTTTCAGTCCACAACCACTCTACAGCATGTGCGGTTTTATTACCTCTGTTCTGCAGTGGGGGCTGGGGGAGTGAGGAGCAGGGATGCTGGGTAACCTCTCCAAAGGTCATGTGGCTGGTAGCTGAGTTTGCCACCTGGGCCTCCAGTTCCAGAGCCCACATGCCTTCGCCAGCATACAAGTGGACTCATTTAACAGCCGAGGAATGAAGTCCAGGCAGGTGACATGACTTGCCTAAGGTCGCCCGGCAACACCGAGTGCAGCTAGTATCTGGAACACCCTGGAAGGTTTTCCAGTCTTCCTGTACACACCTTGTTTAGAGAAGTGAGACAGAGCAGCCAATCAGAGAGGGTTTTTCCAATTCTTAGTTATTCAACTATCGTGGCCTTAACTCAAGTTCAGGGCTCCTAAGAAACACTGCCCCTTCCTGTTACTTGTCCCAAGTCTGTCCTCTGGGCATATTAGAGGACTTGGGGTTGTTGCTATGGTACTGAGGCCAACTGCAGGTTCTTCATATTTTATTTCTTTCTCTAAAAATTAAAAAAAAAAAAAAAAAAAAAAAAAAAAAAAAAAAAAAAAAAAAAAAAAAAAACAATTTTTTGGAAAAAAAAAACAGACCTTAAAGAAGCAAATTGGCCACTAAGATTAAGATTTGCATCGGTAATTGTGAGGGTTTTGTTTTTTGTTGTTGTTGTTTTAGATCCTCCTGACTCCCCACCCCACTCCCTAACCCTACCACCACCACTTTCTATAAATATAGTTGGATAAATATTGATTTAAACTGGGTTTCTGGAGGAGAAACACATGCTTGCCCTGGCTTGGTTTTCACTTAGATCCCACCAGCACATCAGGCCTGACACACCTAACCCCACACAGCCAGCCCTGGCTTCCAAGTGACCCCGTTCTTTTGGGGAGGTGAGATGTGGTTTTGTGGCTTTTTGGTTTCTTTTTCTTTAAGCGAGAGAAGGGAAAAAGAGGGAAAGGGGGCAACAACTGAGCAAGAAACGAGACATTCTGCAGAACAAGAAAGAAGCAAGTGGTTTTCAGTGGGCAGGCATCCCATTCTTTCTTCCCCCACCATTTTCGGTTTTGTGTTTAAAGGTGGCAGGTGGTAAAACAGTCTCCTGGCCACAGGGAGTCCCTGCAGCCCCAGAGCACCCCCAACAAGGGGACACACACGCACGCACGCACGCGCACACACACACACACACACACACACACACACGCACCCACACAGAGGGCAGAGAGGGACAGCCACTTGCCCGCGGTGATACAGCAGAGGCAGAACAAGGCCTTTCTGTGCCACGATCTCCTCTGTGTGATAGGAGACCGGGCCACAGACAGAGCCCCAAACAGCTTTTGTTTTACAGGCCAGGTGCTGGTAAAACCAGCACTTCTCAAGCCTGCCTTACTGAGCCCAGGGTGTGTCTGGTTATTGCAAAGGTCATTGCCACATTCTCAGCAGTCTTTCAAAATGAAGCTAATTTGACTTTGCTGGACTGAGAGAAATGTTTTCTCTCATAGATGAGGGGTGGTGGGGAAGGAAACAACAGGCTGATGACAGTGAAGGTCACTCCAAGCCTTAACTGGAGGAGGAAAATTCCAGTCTTTCCGAGGGGACCGGGTGGGGTGCAGTTCCAGACTCAGAGTGGCAGAAGAGAAAGAAGTGGGGGAGAGAGGAGAGAGAAAGGGCTCAGAGCGATGGGCACCTGCCCCTGGGATCCTGAGCTAGAGGCTCGGATCCTGAGCTAGAGGCTCAGTCTTTGCTTCCTCATCTTAGCAGGATGCTGGGCTGGGCCCCTCGTTTGAGAAACACTGAGAAAGTTCAGGTGAGTTCTTAAGCAACAAGTCTCCAGGAAACACGTAGACACAGAACCCCTTTCAAAATAGTTTAGGCCAGAGAAATTCCTCTTAAAGGCTTTTATTTTATTTGTACTTTCTTTGTAGACCAGGCTAGCCTTGAACTCACAGAGCTCCACTTGCCTCTGCCTACAGAGTGCTGGGACTAAGGGCGTGTGTCATCATTGCTTAAAGGCTTTTGGGCTAAGACACTGAGCTACGCTGTGGACCAGAATCGCCCTAAGTCAGTTATGTGCGTTCATTCATTCATTCGTTAAACTGCTGCCTGTGGAGCTCACGTTCGCCTTCCTTTTGGCGTGGTGCTAGGAGAGCAGAGTGCAGTTGTCACCGCCCTGTGCTGGGTACTCTATTTCGGTGTCAGGATTAGAAAATTTAGTTACGTTTTTTTTTTTGGGGGGGGGAGTCTCATATAGCCCAGGCTAGCCATGTGAATAAAGACGACCTTGAGCTTCTGATTAACCTGCCTTTTCCTTCTAGTGCTGGGGATCCTAGGCATGCGCCACCATGTCCGGTGTATGGGTGCTGGGGATCAAACACAGGCTTCACGCAGGGGAGGCAAGGACTCCACACGCTGAGCCACGTGTCTCAGAAACTCAGCTGTCTCAATGTGAACCCCAGCAGTGGGTACAATGCTGAGTTGGTATTTGTGTATTTGGCTCTATCCCCCATTATGAACAGAATAAAAACTCATCTAGGGGTTCCAAAAGGCATCCCCGTGTTCAATCCCAGCATTTGGAAGGTAGAAGCAATTGGGTCTCTGAGTTCAAGGCCAGCCTGGTCTACAGAGCAAGTTCCAGGACAGCCAGGGCAACACAGGGAAACCCTGTCACGGTGTGTGTGTGTGTGTGTATGTGTGTGTGTGTGTGTGTGTGTGTGTGTGTGTGTGTGTGTAAGAAAGGAGTTCCTCCCTACCTGCTGCACCCTAGCCCCCCCCCCCCAATCAAACATTTAAAAAGCCTTGTTTTTGTACTTTTAACGTCAACAGATCCGATGGGCCCTTCTGCACTCGGAGAACATTGCCACCAGGTCACAATACCCAGCCCACTGCCCAGATAGCATGCCCTTGGCCACCAAGCTCCAGTGTCTTCTAAGGAATCAAAGCCCTGCAGAATTAGAAAGATAAGCACGCTGTCCTGGGGGAGGACGAGATTAGGAGGTTCTAATTTAGACCAAAAGGGAGAGATTTGGGCTATCTGGCATTTGAAATGGTTTACTTGTATATTTATTGTCATTGCAAGGACACAGGAATGAAGATGATTTGGGAGTTTCAACAGACAGGCTATTGTTTTAAAGTAGAGGGCAGGCCCAGGCGATGGGTGGCAAACAGGAGCTGCTGTTGTCCTTGTTTTAACTTGACAGGGGCCAGATCTCCATAATGACTCCCACAGCAACCTGACCGTTCCTGCCATGTCTCTTAGTCCCTTAAGTTCTGATTGCCTTGTGTACAACTTCCCTTCATCCTTTTGGACCAGCCATGAAATCCAGCTTCATGCAAAAAAAAAAAATATCTAAACCTGTCAGGAGCTAAACTCCGTGCTTGGTGCTCAGAGAGGGAAACATGCCGGCTTTCCAGGTCAGGGGCCTATCCCAGTTCAAATATTAGCCAGATAGAAACCAATACCCAATTCTAGTCTGTCTCCTGGGAGTCTGGTAACCAGTCCCCAAGAGAGCTGCTGGCAAGCGCAGCCTCCTCTCTGTTCTCCAGAGGAATGGTGCTAATGCCCCCTTTTACTGGGCATTTACTGTGTGCCAGCACAGTGCTAAGGGCTCGATATTAAATCCTCGCGAGCATCCAATAAGCAGGTGCTGTAATTACCTTCATTTTTATAGCTGCCCAGGGCTTCAGCCTTAGCCAGGCTGGCTCACTTTCCCAAGCCCACACGCTAACAGTGGTGGGCCTGCGCTTAAACCCACTGTTCTTCCTTTGGGGTTTGGGGAGAACCTGGGGGAGCCTGACGTTAACAAGAGGCAAGACCTGGAGCCTGGGGTGTTGGTGGGACAGGCTGAAGGCTCCAGGAAGACTGCTCCCTTGAGTGACTTCCTTTTCTCCGCACTCATCCTAGAGTGGAGAGAAGCAGCCAGGGTTTTTCCAGCATTGACACAGAGGCCATTCCCTGGAGACTGATGGTCTGGGGTGTTTTTGCTTACTCGCTTAGGCCACCTTGCCAGCACCCTCTGAGAAACTCACCCGACCAGTAGGGCACCTGCGGTGCTACAGGCTGGCTCTCAGGGCTGCGGATCCACACCCTGTCAGGCTCCAAGACTTCCTGGGACGCCCCAGCTTGTAGGACATCTGGGCTGGCGGTGCTTGCTGAGAAGGCAAGCGAGGAAGGCAGTGTGGATTTCTGAGAGGAGCTTGAAGTCCCAGTTGCTGCCGGACAGTGTGGGCCAGCTGGTTCCTGTCAGCAGCGTAGGTCCAACCCCTCCTGTCCTGAGCAGGGCTCTAGAGACAGGAGTGGTGTTAAATATAACTGGGTTCATGTCACTCACATGTGAAAGTCCTTCCATGGTTTATTTGCTGCCTCACTTAGGATAAAATCCAAACTCCTTGCCCTAACTTTCATCCTTGCTTTTCAGAGTATAGAGAGATCTCTAGGACAGGGCGATGAGCCTCCCAGACCCCATGCCACCTGCTAAGTCAGAAGCTGCATTTACCATGGTTCTTTGTCATTCGTTGATCCCTTATCCCCCTTGCCGTACTTTACAGTTTTACTTGCTTCTCCTCCGTCTGTCTGCCTAGACTACAAGCACCCTGAGGAGAGGGAACAAGCTCAGTTTGTTCATCAGTGCATAGCACGAGGTGGATATCTAGGGAATATTTGCTGGATTAATGATGAATTTTCTGAGCTAACTTTTAAGAGGAACACCACTGCGCCTGTCGTGGAGGTCTGCAGCTATCATCCCAGCACCCGGGAAGCGGAGGAAGGAGGGTGTTAGAAGATCCACCTTCGAATCTAGTTACTGCCTGTGTTGCTTTCTGGGCCTCATCTGTCACACAGGAATCTCAGAGATGTGCTGCCTGTTAACCGGGCAGACTGAAGAGGCCTCACAGTGCATGGTTTGTGGTGGTTTGAATTAAAATGGCCCTGCAGGCTCTTAGGTAGTAGAGGAAGGATAAGGATGCTTGGCCTTGGTGGAGTAGGTGTGGCCTTGTGGGAGGAAGTGTGTCACTGGGGGTGGGCTTTGAAGTTTCAAATGCTCAAGCCAGGCGCAATGTCACTGTCTCTTCTTGCTGCCTGCAGATGCAGGTGTAGAACTCTCGGCCACCTCTACAGCACCATATCTGCCTGCACACAACCGTGCATCCTGCCACGACAAGGATGATGGACTAAGGCTCTGACACTGTATGCCAACCCCGACGAAATGCTTTCCTATATAAAGTACTGTGGTCACGGTGTCTCTTCACATCTAAAGAACAGTGACGGAAATACAGTTACAGGGCGGCAAGTTGGTAAATGGATTCATTTTGTTCTAGGCTCTGTGGAGATTCCTAACATTCTAGAGTCAAGGTTGGAGCTTGAAGTGGGGGTGAGGTGACATCATGGCTCTCTTCAGATGAGCCAAGAGCCTGTGTTTTATTGTAGATGCTGCACCTGAGGCTGAGCCCGAAGATCTGAAGAGAAGGGGCCAGGCAGGGGGCTAGGCGTGTGACTTAGTGCCCAGGGCGTGCTGGGGCCTACTGTGACCCTTCACCAGTCTGTGCCACCAGGAAAGGGGTGGTGGTACCCACAGAGGGCAGGGAGAAGGGCCACTCCAGGCTAGCCTCCTCAAAGGACCATGGCAAGAACTTGAACCCTGCCTTTAGCAGTGGGGTTGGCCTCTGGCATATTTTTAGTTTCTGGTTTAGTTTATTTGTTTGAGGCAGGGCCTTGCTACACGGCCCTTCTGGCCTGGAACTGCCATGTAGACCAGTCTGGCTTCAAGAATTCACAGAGACATGCCTGCTTCTGTCTTTCGGAATTAATTCTGGATTAAAAGCGTTTCCCAAGACACTCAGCTCTTTTTATGATTTCACTTCGTTTATTTATTATTTTTTGAAGGTTCTAAAATCAAGCTGCTTCTAGCTGGGGTTGGGGAGACAGTAGATGACAGCCTGCTGCACAACCTTAGACCCAGGGGCTGCACGCTCATGTAAAAGTCTGCATGGTTGCAACTCCAGTACTGAGTGACTGCAGGAAGAGACAGGAGGATTGCTGGTTTGGTTGGTCATTCAGCTTGGCTGAAAAACAGCAACCTCCAGGTTCTGTAGGAGACCTTGTCTCAAGAAGACATAGCACAGAGGAATAAGGCAGGATACTCAGTCTTCCTCCGACCTTGGACTGGGCAGGCGTGTACATGCACATGTGTGAACACCACACACACGCACACACATTAATAGGAAGTTAATTTAAAAAAACAAACAGGGGAAAAAAGGATCTTTGTACTAGCAAAACCTGAAAAATGAGTTAGCCTGGTAAGGTGGTAGAGGCCTGCAATCCCAGAACTTGGGAAGGTGGAGGCAGGGGGGGGGGGATCAAGGACTTCGAGGTCATCCTTGTAGTGAGTTTGAGGCTAGCCTGTGCTAAATTAGACCCTGTCTTAAAACAAAACAAAAATTACAATTTATTTATTTATTTTCGCGATGTTAGGGATTGAATCCAGGATCTCAGGCAGGCTAGGCAGTCTCTCACCCCTGAGCCACACCCCAGCCTTTTTCTAGTTTATTCCTGTTCTTGAATATAGGTGAAAAATTCTAAGTAAAGCACAAATTATAGGTTTGAGAAGGGCTCCGGGAAAAAAAAATACCGTCCCATGGTTGACCAGGTCGCATGCACAGGCATCACTGACATCATGAGATCATACGTGGCTGCAAAAACAAATTACAGGCGATTATGTGACACTCGAGACAAAGATGAGGTCTTGAGAACAGGACTCGGGAGGCTTTGCAAAGGAAGGCGGCTGCATTACTCAGCAGGGACCTGGGGGTAGAAACTGTGTCCTTAGAGAGGGAGCCGAGGTCAGGTCTGAGGCTTGCCATCGTCACCGGTGGGAAAGCAGCTGACAGACACCTTTCTTTAGGGAAAAATGAGCCTTCAACAGGAAAACAAAGCAGATTTGGGTTGCTTTCAGATCCTTTAAAAATGTAACTTAACCGTGACATTTACAGGATTGAGATGGGGGGGTGGTCCCCACAGGCCTAAAAGATCTGAAAACTTACTTTCCTTTAGAGAGAGTGTGTGTCCTTTCTCCTTTCTTTGACACGTGTGTCAATCCGAAAAGAAAATTCTAGAGAGAAGAAGGGAGCATCTTAAGACCTTGGTTTCAACTCTTTCCCCACCAGTATGCTGGCTGTGTGGCTTTGGCATGTTGGCATACTTCACTGAGCCTGGATGTTCTAAACTGAAAAAAAAAATGGACTCTAGCGCTGAGAAATCAGTTTAGTGATAGAAACTTCCAGGACTCAAACTATGAAACATTTTTGGGGAACATTCACTTGGCATCAATCTACCAAAACCCTTTTGAGTTCCTTACCCCTCCCTATGATGGCCCCCACCAAGGTTGGGTTTGAGGTGTGTTCTCTGTGGTGAGCAAACTTAGACGTGCACATTAGCAGAATCCTGCAATGCAGACTTATTGGATCCAAATGAGAGAGAGAGAGAGAGAGAGAGAGAGAGAGAGAGAGAGAGAGAGAGAGAGAGAGAGAGAAGGAGGAAGACGAGCTTAGTACACCAATACAATCACCAAAATAGGCAGCCGTAATAAGGGCCATTTAATAAAATATAAAAAGCCCTTTTCTAAGGTAAGAGATGGATCAGGGTGGAGGTCAAATGCAGCTGTTTGAGCCTTTGCCAGTCGTCTGATCTTGCCAGAAACACTGGAGTTAAAAGCAACAAACTTCCAGATTCAGCGATCTGGGATTAACCACCGCCTCCTCTGCCGCTACCCCCTCCCCGACCTCTCTGCCGCTACCCCCTCCCCGACCTCTCCGTTTCTCCCCAGCCTGGGCACCTGGGTCGCTTGGTGCTTTCCATGTGGTTGGGAAGTCAGCCGGCAGCCCTGGCGACTGGAGCCCTGGGAGATGGCAGCCACCTCTCGGGCTTAGCATTACGTCATCCCTTTAGACCCAAATTTATCTCGGCTGCACACAGCCCCGCTGCTCCGAGCTGCCGGTGACTTGAGAGCTTATGCACTGAGTTAGACAAGGCTGACTCACTGGACAGAGCCAAGATTTTCAGTAGCTCTTCACGTTTCTGGACCCTGGAGGGAAAGGAGGCTGCTCCTGTCATGTGGGAGTGGGTGTGTTGGTGTGTGTGCAAAAATGGGTAACTGTTCATGTAGTTGATTTCTAGGACCTCGGGATTTATGCTCCCCTGTCCGAACCTTGGTTATCTGACAGCCTTACCAATAATTGCTGCAAACTGTGCCTACACGGCAAACACTGTGCAGATTCCAAACCGAGCAACGCCAGTGGCCCCAACAACAATGACTACGGACTTGTAACTGAACTCCCCGGACTTTTCCTCCTTTCTGCATCCCAGCTGTCTGCCGAGACTATATGCTAATCAGCCTCCATGTGTGAGTTTGCAATGTATCCCTCGGGAACTGACATCTACCAAACTGTACCCGGGGAGTGGAGGAGCAGGAAAGGCCCTAAGAGTGAAGAACTAGGCCTGCTTCTTCTGAGGCCGACTGAGCCCATCCACTCTCAATTGTGGTAGAGCTGGGGGACTTTTGCTATTTTCAAATCAAGAGGAAGAGAGACAGAGATAAGAGGATGGCAGAGCTCTGTGAGTTCGAGGCCAGCCTGTCTACAAGAGCTAGTTCCAGGACAGGCTCCAAAGCTTCAAACCCTGTCACCAAAAATCAAAAAAAAAAAAAAAAAAAAAAAAGCAACCCGTGTCTTCCAATTTTCCCAACCATGTTTGTAGTGCAAATTGGCTGCATCTGAACAAAAGCAACACCGTGGCTGCCTCTGGGCTCCCCCTAGCTAAGCTGAGGGGGGTATACGGATTGCAGTCTCTTTAATTGCGCCTGGAAAAGGCTGGAGATTTCTGTACACATGTCAGCCCACTGACACCGTTGCCAGGGCTCCTTTGCCTTTGGTGACTCGTGTGGCTTTCCACCCCTTGTCAGCCTCATAGTCAGTGCTCTAGGCTAGTTCATGTGGTATCAACTGTGACATACATACATCCAGCCTTTTCCCCTATTCTTCCCTTGGGCTTTATAATTTAATCTATGGAATCAAAGCCATTTTCAATCTGTGGACATTTTCAGGTTTTACTGTGTTTCTTGATTGCTTGCTACACAGGCTTTCCTGTCACTGGGCACAGTACACCATCTCTTGCTATCAAAGTGACTTAAATTCCCAGGCCTTGGAATTTAGAGTTGAAAACTTTAAGGGGTTCTGCAAGTGGTAAAAGTGAACTTTTAAGCCCATAATCTTTCTTTTCTCTGTCCCCCACGCCCCACATGGTTTCACAATATAACCCTTGTTGGCTAGGAACTCACTAACTCACTAGGTAGACCAGGCTAGTCTCGGACTCACAGAGATCTATCTGCCTCTGCCTCCCGAGAGCTAGAACTAACGGCGTGCACCACCACACCTGGCCCTTAACCTTATATTTTTCTTTATTTTCAACTAATAGGTGTTCTGAATGAGTGATACGTGTTTTTTTTTGAGACAGGTTCTCTCTTGGCTGTTGTGGAACTCACTATGGAGACTAGGCAGGCTTCCAACTATAGACACGCGCCGCACACATGCACACATGCACAGAATTTCTTCCTACCTCTATCCAGTAATGCCCTTGGCTGGGGATGAAGGGCGGCTGTTACCAGTGTGCAGTGGGAAAACCCATATGATCTATCCCACAGCTGGAAAAGCACAGACCTTCTTTAAAGTCTAGAAAAGTCCCCCTGCCCCACTGTGGCTTGAGAACACCTGCTCCTTTTGGAGCTCACTGAAATTGATGAACATCTATTTCTTAAATGTTGTGCCAAGTGCAATATTTAAAAGGGCCTGTGACCTCCCTGGGGGTACCACTCATGAAGAAGGAGGAGGAGGGGAAGGAAGCAGAGAGAGGGAAAAGGAGGAAGAGGGAGGGAGAAAAACCAAGTAGAGGAGAGAGGACATTACAATCAGCACAGAACACATAATGTTTTTGAGAGGGGAAGCGACCCATCCCAAGATGTATCTTTTGCAGTAGCCGTAACAGGACCACAAGGAAGGGCGCATCGTCTCCTTACCAAGAGGAGCAGGAGAACAAAGTCGGAGTGAGACAGGTTGTGGCTGGTTTCCACAGCTCCGGCTTGCTCCCAGAGTGTGCAGCACTTCCGCCATCTTGTCTTTTTTTCCTCTCCCCTGGAGAGTTCTCAGCTGGCATGGTTTTGTCTCAGGGGACATGTGGCAGTATCTGGAGGCATTTTTGGTTGTCAAGGGGTGGTGGTGTGCTACTGGCATCTAGTGGGTAGAGCCTACGTATGCTCTGGGCATCCAACAATGCACGGAACAGACCGTGGCTTCCAGGAGGAACCATCACATCCAAAGCATCAATAATGTCAAGGCTGAGACATCTCTTAGACAAAGGGCTTGGAAAAGAGGGTAGTGGTTAAGATCAGTGAGTGGCTGCTTTTCAGTGTGCCCCCTGCTTTTTGTTTTTCTCTTTGGTTTTTTGAGACAGGGATTCTCTGTGTAGCCCTGGCTGTCCTGTGGAACTCACTCTGTAGATCAGGATGACCTCTTGAGTGCTGGGATTAAAGCTGTGTGCCACCAGGCCAGCTCTCCTTGCTTGTTCAAGTCCCTGCTGTCAGTTTCCTTAAGAGGAGACCATGGAAGGAGCAGCCATTATCCTAGCTTCTGTTCACTGAGTGCCTAGAATGCACCTAGTGATGGAATTATTCCATTTAGACTTCACAAGGAAGCTTACTAAATATGTATGTTTCCTGGGAACAAACTCCATGTCTGTTTCTCTCAGTACTATATATATGAAGTCTGGTTCAGTGCCAGGCACGCTTTGACCTCAACACCATGCATAGTTGGAAGACTTTAAACCCATTTTATATAGGGGGAAAAGGAAGCTTGAGGAGTCCAGCCAGAGCTCCGGTGCCAATACTAAATCTTTATGTCCTTTCCTTGTAGCATCAGAATAGGTTTCTGTCTTAAAAACACTAATGAGACACCGAGTAAGAATCCAGTCCACAAAGAAAAGAGATTAGGAAACCTTTTCGTCAGTGTCGCACCGGAGGGGGAGGACCGCATGGACGTCCTCTCTGGCTCTCATAAAATGATCTCATGTTTCTGAACAGCAATTTTTGCTTCTCAAGTGTATATGTGACGCAGCCTTTGCAGATATGCTTTAGTGAGTGAGGAAACCGAGGCACTAAGTGCCACGAGTAAGCAGTAGATAGAGGACAGATTCAGTTAAAAAATGGATGCTCTAGGCCTTGAGCACCAGCTAAGAAATGAGTCTCCTTGGGAACAGACCCAAAGCTCAACCAACTCTTTTCCTCAGAAGCAAAGTCACTTAAGTTTAGTCTGTCCATCCTTGAACGAGAAAACGAAAGCCAAAGAGAGACTACATCTCCCAGAGGCCATCGCGAAGTCCTCCAGGCGCAGGCGCACTGAGGCGGCCCGTGTCCCTAGACTCCTGACGTGCAGTGGCGGGGGCTGGACTACATTTCCCAGGAGGCATCGGGAAGGGGCGGGCGGGGGTGGTCCTCGCCGCTGCTCTGGTCCCTCCCCCGTGCTCGCGCGGAGAAGTAAACAAACCGCGCGCGGGCTGCAGGCTACGCGGCGGGCGCGGCGGGCACGGCTGGGGCGGCGGAGAGCGCGCCGAGCCGGGGCCGAGCTGGCCCGCCCGCCCGCCGCACATGTCCCGGAGTGTCGTGGGACTGTAGCCGTCTGTGGCGCCTCCTATCGGAGGGGAGCGGGAGCGCGGAGCCCATGGAGCGGGTGCGAATGATCAACGTGCAGCGCCTGCTGGAGGCCGCCGAGTTTTTGGAGCGCAGGGAGCGAGGTAACGGCTGGGCGCCGTCGCTTCGGGCCCCGCGCGGGGAGTGCTGCGCGGCTGGTGAGGGGAGGTAGTGCGCGCGTGTGTGGAAGTGCTAGCACCGGTGAGGGGAGGTACGCGCCCGCGCGCGGGGAGAGGGGCACGCGCGTGTGGTAAGGCGTGTGCACGTGTGCGTGGTGCGCGCGCGCGGAAGTCCACGAGCGCGGGTGGAGAGGTGGGCGCGCTGGGAAGGAGGTTTGCTCGGGAGTGCAGGTGAGTTCCCGAGTGGACGCGTGGGAGACGCGAGCGAGCGAGGGCCGGCAGGTGCGCGTGCGTGCCTGCGGCGTGAGCGGGAGCTTGGGCGGGGGAGGGGGATATGGGGGAGGACCCGAGGAGAGGGCGGAGGGCGCTGGACCTGAGCTCTGGTAACTTGAGACCAGTGGGTGGGAGCTGGGGAGGTGTGGATGCAGGAGGTGCGGGGGGCGGGGCCTGCGCGAGCCCCGGGCGGAAAATGTCCCCAGAAGAGCGGCTGGGCTGCGGGAGGCCGGACGTGCAGTGAGGTGGAGACCGGAGGGAAAATAGAGAAACTGGGGTATTGGGGCGTGAAGAGCAGCATTGCTGTCGTCAGGAGAGAGGGAGTCCTTCGTAAGACTTGGTGAGCGAAAGAGTTGAGGTACGCAAAAATGTGGAGCCTGCAGAGGAAGTGAAGAGGTGAGAGTCAAGCGAAGGGATTTTTTGTTTGTTAAAAGGCCAGTGAAATCTTTTGGGGTTGTACGGGTAACTGGTGTTTGAAACTGGGACTTTTAAAAAGAATCCTTGGTGCTGGAGAGATGGCTCAGCCGCTAAGAGTCCTTGTTGCTGTAATGGGGACTCAGGTCCAGTTCCCAGCACTCAGGTAGGGCAGCCCTCAATGGCCTGTGGCTTCAGTTCCAGATGTCCCGTTTCTGCGGGCTTCCAGAGAACATGCGTACATATGGTACACATACATAGACTCCTGCACGCTTATATACACATAAAAAATGAGATCCCACCTTTTTAAAGGAATTCTTGGATGGAAAGGTTTTAGAGAGGAGGAGGGAATTTGTTTTAGAAGCTGTATTGGTATCTCTTGGCAGCGGGTTGGTCTGCCTGTGCTTCCAGATTGACGTCCAGACAATGAATTTGTTCCTTAGGGTAGGGTCTTGTCTTAACTCAGGCCAGCCTTGGGACTCAGGATCTTCTTGTCTGGGCCTCCTGGGATTAAAGGAATGTACAGACATTGGCTAAACACTGGGATTTTATCTTCTAATCAGAAAGAGTAGAAACATTTTACTTTTTTTTTTTAACTTTCAAAAAAACAAAAAGGTGTTGTTACAGGACCTTGAATTTTAGATCCATGGATTTGGCTGTCTGTATTCTTCTTACACCTTTCTCTCCTTGCTGTTTTTAGAGTGTGAACATGGTTACGCCTCATCGTTCCCCTCCATGCCGAGCCCCCGGCTACAGCATTCAAAGCCCCCACGGAGGTTGAGCCGGGCACAGAAACACAGCAATGGGAGCAGCACTACCAGCACTGCCAACAGGTAGCGGTTTGGGGCGTCTAGGGAACGAGAGTGAAGGAGCCAGACTCCAGGACGAGCCCTGTTCACCGCTGTCCCTCTGATACCAACTCCAGGGCGCCGCCCCCTAATGGGGATTTCTCTGTAATGAAATGCAGAAACCATACCCTGGCTTTGTATGGAAAAAAAACGCAGGGCAATCTTAAAAAGGCAATTAAAATGTCCTTGCTGGTGTGGTTACAGTGTCCCCATCTCCAGCCTAGAGGACAGGGAATTGAGGCTGTGCCCATGCTTGTAGCCACATGCTAAGAGTGATGTTGGACCAGTTTTCATTTTTCTTTCCAAGTTTATGATAGCCCAAGAAGAATTCTTAAAAATCAGAAGTAGCCCTGGCGACATAGAAAAGAGAGTCAAGGCTTTGTTAAAGAAATAAAAATATTTAGATGTGTTAGTGGGCCTTGTCTGGTAGATAAGGGGGGGGGGGGGAGACCGTGCAGTGCAACATTTGAGTCTTCTTTCGTGGAAACTGGTTGGGAAGGAGGATTTAAAGCAAAGAATACCAAGATTGCTATCCTCGGACAGATTTTTTTCCCCCCCAGAACATTCTTGTCTACAGGAGCTGAGACATAAGTGACTTCCCCCTTTTTGGTTAGCATCTGGCTGACTCTTCAGAATTTTGGTTCCAGAGAGCCAGTAAATCCCAAGGATTTGTGTTGATATACAGTTTTTAAGAAACCTTTCTTAAGAGAAGGGTATTTTTCCGTTGCTAAGAGGGAAGTTAAATGAAACCTTTCTCGTCCTGTAAACATTGTCTAGAGATTAAAAAGAATGATGCATTTGGCTGGGGTTGGATCCCTACAGGTCCCTGAGGCTCTGGGGAGCTCCAGCCAGGTGGTTTGGGTTGAGGAGGTGACACAGTAACATCGAAGCTAAAAGAAGCTAAAAGGCAGAAAACCCTAGGTTCCTGTAGATAACAGTTGCAGGTCCCTGAATTTTGACATCCTTGAGACAAAGCTGAATTTATTTCCCTCCCTCTGTTCACACCTTTAGAGCAGCATGTTCTCTCAAGACTGATATTTTTAAAATTAATTTTCTTAACTATAAAAATAGCCCTTTGTCTAATATGCTATATTTATTTATGAGTCTAGATGATCTCTTGTGGTATATGTTCATGATATGCACACATATGTGTGTTAAATATATAATGATAAATGTTTAGAACATGTATTTGATTGTCTTTGTAATTTTTTGGTTACACTGTTAGGAATTGAGATGTATCCAGGAATGTATCTTTTAATCCATGTGTAGATTTGTCGTAGTTACTTTTCTATTCCTGTGACAAACACCACAACCAAGGCAACTTACAGAAGAGTTTGTTGGGTGCTCTCTTACTGTTTCAGAGGGTGAGTCTGTGACCATTATGGTGGGGAGTGTGGTAGCAGGCAGGCAAGCTGAGAGCTTGCATCAAGGCAGAGAGAGAGACAGACAGGCATTTAGACAGAGTGCCTGACTAGGATGGTAGGGGCTTTTGAGAGCCTGCCCCCAGTGACACACCTCCTCCACTAAAGCCACATCTCTTACCCCTTCCCAACTGGGACCGAGCATTTGAATATTTGTGCCTTTGGGGGCCATGCTCATTCAGACCACCACAGGATTTAAAGGAAAAGTAAGAGGATTTTGGTTTTTTTTTTTTTGACATTTATGGAAAGAGTGCCATTTAGGAAACTGGGCCTGGGTTCTGTCTTGTTAGAAGTGTTTGGATTCTGTCTTCTAGAAGTCAGATCTTTGACCTCATTGCACGTCTCTTCCAGCCC
This sequence comes from Alexandromys fortis, assembly GCF_014885135.2. Lineage (NCBI taxonomy): Eukaryota > Metazoa > Chordata > Mammalia > Rodentia > Cricetidae > Alexandromys > Alexandromys fortis. The sequence goes on along the minus strand of NW_026067893.1, from coordinate 7,341,875 downwards.
TTACTGTTTTCATCTGTAAAATAAGGTGTATTAGATACTCACCAGGTTCTTCCCCGCTCAGTTTTGATTGACAGTTTCAGAACCTGGTTTCTGTTGGTAATTAGATGTATCACCTCATTATTACACATGTGGCGTTTTTTACTAACAGTTCATGGGCAGCAGAGACATTCATGAGACAGGCAGTTCTAGATTTTACTAATTGCAGTTCTTTAATTTGAAGGTTTTGGTCCCTTATTTTATTTTTTACATTTAACACTGGGCTAACCTTGGGTTTGACTAAGATTTTCATTCCTGTTCCTGTTACTAGGATTTTTTCTTTTTCTTCTTTTGGTTTTTCGAGTCAGGGTTTCTCTCTAGCTTTGGAGTCTGTTCTGGAATTCACTCTGTAGACCAGGCTAGCCTCAAATTCACAGAGATCCGCCTGTCTCTGTCTCCTGAGAGCTGGGATTAAAGGTGTGCGCCACCACCACCTGGCAGGATTCTTATATATGAAGCCACAGTGTTAATTATTGTGTCTTAGCATAACATGTCAGATACATTGTAAAACTATAGGCATTTTAGGGTTCTGGTAATGTTCAAGGAAAAATATATTTACCCTGCACCACTTAAAACCAAGGCTTTTTGTTTGTTTGTTTTGTTTTTATATCTGTTTTGTTTTTTGGTTTTTCAATACAGAGTTTCTCTGGGTAGCCCTGGCTGCCCTGGAACTCATTTTGTAGACCAGGCTGGCCTCAAACTCAGAGAGATCTGCTTGCTTTTGTCTCCCGAGTGCTGGCATTAAAGGTGTGTGCCACCACTCCCCTGTGAGAAATATATTTTTTTCATGGGAACATAAATAACAAGCAAACAAGAAAAAGAAATTGATTTTTTTGTTTTGTATTTTTCGAGACAGGATTTAGAAATTGATAATATATTATCTTAAGGTAGGTCTAGGCCTATGCATGTTAGGTGAAGGTCTGTGATGGAGAACTAGTTTATTAAAGCAAAACGCTAGAAATTATTTATTAGTCATTTGTATAAATTTTCTGGTCCATGGAAATAGGGGAGCTAAATATAAATTTCTGATAGCAGGTATTTTGGACTTGGTCTGTTTATGATGGTCAGTGTGGTCTGTTTATGATGGTCAGTGTAAGCTTCTTGTCATCCTCAGGCTTACTATGAGCATGAATAGATTCTTATTTATACTGGTTCTATAAAACAAAGATGATGTATTGAAATTCCTGTTTATACCCTCAAGTGAGAGACCAGAGTGTGTATATGACACTATTTCCTGTTCAGTCATCTGTGTAGAAGTTGTCCCTTTTTGTAGCTTAAACATTGATAACCTTTCCTTTTTTATCATGTTTGTCCCTGGGGAATGAACCCTTCGCTTGCGCCTGCTAGCTAAGTACCCTGCCACCGAGCTGTACCCCCAGCCCAGCGCTGATGCCTTATGTTACCAGTGTTTCCACACTGTCTGTCAGGAAGCAATATTGTTTTCTGATATTGTAGCATCTTAGAGATACAGTGACTGCCTTTCCCCCCTGATGTTCTCAGGTATACTGTGATGTTCCTGACACAGAATGTTACTCTGTAAATTTATGTTTGGAGTTACTTGACTCATGACATAAATTTTCTCTTCCCCTTCCCCATAAGTCTTGAAATCATATTTTTACAGAAGTACAAAGGAGAGAAAATGAATTATATAATGTGATATTATAAATATGTACCTTGCAAATGCTAGAAGTTTTATCTGGCAGTTGGGAGGTAGGACCTATAATATATAATTATTTTTTAAATACATCCTTGATTTTGCTGTAATCTTGGTCATACCTTTTTGGCACATGTCCTAAAATTGAACTTACTACTTAACTGCTGTTAGGGAAACTTGTTGCAATCGATGTCTACATGGGAACAACAAAGCTCAGAATCTCAGCATGGCTGTTTGGTCTTACAACTGAGAAAAATCTCAAGATTTGTCATTTTTAAAGCTCTGCTAAATGAGCCATGGCTTAGGTGTCATACTGACTTATTTTTAAGTATTTCTTAAATACATCGTCTTTTCTCTTGACTTTACTAAAACTTGTTGCATAAGTTCTAATTGGTCTTAATAATAAAAACCCGGAGCCAGATATCGGGGTAAATGCTGAAAGATCAGAGAGACAAAGGAGCAAGCCACAGCCAACTCTTACCCTGCTAACTCCTCAGCTGAAAAAAGGACCAAGCTCCTGTCTCCTCCTGCCTTATATTCCTCTCTCTACCCAGCCATATCACTTTCTGTCTGGACAGACCTCCAGACTTGTATGGTTAAGTAGTGGCTAGCTCTGCCCTCTGGTCTTCAGGTAGGCTTTGTATGTTAGAGCACAAACAAAATATCACAAGAACTCTTGTAGTCTCAGCCATTGTCTGCCCCCCAACAACTGGTCACCTCCTCCCTGGTCTGGTGCGCTTGGAACTATCATTCTCATGAATTACATTGGCTGGCTTTCTTTCAGTGCCTTTAACATACCATGTTTCCTTCTATTCCAAGGAAGTAGAAGTATTCTGTTCCGTGTTGGTAATCATTTTTCCTCCCTCCTTGCCAAATTATCTTCAGTGTAGTCATAACTTCCTCCGGGAAGCTATTCTTAATCTGCTGTAGTAGATCAGGTCTCCTTCAGACAGGGTTTCGTGTTGTGTAAGGTGGTGTCAAGCTTGCTTTGAGGCCCAGGCTGTCTTTGAACTCCTGATTCCCTCGCCTCCGTCTCCCAAGTACTGAGATTACAGGTGTGGGCCAGCATGCTTGGCAGTAGATCAGACCTTTATATATTCCATGCCACCGCTGCTTTTCTTTTATAATACCCATTGTACTGTAGGAATACCGTCATCTACTTGTTTCTGATATTTGTAGCCCATTTGTTGGGCTAAGACATTTCATAAGGACAAGGTCTGAGTGTCTTCTGCTGTTTTCTTTTTCCTTCTGTGTGAACTAGGGTCTCATGGAAGGCAAGATGTCTCACCTCCCACATGCTTCTGAGATTATAGGTGTGTACTATTAGCCTGGCTTCTGTTGTGACATTTATCTCTACTACCTGGCAACACGTAGTAGGTGTTACTCAAAGTATGGAAGATTGTCACACTCCAGGGGGACAGCTTATAAGGAAACGGGGTGTTTCTTGTGCCAGGTACCATATTAGACTGGAAGGAAGAACAATCTAAGAGAATGCAACGCCTGCTCGGCAAATTCTTGTACGATTGTGTTGTCAGAAATGTTAAGGGTAATACATTTAGAAAGGTAAACAAAGGGAAGTAGGTGAGGATGGAAAGGCTTCCCATATGAGACAAGTGTACCGGTCTTCTAAATCAAGTGTGTTCCTGTAGACTGCAGAGTGTTACATTTCATTTTAGAGAGCACTCGCTGTCATCCCATGTCATGAAAATGCTATCAGAAGAGCTGTCGATGGCTGGCAGCAGCGCGGATGTGAACCTGTGACACATACGTGGTCCTTGCCTTGTCACTGTCTGGAGGTGAGCTGGGAAGAAGTCTTCAGCCAGTTCAGGCTTGAACTTTGAGTCGGTGTGTGATCTCTCTATTACCACGTGGATGTTTGAGAATGCGGAAGCACCAGTAGTGTTCCAGCTGCCCCTGCTAAGATAAAGGAAGATTTTACAAAACCCGTCAGGTTTTTTTGTGCTTGTAGGGTTTGGTTTAACATTCTTTAACACAAAGACGTTCTTTGTTCGTCTTAACTTAGAAAGATTGATTGTATTTTCTATTTTCACCTTTATTCCCTTTTGATTGTCTTCAAGAGTTTGTAATTTTTGACAAAGTAGGATGCCTTTTTCTGTTTGTTTTTGTTTTTTTGGAGATGGGAGTCTCATTAAGTAGCCCGAGCTAACCTGAAACTCAGTAGACCAGGCTGGCCTCCAAGTCACAGAGATCCACCTGCCGCTACCTCCTCAGTGCTGGATTAAAGGCCCGGCACCTTTTTTTTTTTTTTTTTAAAAAAAAAAAAGATTCTTTAGTGTGTGTTTTTTAAATGTAGGTGTTTTATCTCCATGTATATCTCTGAATCACATGTGTGCAGTGTCATGGAAGCCAGATGAGGATGTTGGATCTCTTGGAACTGGAGTTAAACTGTTTTGATCCACCCTGCGGACCAGCACTTATTTTTAAAGGATAGTCACAGAGGATTTTTCTCAGTGGTAGTAACTTGAGTGGTTTATCTTTAAGAATGTTTCTGATGTTTGGAGAATTGTGTGGAGACTCATTTTTATGAAATTCCTTTTCCAGTTTTTGTGTTTTTCATATTAAAAACAGTTTCTGGGTCTTAGTACTGTAGAAAACTTGTAGAGCAAAATTGCAGACTATTAGCAGTTAAATTCTTCATGATGCTGACGGCATTCTTTAGTACCTCCTGCATGGTGAGTAACAAACAGGTCCTTTGAAAGATGTTTTGTGGTACTGTCTTCCACCAAAACTGAGTTAAAGGAAAAATTCTCAAGAATTATGTGTCTCACACTAAACGAACTTAGATTTCCATTCAGGGCTTCATTGAAGCCCAGGCTTGCTCATAGGTTTTGAAGACTTGAAAGATTTTTTTGTATGTCAGTAGACACATGACGTGGAACTCCTTACGTCTTAAGGTAATTCTTGGTTTTATCTGTTACAGTTCTCTCCTTTAAATACATGTGGCCACAAGATGCTGTAAGTGATTAGCTATGGCACAGATAGTGATTAAGGTTAATAATGGGGACAGTGCCTCCCCCAGACATTACGATAACAGATAAAGCCGAGTGCCGGGTTTAGGTAACTCTTTGAGTTGTTGATCATGAGGTCCATAGGTCCCCAGCATTACAAGCTCTTCCATTGCTCTTGGTTACTCTTCAGAACTTAGAGCTGAAGACATCACAAGCTTGAGACATAGGACATGAAGAGATCAAGCAGGTACAGACCTAAAAGCTTCTTCTCGACTGGTTAGCTTTCATGGAGCTACAAGGTTCAACACATGCCAGCTACCAGGGGAGAAAGGTTACTTGCAGTCTCACCCAGCTGTGAATCTTGTGAGCTGCAATAATGCCGGCCTAATACAAGATGCCCACCTGTATAGTGGAGGCACAGATGTCACTGAAGTAACAAATCACTTTTTTTTGCCTGGAGATTAAAGCGCACTCCAAAAGATGGAGTGTATGCCCGGTACTGTCCTATGTGACTGGGTAGGTCATAGACCCAAGGAGAGAACCTAGGACTATTACTCTGCCAAATGGACATCATATTAAACCTGTAAGATTAATTCATTCATCTTTCAACCCTCATCGAAGACGCTTCATTTTATAGTAGATGGTGATTAATACAGAAACCTGCCCTGGCTGGTACCCGGAGAATAAAGAGGCGGAGCACTCAGCTCTAAATGTCTGTGTCACATGGCTTCCTCGCGAGACTCAGGAACCATCACAGAAGGGCGGGAATAAAGATTTTAAGCGGCAGAGCTAGTAGACGCCTGCAGGAAAATAGCATGTGAACTCTCACGGGCTGGGACTGCATGCAGAAGACCTGTACAGGATCAAGCCCGCCAAAATCCCAGCGAGGATGAAGGGGGGATCAGGAAGTCCCACCCCTCTCTGAGGATACCTGCTGTGGCAGGATGTCAGTTCTCTTGAGGGATTCTGGCTCTGAGGGGCTACTGACACACCAGTAGATACCTGTGCACATACATGTGGCAATAAATGGATTTAGTGAACATAAAATCTAAACAGTAAAAGCACACAGAATTGTTAGGGGATAACAGTGAAATTGGAGGGAGGTGATGGAGGTGGATTTGATCAGAACATACTATATACATATATGAATATTAAAACTTTTTTAATATCAAGCTGAGTTTGAAGACGTGTTCATAGTTGCAGCCTGATACACAGTTTGACTCTACTCCTGTCATACATAATGATTGTGGGTGTTTGTGTGTGTGTATACATATATGCAATGTCTAGAAACTACACAAAGAAAAACATCTTTTTCTGAAACTGACTTAGTTCAGTTAATAAAGATACCTACAGTTGCATCCATTTTTCTTCATGGTGACAAAGTCCTATTGTGCAACATTTTTCTCATGTTTGCATATCTGTGACATCTTCAGTTATTGTAGGTTTGTTGTTGTAGTTATTGTAGGTTTGTTTCGTGTGTAGTCTATTAAACCAGTTAGTTGTCTTTTGATGACATTCAAATAGTCTGAGGTGTTTTCTTGTCCTTCCAAGTGACTCAGGGGCTGAATTATGCTGCATGTACCTTGTATGGTAAACATGGAGACTTAAAACTGTGTCAAAGGGTGCATTCCTGTGGGTACAGAGGTGCATGCCCGTATTCCCAGCACCCGGAAGACTGAAGCAGGAGGATTGTGAATTTTAGGCCAGCTTTGTTTATGTAGTGAGACCCCATCTCAGAAATAAAACGGGGGAAAAAGGTAGGCTCCATCTTATAAAAATAGTAATAATTGTCACGTGCATGTAATATGCTAGCTGTGCATTTATAAAGTCCATGACATACGTTATCATCTCATTCCGATCTCAGAAAACTGTATAGAGGGTAATTGTTTTCTTCAGTTTGTTCTGACATAAGGATTGTATTTGTATTGTTTTCATGCGACATCCTAGGTAGAACTAGAGGAGGAAGTAAAGGCCCCGGACTTGTTTCTCCAGGATTAGCAAAGACTTTTTAGTAATAATTCACCTGAAAATTAAGACTTAGATCTAGATTTTCTGTGCCAGTGTTCCGAGGAAGTGGTCCATGGCTGATGTTTGTGATGCCATTTGAACCTTTATTTTATTTTCCAGTAACTATTGAAATTGCTAAATTTGATAAAGCCGTGGACTGTCTTGCATTCTGCATTTAATTAATGAACCAATCCAGTAAATCTTTGAAGACTCTAATAAGAGATTGTAAGGCCATGCATAGTAAGTTTGCCTTGATAGTAAGAAGAAACGTGAGTTTCCAGGCTAGTCCTGCCATCACATGACCTGTATAGAAACTCTGACGATGTGTTCTTATCACACCGAACGTGCTAATCTTAGTTTCTGTGTTTGATCTTACTCTGAGGCCCAGGCTGTGGTTGAACCTGAAGTGATTCTACTGCTTCAGCATCCCACATGCCGGGATGCCAGGCCTCCATCATCACACTTGGCAGCAGGGTTATCTCTTTCACATCTGCAGGTTGCCCAGTGTGTTGTCCTCTGAAGGCAGTGTCACAGTTTTGTTTTTGTTGCTGTGATGAAATGCCCTGAGAATCAGCTCGAGAGACGAGGTGTAGCCTGGCTCACAGTTCCGAGTTAGGCTCTGTCAGTGCACGAAAGACAGTGCAGGGCTTCAGACAGCTGACCCCATTGCATTTATCCCCAAGAAGTAGTGCAGAATGACCTCATGCCTGCATGGTAGTGTATAATAGTGCAGAATGGCCACGTGCCTGCATGGTAGTGTATAATAGTGCAGAATGGTCACGTGCCTGCATGCTAGTGTATAATAGTGCAGAATGGTCACGTGCCTGCATGCTAGTGTATAATAATAGTGCAGAATGGTCACGTGCCTGCATGGTAGTGTATAATAGTGCAGAATGGTCACGTGCCTGCATGGTAGTGTATAATAATAGTGCAGAATGGTCACGTGCCTGCATGGTAGTGCACAGTTCTCCATGTGTACACAGTTCAGGACCACCTTCCTAAGGAATGGTGTCTTCCACATTCAGGATGGGGCTCCCTGCCTCAGTTAACACAGTTAATAAACCTCTCACAGATATGCCCACAGGCCAGCCTAGGCTAGAGACCCCTCCTTTTCCAGGTGACTCTGCCTTGAGTCAGGTTAACTGTCCACATCGACCCTCACAGGGGTAATCACACAGAGAGCAGTTGGAGTGTCCACCAGCCAGTAGGTGGGCCAGGACAGGGGTAATCACACAGTGTGGGTTAATTTCTGTGCTGGTTGTAGGTTTTGTTATTAAGGGAAAACACAGTATGAGACTGTTCCCCACAAAAGTTTACAAAATTTAAATTTTGCCATCTTTAGTGTCTTTTACTGCCTTTTTCTCAAAAAAAAAATTATATATGCCTTTAAGTGGGAACATGGACAAAAATACTCTTTAAAAAAGTAAAAACTGGGTGTGGTCCATAAAACAGTAAATAGCAATAATATAATCAGTATACTTTGAAGTTTTGCTCCACTGATTCCCATAGTTCTCCTTGTCTACCCTTTTTGGATATAGGCATCAGAGACCCCTCACCCTACGATAGCTGCAGTTTTCTGGTGTGTGTGTGTGTGATGGACTTTAAGTTATCAATTAGAAGATATTCAGTTGTTTTCACAGATAATGTTTAGTTCATTGCGTAAGAGCAGCGTTCATTAGGTAGTTGACGGTTTAGAAGCAAATGAAACAAACAGTGTGGACTCATTAACTAAGCAGGCTATGTCGTCTCTGCGCTGGGACGGAGGCTGTTCTTTTCCTCTCTTGGCAGTGAGTTTATGCAGGTTCAGTTTTCTCGTCTGCTCTCCCACTGCACTGACTGTGCCCTAAACACTGAGGAGCTTGTGTTAGAGTTCTGTTGTAGTCTGAAACATGGGGATCTACTCACGTGAGATAGAAGTGCCTGTCCCAGTATGGGCCACACAGAAGGTCTCTCTTAAAATGATGTTATTGGCAAAGATCACCTGTGATTCGGTGCTGAACCAAAGATGTTTTTCTGTCTTTGGACGTTGATTCAGCAGAGAAGAGCCGTCTGAAAGGAAGAGCTGGCTGGCATTTGCTCTCAGAGCTGCGTCTCATTTGAAGGGGAGCATCAGCTAACCAAGAGGCTTTTCAGAGCGCCAGAACCTTGTGGAGAACTTGTGATTGAACGTTTCCTGACACATTGGGATGGCTTGGGCGGACCACAGGTTGTCACAGAAGCAAAAGGTTGTTTGGGAGTGTTGGTCTGCAGTAGATCAATTTACTCATTATTATTACTAACATCATCTGCACTATTTTCTGAGTGTGTATAATCAGACACCTTCGTCCCATACAGCTCATCCGAGGTTCATCCTTGTATCATTTAGTTACTCGTCTTTCAGTTTCTCTTTTCCTTGTAAGGATTATTTATTTCCAGGCAGATTTCATGTGTAACCGAACACCTGTCAATTTGTCTTACGCAGTATGCTTAACAGTGTTTAGAGTAATATATTTTTAGTTTTGTAAAAAAAAAAAATTACTATTGCTGGAGAGAGAGATGGTTTAGTGGTTGAGAGTGTCGGCTGTTTTCTCCGGAGCATCAAGGCTCAACGCCAAGCCCCATGTGCGGCTTACAACGGTCTAACTTTAGCGCCTGGGAATCCAATGCCGTTTCCTGGCCTCTAAGGGCACCAGGCACATGGGTGCTACACTGACATACATACAGGTAAAACACTCATACATGTAAAAACTTTTTTAAAAAGTTGCCTAGAGAGGGTGGTATGGTCTGTGATTGTAGTATTTGGGGGGCTAAGGCAGGTGGATCAGGAGTTTCAGGCCAGGCTGGGTTACCATGCCTCCAAACAATTTCCTGAATATGTACTATGTTCCCGGTGATTTTTGCATGTTTTTTCCCCTCTAATTCTCACTATAACCTGTTGTGGGACAAATGCTGGCCAAGGCATGATGATATTTGAATTTTACAAATTAGCCAACTGCAAACTAGGTTAAGTAACTTTTCCCAAGGCTGCACAGCTGGTGTGAGTGCCAGGCTTTTGTTGCCTGACACTGTGGGTGTGTGGCTTGTGTACGTTGGTGTTCCCTGGTGTCCCTTTGGACTGGTCCACTCTGCTTGTTTTCCTCTTCCTTCTAGTTGAAATAATCCCTTAAGTAGGTTCCAAACTTGACTGATACCAAATATGTCCATCAATTAAGCCCCAAATCCAATGCTACCTTCTCCAGGGTTTTCTCAGTAACCCCATATGGAAGTAAACCACTGTCTTTGCGCTCCTGTGACAGCTGGTGTCTTTCTTTGTGAACTTAGTTTACCCTTAGTTACAGTGACTCCTGTACATGTGTGAGTTCCCCAGCCAGAAACCCTTTCGTTCCTTGTAGTCTGAGTCGGTATAGAACCCGGAGAGCATTCAGTAATTGCTCTCTTAATATTATGTGTAAGAGGAGTAAGCTCTGGGAGACCAAGGCTGGATGGAAGTCGTTAGTATGTTTGTGATTGCTTTGTTTCTTGCTATTTGGGAACCACATTAAATTCTGTGGTGGTGTAACTAGACGTGTCGTGGGTTTCCTGCTTCACTAAAAAGGTTCAGGTTCTTATCGTTTGTTTCTTTTTTTTTTTTTTTAAATAAGACAAATAATAAGTCTGTTCAGGACAGGCAGAAGGGACCTGCTGTTTTAATTTTGTTCACAGCAGTGGGCCCGATTATGCTCCTTTGGTCTCGGCTTTTTATAATAGGCTCAGTATAGTGTTGGAATTCCACCATTGGTTATCAGTGAATGGATTATTCTTTGTGTTTATGGCTACCACTGGGATTGCCAGATAGGTTAGCATAAGTTTATGGTAAACTTGCATCTACTTTTCTATAAATACAGCGTTGCTGTTGATGGTATACTGTGGAATTTTATAGAGAGATTGTCTCTTATTCTGGTATTACTTGTTATCAGTTTTATTTTTAGAGGAAGACAGCTAAACCCAAACTTCCCTTGCTAAGAGGGCACAGGAAATCTCACCATTGATTTTGAAGGGTTTTTAAGAAGTTAAATTTCTCAACCAAGCCTTCTGGGAATTGCTAAGATAGCTCTACTGTGCTCGCCTGGCACCCACGTAAAGGTGGGTGGAGAAACCCTACTCCACAGTTGCCCTCTGGCTTCCGTGTGCACCACGGCACACGTGCCCACACCTGTACACACGTATACAACATCAGTAATGGGTAAATGATTATATCTACCATTTCCTTTTCACTTTTTTGCTTGAGCATTTCACGCAAACCAAAAAAAAAAAATCTAAACGGAATAAACGTAGAGTGGTAGACTTTAAGCTCTGAGCTTTAAGGTCCAGGTTGTTTGGTTTTATGGTTTCTTTAGCCTGAATTATACGTACATTTGCTGCTCATTTGGCTGAACTCTTGAGATATTCTAAGATTCTTTTTTGAGGGAGAAGTGCTTCTATTAAGATAATCTCTTTGCAATGAGTGTCAGTCTTTTTCATCATGTGGAACTTTAATTGCCAATAAAGCAAAAGGTAGACAGACAGACAGACAGAAACTCAGTCCTCTGGCTGTTGAACTCAGGAACTCAATTCTCACAAATTGTGAGGCTCACAAAAATACCTGTTAAGATTTCTGAATCTACTGTTAAATATTCATAGGGGAGGGGGATAAAGTTAAAGCAGTCAGTTATGTGTTATTTTGAAAGCATTTGACATTAACACGGGTATGTAAAGTGATATGGGGCGTTGTAGCTCAGCTGGAGAGTGCTTGCTAGCATTCATGAGAGTGTGGGTTTGGTCTCAGTGCCACATAAAACCAGGTGTAATCGGGCATGCTTGTAATCCAGAACTTGGGAGGTTCTCAGTTACACTGTGAGTTTGAGGGTTCCTGGACTACAGGAAACACGGGCACTCACACAATGTAAAATGGTCAAAGTTTTAGTCCTAACAACAAGAACTTAAAATCACTTTTATCAAAGTCATGTTTTAAATTCTGGGCTTTTACAGTAGTAGCACACTTATTTAAGGGAACTAATGTAGCATAGTTGTGATTCTTGCTAACTAGCTCACTATATTTTGCTGTTTAGCATAGATTTGTTAGCCCTTGTAACAATCATTTGAGGCAGGTGTAACGACTCAGGTCAGCTGAGTTGAGGTATAGAAGTCTGAACGCTGTGTTGTTGAACCCCCTGGTTGTGGTAAACTGCTGATGAAGCCGGGGTGCCTTGTGGCTTTATTAACAAGCCTGGCTAACGCTCTCTTTTTTTTCTTCTTTTAGATCTACACACAATGAGTTGGAAAAGAACCGGTGAGTCAGTGATGAAGTGCAGCTTGTGTTTGTTTGAAAGTAAACTTGCTGTTTTACCTGAGAAATGAAACTGGTTGACAGTGTATGGATAGTTGTTATTTTATTTTTAAGATGTATAAGTTTATCGATTGTGATACATTGTATTTTCTGGAAAAGGTGATTTAAGAAGTAAGCATGGTACTGAGCTCATTTGAACTTGAGTTTGTGGGATGGCTTCCTTTCTGTCTCTGAGAACAAGTTAGCTGGGATAGGTTCATGGCTTAAAACATGGTCTGGCTAAAGGATTGTCTTTCTGGATTAGGTAATAAAGTGACAGACTGGAGTGCATTGGATCTTTGTGCTTTGCTCGCCCGGTTATTCATCCACTCAGCAAATGCTTGCTGATCAGAACTGTGCGGCCTCATTGCCGGACACACTGGGAAGTTCGCTGAGAACAGAGAAGGATGTTTAAGACCATTTATTTGGTCCTTAAGGAACTCAAGTTTTGTGGGTGTGAGAGAAAGAATTGGGTACGATGATTGAGAAACAGGGTACTTAGAAAAGATCATCACGACGGTCACTTAACTATCATTTGAAGGGGGTCTTGAAAGGCTCTGTTAGACAGTGAGTGAGCAGGAGGTTCCACATGAGCATGAGAGATGGTCACGTGCACAAGGCACTGGGTTCCATCCGTGACAGTGCAGTAAAATGAAACGAAAGCTTAGAGCATGGAGTGCCAGGCATGGCGGCACACATCTGAAGACCCCAGCATCTGTGAATCTGAGGCACAGGAGGATCTTGAGTTCAAGGTTCACCTGGGCTGTGTAATAAATTCAAGAACAACCTGGTCTACTTCAAGCAAGAGCCCGTCTCAAAAACAAAATGGGATTGGAGAGCCAGCTCAGCAGTTAAGAGAATTTACTTTCTCACAGAGGACCCAGGTTCAGTTCCCAGCATCGTGGTGACTCTCACAACCACTCATTACTCCAGTTTCAGGGGATCTGACGCCCTCCTCCGACATCCCTGGGTACCAGGCACACACACGGTACACATACATACATATCTTGCTTGGGCCCCATGAGTTAAATATTGCTGAACAAGTGGATTTTGTAATTATTTCCTCCTTTTGGATGTGGCTCTCAGTAGAAACCTGGCAGAAAGCTTTTAACACACATCAAGACAGTGTTTGGTAACGATGTGGGTAAGGACTTTGAAAGAATTGAGTAAATTTTATTTATTAATGCATATCATCACTGGCTTCTCCACAGCATAGAAATGCGAAGGTGGTGCTTACCCCTCGTGTAAACAACCCCCTGTGAGTTGTCTAGTCCTCTGTCCTGCTGTGATGAGGACGGCTTTACAGAAAGCTCAGGCGTGTTCCATGGTCTTCTGCTGACCATCTCGTAAAAGCTGACCGACAGCCTTCATTTCTTTCTTCTCTGATTATTTCCCCCTTTCATGCTGCTGTTTGTCTGATTGTTTTCTTCTTTTCCCCATTCCCTGGGCCACCACTGGAAGGTGGTATAGTAACCTTTCCGAGACACAGCCAGCCGTAAAGGCTTCTTATCATTAGCAATAAAACTGTAAGGTAGCAGCATGCACAAGAGGGCCAGTGCCAAAAGGAAAATCAAATTGAATACTCATGCCTTTCCTCTGGAAGGCTGCCAGCTTGTGGCTGAGCAAGACATAGGAAGATTTACAGGGGTGGGGGTGTTTCTCGGGAAGACAGCACAAGAACGTTTAAAAGTTCAGCCTGTATTCTTAGATATTTTTAGCGCCCACCAAGTATTATTTAATAATTGTTATTTCCAGGGCACAGTTTTTATTTACACTGTTAATTTAAAAAAGGTCACCGTGGATTTTGAGGCTTTTGAGGTCAGCGGCCTTAGAATACGCTCTTCACTGAGGGAATGAGTCTGTCAGAGCAGCAAAGCAGCCTGTCTTCGTCTGGAAAAGGCGTTCCTGGAGTAATTTTATATTCTTGAAATTTTGCCACTTTATATATACATATACATATGTGTGATATATATATGTCAGAAAAAAATGTTTTTTTAGTTTGCTCTAAAATCTCGACCTAAAGCTCTCTGAGTTGGTGGTTTTCTCTGAGGCCAGTGCAGTGGGAATAAGAGTAGGTGGTGTACAATGTTAACGCATAGTAGGGAAATTCCAGGCGGTTCTCCTAAAGCCCTGAGCTTGCTGAAGCCTGGGTTCTGGCCTCGAAGAGATAATAGCTAACAAATATTGAGGTTCATAGTCTTAGGTCTGAAAGCCCCAAAGTGGAGACTTGGGGCCAGGGACCCCTGTAGTACTTTGTTCAAATCACCATTCCCAGATACCTGTAGCTCCCTCATTCCAGAGCTTTCAGTAGCTCAGACACTTGGGGAGATCTCTGGAACTGGTTTCCTCCTGGCATCACTGAGTCAGGAGGGCGTGCTGAGCTGACGCAGAGCACGTCCCTGGTCGTGTCGTCTCTACATAGGCCCTGACAGGCCCAGCACTTGCATGTTCAGTGGCTCCACTTTCCTCGGGAATCCCTGTGAATTGTCTCACAGTAAATTGTTCCTCGGGAACCTGTGTGAATTGTCTCATGGTAAACTGTCCCTCAGGAACCTGTGTGAATTGTTTCATGGTAAACCCTCAGGAACCCGTGTGAATTGTCTCATGGTAAATTGTCCCTCAGGAACCTGTGTGCATTGCCTCACGGTAAATTGTCCTTCAGGAACCCGTGTGAATTGTCTCACGGTAAATTGTTCCTCAGGAACCCGTGTGAATTGTCTCATGGTAAATTGTCCCTCAGGAACCTGTGGGAATTGTCTCATAGTAAACTGTCCCTCGGGAACCCGTGTGAATTGTCTCATGGTAAATTGTTCCTCAGGAACCTGTGTGAATTGTCTCATGGTAAATTGTTCCTCAGGAACCTGTGTGAATTGTCTCATGGTAAATTGTTCCTCAGGAACCTGTGGGAATTGTCTCATAGTAAACTGTCCCTCGGGAACCCGTGTGAATTGTCTCGTGGTAAACTGTTCCTCAGGAACCCGTGTGAATTGTCTCATGGTAAACTTCATGAGTCTTTGAGATCCAGGTATTCGGATTTACTTGTCTGTTGGCTTACATATGAGTGTGGTCCTTTGACAGAGAAGAGACTGTTAGTGCAGGTCTGGATGCCACTTCATTGGGTTTTCATTTCCTTACCTCAGATTACTGGTGATGTTTTCTGCAGATTCAACAACTTCAGCAGGACTTTAGTGGTCAAGTACCTTAGTGCTGACTGCAGGGGAGGCCATTCAACCTTAGGAGATGCCATTCAGCTGAAACACAAGGCTCACCCTTATTACCGCTTTGGCAAAGCGGGGAGGGCCAAATGAGGACACTGGATTAAGAACGCCTCGCTAGGCGGAGGGGCAGTGGCTGTGATAAAAGAGAATTAAGTTCAGTGGATGGTAATGGGTGTCCTCCATACATAAAGACATCCACATCCCTGAGGGAAGGATGATGTAAACACTTACGGAGGACCTGCTCTGCTCCCCATCTCACAGGGCTGTTCTGATTCCTGAAGGGAGGAAAACAGAAACTGGGGGTCATAGATATTGAAAACTGGCTATTCTGGCCATCACAATTACCATTTGAAACAGGCTGGATGTGAATATAAAACAATCCTGACCGTGACCCTGGCTAATATGGTGGCTATGTTATTATTAAACTTTCTCTTCAGTGACGATTAATAAATACCTGGCATTGTGGTACATAAAATGAAAAATATGATTTAAACTTTATCCTATATCCTTAAGGTTAAAATCATCATGGTTTGGTATTCATAAGTTTATCTTCTAATGCCGTGATCTAGTTTAGAGACCTGTTAATGTCTGGAAAGTGTTTTCAAACTGAAGCCCATTAGTAGTGTGTGATTTCGTGAGCCAGAGAAGAGAGTAGAAAACCCTGTAAATGCAGAACCGCAAAACCTGTTTAAATTCGATCATGACGTCAAAATGCAGTGTGCTGTAGTAAAAGACACCGCTGTATCACCAGGAAGAATGTGTGCTGAGCGACGCCGTAGGAAGTGGTCAGTGTGACAGACCTACAGAAGCCAGATGGTGGCACACAAAGTTCTGCCCTTGCGCCGATGAGAGGTTCTGTGTGCTTGTAGGACATTTGTTTAAAAAAATACTGTACACTTTTATGCACAGCAAGCACATTCTGGAAAAAAGAACACCTGTCTTATTAGGAAGAAATCCTTAAACTGGCTAGGCTGAACTTTCAGTAATGCCTTAACTAATAGTAAAAGCAAAATTAAAGTAGGTTTCTGTAGTTTTTATCATGTTTGTCTCACAAAGCAAAATTATTTGTGCATAATTAAATGTCTGAGGAAAGTGCATGACCAAAAGAGATACGTGTCACCTTGGCACTCCTGTTAATGGGGAAAATACCGTGTTGACTTTATTTCTGGTTGGAGTTCTTGTAGCAGGAACACCTTAGTTGTGAAAGTGTGCATGTGTTATGTGTGTGTGTATGAAGGTTTTTTTTAAAAGGCAACGATAGCAAAGCAATCCATACGTCTCCATAGATCATCAAACTGATCTGGCCTACACTAGTCCTTAGAAACCTAGATTTCCTAATCCCCAAGCTGGTGAATAGCAAAGCTGGGGTAGAGGCCTAGATTTCCTAATCCCCAAGCTAGAACTCATTCATACTACCGTCTAGGCACATATAAAACAATGTATTTTTCAGAAACCCTGTCCTGACCATATATAGCGGCCTCTAAACTCTTGAAAGTTCCCTTTTATGTCACTTCTTTGACTTGTCATATGCACGACTCTGTCTCTTTAGAGAGCACACACCTCCCTTCTAGACTGGACGCACCCCATGTGAGCACAGGCTTTGGTAACACGAGGACCTTGCACTCAGTTTTTAGGTGCTTTTGACTAGCAGGTACCCAAGTGAAGTAATAACTTTCTGTAGCAGGTTGCGTCTTTTGTCAGATTAAAGGAGAAGGAAGAAGTTAAATGTCAAGTCAAATTTAGCTGTGCCTCCTCCTGTTCTTCCTCCTCATGCTCCTCTTCTTCGTGAGTCCTGCAGCTTCAAGACAGAAAATATTTTAGGAAGACACAAAGCGAGATACTTGCAGCCCTGCAAACATCTTCCCCTTCCACTCCTGCTTCAGAGAGAACAGTTTGTCCCCATGGGATATTCTAGGGAAGTGACCCACTTAGGAAATACGTGGTGACTGCGAAAGTGGGTGTGTGTCACGGGACAGTGCCTCTCGAGTGGACACTTCTGCAGATGCCGTGGTGCATCCTCCATGTTTCAGCTGGTAGAGCCGACCAAGTATTCAGTTATAATTCGACTTTTACTATAAATGGCATAAAAACCAAGACCCATCTTTTTTTGCTCTTAAAAAAAATACGTATTTTTTCACATTATTCTATTTTTTTTTTAAATTTAGCCAAGTTCAGTTATGTAGCATAGGTTGGCCTTGAGGTCGTTTTTTAGCCTAACAGCAGTAAGTGTTTGGCTCCTTTAAGAACTGATAGATAAGTTTGTGTAAGATGAGTTATTGGGCTGGGGAGAGATGGCTCAGTGGTTAAAGATCATGTACTGCTCTTCCAGAGGATCTGCGTTCTGTTCAGAGCTCGCTCTCTCTCTCTCTCTCTCTCTCTCTCTCTCTCTCTCTCTCACACACACACACACACACACACACACACTTATAAGAGTATTTTTAAATGAATTGGCATTTGCCTATCATTTAAAATGTTTCACTGGATTCTGGGGGATGGCTCAGCAGGCAAAGGCACTTGTCTCCAAGCCTAACAACCTGAGCCCAGTCCCTGGGATCCACATGGTAGAGAGAGAGAACCAGCTCCCCAAGTTGTCCTCTGACTTCCATGTGCAGGCCACATGAGTGCTCCACATACACATAAATAAATAGAACAAAAATTGGTTTCAGTTGGTCTTAGAATTTACCAGACTGGGCGGTGGTGGCACACGCCTCTAATCCCAGCACTCTGGAGGCAGAGGCAGGCGGATCTCTGTAAGTTCAAGGCCAGCCTGGTCTACAGAGCTAGTTCCAGGACAGGCTCCAAAGCCACAGAGAAACCCTGTCTCAAAAAAACTACTTTATACCATTCTATCTCTGTGTAGGATTGTTTATTTATTTATTTAATTGGGGGGGTTTCAAGACAAGGTTTCCATGTGGCTTTGGTATGTGCCACCACTGCCCAGCTCTGTCTAGGATTTTTTTGCTTAAATTTTGGAAATCTGGATTACAAACATGTCTGTATTTCACTTTGTACAATGAACCCGTGTTTCCTGCGAAGTGAAGCCTACTATCCAGGGTTTCTCGGTGCCCTTGATAGAGCCTGGAATCATGGGGTCCGGAGGGGCCGGGTGTTCTGCAGGCCCAGCAATGGGCAGCAGGGAAAGAGCAGCTTCTCTGTTCCCCGAATATCACAGTTTGGTCTCTGCACCCCATTCCTATTTACCCCATTTCAGTTTGCATTGAAAATAGGAAATACTCAAAATGCAGGGTAAGATTTTCCCCTAACTCCTGGGTTTGTTTTGACTTGGCTTTGGACACTAATCTATGACGACTAATAATAAGGAGTTGTCGCGTATCTGTGCTGGTGTCTCCTGTCTGCCATTAACCTCAAGGTGGAGTTTTCTGATTTGAAATCTCTGGTGGAAAGAGGGGTTCATTTGAAGTGGCTTAGTTCCCGGCACTGACAGACTCCTCGAGGTAATTACAAATCCACCGACAAGTACTTATTAGCGTTGGACTCTGCTAGTTACTAGGGAGAGCGAAACAACAAGTCCTGGGTCCTGCTCTTGATTATAACCTAACTAGGTAGAGCACAGATGTTATTACAAAGCCCCTGTAAAGAATATAATTAGGTGCTGGGTTGCGAGTGTGGCAGATGGGAGTTAAGGTAAACTCATTGTGGGGGCTGTTGTGGACTCCGGCTGGTGTGAACAGCCTGGTCGTGCTTGCTGATTTCTGTGATCTGCATAGTATGCCAGTAGTTTACTAGAACAGGTCTTAGGTTTTCAGTATGTCCGTTTGAATTCAAGTGTAGTTTGTCCCTTGCTCTGAGGTGAAGTCAAACCGTTCAGCACGGATAAGATAGACTGGCGCTTGAGTGTTTTCAGAGAATGGGGTATAGTCTTTTTTGTTGTTGTTGTTTTTTTTTTTTTTCGAGACAGGGTTTCTCTGTGGTTTTAGAGCCTGTCCTGGAACTAGCTCTTGTAGACCAGGCTGGTCTCGAACTCAGAGATCCGCCTGCCTCTGCCTCCCAAGTGCTGGGATTAAAGGTGTGCGCCACCACCGCTGGGCTACAGTCTTTTATTCATCTGGTTTATATTGCTTCCTTGCTGTGTCCGTGGCAGCTCAAATACAGTCTTCTGTTTTTCTGAGACAGGGTCTCACTCTAGTCAACAGTATCCTTGAACTTGTCTTCCTCGGGCCTCAGTTTCCAAGTGCTAGGATTATAATTTACGTATTTTTATTTTATGAGCATTGCCTGCATGTATGTCTATGAGAGGATATCGGATCCCCTGGAACAGGAGTTACAGACAGTTGTGAGCTGCTATCTGGGTGCTAGGAATTGAACCTGGGTCCCCTGGAAGAACAGCCGGTGCTATTAACCACTGAGCCATCTCTCTACAGCCCCCCAAGTGCTGGAATTAAAGATGGTACCCCCACTCCAAGTTTATACAGTGCCATTTTTAATCGAAAATAAAATTATTTTCATACAGTGTATTCTGGTCATAGTTTCTCCTCTCTCATCTCCTCCTAGATTCTTTCCCACACTTCCAACTCCATGTCTTCTTTCTCCTTCTGTTAAAATAACAGACAAGCAAATAAAAAAGACAAAGGATAAAACAAAACAAAGAAAAAAAGAAACAGCATAGAAATGTAGCAACACACATATAAACACACGTGCACACACAGACTCATACAAACAAAACCCATCAAAACACAAAATCTAGAGGCCATGACATACAGGCAAAAGAAAGTAAGATAGATGTGCCCTAACAAAGTGTTAGGAGTCGAAAAAATGTTTTATCCATTTAGCATGTGTTTATTTCTCCTTCTGTTCTCAAGGTGATTTGTTCTTCGACTCCGTGATATCGTAGTTGAAAATGAAGAGCGGCAGTGCTCTCCACTGACCAGTTAGAAGTAATTCTTTATACGGTGCTGAGTATTTGGCTGGGACTTTTTTACATGGAAAAATTTCTTGAAGGTTCTTCATAATTGCATTATAGAAGAAATTATGTCATAAGTAGTCAATTGACATCCAGAGGAAGCATTCATGTGTTGCTTAATTTCCCGACAAACCCCATGATGGAAAGACTTAAAAATGAACTTGGAAAATACTGAAATTAGATTATCGCCTTCTGTTAAATAGTTACATATGTCTTGCTTAATTTCTGTTTATTAATTTGTATCCGCCCAATTATAAAGTAAATTTGGAGGAAACAACTGAAAAAAAAAGTCCAAAAATACCATGGAGCTTGTTTTGTGTTGTCCGTCTGCTTGTGGGTGTGGGGCCTGTCCTCAGGTGTGGTTTATGTCTCTAGTGAGACTCCCGCCTTGCAGGTGATTGCAGTATCATCTTTAATAGTTACAGTTGTCCCGTGAAGAGTTTTCCCTCTCTTTGTGGCGCAAATGTTGGTGAAGACCCAAGTGCCTTGTGAAAATAAACAAAAACTTGAGATTGCCACATTCCACTTGAAGATTTTAGCTGTTTGGGGCTTACAGGAGTAAGATTAACAATTATGGCAGTGTTGGAACAGAATGAGGTCAACATGTGTAACGGGAACTTGCCAGGGCCCTAAAAGTCTTTTAAGCACCATTCTGTTTCAGATGAGTGGTGAAGATGTTCATTTGAGTCTCTAGCATGCCCTGCCTGAGGCAGGCTTTGTAACTTAAAAGCACGCCCAACCCTCTGTCTTAAGCTTGCCTAAGAACTGATGCTGGCCTAGGATGTAATGTCAAAAACCCACACGGACGCACATTCTCTCCCTCTCCCTTCCTCTCCCTCTCCCTTCCTCTCCCCCTCCCTCCCTCCCTCTCTCTCTCTCTCTCTCTCTCTCTCTCTCTCTCTCTCACACACACACACCCACCCCACACACATTCTCTCCCACTGCCACACACACACAAACACACACACACTTCACAGAATGCTCTGCTTTTCAATACTTTGATCAGAAATGATTGGAGCAAGTCTGGCTCATTTGAAAGACCCTAAAACTACATGAGAAAGATTTCATAATCTGGAAATGCAAAGACTAAATTAGAATATGCGAGTAATTTGTAAATTGTAAAATACACATAGATTTCTTCACCAAAACCATGGCTAAACTTTAGGGAACTTTACAACCTAAAGGAAAAATTTCCAGATTTTTCTTACTTTCTTTCTTTTGAAAAGGGCAGTCCTACTTATGTATGTTAACTATAAAGGATCTTATAACCACAAATAAAAACAAATTTAAACAACACTTTTGGGCTTTATAAGAAGATGATGGGTGTGTGTAACGTTTGGGTCATGGCCAGGTGGAAGCTTCTCTGGGTTGTACCATTCACTGGTGCCACTGACAAGCGCAAAGCTCTTGAGTGTTTGGATTGTCACTGTGAGTAGGGTCATTATGCCTATATGTCTTTAAACTCTTTGGCTCATTTTAGCCCAGCACAGTTCACAATTGGTCCTTTACAGATGCTGGTGGTGGCTGGAATTGAACTCAGGACCTCTGGCTAGTGCTCTTAACTGCTGAGCCATCTCTCCAGCCTCTACAACTATTCCTTTATAGAACACCTTGTATTTTCTAAAACTAAAAAGAGAAAGAAAGAAAAAAAGAAAGACAGAAAATTCAGTCTCTTCCAAGTAAGTTTCTTTTTAAAAAAAAATATAAGTTTTGCGATTTATTATGTATATTGCACACCTGTGTATCAGAAGATCCTGCTATAGATGGCCGTGAGCCATCATGTGGTCGCTGGGAATTGAACTCAGGACCTCTGGAAGAACTGTCAATGCTCTTAACCACTGAGCCATCTCTCCAGCCCCCGTAAGTTTCCTTTTCAATTAGAAATTCCGCCTTTGCAGGCGAACATAGCACAGGTTATAGCACAGGTTAGGTAGAGCCGAGAGGCTTGCAAAGGAGAAGACTCTTCCTTAGAACAGCTGGATGCTGAGTTCTCATAAAGCTCTTGAAAGCATTTTTTATTGCTGTATGTTGGGTCATATGAGGAGTGAGCGTGGTTTTCTTGGCTTGCAGTGTTAAATTCTGGTGTTTTTAAAGAAAAATCGAATAAATAAATATTGAGTATTTCAGCATTTCAAAGGATCCTGCCCATATCTTTTGCGAATAACAGATGTTGGTGACCCCAAATGCTGTTTCAGGCCTTTGACCCTTCATTATTTGAGAGGAAATATATGCAAACAGGTTTGGCAAGCATAGTCTCCAAGCCCTATCGGCTTCTCTGGTTGGACAGCAGTTTTTACTTGTTGTTGTAGCCGTGTGCAGCCCTGGTAGTCTTCTCACCTGCTGTGATGGATCGCAGCGTTTTCACTGTCAGAGCTAACGGAACAAGTTTCCCTCCACCTGGCTTCTCCTTTCTCTCAGATCCATGGAGTTCAAGGAATTCTTCTATTGATGTAATCAAAGTGTGCAGTTATCTGTCGACTAAAAGTAAATAAAACAAGGGAAATCTTACTGATAAAGCAAATTCTATCTGGAAAATTAGCAACCTTGAGCTAAGCCTGGAGGAACACGGGGTAGTCCTGCAGTTCCCGTCCCTCTGTCACTTTATATTCCATGAGCTTTTCCAGCAGAGTCTGACTGGACGCAGACAAATGCAGATAGAAGCAGCTCAGATACAGAGCTGTGACTATTACTCTTTTAAAGCGTGTGTGTGTGTGTGTGTGTGTGTGTAGACAAACACAGGACAGACAAGACACGCGAGAAAGGAGACACAGACACGCGGCTCCCACGTGGGTGCACTTTAATAGGGGAGGAGGGGGACACGATAAGGGACAGGTGTGCAAGACACACAAGGGTAAAGGGCAAGAGAGAGCGAGACCTCGTGGAAGCTCGCTTTTTAACGAGAAGCGCAAGGGTATCTGGGAGAAATGACCTGCACCTGTGTGCGCCCGCTTGCGCAGGTATCCGTAGTCCAGGAGGAATCTGGGAGCTGTAGTTTCCAAAAGGAACAACAGTGACCATGTGCTTTAAGTCAGCAACTTGGGCTCAGTCCCTTAGGGAACCTTCTTCTCTTCAGAGAAAGCGTTTAAAAATACAGTTTTAAAAGATACAGTCCTTAAGGCACATTCCATTGTGCTTGCTTTAGAAGGACTTGCTGGTCAGTCCCTACTACACACTGAAGAACTTCACCAAAGGGTCCCGCTTGGCGCCAGGTGTTTTGCTATGCTAGGCTACCTCCGAAAGAAATTCAGAAACTACTGTTCATTTGGGCTCTGCGGTTAGGGACACACATGTGACGTAGGGTAATGAAAGACAAAACTCAGACAATGGAGTAATTTAGAAATAAGACGATGTATCAAAACATCAGTTCTGTGTCATTACCGAGATGTGGCGTATCTTAGATTCTGTGAGCTTTACTTTCCCAGAGGTTCTGAACGCCTGTTAATGCTTTAAGTTTGTGAAGCAAAGCACGTTGGCCAACATTTGTTCTTTGTTGTCCATTTCCTGTCCCAAATTTCATCACCCCTCCTCCAAACAAACCACAACCTTTTGATTTGGGGAAAATTACGATAAAATGGGACTTTAAAAATAATCCGAGCTAGCTTTACTGAATTGGCGGGTGTCCAGCGGTGTCAAACCGTTTGCCATCTGCTAGGAGTGAGCTAGGAGTGAGCATGCTTCCCCCTGCGAATCACCCGGCTCTCTCCATCTCAGGTTCCTCGTGCTCAGGGCAAACTAAACATCCACATTTCGGGGACGCGTCAATCCTAGGCTTGCTCTTGTTCATTTAATAAATCATGTCTTTCTTCCTACGTTTATATACCCCCTTAAAACGAGCTGTTATACTAACACATCTGAGAAATGGGGCCATTCCAAAGGACACAGGCTTCCAGGCTTCCATTGTCACTTTTAGCTTCTAAACGGTTAAATCGTGAAGCAGGCTTCAAGGTCGCTTGTGCTGTATAAGATCGCCACTTTATTGAACTTCATTTCTCTGCCTCCTGAATGGCAATTTGATTGCAGTAGAGTGGTTGTGCCTAGCTCTAGGTTGGAGTGGGGTTCATTGTGAGAGTTTGCCTTGAGCTGGTGTGGAGGAGATTTAATTCTCGCAGCATCTTGTGTCTCACAGCAGCTTATCTCTGCGTCTCCCATCTGATTTGCCAGCACGTAGGAAGTTTGTTTTGGTTTCAGAATGTACTTTACCCCATGGTTGCTGGCAGGGTACAATGCTATTGACATCACTGTGTTTCAAATAGAAAATTAACAAGTAGCTACTGTTGTGATTGCAGATTGCTTTCCCAGTCCCTGTGAGAGAATGCTTTTTCCTCTGGACAGTAATACTGCTCAGCCCCTTGGTACCATTAAACCAGCCAAGGGGGCTGCCAGAAAAGGGATGAACACCCACAAAAGAC
This sequence comes from Alexandromys fortis, assembly GCF_014885135.2. Classification (NCBI taxonomy): domain Eukaryota; kingdom Metazoa; phylum Chordata; class Mammalia; order Rodentia; family Cricetidae; genus Alexandromys; species Alexandromys fortis. The sequence continues at coordinate 7,317,338 of NW_026067893.1, read as the reverse complement.
TGAAGAATAGAAAACTGTTAATAAGGCAGAAGTCTTTAATCTGTTTCCAAACTGATGTGAAAGATAATTAAAAAAAAAAAAATCTCTCGCACCCACAGCTAAGTTTTGACAGTAGTCCAGGTCCGGAGCCTGATCCCTCCAGAGAGTAGTATCCTTTCCCTCCCCTGAAACCCTGGAGAGTTGCCAAAAGAAAATAAGCTATTTTGTATTTAGAACAAATTGCCACTGTTTTCTCCAGCGATGTAGCTCTATTTTCCCAGACCTTGAAACCTGGAATACAGAAAGTTCTTGTGTGACTGGAGAAATATGCTGAATGAATGATGAAGCTGGGTTTTGTTTTTGTTTAAAGAAAAGAAAAAGAAAAACCCAGCAACCCCAAACCCTTATAAACAGGTAGAGAGAGAGAGGCCGAAGGCATAGAAAGTGGACTGAGCACAGAGTGCACATGAGCGAGCCGTTCTTGTTACGTCTTAAGCGCTTGAGTCTCCTGCTGGGATTTCCAGTGAAGAGCATTTGCTTCTAGAACAAGATCTTAATGATTTTTTTCCCCCCTGAGTGAGGCAGGCTGTCTAAAATGAGGTCTTGAGCCTGGCATGGTGGTGAAGATGGTGAGTGAATGCCAGGCCCATCTACGGAACAAAAGTCACAGGGTTTCTTTTTGTGGTTTTTTTTGTTTGTTTGTTTGTTTTGTTTTTGTTTTTTTTTTTTTTTTAAAGGAAAAAGCTAACTTTTCTTTAGAGATGAATGCACAACATTTAAAAAGAAGCAATCATTTGTGTGTTCTACCTGCTAGTCTTGTAAACTCCGTGTAAAGATAGGGTCATCTGAATGTCGTGGTGCGCATGCCCTTACTCCCAGCACTGGGCAGGTGGATCTCTGAGTTTGAGGCCAGCCGCAGAGTGATCCAAGACAGCCAGGACTATATAGAGAGACCTTGTCTAGAACAAAACATGAAAGCTGTCAGGATTTTATTACTGTTTTCTTCCTCTACATCACTGAATATGAATTTTTCGACTTTTTTTCCTTATACCTAGGTTTTTAATCTATTTGTTTTCTATATGATTGCTTTTTGGCCATTATACGTCTAATTGCTACTACTACTTGCACTTAAAATTCTTTTAAAAATGTATTTCCAATACAAGTGTATGAGTGTTCTGCTTGCACGCATGTCTGTGCCCACATTCATGCCTGGTGCCCGTGGAACCAAACCTCGTATCCTCTGCAAGAGCAGCAAGTGCTCGTAACAGTTGAGCCTTCTCTCCAGCCCTTGAACTCAAAATTTTAAAGAAATTTTCTGCTTTCTAAAAACTATAAAGTCAAAAACTTGAAATTGACCCAAACATGGAATTTTAATTTCTAAATTTCATTTGGCATTGTTTGTGCTAGCTTCTTATCACTGTAAATACTTTGATAAAGTTAACCTATTCATGGGTGTGATTTTGAAAGTATGTGGAAGAGAGAGAACGTGAGTATGAATGTGGGTGCCCACAGTTATCAGAAGGGAGCATTGGAGCCCTTTGAGCGGATCAGAGCTCCTGGTCTTCTAATAGAAGAGTAAGCCCTCTTAACTGCTGGACATCTCTCCAGCCCCCATCATGAGTTCTGCTCTTCAACCTTCTACTATTATTAAAAGAAACATCAACTCTCATCAGGTTGAAGGTTGGTCAGTTTCTTACTTCTTTGGTAGATCACACCTTCATGCAGTGATTAGACTTGCATCAGTGTTCTTTATTCAGAAGCAGATCTCACAAATGCTGCCCTAACACCCAGTTATACTGTTGATAGACTCTAGAATTGATTACTAGGCCAACGTTGGTGAGGGAGAGGGATCCACATGCATGTACTAGAAGTTTACTTCTCCCTTTATGTGCTCACTTGAGTATTGGGAAAATTGAAATAATAAAAAGTATAAATTTAATATCACTTGAATATAATATGATTGGGGCTGGAAAGATGGCTTAGGGGTTAAGAGCTCTCGATGCTCCTGCAGAGAGGACTGGGCTTTGGTTCCCAGCGTCCATAGGGTCGGTGTCACAGTGGTCTGTCGCTCCAGACCCAGGAACTCTAACGCTGTCTTCTGGCCTCTGTGTGCATTGCACAGACATGGTGTTGCGCCTACACACATTCAGGGAACATACAAATACATCTCTTAAAAAGCAGTATAATTAATTCAGAACCCTAGTATTAACTATTAAAGTCATATGTAAAGGAAAGTCTCGCGAAAGAAACGTTAGCTTGACTGTGAGTTGAAAATTCTAACAGATGACTGGGTGTGGTTGCAAACACCTATAATCCCAACATTCAGGAGTTGAGAGGCCAGCATGGTTTACATAGCAAGATTTGAAAAGCAAAATTGTATTAAGTGCCCACCTTTTGGACAGTGGCGAGAGAGGCAGCCCAGACGGTGGGCAGGGCTAAAAGCATGCTTGGATGTGGATGAGAGCCACAAGGGAATGGGTGTGGGAAATGTGGCTGCAGGTAGGAAGTAGAGAGCAAAACTGCGTCTTCAAAGGGGCAAAGATTGCTTTTGGCAACTTTGAAGATCTTTATAGTTTCTAACTCAGCTGTTGGCAGGTGGGGCTTGCTTCCTGATGCGATGACACTGGCCCTTGAGGTTCCTACCTCTGAGTTCCAGCCTACATGAAATCTTTCTTTAAAAAGTATATAAATTTGTCATAATTTATATGACAAAGTGCTCAGATTACCACTTCGTTTACACATTTCTCTATCTCTCTTGTCTCTGTCTCATTTTTCTTAGCACTGCTCCCCTGTCCATTCTTTGCTTTCCAAATCTTTGAGATACATAATCTCAGCCATTGGTCAGAAATGACATTCTCAAGTCCAAAGCTCTACTTAGCACTTTGAACACAGATTTCTGGGGTCTTAGATATTTGATATAATGTGATGCTTGGTGGCTTGTTTTTAATTAAGCTTGTTGTTTGTTTTTCAGAGAGAGTTTAATTGTGTTTTATACCCCTGACCTTCCTGGAACTAGCTCTTGTAGACCTAGCTGGCCTGGAATTCACAGAGATCTGCCTGCCTCTGCCTCCTGAGTGCTGGGATTAGAGGCCTGCGCCACCACTGCCCGCCTTAAAATTTTTAAATTGTGCATATATGTGTGATCTCTGTGTGTGGGTATATGCACATGAATGCAGACACATTTGGAGGACAGAGGACATTGTTAGAGGTGATGGTGGTGCTGGGAACTGAACTCCAGTCTTCTGCAGGAGCAGTGTAGCAATTCTAACACTCTTACAGCCATCTCTCCGGCCCCACTTCCTAAGTGCATTTGGATTGGGTCTACTTATTTGTATGTAAAATAATGTTTTCCCAGATTTTTTAAAGAAAAATATGACTTCTGGAAGACACCGTATTTAACCTTAGGTCTTCAGATACTCTCTGGCTCAATGAGGAATATCTCCAGAGGTGTGCATAGCCCACCCTCCAAACTACTTAGATTTATTGTGAGCAAGTGGTCTTTAAAGGTTTTCCAGTAGGTGTAGTGATATTCTTAGTGGGCTAGGGGTCGGAGTACAGAGAGGTCATGAATTTGTGTCTAGTCCAGCTACGTTTCAAGTTCCAGTATATAGATGAGCCCTTTCATGCCAAAGTTAACAATATGGTGTGTGTGTGTGTGTGTGTGTGTGTGTGTGTGTGTGTGAACTTCATTGTGACTCTTGTTGATACTTCTGCAGCTATTTTATGATACCAGCTGAGAAGAATATGAAGTAAAGGCAGTTTCTTTTTGAAAAGTATGAAGAGGGTCCCAGCTCTTCTGTTGTTATGGAGCCCCATGGCTGCCATGGTCAGGTCTCACACTGGGGAAAGACCACTTGCCAGGTTACTACCTGGCCATGCAGTGGAGTCGTGAGCTGTAGACGAAGCACAGTCACCAGATAGTGGTTTATGGGAGCAGCTTGTTGAGCATCCTTGTTTCATAAACAGAATAAGGTGAACAGAACATGATCATATATGTTTTCATAAATAAAATTCATGAGCAGAAAGCAGTGTGCTTGATTTATCTGGATCCATTTTTAATGCTAGTTTTTAGAGTAAGCAGACAGATTTTTGTCTATCTTTAGAGATTCTCAATACATTAAATTATAGAGAAGCTTGTGTCTATAGAATGTGTAGGATAGCAGCTAACGGCTGTCATATGCAGGAGCGTGGAGGGAGAGAGGAACCTGGCCACTGGCCAGCGAGCTTGAAGAATGCCGTTCCCGGGAGGACTCCCGGCCCATTGCGTAACGTTCAGCAGAGGGGAAAACAGGAGCGCTGTCCCTACCCTGCGCTTGCTTTCCATTCTAATGCAGTTGGCAGAGTCTCGGCATCCCGTAGTGGAAGAATGAAGACTGTGCCTCCCAGGCATCGACCAGCACTGTTTGTGGGGCCGGCAGGGGGATTAGAGTTTCCAGAGAGGACTCAGGAAACACCAGAATCAAAACCACTAGTTTTTTATTTTCTTGTTGTTTTCTGAAAGGGGATCCCTTCTTCCCCCACCTGTATGTGCTGCTTTTAGTTGGTGCACCTACCCCTAAAACGCCCTGTTGTTTTGTGATGCCCTGTTCAGGACTGCAGTTCACACAAGGGTTGGAATAAAAGACATTGGTTCCTTCAGGGGAAAATGACCCCACCTGGCCAAAATAAAGGCAGACATATGCCAGCTGGTTTTTTGTTGTTTTCTTTTGCTTTTTTTTTTTTTTTTTTTTTTTTCCTGTAAGGGGCTTGTCCATTTTGAAGGTGTGGGCAGTTTTGATAGGCTTTTCTAATAGAGTTATTGGCTAGGAATTGCTACTTGAAAAACCTCACTTTAAATCTGACTTCAGAGCATCTTTGAACATAGGAGTGTGTTTGTGATCTCTCCATGCTTCCGGTCTTAGCTAGCAGACTGGGTTTTCCTCAGACGCCGGCCCTGTGGCAGCATCGTCTCCAGCCTTGCTGTATACTGTCATTCATGCCGACTTAAACATTGTAGTTGACAGTGTTAAATGAAAGTTCAGTGAGCGCTAACCAGGAAGTTAACATTAAAAGAAAAAAACAACAAAAAGCAAAACGTCTTCCATCAAGTCTAACTCCATCGATCTTACAATGTGACGCGCAGGGCCATACCTTTTACAAAACGTGGTTCTGGATAGCAGTTCTTCTTGGAGGCTTTGAAAAACAGCATTATATGTTTGGTTTTCCTCAGTGAGTATGGATTTGCAAATCAAACCAGACCTTCTGTGTCTCTTGTGGCCCACAATTTGGCAACCCCTAACAGGAGGTTTCTGAGCCACCAGTCACATGGGAAAGACCAGATGGCATCAGAAGACAGGCCTGTCTAGAGTCTTTGGGGCTGAGCCTGTATCTAGTTAGCCACAGAGACATGGGGTAAAGGCTACAGAGAGACAGTGTGCTAAGTGGACCGAGTGGCCGTGAGGTTCTTTTTCTCAGAATTTGCTGTAGAGAGAAAACTTACACAGCAAGGAAGGGCTGACTCACCTTAGGTTTATAAGCGGAGCGTACCCGCTGCTTTAGAAGGGGGTGGCAGTAGACCTGTGGGGTTCTGGAAAGCACTGCTCCCTCTTGGTCAGCTGGTAGCCCTCAACGGCCAGTAGGCCTTCCTTGCTTTCTTTCCAAAGGCCTATTTCACTTTCAAGTATGGAAACTCGAGGAAGTGGTATTTAGCGTGCACAGACATGCCTCTTCTCTTAGGACTGTGCCTGGCTCACTGGTGAGCCTTCATGCAGCCCCTTCCTTTGGAGAACTGAATTCCTCGGGTGTGGAGAATGGTGCCCCTGACCTGTGGGCATGGCATTTCTGGGTATGCTTTCTTGGTGGATGTTGATCTTGGAGTATATTTATGTGACTGAAGAAATGATGGCTATGAAAACTTTTTTCAGAATGAAATTTTGCGTTCTCTATTCATTTTGGGCAAACTTCATTCAAACTTTTTCTCTTGGTTTATTACTTAATACATTTAAGTAATTTACTAAGACTCCAAGATTATTGAATTTAGTTGGTATGCCCTTATAGAACGCCACCTCAGCTGTTTTCTCTTGCGTGAAAGAAACAAAGGCATTCATCAGCTTACAGGGTTTTGTTTTAGATGGGTTTCTGTTTTTGGTTTTTTTTTTGTTTGTTTGTTTGTTTGTTTGTTTGGTCATTTAGCTGTTTTCAGCCCTGGGGATTGAACCAGGTCTGGTGTATTGTTGGTGGTCATTTGTCACCCACCCTTGTCTCCAGTCCAGAGTAGCAGTCTATTTAGGTCCCTTTTTCCCTGTAATTACCTGAAAAATCCTTGCTTCTTTACAGACAGATTCATTATCCTTACATTTCCAAAATCAAGTTTCACCTCCTTTTAAGGGCCTGCCATGTCCTCCAGTAAATCCCCCCAAATTTAGATTGTTTGCTTGGTAGTTTCTTGACTCTTGCAGCGTGAGGTAAGTGGGGCGTGCTGGGGTCGGGACCAAAAACCCGTCAACGTTTTCATTTATTTTAAACTATTACTGTTGTTGTTTTTTTTTGCTTTCCTCTACCAAGTAAATGTCTGACATGGTGGTGGCTACACAAAAGGAACACGGCAGGGGAAAGATGAACGTGGCTTTCAACTCTTCCTTTAAACCTGCTAGTATTAGCCTCTTCCTGGTTTTTCCCTTTAAATTTGATGTTCTGGGACTAACACCGACACTTCCAGTTGTTTTCAGCAGAGGACTTAGCATGACGAAACAAGAGTATGAATTGCCCTGTTCTAAATCAGCATAGAACTAGCTTTAAAAACTAGAATGTTAAAAGATAATTTGCTGCATACCCCAGAGTTCTGGAGTTGAGGAGTTTGAACAAAACCAGCAGAGCCGCTCTGTTGTGAGGTGTGGCCGCTTGTTTCATTCCGGCTGCTCAGCCCCAAAATAACCACACAGACACTGTATTAATTAAATCACTGCTTGGCCTATTAGCTCTATAGCTTCTTATTGGCTAACTCTTACATATTAATTTAACTTATTTCAAGTAATCTGTGTATTGCCACGTGTCTATGGCTTACCGGGTAAAGTTTCTTCCGGCTCCAGCAGGGCTACATGGCTTCTCTCTGACTCCTCCTTCTTCCTCCCAGCATTCAGTTTAGTTTTCCCTGCCTATCTAAGTTCTGCCCTGCTATAGGTCCAAAGCAGTTTCTTTATTTATTAATGGTAATCACAGCATACAGAGGGAAATCCCACATCACCACTCCTCTGACATGCTTCCTTAATTTTAGTATTGCTTTGTTTATGAAGAGGCTGAATTCAGAGCAGAGCCTCTAATTACTACGAAAGGCAGCAGCCTCCATTGCTCCCTGGAGCCAGGTCATAGGAAGATACTGCTAGGCAGACACCACAGCCACCCTAATGAAGCGTTTGAAGGCACTTTCACCATGTGTGTGGTTTTGATCTAGATTTTAGTCTGCTTACCATGTCCACCTCCTCACCTGAGAGAGTTAGGGTTAGTACTTCAAAATGGTTAAACATGGAGAAATAAAGACATTGCTTTATCTACATTAAGTATGTCCAGTTGCAGCCTGGCGTCAGTTATTAGACTTAACATGATGAGTTCTGGAATCTGTTTAGATTGTAGCTGGGTCTGTGGGCACTGAGATAGTCCTGGAAGTTCATCAGCCCAACCTCTGACCTCGCTACCCTCAATCATCCTCACTCTCGGGGACATAATGGCCACGCATCACCTTTTCTTACTCCTCTTTCGAATTGCTACATTTGAAATATTCACTTGATGCTGTTGTATTAAAACTCAGTGAGCTAATGAAACCATTTTAGTCTTCTTTGAGAGGAAAGTAAGGGTTCACTTTATTCCTGCTACTCAGGCTGTTGCAAAAAATTCCGATCCAGCCCCAAAGGAGTCCACACACTGCATACCCTACACGCCCTGCACACTGCTCACACTGCTCACCCTGCACCCTGCGCACACTGTACACACTGCTCACCCTGCACCCTGCGCACACTGTACACACTGCACACCCTGCACACTGCTCACCCTGCACCCTGCGCACACTGTACACACTGCACACCCTGCACCCTGCTGAACTTTTGGGGGGGGAGTGGAGCACAGGCTCAGACAGGGAGAGCAGTGGTGTTTTCACGTCCTTGTTACATACTTGCTTATTGTTCAGGAAGGCAAATCCATGAGGTTCTCTGGTAGCATATTCAGGAAAAATTCCCTCTGATTTTCCCAGAGAATGGTCTGTCAGAGAATTCAGGACTTTAAGTAAATAATTCTGTTGCCCCTTTTCCTTGTGTAGAAAACCAGGGTAAGTCTCGAGAATGGAAGAGAGAGTTTAGCTGATGGGTACTAATCCACTTAGGATAGGACACGGAGGACTTTAGTGTTGACTGTAAAACCCACCTACCCCACCTACTTAGTCACGCAGCTTCGCTGTCTCCATTATGCCGGATCATGTGAAACTGCCGCTTTAGAAGTACTGAAACTTTTGGCCATCAGGAAGTGTTTGTGTGGTTCCACCTACTACATAAACAGATCTAACCCCATAAGATGGCTACGATTACCGAGCAGTGTGGGCAGGTGTGTGTGTGTGTGTGTGTGTGTGTGTGTGTGTGTGTGTGTAATTAGAAGGTGGAAGGAAATGGAACCTGGGTGTATTTTATATCTCCTTGAGGTACCATACTAGAGCCCTGCTCTAGCCTGTGTTTTTAGGCACTCAAATCAAGTTCTAGTGCTTTAATCTTCTTTTTCGCATTAGTAGTACAGTAGGGAATTTATGGAACGGACTAGAGAAAAAACTAATCCCTGGGAGGTGATAATGTCCTGTGTCTACAAAGGACATAAGTGGCAGGGACGGAATCAGGGACCCCTACCCCTGCGAGTGCAGGTACTCTCTGAACAGTTAGGAGTGAGATGTGGTTGTTGGTTGAATAACTGAAAATGACTCTGTAGACTGTGTGTGTCTAGTGGAATACCCAGGCTGTGCTAATTTGATGATGTCTTTTTTAGACGAGCTCACCTGCGCCTGTGTTTAGAACGCTTGAAAGTTCTGATCCCACTGGGTCCAGACTGCACCAGGCATACAACCCTCGGTTTGCTCAACAAAGCCAAAGCACACATCAAGGTGAGAACGTCCACTTCCAGCTTTGCCCCAGTCTCCGGGTCCTGGGTTAATCATTAGCAGTGATTCCCAGTCGTGCTTGGGTGCAGCTCTCTGGACGATCCTCTTTCTGCACTGACCTCGAGAGAAACCTTTGTAAAAATCTTACCAGCTGATCTGATGGAACAACGTAACATGATTAACTGAAATTATTTTTTTGACAGTGTGACCACTTAGACCTGAGAACACCAGGGCAATAATAATTACCTTTCTGATACCCAGAAGGAAGGCCGCTGTGCCCTCTTGTGGAGATGACGCTATCTGGCGTATCTCTCAGTGTTTTTCCATCAGATACCACACTGCGGGAGGTTTCTCTTTTGTGAAGGTTACCTCATGGACTTTTATAGTTCCTTCTTGTTCAAGTAGTCTATGCAGCACTTGTACACAAAAAGGACATTTTTGTGTTTAAAACAGTAAGTGCTTCTCCATATTTATATACACAAGGGTACATAAATACCCATAAATATGTATGTGTGTGTAGATAGATATCTGTTCATATTTTCTCTGCCAAAGAACAATGTTAAGCAAAAATCAGTTTTAGTGCTTTAGACTGGACTATACACAAATAAATAAAATTTCATCACTTTAGAAACTTGAAGAAGCTGAAAGGAAGAGCCAGCACCAGCTTGAAAACTTGGAACGAGAACAGAGATTTCTAAAGCGGCGACTGGAACAGCTGCAGGGTCCTCAAGAGACGGAGCGGATACGAATGGACAGCATTGGGTCGACTATCTCTTCCGACCGCTCGGACTCAGAGCGAGGTAGGCAGCATCCCTTGACCTGCAGGCACCTTCGCGGTCTAGCTTCTGCTCTCCTGTGCTGGAGACCGAGACCGCTGTGTAGCATGTGTGAAGTCGATAGGAGCGAACTCTCCCATAGCAGCGTTCCCGACTCCCAGCTGTAGGTGTGTGCACCAGACACTGTCTGCTACAGACTTGCCATGCGTGTGTGTCTGCACTGTCCACTTAGAGAGAATTTTAGACTTCTAGAAAACACATAGTTCTTATCTACCTTTCATTCAGTTCCTTCTCATAGTTACTGAAACTAAGATGCTCACACTGAGAAAATGCTAGGCTTTTTCCAGATTTTATTAATTTTGCCACTAATGTCTTTTGAAGTATTTTGGACACTGGCCAGTCTCTTTATAAAGCATACTTCGTTTGAATTTTTGGGGGGGGTGGGGGAGGAGGTTGTTTTTGTTGTTTTTGTTTTTATGTTCTTTGGTGTTTTGCCATGAATCTCAGGTCCCCTGGAACTACAGTTACAGACAGCTGTGAACTGTCATATGGGTGCTGGGAATTGAACCCGGGTCCTTTGGAAGAGCAGTCAGTACTCTTAACCGCTGAGCCATCTCTTCAGGCCCAGAAATTGTTTTTAGTGTTTTCAAATGATTAGACTGAGGGTATACATTCAGGACAGGACACATCACAGCAGTGATACTGTGCCCTTCAGTTCATTGTCAGGGAGAGGCTGATGTCTTATTGTGTGTGATACTGAGTTTATCTGTGTATTTTAGAGTATCACATCATGTCTCTTCCATGTGTTCCAGAACGTTTGTCTTTGACAAAATTAAGAACAGAAATCACCCAAGAAAGGTTTGAATTTTCCTGATCTGTGTATACCTTCAGCCCTACACCACACCCCCAGAACGGAATACTGATGGTTGTTTGTTGTTTGAGACAGGGTTTCTCTGTGTAGCACTGACTGTCCTGGAACTCACTCTGTCGACCAAGCTGGCCTTGAACTCAGAGTTCCTTCTGCCTCTGCCTTCTGGGTGCTGGGGTTAAAGGCATGGCCACTAATGCCTAGTTGAATTTTGATGATATTTAACCTGACATTTGAGAAAGTAGAACTCAAGAAATCTTGAGAATTTTAAAATATTAGACAGTGTTTGGTTTGGTTTTTGAGACAGGGTTTCTCTGTAGCTTTGGATCCTCTCCTCGCCTCCCCTCCCCTTCCTTCCCCCCTCCCCCCCTCCCCTCCCCTCTTAAGACTGATATCTCCTTTTGATGGAAATTTCCCCATGTACTCAGAAGTACAGGACGGTGTGTGTACCCATTAGTGATGACAGCAGACAGCAGCGTTCTGCTCTTCTTCCTTTATGGTTGAATGTAAATCATCAGGTTTTGAGAAAGAAGTGTATTGAAAAGTCCTGAGTTTTTAATTCTACTTCTATGAGAAAAAATATTTGACTTCCTTTTGGTTTTAAAATGTATATTATGAGTGTGGCCAGGTTTATGCACCATGTATTTTAGGTTGTATTTGAGGACTGTGCACTTGCTTGTCTTGAGGCATTTGGTTCAGTTCCAAGCATTTTTCTCTCTCTTTCTTACACACACACACACACACACACACACACACACACACACACACACACACACACGGAGATGGCTTGAGGAAAATCAAAAGCAAATCTCTCACACTTAATGGTTGACTTATTTTTGTTTCTAAATATATAGAATTCCTTACAATGAATCATAGACATCTATAGATCCGTCTGTAGAGTGATACCACCAAAAATTTGGATGCATAAGCATACATTTTCTATCTTTAATTTTATTTCCCTCCCCCTCTAAAGCAAGCCTGATTAATAAACAACGCTGTGAATTAGTTCTTGGTTTAATGCAAAACAGATGTTGTTAAACCACTTGGGTTGGGATCTTTTAATATTAAGTCCTAATTCTCAAAAAGGCCAAGGCGTTCAGCAGGAGGTCCAGACGGCCTGGCGTCAAAGGGTTTTAGTAAACTTGCTGCTAAATTAAGACCACCTCTGTATACTAGATTCCCTCTGTGGAAGAGATCTCTGATGACCTCATGGAATAACCTTTAACTTTTGAAAGTTATATATGGTTACTGATGTTCCTTTACCCCCGTTTTCCTTTTTGCAGAGGAGATTGAAGTGGACGTTGAAAGCACAGAGTTCTCCCATGGAGAAGTGGACAATATAAGCACCACCAGCATCAGTGACATTGATGACCACAGCAGCCTGCAGAGTATTGGGAGTGACGAGGGTTACTCCAGTGCCAGTGTCAAACTCTCCTTCACGTCCTAGAGCCCAGCACGAGAGCAGTGCAGGGCGGCACACCCACCGGGCCAGTTCAGTACCGTCTCTTCAATTGGGTTCATGACGCAGTCTCCTTCAAAACTAAACAAAACCATACTTGAACAAAAGGGTCAGAAGACCTGTATTTAAGCAAATACTTAACAAAAAGTGGGGTAGAGCCTCCCCAGTAGAACAAATACTCATATATTGGAAAGAATACGGCTCCTAACAGCAGCTGGAAATGTGTAATTATCTGGAGTTGACTTAGTTGACTTCTAAGAGGACAGTGGAGATTCTGTCTCCTTTCCTAGTTTGCTCACACTGTGTTGAGTAGACGTTTAAGGATGGGGTTATGAACCCTTCCTGAGCTTCTTGGCCCTAGAAACAAAATGAGACTTAGAGTAAGGAAAAGACAGGATAATCAGGCATTAATCTTGGATAGCTAAAGAGCTCTTAAAAGTCAGCCTCAGTTTATCATGAAGCCTGTAGATGATCAATTCTTTTAAAAAAAACGAATTTTTAAAAAGCTCATTTCGTGCTCTACAGAAGGAGAGACTCCCATGAAGCCTTTCGAAAGAGATCATCACGCAGCTCAGCTTTCTGTTGGATTCCATGCTAAGCCAGCTAACCTTACCTGCATTGTTAGCACTAGGGCACCCAACCGCCCACTCGCACCCTTCAGCAACATAGGGGCAGCCCATGCATGACAGCTGTGTCACAGAAGGAAAAGCTCTATGTGCCTCTGTGTCTGCGCCGATCTGAAGAGTTGTGCACGCAGCATAGCAGGCCAAGGTCTGAGCCACGGCAGCATTTTTATTTGAGATTTTGATAACTGTTTATATGTGTTGAAAACCAAAATGGCATCTTTTTAAAGCTTGTCCATAAGTAAACATAGATGTCTTTTATAGTGGAAAAAACACGTGGGGAAAATCATCTATTTTGATGCAGCATTTGATAACGATAAAACACCTCACACCTCACTCTTTATAGTGCACAGAACGAATGAGGTCTGGGCGGGGTAGACAAAGGTCAATGCTGTTTTTGTTTTCTTTTAGGATCATTCCCCTTTACCAGCTTCTAACCATCTGCTATCCATAGTAGGCATACTATCATAGTTAACATAGTTAAGTTCAGCACTTGTCTCATTTACTGTAAGGTCTGCATTTTCTGCAGGCGGTCTCCTTCCTCACGAACCTACTGTGCAGGTGCTACTGTTGCTCTTACCAATCCTTTCAGAAACGTTATCTTCTAAGTGGACTTTCTAGCCTGCACTTTGACGTCATGTGTTCCCTTTGTCTTTCAAACTCTGAGGTTTCTCTGGGCCTCTGCTTGGCCCTGGGAAGCCTTTCTGGAGACTTTACCCCAGCTGTTTGGACTTTGTATTCTTTAAATAATTTAACTACCCTTAATTACTTTAAAAAAAAAGCTTTATGATTTTCATAACTTATTGCTGATTTTAATGGGTTGATAATTTCAGTCCTGTAGTTTTATTTTATGTTTAGATAGGGCTGGGCAAGGAAAAAGAAAATAAAAACAACCATATTTAGCAGTGCAGTTGAGTTGTGTGTTGATGTCAGGACTGTCTTCTTGTGAATAGCTTGTTTCCTACTTGAGCTGTACCATCTTGTTCTCATAAGGCCTCAGCGCACACTACTCACCCATGTTCCCTCTGTGCCTCTGAAAGTACTTCTTCCTCGGTTGTGCTGTCTGGGTGACGTTCTCTGAAGCAGATGTGAGACCCACTACGCTTCGGGTGCGGAGGCTTCCCTTCCAGCCACCCCAGCTGTGTATTCGACGCCTTTGGGTTTTCTCTTAGTGAAAGTAAATGGAAGCCATTAAATGGCTTCATTCTTTGTTGTTGTTTTGTTTGGTTTTTAGAGGTGGGATTTCTCGGTGTAGCCCTGGCTGTCCTGGAACTCACTCTAACTAGGCTGGCCTCAAACTCACTGAGATCCACCTGCCTCTGCCTCCCAGGTGCTGGGATTAAGGGCGTGCGCCCTCACACCCAGCCAGCTTCATCCTTCTGTTCCCAAGATGACTGACATTTTCAGTCCAGGACAGGAATTTGGAACATCACTCAGGCAACTTTATGTGCTGCCGTTTTCTGTATATACAGGTCAGTGGGCTATGAAGCCTTTGTTATGAACCTGCTACACATACATCAACACTTCCCCAGATTTGCTCTTGGGGAGGGAGGACGCGGGTAGGTTGTGTGATTAAGTATTAACTCTTTAAAAGACAAATTAGTTTACAGCCAAGTTATGCAAGAAATAAAAACCAAATAATACTTGAGTTATTTTTGTTAATACCTTATCTGTGAAGGTGGAATAATTACTTGAGTGCCCACATCTTTAGGTAATTATCTCCTAAGTACATTTTGCTTTTCCATCAGAAATTTAGAAGTAATAGTAGTATGTGACAGCTCCTGTTGCTGCTGTACAGTTAAGAAGTGTCTACCCAGCTCTGCAGCCCGGCAAGTACTTCCATTTTTTTTTTTTTAAATTTTCGCCTCCTCACATCCCCCCCCCCCAACTAGTACTTTCCTGGCATGATAGTGGCTTTCAAACGTCACAGAGATGTCCTCTTGGGAATCTCTTTGGCTACCACATGCAAAAAGTCTGCAGATCTCACTGCCTCATTCACTTTATTTAAGGTATTCTTCCATGCCCTTAGAAAACTGTAGTGCTAAAAGGAAACCGAGAGGTAATCATGTACATACGTGTGAGGATATGTGCAGCTGTGTTTGTACCAAACAACGTGGGCATCAATCATTCTTTAAGCACCACGTATCTTTATTTTATTATTATTTTTTAGACTGCCTCTCACTGGCTTGGAACTTACCAAGTAGACAAGGCTGGGTAGCAAGCCCCAGTCCAGTCTCTGCTGGGATTATTAACACTCCGCATGTATGTATTTTGTGTGTGCGTGTGTTTCCTTGCATGTATGTCTGCACAGGTATGCCTGGTACCCATAAAGTTCAGAAAAGGGCATCAGCTTCCGTGGAGCCAGACGACTGTGAAGCACTGTATGGAGGCTGAGAATGGAAGAACCTGCAAGTGTTCCTAACTGCTGAGCCATCTATTTATTCTCCAACCTTCTTAAGCCTACTGGCTTTTTAAATTTTTAGTATAATTGTTTTTGAGACAGGGTCTCACTGTTGGCTATCTTGAAACTTACTGTGTAGACCAGGCTGGCCCAGAACTCAGAGCTCTACCCGCCTCTGCCTCCTAGAGTCCTGGGATTAAACATGTGTGCCACCATGCCTGGCTCACTCTAGCTTTTCAAAATACGTGGAGTTTAGGCCTTCAGCTCGGGTCCCTTGCTCTCAAGGGCAATAGTTTACCAACTGAGCTATCTTTTCAGCACTATCCACCTTTTTTTTCTTTTTAATGAATGCAATCTCTATTTTCTTCATCCCTAAATGTCAAATTTTATTTTGCCCCAATTTTACAAAAAATAAAGTCCTGTTTCTTAAACTTGTATTTAGTTCAAATGATCTACATCAAACTCCCAAATAGATGTGATTATAGACCTGGTTTAAAATTTTTATATTCTAATTTCTTTGTGTTTTGGGAGAGGGTTTCTCTGTGTAGCTTCTGAGCCTGTGTTGTAACTCGCTCTGTAGATCAGGCTGGCCTCAAACTCAGATCCACCAACCTCTGCCTCCCAAGTGCTGGGATTAAAGGTATGCTGGCTCTTAAATGCTTTTTTAAAGAAAAGATTATGTAAAATAAATTTATTGCATTTTAGTGATCATATTTTTGTAAACCTGACCAGAGGCTGAGTCTGCTCTACAGTGATGATGACCACTGCATCACTGAATGTGCCCAGTTAATATTTAGTGATATGCTCGGCTATAAAGGAAAACTGCCATCTGTGCACCAGATCTGACAGTAAATTGCTTTTCTGGCTTTGCCCAGTTGAACCGGGGGCTTTATGTAAATGCCCTTCCACCCAATACACTAAAGACAATTTTACTTGGTTGTTTACCCTTTTTCAGCCATAATTTATCACTAATAGCACAAGTAAAACACTACTTTTATAAACACTGCCGACTGGACTAAATAAAATGCTAGTACGTACAAACCGCTGGGCTTGATGCCCAGCATCCCATAAACCAGTGGGACGATGCAGACCCGTAATCCAAGCACTTGAGAGGCGATGGCAGGAGAATCAAAAGCTTAGTCGTTTTCCGTGATAAAGTGAGTTAGAGACCAGCCTGGGCTACATGGTGCCACTTGACAAAGGAATCAGCCAACAGACTTAAGTTATAGTTTCTTCTGTTTCTTTATCGTGGAATATGCTTAGAAATTTCACTGCCAAGGCAATAACTGAACTTTTGGTGTTCACAACAGAAACAGAAAAACAGCATTGTTTTTGTTTTAAAAATGTAGCAGAAGCCATAAGCATAAAGGGTTTCTAAGGCATACATTAAAAAATAACGGAGTTTGTGAATAGACAAGTTATCTCACACTTTGGAAGTCAGGCCAAACAAACCTAACTGCTTTTGGAGGAACAAATTGCAGGCAAAACCAAAGGTGTATTCGTTCCTTCTGCTACTGAGTGATGAAAAACTGGACAGCTACCGCCTAGTAAAGAGTAGCCTAGCAGCTGATCTTGGGATTTAATTCTAATTTCCAGGATATAGGAGTCACGTGTTTCCTCCAAGCCTGAATCCTTTTTGAGGGGGGAGGGGGAAGAGTGCCATCAGAAATTCCGCTGCATTTTAGGCTGGATGTAGTGGTGCAGGCCTCAAAATAGCACTGGCAGGCAGATCCTGAGGCTCGTGGTCTACATAGTGTGTTCCTACAAAACTAAAGAACACATACTACAGAGAAACCTTGTCTCAAAAAACAAAACCTGGGGCTGGAGAAATGGCTCAGAGGTTAAGAGCACTGCCTGCTCTTCCAAAGGTCCTGAGTTCAATTCCCAGCAACCACATGGTGGCTCACAACCATCTGTAATGAGGTCAGGTGCCCTCTCTGGCCTTCAGAATATTCAGACAGAATATTGTATACATAATAAATTAATATAAAAAACTGTATAAAGTAAACACGGGTTGAAGGAGATAGGGACGAGCTTCTGGGTTTCACCATGGAGAACAGAACTAGCAAAGTGAGGCTATGGGCTTCAAGCAGAGAAACAAAGTAGCTCTTAAAAGGCCAACCTTTGTAATGAGTTTAACGTAGCTCATTTAGCTATGTTCTTATTTATTATTATGTATACAATATTCTGTCTGTGTATATGTCTGCAAGCCAGAAGAGGGCACCAGACCTCATTACAGATGGTTGTGAGCCACCATGTGGTTGCCGGGAATTGAACTCAGGACCTTTGGAAGAGCAGGCAATGCTCTTAACCACTGAGCCATCTCTCCAGCCCTAGCTATGTTCTTAAAAGACGAAATCTGTAACACAAATGAAATATTCCAGTGACTGACAGTGTGTTCCTAAAATAAACTGCTAAGGTCACAGAAGCTAGCTACCAGTGTTTACTGTGGGAACTAAACGACTAAGGTCTAAGATTTGGTGGTGTTAACTCAATTTTCAGTTGACAGCTACTGGACCTATTCAGAACTGCACTCAGCCACAAAGCTTACCTTCAGGTAAGCTGAGAAGGACCTGGATTGGCTAGACTGGACAAGTGTTTACAACGTCCCATCTGTAGTATTAGTTTCAGAATCACTTATATCTCTGCCTACACACATACTGTGTACTTCTAGTAACAGGAAAGGGAACAAGGTTACTGTTTCTTGTTAAAGCTCCTGAATTGCCTGGTGTGCTCCCTCTTCACTGCAGCAAAAATTCGTCAATTTACAAGTCAAAACCCTAGATAAAATGTTTACATATATTCTTGGATTTATAAATTACTGCTTACACTGACTGCTCCATAGTACAAATAATACGACTGAGCAGATACCTGTTGAACCTCTATAATTATTTTAAACAAATACAAAACTTTGTTGGTTTAAACATACTTCCATTTTAATATTTCAGTTATTATCCAAGCTAGGCAAAAAGCCAAATCAAACTCTGAGTACATTTTTGGCTGATGTACAACATATTATTCACCTCTGAAATGTCTAGTTGTAAATTAGGAACTCCTAACCCAAGTCGTAAGAAAGTCATCTATCCTGTTATTTTAAGAGAGGTAGCCGTTGGTATTTTCAAGGGAATAAACCCAGCACACAACATTAAAACTATACTGGATGGACACACACCAACAAGTACTTTTAAAGTTTGAGTTAGAATAACTTGACGCCTTTTGGTTTGGTACCTAGTCTTCATAATTAGACTAATAAAGATGCCACTAAATATGCTTTCAATTTTTCTTCTGAAACCAAAGCTGTTCTTATTTAACCTACAGCCTAGTCTCAGCTAAGGGTGCACAGCAGAATTACCTACAGTGTTTGTAGCAGACTCATTTTGGCCTGGGCAAGTCCCCGATTCTTGAAGAAAGTTACAGAGAGCTAGTAAGTGGAGTCAGGGTTCCAACAGCAGTCTGGTTCGAGTCTCTGCTCTTCTAATATGCTCCGTAGGTCTTGCTATATACATGTTAATTAGAACAGCATTTGCTAATTGTGGTACTGTTAAATTTCTGGCTACTAATGTTTGGACTATTACAGGTCAACTTCAAGTTAATCCATCTTTGAGAAGATACTTGTAACCTACTTAAAGAGCTACAAATCAGTATTTGAATTTCAGTTTGTCAGTTTCAGCTTTAAACTCAAAAGTTGCAGGGCGGTAGTGACACCAGCCTTTAATCCCAGCACTTGGGAGGCAAAGGCAGGTGGATCTCTGTGAGTTCAAGGACAGCCTGGTCTACAGGCGAGTTCCAGGACAGGCACCAAGGCTCCAAAGCTACAGAGAAATCCTGTCTCCAAAAAGCAAAAACAAAAAAACCCCTCAAAAGTTTGTAACAAAACATGCTACACTTAGGGTTCCCACTTAATTTTAGAATATAGAGAGCATAACCACTTTATTTGGAAAGTGGTCCTAATCTTTTCAACTTTAGCATGTAACAGCCAGGTCATCTTTCCGGGTCATAACTTTTAGTTTAGTCCAAAGAAACCAACATCATCAATAGCCCAAAGGGCCACATTTCATCTCTGACACGAGCTACTGATTTTATATTGTACACCTATTTTCAGAACAAACGTAAAATTACTTCTATTCCTTTTCTGAGACAAAGCCCTTAAGGAAAAGATATATAGGTACACTGTTTAAGGCAGAATGGTCCAGTTATTGTTCTAAGTACTGTTCTAGCATACCAAGGCAATATCAAACCATTTTACTGTGTTTTCAAAGGATTTCCTTGCAACTGTTACTACATCATTTAAAACTTTCTTTTAGTTCTCCGCTATCTCCCCCCCCCCCCCCCCCCCCCCCCCCCCCCCCCCCCCCCCCCCCCCCCCCCCCCCCCCGCCAAGCCCTGGTAGTGGGGAACTAACTGAAGGTCTTAAACATGCTAGGCAAATACTACCACTGTCCTTAGCCCAAGAAGCCCCTTTTTTGTCTTAATCATGTCTTCTGTCATGTTATTTACGAAGAAAATCAAAGTATTCTACCTCACCACTGTCAGAAAAATTTTAGTTTACCAAGTCAAAATTCATGAAATTTAATTTAAAAATAGTTTCATACACACCCATTAATCCTTTAGGATTCAATTTTTTATACCCAATGAAGGAATTCTTAGGGATTTATGAAACACTTCTCAGACGCAGCATTCTCTTCTGTAGTAGTTCTGTGTGCAAGACTAAGGCTCACTACACCAAGGCTGGCAGCCATGGATTCCACCCCTTTGTTAACACACTGGAGATTTAAAAACACTTTATTTATTAAAGTTAAACATACAAAACTGAAATTAACACACACCCTAAAAATTGTCTTCTTCCAGTAACAGGAAGACCCTTTTTCTATCTCTGTTTTTGGCTTAAACTCAACTTGGGATAACTGTGGTACTCACTTATACCAACAAATGCTGGCAACTTGATCTAGTTAATAAAAATTACAAACTCAGCTACATGAACATAATATACAGGGAAATTATGGTCAGATTAATGCACAAGAAATACAGGAAAATTCAATCATGAAACATTCAGTACTCTTGTTCATTAATTTAGCCTTGGTTTTTTTACAAAAATAGTATCTACATTGTATACAGGGCTATACATCAGCTTTTTGTTTTCCCATATAAACATTACACATTCCCCAAAAATGGAAGCACTACCACAAGAGAAAAATCAACAAAGAAAAAAACAATACAAAACACCAAATAAACACGAGAGAAGGGGAGCACATCCTACACATGGTTTGTTTTTTAATATAAAATTCAAACTCAATGACCAAAAAATACAAGGTGAGTCAATTGTGGAAGTGACCTAACAGGCCCAGGAAAGAATTCAAGGAAAAACCTCAAACTAAACCCTGTCATTTATAAATTAACCCATGCTTGGGTTTGTCTGGACAATGGCCAGGTTATCATCAAACTGAAGATATCTTTAGCAGGCTGGCATTTTGCCATGATGTTCCAATGAACTGCCGGGATACATCAAGTGCAAAGCACCTGAAAACTCCAAATTAGGACTTACAAAATGTCTACTTAACATTAGTTAAGTAGGGGCCTGAAGTACACTAAGTCATCTAAGCGCTGATTTAAGCAGCATCTACCTAGAAAAGTTGCCTTGTTCAACAAACTCTGAGGGAACTGTGGTAAGTAGTAATGAAAAGTTAAATGAGAGCAGTTATCAAATGTCTTCAAGTTTCATTCTACCAAAGCCAAACAATGACAACAATGTATCTTCCTTACTCATCTAGCAAATAATTTACCTTTAGAAAAATATAAGAATAAAAAGGTAAATGTAAAGCCCTGCAGAGATGAAATCCAACAGTTTTTCTCATTATTGAGGCATCAAATGCCTGACATTGTATTTAGATGTGTCTTGATACTGTGTCATAGGCTTGTCAGCAATTCCGCAAGTTCCTACTCCAACTTTGCCTGTTACACTTTCTGGCGAAGCAAAAATACTCCTCTTTACCTGGGAACAAAAGAGAACCAGTTCTGATCAGTGAAACCAAATCTCAACCTTTAATGCTAAAATACGCTCAAGTTCCAATATTTACAAAATGTATGGCTTTTGTAGAAAACATCACTGCATACTAATATAAAGCTTATCTGTCTCAAGATTGTAGGTTTTCATTCTCAAAGTCCTAAAGTATGAACTGTTCATTTTGGTATGATTTTGATGGTGAGATCCACTGTGGTGCCCTGTCCCACTGCTCTTCAGAAGACACATCCTGAGGCAGCATGGACAACAATGAAAAGCCAAGCTATGGGTGAACATCAGGTCATCCTTATTTTGAGTAGCTGAATTCTACAGTTATTTATTTTTTTTCTAACAAAGCATACCCAGAGAACTTAAAAGCTTTCTTTAAAAAAATGCTCAAAATGAAAGTTTGTTTTTAAAAAAAAAAGCAGAGCTCTGCATATTTTCTGCGAAGTTTGAAGGCACCAAACAGTCTTAAAAATTTCTGATATAAACTCGTTTATCACAGAAAGTGGCTAATGATTATCTAAAATTGTAAGTCAAGAACTGATTAAAACTGTGCCCTTTGGAAAACCTATACCTCCTTTCTTCATTTTGATGTTATTGTATTGTAATGACGGCTATACTTTCAGATCTACAACGGGATGAAGATATACCAACCTGGCCTTTTTTGTTTTTAGAATAAGCCCTGTTGTTGAACTGCTGCCATTTCACCTTCTGGTCCTCTCTTTCCCGCTCCAGTTCTTTTATTCTCTGTGCTTTTTTCAAAGCTTTTTTCTTTTTGTATTCACGTTGCTGGGCAATCATTTCTTTTCTGTATGGAAAATCCGGACATAAATGTCAATAATTAAAATTTAAAATATCACTTCTTTGTAACAGTGCAAAAGTGAAACTTACATACTTATTAACGAAAGTACAACTTTTTATTAAAAAACAATGCCAAAATCTGGGTATGGTAGCATGCCTGTAATGCTAGGTGGTCACAGGAGGATCAGAAGTCCAAAGTCCTCCTTGGCAAGCTGGAGATCAGTCTGGGATACACCAGAGCTGCCTGTCATACAAAAATAAAAACAGGGCTAAAGAGAGATGGTTCCGCATGTAAAGGCATCTGCCACCAAGTCAAGCCTCATGAGTTAACCTGAGTTAACCACAAAGCAGAAGGAAAATCAACTCCTTCAAGTTGTCCCTGACCTCCACTCATGTTGCAGTGCACACATGAATCCACACAATAAATAAATAGAAATCAAACATCGCCACTCACTGAGTACTACTAGACATTTTTTTTATTTTTTTATAAAAGAAGGCAGACACAGCACTTGCCAGAAGGGACAAAGAACAAAACCCCACTTAGGTCTATTACAATGTAAATCAAATCTTTCTTTTGGTTTGTCAAGACAGGGTTTCTCTGTATAACAGCCCTGGCTGTTCTGGAACTAACTTTGTAGACCAGGCTATCCTCGAACTCACAGAGATCCACCTGCCTCTGCCTCCTGAGTGCTGGGATTAAAGGTGTGAGCCACCACTCAGCTGTAAAACAAATCTTCCAACAAAGAGTTTTTATGTTTTATACCGTTTTTGCCAGCTGTGCTTTAGGAATATGAATATTTGATGCACGTTCATGCCTATAATCCCTACTACTTGGGAGCTGGAGGCAGCTGGATCAGGAATTTAAGTTGTGCCTCTGCTAAGCATAGAGTTCCAGGCCAGATTAGGCCACATGAAACCTATCTAAAAGAAACAAAATCAACCTTAATGGCTGGCTAACTCTACCAATTTCTAAAAATACAGTTGGTGAAATATATGCGACACTTGGGAAAGTATATGAAGTAATTTAATGCAGATAAACTATCTCATCAACACTGCAGGAAGACAGCAAGAAGAGATCGGAAGGAAGAGTGGCACAACCAGCATTCTCTGTAATGACCAAC
The DNA here is from genome assembly GCF_014885135.2 of Alexandromys fortis. NCBI lineage: Eukaryota > Metazoa > Chordata > Mammalia > Rodentia > Cricetidae > Alexandromys > Alexandromys fortis. The sequence continues at coordinate 7,294,197 of NW_026067893.1, read as the reverse complement.
AGCAAAACCCTGGGAGTCCACAACTAGGATTCTAAGTAGAACCAGGGCCTAGGCTACCAATATACTCTGCTTGCCTACATGAACTGACAAAAGGAAAAGAAAGGTTTTTAAGAGATCCTGATTCCCCTGTACCAAATAACTTATCAACATGAGGCTAAGTGGCTTTCCTTATAAAGAAGGCAAGAATAAAACAAATTAGGTTAAACAAGATTTTACAATCTGATTTCCTTATTCAAGGTGTTTAAATGTTATTTTAACAAATGGTATTTTTCAAAATTCAAGAACATTTATATAGCAACTTAAATTTTGGAAATTCTTGCAAATTCATAGACATATTTATTGGTTACACACGGAAGGAAGGAAGGAAGGAAGGAAGGAAGGAAGGAAGGAAGGAAGGAAGGAAGGAAGGAGACAAGACAAGGCAGTGATGGCAGTAAGGTTGCATTCATGCACAAATAAGCACAGGGACTCAGAAGTGGCTGTCAAGTGCTGACCTTGACTGCTGTTATCTAATACTTTCTGGCCCCAGGTTTTTAACCACAAGGTTTTGTTACTTCTGTACCTGCCACATTTTTTCTGTGAATAAGACGTGCCTCCCAGGCATTTGAGATTTAGTTGATAGGCTAAGGCTGTTACACACTATTTCACACGAGGCATATGTTAGTTTGTTCACCATCAGCTATAGCGATGGGTCAGGCAAAACAACATATATATCCAATGTCATTGTTTACTTTGCTAATCCTTGTTTCAGTTATTAGTTTAGATGCTATTTTCGTAAGGAAACTATCCTGGTAACCATGGTATCTTTTTTTTTGGGGGGTCCCCTTAAAACTACTGCTATGTCCCTTCACAATTTCTATACTTCACTGTTTATGCGCCCCCCAACAACTTCTGCGGTACTAGGTACAATTATACTTGTTAGGCAAAGGCTCCACACCTAGACATCCCCATCTCTAAGACACTCCCTTATGTGTTTTTTCTGCATATAGCTTCAGCAGGTACAAGGCTCAAGGCAGTCTCCACTGTGGTTTAGCCCTAGGACCCGACTTACAGAAATACAGTATTCTTAGTGTAGTGCCCTCTTTATTGAATACATCAGTATAGCCTCCACTTTACCTAGGCACACATACTGATCCGATGCTGCCTATCTGTAAAACAATGTTAAACAGTGTTATAACCTCACTCCAATGTAGCCTGAATGAGTTTTCTTTGCAGATTACTTTAAGCACCTAAATGGGAAACCCTAAAATGCTACATTAAAGTCAGTTACTTTGGCCAAATGTAACCTAAGACTTACTTAAGTACCCAAGTACTCAAAAGACTGAGGTAAGACCAAGGAGCACAAGCTAGCCTGTGACATACAGTGAGCCATCTCGTCTTGGGGAAACAGAAGTCGCTTACTTTGACATAGGTTTGTTGCCACTGTCCTCTTTTGCCTTCCTTCCTTCTTCTACGGGTTTGAGGTTCAACAACGGAGTCACTTCAGCATTGCCATAACCAGCAAAGGTGATTGCAGCGGTGCCATTTTCTTCATCTATCTCCTCGATCTCCGCTTCGTAACACCTGCAAAGATATCATGGCTGTAAGCAGGTGAGTAAAGATCTAGTACTCAGCCTACAATACTTATACTGTAGTGACTCAATTATCATGTCTCTAAAATAAACTTCTGCAATCGAATGGCCCTCTTAGCAAAATGATGAGAGGTTTAAAGCAAGGCACCTGACATCAAAAGCCCTAATTAAAAATTTTGCCAGAAAATCCCTTACACATCTACTCGGTATACTTAATCCCATTCAGAAAAGCTAGTTCTTAAAAGATTAATTTCAATGTATGCACTTGAGCGCAATAAAATTACCAGCATTCACTTTTTAACTTGAGAACAAGTCAGAACATTTAGAAGACAGCCATTCATTTTCTTTCCTTCATAATCCACACCACTCTTCTCCCCAAATTTAAACTAAATCTAAAATTAAGCTGTTAATGGCAACCACCCAAGATTACACTAGTATTATAAATCACATTACCGACACAGATGATTAAAATAGGGTAGTCCAAGCTGAATAAAAGCATCTTACCATTGTATCTTATTAATTCATGTTATAGTTAGAGGGTTGTTTTTCTACACTTACTGTCCATCTTCACTCCAGATTGCCATACATTTGTCCCCTACTTTCCATGAATGAGTAGGCTGAGTAGAAGCAAAACTGTCTGAACTTGCAAGAGTTTCCGAAGGCTGAGTTGACAGAAGGTCTTTGGTCAATTCTATAACTTCCTAAAGAAAGCAAAAGCCGTAACACTTGTAATTTAATACCGTCAACTACTTTCTTGTTTTATATCATCACTTCTCATATCACAAAGCAGTTATGTACGCTACACATACAGCTCAGTGCTTTTGAGAATACTGTTTTCACATCCATAGAGAGACTGAGGAACAGCACTATACCCTAATAAATAGTGAAACTGTGGTTTAAGCCTACATAGGCATCTTCAACTTTAAAAACTATAAGAAATAAAACTAGACAAGTTTTAGCCACTTCTGACTTCTAAATGAAGTCATTTTCTCTACAGTGAGAATCAAAGACTGAATCTGATTCAAGGTAACTTTTACAACCAGCATGTGTCTTCCATGCAACTACAGTTTTATAGGGCATTACTTGGCAGAAATATCAACCGTGTAACCAACATCTCCTTTATGAAATTCCCAAAACACTGGAAACAGTCTCATTAAGCACACAATGTTTCTACTTATATCAATTTCTATTAAAATACTGTAAAGCATAAATAAAAGAAACCAGCAATATTTCACCCCATAAGTACTAATTACCAAATTAGAGCTAATACAGCCTACACCTACTTAGCAAACAGTAGCACAGCTTCACTTTAAGAAAAAGCACGTAACTAACCTACAAAGGCAGGCAGCGCCTCTCTGGGCGGCAGATACTTTCTAATCCAGGCTTCTCTGTATTAGTTCGACTCAAGTGTGATAGGGGTGGCTAAAAACTTGCCAAAAATATGAACAGGTATTTAACTACTTATCTGCTATGTTCTTACTCTAATACAGACATACATTTTACCTGATTTTCAAAGAATTTGCCTACTGGTTTCCCACAGTGTTACACTTAAAACATCATTTTCTATGTTTGAAGACAAATATTGCAAAAGCAAACTCCTAGTTTTTTCAGGCATCCAATGAGGCTTCGTTAATAATTGTTTTGGTTCAATAGCCAAGAAAAGTTAAATTATTACCTCTCCTAAAGACTCTAAATCTTCCTGGCTACTTCTAAAAAATCAATACTTGAACCAAAAATATAGATAGATAGATAGATAGACAGACAGACAGACAGACAGACAGACAGACAGACAAAGAATATTAAGTACCCGGAGAAAGGTCAGTTTGTGAATTTAAAAAAGCTACTAAGACTTGGATTTGAGCTGAAACCCAATAGAACCCGCCCCTAAGGAGGTGACGCCTAGCTTTATATTCATTAGTCCTGCAGCACTCGAGACTGAACCTAGGGTCCTGTGCAAATCATGTAAGTGCCTTCAAATATTTAATTACCCAATTTTGTTCTCAGTTAACCACCTTTAGAGCCTGGAATACAAACCAACAGCCCTGACTCAAGAGCCCACAAAGTCTTTATCATTAAATACTCGCATCTCCTTCCAGGGATCATGTAATTAAAGCACAAACATGCATTCTACCTCTGGTAAGAAGTCTCAGGTTTGACAGAACATTTATTTCCCCACCACTTTCAAAGAAAAGAATCCTGAAAAACTATGCATAATTTTCAAAACCCTGTGCCACAATGGCCTTTCTTATAAACAAGAAAATCCAGGGCATTTACTTCTAAAGTCCCGGAACTCTTGTCATCTTACACGTCCCTCCCAGTAATTCATAATGAACCTCAGTCTGTCTTCACATGTGTATGGACCAAAGTGTTAAAGAAGCTGGTTTATATATGAGGGGTCCTTGAAGGTACATACCATTAATTACTTTTCCTCCCCCAAGTCTGAGTTCTGAAACTGCTCCTTCATTGACAGATGGGCAGCAGTTACAGTAATCGGCAATTCCAAGAAGCATCAGGTGTTGTGATCTACATATCAGCAGGTCAAAGGGGGTGCACTCAAGCACTCTGCTTCCTGAAGGAAGGCGTTTCGGGGATGCTGAGAGCCACTGTAATATATGAGACAAGTGACTTGACCCTTGCCTCCTTTACAACAGTTTACTCAGCAACACAGCCTAATAAATTGACTAGTTTTGTGATTACTATAGACTACCTGGGGAATGAAAGAGCTCGCTAATCTGATTTTACTATACCTATTTCTCTTCTAAATAAAAAAAGAATTTTTTATTCTATATGAAAGACAGAAACATGGAAACCTTACTGAAAAAATAAACATAGGAATTAGAAGCCACTATGATAGCCCCACCCCAAAAGAAAACATAGAAGCCACAGGCTTTAAAAAAAAAAAAAAAATCAACCCAACCAAACAAGATTTAAATAACAAGAAGGATGACCCTAAAAGCAGCAAGTGGGTGGAGGGAGACCTCTACCAAACAGAAGCTAGTTCCTAGTTTCAATGCAAACAACCAGACTGGAAGCATATATTCAAATATTTTTCATAATTTTACCTAATCTTAAGTGGTAACTTCTATCTTCCAATAGTTTTCAGTTCAAACCATACCTAGTAACCAAAATCAAACCTCTCATAATGAAATAAGAGGGGAAAAAAACAAAAACTTATGAAGACTAGCCAAATAAAGAATTCTATCCTGTCAATATTTATGGTATTATCAGTACTTAAGCTTCTAAATCTGCAACATCCAATATTTAATAAACTGTAGTTATTTAAAACAAAAAAATTGTCTCCTCAGTTTCCCTGGCCATATTTCAATTACTCAGCAGCTACGTATGGTTAGTAGCTGTAAGTGGCAATGAACAGCAAAGAACACAGTCACCATACCAGACAGTGCTGTTCTAACTGGCTATATAGAAAAGAGGATACTTTCGCAGATATATGACTTCAAAGTCATTATTGCTTTGCCTTTTTCCTTTTTTAAATTGAGACAGTCTCACTATGTCACCATAGCTGGCATGGAACCCGCTAGGTAGACAAAGTTGGCTCAAACACACAGAAATCTGCTTGATTTGTTTTTTGTATTTTATTGACTTTTTCTCCCTGCAGTGCTGGGAATTGAACCATAGGATATTTTTTTATTGTAAGCAGTTACAGCCTCAGCCTCCAGATCATTATTATTATTATTATTAACTGAGCCCTTGGTAAGCCTTTCCGGTAAATACTATTTCTACCCTAATGGTTTCTCCCTACATACTTTCTGCTATAGACTTTCATATCAAAATAGCTGACCCCATACTCTAATTTACCCTGGAAACATTAAAAAAGACCTGGTGGTAATGCTGCTAGAGACTCAACTCCCACCTCTCCGTCTACCAGTTCTTCACAGAGCACCCAGTGCCCAGCAGCACACAAGTGTTCTTCCAAGAGACAGGACTGTTTTGACATCGGCCTCTGCTGAAGGGGCAGGTTAGTGTGCCTCTGTCCCTTCAGTGTCAACTCATACTCGGTACAGGTGAGCAAATCAAAGGAGCAGGCAGGAAGCACTTGGGTTATGTTTACAGAGGCCCTGGGAGTGTGAGCAAGTGTCTTCTAAACACCTCTTCTTACTGAAGGGCACATGCACCCCACTGGCCTGGCTTCTATAACCAAAGGAGAGTCTTATTAAAGTAAAATTATCCAACATAGTTTGTTTTAAAAAACAACATTTACACTATTTAAAGTTTAGAATCAGAGTTTGAAAATGTCCAAGTCATTTTAAATTACAAATGAGATCTTTCAGAATCCCAAATCTATTAAGCCCTCTCAAGGCTCAAAAATTTATGAGTATTTTTAGATCAAAATTTTAATATAGAATATTTACAAAATATATACAGTATTTTTCTTAACCTGGTATTCTGAGAAGCAACAGAGACTGAGTTTGTCCCAAAGCCCTTCGGGACATGTCCTTCCAAGTTTTATACTTCCTATCTTCCATGAAAAGTTAGATCGCCTTTTCACACCAGTCCAACTTAGACAAGGCTCAACAACTACAAAATCGAGTCTTCAGTTCAAACACTTACATAACACCCACCCACCCACCCAGTTATTTCTTTACACATTTTGTGTAAACACATCATGATGTGTTTTTATAAAACGTATACTCCATGAGTGTTGAAAAATAGGGCCACATTTCATTTTCAAATAATCCTGTGTCATCAAAAAGGACCTTAATCTGGTGATAATTTCCCCCTCTAATAGTATTAGCTTTCCAACTACTTTTCCTCACCAACGCGTTAAAAAAAATTAAACCGCTGCAAGGCTTCTTATCATGAAATCCTAAAAGCACACAGAAGATTTACAAACCCATGAGTGTTTCATTCATTTTGATGTACACCAAATGGAGGAAGCAAATTTAGAAGCCTCGGTGTCTGTATACAGGTGTACATATATTACACAAATAGGGAGCATCTTCATAGGTGCTTTGAGTGCCTTCTTGAAAAAAGACAAATACTTTCTCAAACAGCATCAGCTACAACAGTCTACCTATACTTACTTGCAAGTCCTTCTTCAATTTCAACAGATCTTCATTTTCTCCGTTTCCAGACAGAGCAGCTTCTACTTGCTGGAGTTGGGCTTTGTAGCTAGCCAACTGTTTTGCTAGATCCTCGGACATCTGAGAAAAATGAAAAGCAAAGACCATACAAAAACTAAGTCAAATATCGAGCTACAAAAATGTTCCTCTAGCTGGGCGATGGTGGCACACGCCTTTAATCCCAGCACTCGGATCTCTTTGAGTTCGAGACCAGCCTGGTCTATAGAGCTAGTTCCAGGACAGGCTCCAAAGCCACAGAGAAACCCTTTCTCGAAAAACCAAAAAAAAAAAAAGTTCCTCTAACTTGCCTAAGTTAATCACTTTTGTTCCCAACTCGAAGTTTTATTCATTTTTACTTTCTTCAGATTTAGCTAATCCACAAACTTCAAAGCAATAAATCATAACGACGTCAGATAAATTTTATACAAAAGGATCTCCCAAACAGTATGCTACAAGAAAAAAAAAAGTGATTTCTTTGAACTAGGAAGGCAGTGTGGGGTTCAACAATGAAAACTTCGACGTACTTCTTAAAAGCTGGAGAAGTCAAAAATTAGAAAAATTAGCACGGACTTCCAAAGTCAGATGGAACTACACAAATCCCTTTCTTTACCATTCAACTGTAAGTGTGCGTAGTTCCCCAAAACACACACTGTTCACATATAGGTAATCTTAGAAATCCGCCTTTCGACAAACTCAGCTCAGCGTCCTACAAAGTGAGACACAGCTAAACCCTCCCTTAGAGTGCACGGAAACATACGGGTCCCCTGGGGACCATGTCCCGAACACTCCTGTCCACCGGAAGCCTGGAATCCGGAGAGACGCTTCCAGTCCGAAAGGTTCAAACAAGGCAGGGAACCTCTCCTCCCGGTCACCCAGCACTCCAAAGCCCGCCATAATCCTGTCCATCATGTCAGACCAGGAAACTCAAAGCATCAGCTCCCATGGAAACGGCGGAGCCCAGCTTCCTCACAGTGGACCTCTTCGGAAGGGCGCGGGCGTCTCCCCCACCCGACGGGTTCCCCAGGACGGCCACGTTCGCCGCCTCGGCCCGCAGAAGCCTCCCCGCCGGCCAGGGTCGCCCACTCGGGGCGCCCGAGCAGCCGGCTCCACGGACCGCCCGCGCCGGGACCCCGCTGCGAGGCCGGCGCCCGGGCTCCCGGGCTCCGTCTCAACTCTAGGCCGAGGCCCCGGCGAGGCCTGACCCTCCCTCAGAAGCTCGTTACCTTGGGCGGGGTTAGGGACGGGACGGCGGGCAGGGGCCGGGGAAGCGAGCCCAGCGGCGGCAGGGGCAGCTGCAGCAGGGAAAATAGCCACGACGACGAGAAGATTCGGTCGAAAAAGGAAAAACTCCGCCGGCGCCGAGGGGGGGGAGGGGAGAAAAGCCGGGCTCAGGCAAGAGGAATAGACAAGGCGACGGAGATCTCGCGAGGCCAACAAACTCTCGCGAACATGCGCTCGGGTCACATGACTCCCGCCGTCCTCTAAGCGGCCGGCGTCTGCGGCCTCGGAAGGCGGAGTGGGTCGGGCCTAATGGGCAGGAAGTGACGTGTTTGGGCTGCGCCAGGCGCAGAGTGCCGGCTCGTCTTACGTCAGTTCCGCCTTGTGGTGGGAGCGGCGAGTAGCTCGCTAGTGTTGGGGCGTAGACTCGCGAGCCTTTCCGGCCAGCAGCGATGGGGAAGGGGTTTAGTACCGAGAGCGGGTCGGGCGTGACGACGCGACTTCACTCCCAGCCCGGGGAGGCAAGAGGCAGGCGGATGTGAATCTGAGGCCAGTCTGGTCCGCCTAGCGAGTGCCAGGCCAGGCCAGGCAGGGCTGCCTGAAGACCCTGTAAGTCAAGAGAAGGGAAGCTTTGTCTTGTTGTACAGAAGATAAATATAGCAGTAAAGGGCATTGGAGCGATGACATGGGAAAAATGACCGTTTGAGGTGCTTAGACAATATCCATAGACGCTAAAAGCCACGTGGAGAAAGGGGGTGTTTACAGGGTCAAGGTATCGCACACAAGTATGAAGCATCAAATCTCAGGGACGATTAATAATTTCAATGATGAAATTTGGCGTCCACCTATTTACCCAGTGGTCAACTGCAGCACCACTGATTGTGAGACAACCTGACTTTGTGACCCCCTTGACTGATTGAACATGAGTGGCTGTCACCCGTGAAGGAATATGATCAAGTCTTTTAGTTTAAAGGAAATAGAAGCATAAAGGAATATGTTGAATGTCCGTGAGGAAAGAACCACACATCTAGAATGTGGACGTTCTCTTGACTCAAATTATTCAAGAGTCATGTGGGGTTCTTTGTTGTTTTGATTTTTGAGACAGTTTCTCAGTGTAGCCCTGGCTGTTCTGAAACTCCGCCTCCTGAGTGCTGGGATAGAGGCGAGCGCCACCACCGCCTGGCGAGGGTAAAGTGGTTTTAATGAAAAATGTTTTCCATCGTCTGCCTGCCTCTGTCTTCCAAGTGTTGGGATTAAAGATGTGTTCTACTACACCCAACTACTCCCTTTTTTTAAGACTTTTTAACCTTTTTCTTTTCTCTCCCATGCCTGCACATATTTTTAAACACACAGTAAACCATTTAGAGGGTTTTTTTTTTGTCTTTGATTCCCTCTTTACTGTAGATCTTTCTCTTTTTCAGACCACATGAGTCTTTAATTTGCTAAGCAATATGGGTAGGATTAAAGCTGTAGCGTTAATGACAGGACCCAGCCCATTTCTTAGCTTTCTGAGATTCTTTTTTTTTCCTTCTTTTTATTTATTTATTTAAGATTTCTGTCTCTTCCCCACTGCCACCTCCCCTTTCCCTCCCCCTCCCCCAGCCAAGCCCCCCTCCCTCCTCAGCCCAAAGAGCAATCAGGGTTCCCTGCCCTGTGGGAAGTCCAAGGACCACCCACCTCCATCCAGATCTAGTGAGGTGAGCATCCAAACTGCCTAGGCTCCCACAAAACCAATAGGTGCAGTAGGATCAAAAACCCATCGCCATTGTTCTTGAGGTCTCAGTAGTCCTCATTGTCCGCTATGTTCAGCGAGACTGGTTTTAACCCAGGCTTTTTCAGACCCAGGCCAGCTGGCCTTGGTGAGTTCCCGATAGAACATCCCCATTGTCTCAGTGTGTGGGTGCACCCCTCGCGGTCCTGAGTTCCTTGCTAGTGCTCTCTCTCCTTCTGCTCCTGATTTGGACCTTGAGATTTCAGTCTGGTGCTCCAATGTGGGTCTCTGTCTCTGTCTCTTGTCTCCTTTCATCGCTTTCTGAGATTCTTAAGCAGGTGGATCTAGAGTTCAAGGCCAGCCTGGTCTACAGAGTGAGTTCCAGGACAGACTCCAAAACTACATACAGAAACCCTGTCTCTGAAAAGAAAAAAAAAATTACTGCATTTATATAATAGAACAATCTATTTTTAGGGTTATTTGAACCAATCAACCATAAATTACAGTGGGTATGTGTTCCCACACATAGATAGGGAAAGGGGAACCACTTGTTTTTTAATTTGTGTGTGTGCACACACGTGTTACTGTTCAAACATGTGTTTGGGTGGAAAGGTAGGAATATACAGAATAGCATACTCAGGGAGAGCAGAAGGACCTCAGGCATTAGTCCTGGCCTCTGGCTATGTTTGAGAAAGTCTTGTTCACTAAGGCAAGCAACAGTCTTCCTGGATGGCTTGATAAAGTCTGAGATTTTCCCATCCTGGTTCCCATCTTGCTAGAGAAGTATTAGGATGGCAGACTTACTGCCGTGCCCATCTTCCACATGGGTTCTAGGAATTTGAATTCTGGCCATTGTATTTTCAGGACAAACGATTTACCTACCAAACCAGTGGTTCTCAACCATATAAGATATTTACATTACAGTTCATAACAGTAGCAAAATTTCAGTTAAAAAATAGCAATGAAAATAACTTTCCGGTTGGGATCAGTTAATACATGAGGACCTGTATTAACTGCCGCAGCATAGAAAGGTTGAGGGCCGCCGCACTGAGCGATCTCCCAAGGCCATAGAAGCTGTCATTTTTACAAAGACCAAAATGAACTCGAGAGTTTCACATTTTGGGAAACAGTAGCCCAGAATTTGATGTGGCCATATTTTATACTACTTTGCTGAAAATAAAACAATTACTGATACACTAATACTCAAAAATTCCACTAGGTGGCAGTCAAGATCTAGGCATCATCTAATTTTTCTTTTTTTTTTTTTTTTTTTTTTAGCTTGTTTAACACTTTTTCACAGTAATGGAACCATGGTGCAGAAACATTGCCAAAGGGAAGTTTGGGGGAAGATGAGGAAAGAAAAGTAAATAAGCCTACTGTAACCTAATAATAGTAATAAACGAGTAGCCAAATGACAAGGGCAACACACCCTCTGCACTCAGCTCTGATTGCGGTTTAATGCACAGCTTTTTATGTGTGCTTGTTGTGATTCTTCAATACATTTTATGAATTCTGTCATGAAACCTTTCAGATCACCATGTGTGTTAAAATGTACATAGGAGCCAGGCGGTGGTGGTGGTGGTGGCGCAAGCCTTTAATCCCAGCACTTGGGGGGAGGGGCGCAGAGGCAGGTGATCTCTGTGAGTTCAAGGCTAGCCTGGTCTACACAGGGAGTTTCAGGACAGCTAAGACTATACAGAGAAACCCTGTCTCAAACACACACACACACATATGAAATGTGGCTGGCTTTGTTTGATCCCTAGTACATCTAGTGCATTTAACACACACCCACTGCTGCTCCTGAAGCACTCTGTGGTCCTGGCGGTGCATTTTGCAGATGACTCAGGTTTCCGTGCAAAGTCACTGGAGAGTGAACTGGGGGGCTGGGTGCCGCGCGCACCACACCCCAGTGTCTGTGCTCTGTGCGCTGGCACCCACTTCGCAAGCTTTGGGCAAGGGAGCTGGAGGTTAAAATACACATACACACACAGACAGAGGAGAGACAGCGACACGGTCATCCTTGAATTCCCCAAGAATGCCCCCTTTATTGTGTTCAGGGGCAGATTATATAGAGATAGCCATGCCCCAGCCAAACCCACCAGAAACCACTCTCCTGCCATCAGGAACTCCTGAAGGTCTCGTGCTCAGAGCAGCTGTAGGCACTCAGATCAGGGGATTACAAGAAATTCAGGATCTGGGGTCTCACTGCTCCCAACAGCTGGGGACAGTTGCTCTAGCCCTAGGCAATCCCATGGGGGGGGAGTTCTGGTGCTGGTGCCCTCCCTCACCCTGAGAAGAACCAGCTCTCCTGCTGCTCCAAAACCCAAGTCACTTACTGAAGGAGAGTTTGGGCCATAGACCATGGTGTACACCACTGTAGGCAGGAGAGCCATTCACTGATGTGAGTTTTGCTGCAGAAGTTCCCCACATTAGAAATGGTGACATCTGGAGCTAGAGGGATGGCCCACAGTCAGGAGTCATGTCTCTTGGTAAGGACCCGAGTTCAGTTCCCCTGCACCAAAGGTGGGCAGCTCCCAACCATCTGTAACTCCCTGACGCCCTGTACCGTCTGCTCTGGCACCTACACTTATGTGCCCATACCCCGTTCATATAATTAATACATTTTTTTAAGGAACTGTGAAAGACACCTCCCTTTGGTCATGTTTTCATTGAGTTCAAGCGAATGGGGAATGGCTGTGCACTTGCTGCAGATGCCGTCTGCACAGCGCTCTCTGGTCTGTGCCTGTGTGGTACAGCTTGCTTATGCATAAGCTGTGAAAACTGAACATTTCCTTTGTTGAAGAATTTTCTTATTTTTACACGTAATTGGTGATTACCATTTTTGCTTTGTTTTGTTCTTTTGAGTCGGGGGCTTTAATGTGTAGCCCTGGCTGGCCTGGAACTCATGTAAACCAAGCTGGCTTTGAACTCACAGAGATCTGCCTGACTGAGTGCTAGGATTAAATCCATGTGCCCTCCGCCCAGTCTATGACTGGGGGTTGTTTACTCCGGCACACTGAAGGCTGAGAGTGAGTCTCATGTTCTGAAGAGGGCAGGGACCGATGCTGTTTTTCTGAAAGCACCTTCTTCGCAGGTAGTAAATGCGTGACTGAACATTTATTTAAAAGATTTTAAAACTTTTGTTTGGCCTTGGTGTCTTGTTTTTTCCTGTTACCACTGATACTTTTCCTGATTTTCATTTTTTTCAGTTTCAGCATGCCCCTTATTTATTATGTATACAAGTGTTCCGCCTGCATGTATCCCTGCAGGCCAGAAGAGGGCACCAGCTCATAAGATGGTTGTGAGCCACAGCATAGTTGCTGGAAATTGAACTCAAGACTTCTGTGCTCTTAACCTCTGAGCCATCTCTCCAGCCTCTATATTGTTTTTTGATTATTACATATAATTTTCAATATAAAATTTTAAGACATTATGTTATATAATATTTCAAATTATATATATTTTTAAGACAGTCATATTACGTAGCCCAAGCTAGTCTTCTTTGCTTTTCTCTCTCTCTCTCTCTCTCTCTCTCTCTCTCTCTCTCTCTCTCTCTTTCTCTCTCTCTCTCTCTCTCTTTCTCTCTCTCTTGAATTTTTGATCCTCGGTCTCCCAAGTGCTAGGACGATAGGCATGGGCCATCACATGTGATCACCAAATCTCTATTTTTTTGTTTTCGGTGTTTCTTTTTTCAAGACAGGGTTTCTCTGTAGCTCTTGTAGACCAGGCTAGCCTTGAACTCACAGAGATCCGCCTGCCTCTGCCTCCCAAGTGCTGGGATTAAAGGCATGTGCCACCAGCACCTGGCTTCCAAATCTCTATTTTATGATCAAAGAAACACATGTTGCCAGTCTCAGCTAGTACAGAACAGCACAGTGGATGGAGTCTCCAGTCCTAGCGTGGATTCCTCCTCTCACTAGCACCGAGCACTTCAGCAGGGAGACTGTAGCTTCAGTAAGACTGTGTTTCCTCCGTGATGTCCTTGTTACCACCTCTAAGACTGTGATTCTTGAGTTTATAGAAAGGCTTTTTGTTGTCTTCCCTGAAGGATCCAACCCATAATTACTCATTCCTACCCCCTCTCTTCCTTCTGACTTTCTAGGCCAGCACGACAAGCCTGGCTTTTGTTATTCCTCTGCTAGTGAATTCCAGTAAGACAGACTCCACCCACGAAATCCTATCTCCCTCCACAGCCACTGACCCATCCGCTCCCAGGTGTAGGCATCTGGTGTGGTCACTGTTGATGCCCCTCAGAACTCCGGCTGTCTCCTACACGTTGCCTTCAGTTCTTGGCAGAGAAAAGAATTTCTGTAGATGCACTTCCCTCTCCAACACCCGCCTGAAATTATGCCGACTCACCCTTGAAATTGTTGAAAACGTAGGACTGGCGTGGTTCGAATGCCCCCACTGAAAGCTATGCTCACATTTAATTCCAGTGTAAGTTGTTAAGAAGTGGGGCCAGATGACCCTGAGATGATGACTGGGTCCTGAGGTCTCTACCCTTGGGAATTATTGAAGTACTAAATTCTCTCTTCACTTGGTGTAGCAGAAAAATAAAAGCCCAGAGTCAGAAATTGGGGTTCAACCTGAAAGTTAGAAAAACAAAACAGCCACTGGCTCTTACCTTTACTTCAGTCTGAAATGGCGATCCTGCCTCCAGGAATCTCAGAATGAGACTGTGTCTGAGAGCTGTCTCCTCCCGTTTTATATTCCTCTATAGTGCTGGGATTAAAGGTGTGTACCACTATCACCCAGTTTCTATGGCAAACTAGTGTGACTACTGGGATTAAAGGTGTGTGTCACTATCACCCAGTTTCTATGGCAAACTAGTGTGACTACTGGGATTAAAGGTGTGTGTCACCGCTGCCTGGTCTGTAAGGCTGATCAGTGGGGCTGTGTTACTCTCTGATCTTCAGGCAAGCTTTATTTATTAAAATACAAATGAAACAGCACTACAGCTTGATCTGTTGTAGAAGCCAATTTGGTCCTCTCTGTTGGATGAGCCTTCTCACCGTGTGCTGCCTGCTGCACGCCAACCAGAAGCCCTACTCAGGCCCTTAAAGTTGGACCTCCCACCCTCCATAACCGTGAGTTTAAAAAGCCGTCACCCTTCGTAATCACCCAGTTTGCATTATTGAGCTAGGTAGCCGCAAAAACAGACTGAGATAATGGCTGTATTGAACTCTCATTCAAACCAAACACCATTACAAAGTTATTACAGAAGGCTGAAGAGATGCTCAGTGGGTGAAAGTGCTCACTGTGCCAGCACAAAGATCCGAGTTTGGATCTTCAGTGTCCACATGGCCATATACATCTGGACCCCAGCAATGGGGGTGAGGGAAGAAAGCAAGAGGTGAGATCACTGGGCCTTGCTGGCCACCAGCTTAGCTGCAAACCTGTGAGCTCTAGAGTTCCGGTGTCAAATAACCCAGCATGCTATGCTGGCCTTTACCCATGTGCACAGGCACATACACATACACACAAAAAATAAATAAGAAACAAAAGTAATTGTTGAAGATAAGTCGAATCATGAAATAGATTTGTAATAAAAATTACTAACTGGGTCAGATATGGTGGCGCATATCTTTAATTCCATCCGGAGACTGAGCTGAGCCAAAGCCTCAGAAACAATCAGGGAGTCCTCAGTCTCTGATGCACACATAGGTACTACATCAGGAGGTTGGTTGGCGGGGAATCTGCTCTTGCAGGGTTCGGTGTCTGTCACTTTATGGGGCCCAGGTGACAGAGTTACTGAGACTTTTCTTGGTGTTACATCTAATAAATTTCAAGATATGATTTTAATAGACTCGTGGTGTGCCTACAGTCTCAGTTCATCTGGTGGCACCCTTTCTACTCCCAGGAACGAGTCATTTATCACCCTTGCCTGCTTGGCGGCACATGGCAGATGGTGCAGTTTCCGGGTCCACCTGGGGCTTCAGTCACCCTTCTCGCCTGAAGTGGCATCAAAAGCTGCCTATAAGATGGAGGCTTTAGGGCAGGGCACAGCCTAGAAAGCCGTCGTATGTATAACATGGGCATCACCTAATCCCAGCATCAACTGTTCAGTAAAACAAATTTGAAGCTCTTCAGAAGAATGTAACCGAACTATGGTCTATATATTAGTCATGATGTGGAAATCCCAGTCCCTGGACACTCTGAGAAAGAAAACAGTGACACAGTTATAGACAAGAGGAAAGGAAACCAGTCGAGATCAACTCTTTTTGTTGTTGTTACTGTTTTGTGACAGGGTTTTTCTGTGTAGCCCAGGCTGTCCTGGAACTCACTCTGTAGACCAGCGATGTAGAATATTATTACAAGATGTGCTATATCTGTTTATGCTGTGGGGCATTTGTTTAATGATGCAACGATGTGCTGCATTCTTTTGTGGTTGCATTTGTTTAACTCTGTGAAGCTGTGTTACTTTGCCTGCCTAAAACATCTGATTGGAATAATTAAGAGCTGAACAGCCAGTAGCAAGGCAGGAGAAAGGATAGGCGGGGCTGGCAGGCAGAAGGAATAAAGAAGAGGAAAAATCAGGGAGGAGAGAAGAAGGAGCAAGAGAAGGAGTGAGAAAAGAAGGGGCCAGCCACCCAGCCACCTAGCCAAACAACTAGTCGTGGAGTAAGAGTGAAAGTAAGATTACAGAAGTAAGAAAAGGAAAAAACCTAGAGGCAAAGGTAGATGGGGTCATTTAAGATAAGAAACGCTGGCAAGAAACAAGCCAGGCTAACGCTGGACATTTATAAGAAATAATAAGACTCTGTGTGTGATTTATTTGGGAGCTGGATGGTGGCCCCGCCAAAAGAATTAAGCAAAAAACAAACAAACAAACAAAATCCCAACAAAACCAGGTTGCCCTTGAACTCAGAGATTTTCCTGCCTCTGCCTCCTGAGTCCTAGGATTAAAGGCATGAACCACCACCACCTGGTTTAGAATTATTTTAAAATAACTAAAGTAAACCAGGTAGTGGAGGTGCATGCCTTTAATCCCAGCTCTTTTGTGGAAGAGACAGGAGGATCTCTTATGAGTTTGAGGCCAGCTTGCTTTACAGACTGAGTTTCAGGATAGCCAAGGCTACACAGAGAAACCCTGTCTCTAAATAAATAAATAAATAAATAAATAAATAAATAAATAAATAAATATGTAAGTAAAATAACCACAGTAATTCTGCTCAAGGACATGAACAAAATTATGTTCATCGCCACTAAAGAAGGGAACTTCAATAGAAGATCAGACTCTTAAAGAAAAGAAAAGGAAAAGTTCTAGAAGCAAAAATAAACTTAAAAATAAATAAGTTTTGTCAGTTTAGCTGCCATGGAAGGTTCTTCCAGCTCAGAGCCCTGCCAGTATTCCCAGCCTTAGCCAGTCGCACTGCTGGGGCTTCTGAAGGGGCATCGCCCCTAATGCTAATGTTGATCAGTTTTTCTTCTGCTCTTGCTTTTCTGATGAATTGGTACTCATCCCTCAACCTTGAGCTCAAGAACGTCATTTTGGAAAATACCCCTGAGGTGTCACCCTGGAGCTTCATGTCCTCCCTGTTGCTCCTTGGTGAGGCTGTTAGCCTGTACTAGCTCATTTCTGCTGCGTCTGGTGTTCACTTGTCCTTTCCCCAGTGGTTTTCCTTTAGGTCGTTATTCATCTGTAGTGCTTCCAAACATGGCAAAGAGAAGGTGATGGAGCTTGCTGAGCATGTGAATGCCTGAGTCAAACAGAGCTGGAACTGGCCACCTATAAGGAACCTATCCATTTCTTAGCCACTATGTTCTGCTACAGTAATCCTTCCCAGATTAAAATATCCTGGTGAGAAAACCAAAAGAAACCTGAGCCTGCAACCTACAGAGAGGAGCCTTGCACATGTGCTTAGGACGTTCTTTGATTCTTTCCTTTTTCCCCACTGTCCTGGGTGAGAGCCATCCTCTTGCAAAAGTTGTGGTATAGATAGCCCTTACTTGAAAAATACATCATTTCTTTTTGTTTCAGAAGCTAATCATCACCACCATGCTCTCTGCAGTTTTCTTTTGACTAGCTCAGAGTTCTTACTTCACAAATACTGCAAGCAAGGGTCTTGAAATGTGAGATGTAGTAGGAGTCCGCTTGTGTGTTCCTGGCTGCCCAGACTCCCGAAATAACCACACAGAAACTATATTATTTGCAATACTGTTTGACCAATAGCCTAAGTGTATTTCTGGCTAATTCTTCCCCCCCTCCCCCCGGCTAATTCTTATATCCTAAACTAACCCATCTCCATTAATCTGTGTATGGCCATGTGGCAGTAGCTTACCAGCAAAGTTTTGGCATGTCTGTCTCATGGCTTCTCCCTGACTCCGCCTTGTTTCTCCCAGTATTCAGTTTAGTTTTCCCCTCTTAGCTCTACCATATCACAGGCCTAAAACAGTTTCTTTATTAACCAATGCTATTCACAGCATACAGAGGGGAATCCCACATCACCTCCCCTTTTCTGTTTAAATAAAAAGGAAGGTTTTAACTCTACATAGTAATTACATATAACAAAACAGTTATCGAGCAAGAATTACAGTTACAATATTTATATCTACTTTATCTTTTATCGTGGCTAAGGAAAACTATAACTACATATTCTTCAACTCCATCAAAGACTCCAGAAGAATATAACATTACCTAAGTAAACAGGAAGAACATTGTAAGCAACTTCCAAAAATCTAGAATTGACAGAGATATCTTGCTGCCTAGACAGTCACCCAAAGTTCTTCTGTACCATTGGGGCATCCATCTTCAGCCTACAGGCCCATTGTAGCCAGCAGATTTTTCCATGAAGCAGGAAATTTCAAAGACAGTTCCACCTATATTAGCAATTTGTCAGTCACTTTCTTCTTTGTCTTGCAGAATGTCTGGTAGATTCTTTCATGAAGCAGGAACCACAAAGGATCATCTAACCTTCAGGCAAGTTCAGCAGTCATCTATCTGTGGGTCCAGCATGTCTAGTTCATACAGCATACCATCAAGCAGTCCAGGCAAGAGCAGTTTCTTGCCCAAATGGCTAACCAACTCCATAAGGAACCTCTTTGATGCCCATCATCCTCTTGAAGTAGATTGGTGCTGCCAGAAGCAGATGTGTCTCATTGTCATGAAGAGTCCTAAGTTCTTAAACATTTAAATGCCATATTCTGCAGTCTTTGAAATGTTGGAAGAATGCCTATCCATCTGAAATGTACATCTCTGTACACCTAGAATATCTAATTAACATGACTACAAGCTTAACTATTATAGATGATTATCTATTAACCTATATTTCTTAATTATACATTACATTTTTAAATAAGCTGGACGGACACAATACCTTAATTAAGATCAGAAATAACATATACACAGTATAACAAAATTGACCTTAAATTTGTATCAACAAACCAAGATCCATACCAACACAAATCTCTATAGCAGAGAGACACTATTTCTTTATGTTGGTGGTTCTCAATCTTGCTAATGCTGTGACCCTTTAATACAGTGCCTCATGTTGTGGTGACTCCCAACCACAAAATTATTCTAGTTGCTACTTCATAACTAATTTTGCTATTGTTATGAATCATAATGTAAATATCTGATATGCAGATGGTCTTAGGTGACCCCTATAAAAAGATTATTCGACAACCCCTGATGGAGGAAGGTCATTGGTTAAGTAATAAAGATACTGCTTGGTCTGATAGGTTAGAACATAGGTGGGTGGAGTAAACAAAACAGAATGCTGGGAAGAAGGGAACTGAACTCAGATGCGAGGCCGCTGCTCTCTGGGGCAGATGCGATGAAGCTCCGACCCAGGATGGACATAGGCTAGAATCTTCCCGGTAGGCGCACCTTGGGGTGCTACACACATTATTAGAAATGGGCTAGTCCAGGTGCGAGAGTTAGCCGAGAAGAGGCTAGATATAATGGGCCAAGCAGTGTTTAAAAGAATACAGTTTGTGAGTTGTTATTTCGGGGCATAAGCTAGCCAGGCGACCAGGAGCTGGGGTGGCAGGAACACAGCCCGCAGCCTCTACTACAAACCCCCATGGGGGTCGTGACCCCACAGGTTGAGAACCACTGCTCTGGCAAGTTTGGCCCAGGCCACACATGGAGTGCCTGTTGTCAGCTCCTGTCTTTTGTAGCTGCAGGGAGACCCCTTCATGGTTTATTAGCCATGGCAGGAGCGCCAACATGGCTAAGCCAAGGAAGCAAGTCAGTTGCCAAGAACAGTGAGTATGTCTGAGCTCAAAAAAATCATTATCTGTCCACATATTTCTATGAATGGGGTGCATCCATCAAAATGAGTGGGTGACATTTGTCCCAGCCTGGCTGACTGAGCCAGGGCTGGATGAATCATTTTCTATGTTATTGGCAAAGCTGATCCCTGCCTGGTGGTTGGCATGCTCACCCTCTGAAGGGATCTTCGATCCAAGTCAGAACTAACTGAATCCGAAAATGGAGTCCGGTCACTGACCCGTGCACTGATGCCCAGCACCCCCGGGCTCTTCCTGGCACCTTCCTAATCGCTGCTGCTGCCTGCTGATTTTGACTGTCTTTGTTGACGTTGAGGAAGAGTGGTCATGCCTTCTGGTCTGAGAAGGGGCTGGGTTGCATGCAGAGGTGACCTCACAGGGTTTTTCCACCTGGTGGGTGAGATTTTGGGAACACAAGTGTGTGAAAGCCCCATGTTGTCTTTTAAAATCCCCTGGTGCTCAAAGAGGAAGCACAGCAAGCAGTGTGGCAAAGCACCGGGAATCTCAGAGGACGCGGAGTCACTGGGCTCTGGAAACGAACCCCGGTTCCTCCAGTTGTTGGTTCAAGATGAGCAAACTTCCCTTTCCCAGGAATCAATATGCCAATAAGCCAGAGATCAGCTTGTCCTCTGACAAAGATGACAAATGTCCCATCTCTTCCTTCCCGGCTCCTGCTGTCTTCTGGCTTGTCTTCTGAAGTCTTACTCACCTCTAGGTCCTGCTGTCTCCCAGGCTCCTTCCTCTGTATTCACCCAGTGGGGAGCTTTTCCTCTGAATTCCCTGGACATCTGTCAAAATCCCTTCATTGACATTTGCTCTAGATGCTTCAGGGACCATGCTAGTTCCCACGTGACTGCTGTGGATAGGGCTGCTCAGCTGGCAGTGAGGCCTGCCGTGCTGGCCGAGCAATGGAACCCCTGTTGTGGCTCTTTAGAACCACCAATATCCAGGCCTCATCTCTCTAGAGAACCACTCTAGTGGTGATTTGGGCTACCCACTGGTAGAACCACTAACTCCATCACCAGAGGATCAACCTAGTTAATGCACAGACACTCCAAACAAAGAAACCCAGGTCCTAAATGGTGGCTTGGGCAAAAGCCTGAGCTGTCTAAATTGGGCTGTCTCTTTGTAGGTACTAGGTGACTATGTTAGTTCTGTTCCTTGTAGTCAAATGTCTTCTGGCTACCTTTTCTCTCCTTTCTCTTGTCACTTGATGTCACTTGAAAGTGTTCCACTAATGAATGAATTCAGTCACTGAGTGTGTCCCTATGCTGAGGACTGAGGACATAGGATTGCCCAAACAAGGTCCCTGTCCTCGTAGACTCTATGTTCTTGTGGAAATAAAATTTCTCTTGGAGGTCAGACCAGGAACTTCTCTAGAGAAACAAGCTTTATGTCTCTACAACCACAAGTAGATTCTGCCACTATGTGAGGTTAGAGCAGGAACCCCTGGGCCCCAGACTCACTGCTCAGGAATTCACCTGACTATCAGGGTAACTTTTTGTAGTTAAAGAAAAAGGAAATGACAAGGGAGATCTTGAAGAAAACATTGTCTACCGAGTGTATGACTCAGAGGAAAAGCTACATTCAGCGTTCCTGATCCCGCACCTCTGTCCCCGGATGTGAGGCTGGAAACTGTGGAATGGGTCGGGGGCCACAATGTGGAAGGGCTAGAAAAACTTTGTTTCTTTTTACTTCATTGATTTTATTTTAATGTTTTGAGGCAGGGTCATGTAGATGAGGTTGGCCTTTAACTCACTGTGTAGCCAGGGCTGGTCTTGAGCTCCTAATTGTCCTTCCTCTGTTTCTTAAGTAACAGGATGACAGGCTTATGCTACTACCACCCCCGGCTCTGGAAAACCTCAGATGGAATAAACGAGTGAT
Source organism: Alexandromys fortis (assembly GCF_014885135.2). Classification (NCBI taxonomy): domain Eukaryota; kingdom Metazoa; phylum Chordata; class Mammalia; order Rodentia; family Cricetidae; genus Alexandromys; species Alexandromys fortis. The sequence goes on along the minus strand of NW_026067893.1, from coordinate 7,272,499 downwards.
GCTGGGAGCACGGAGAACTAATGGCCTGCTCAGTGTTGCTCTTCGACTCCGTGGGAAGCTTTCAGGAGTGGCAGGCCCAGCTCATGCCCAGGTCTTCCGTCTGCAGGAAGACAGCATATAGATGCCTTCTGCTTAAAGACAGAGCTTTACTTGGAGCTCTTATGTGATACTACTCTACCACATATAGATGCCTTCTGCTTAAAGACAGAGCTTTACTTGGAGCTCTTATGTGATACTACTCTACCACATATAGATGCCTTCTGCTTAAAGACAGAGCTTTACTTGGAGCTCTTATGTGATACTACTCTACCACGTATTATTTGCATAAAAGATGAGATGGCCCTGCCTGTGACATTTCCGGGGAATAGCAGCTAGGATAAGTGAAGGAAGAGTCTGGTTGAAGGAAGAGTCACCCAGAAAGTGAACCAACGAGGTGAAATCAGGGCCGGCTGACCAGAGAGCAGATTCCAAGGAGCAGGGCACTGGGTAGGGCCTTTGATCTGTTGAAGATCAATTGGGACACCTCGGCACTGGAGAAGCCAAGAGGAAGGCCTTTGACCTGGTCCGGGTAGCCGGCTCTTGTCATAAAACTCAGCAGCAGCTGAAAGAAGGCAGTCTGATAAGAGTGGCCTCTACAGGAATAAGTGTCTGATAAGCACTGTGTGACACACCACACAGATGTTTTTCCATCATCTCAGAGCTGTCAAAGTCCAGCTCATCACAGTGCTTTCTGCTACAAGATGCCGGCCGAGCATGGCAGAGAGAGCTGAAGGAGGGTCCTTGCCCTCGAGGAACGGATATTTCAGCAGCAGGAGATTGTTGCTAGCATCTGCAGTACACAATGCTCAGGGAAGATTCAGATCTGAGAACGAGCTACCAGGATTGCTGGGGAGGAACTGGAGAGACGGCTCAGTGGTTAAGAGGGCTTGCTGCTCTTCCAGAGGACATGGGTTCAATTCTCTGCACTCACATGGCAGCTCACAACCATCTGTAACTCTAGTTCCAGGAAATCTAATGCCCCCCTCTGGCCTCCAGGGACATAGACCTGGTGCACAGAAATATATCCAGGCAAAACATAGAATAAAAATAAATAAATCTTTAAAAAAAAAAACATTGACCAAGAGATACCTGTCAAAGCAGGGAGGTGTTTTTCTATGGAGGTGAGTTTAAGTTGGGGTCATAGCCATGTAACGAGAAGAGGCAGCTGTTCAAAGACTAGGGCCACGAGCACCCCAAGCAGAAGGAAGATTCCGAAGTAGGAACAAAAGCAGACTGAGGAAGGGACAGAGAGAAGGCACTGTGGATAAGGAGACAGAAGAGCGGGGAGTCCTCAGAGGAGGGCGCCTAGATCCCGGGAGAGTTTGGAGTTTACTCTGAAGGCAACGGGTACTCACAGTGTATGGCTCGCACCTGATTTACTCTGGAAACATGAGTCGGGCTAAGGAGTGAGGGTTGCACTGACAGGAACAGGGGAGTAGAAGAGAGCCTGGGAGAGAATATTAGACATGGTGGGCCAGAGCTGGGACAGTAGAGATGGATGTGGAGGAAGTGGAGTGTTGGGGACACACTGGAGCCCAGGAAGTGGGAGGCACTAAGGGTTAGAGGTGAGGTGTGAGGAAAGAGGTGATCCAAACGCGACTCGGTGATAGCCCGAGCAGTTGACTGAATGCCGGTGTCACTGATAAAGCCCAAGAAGCTCTCACTGGGGCAGGAAGGAATTCATATTATCTGTCTCAGCTGTGTGAGACATCCAAGCAGAGATGACAGATGGCCATGGGACAGCACATGCCTGGAGTACAGGGTGGTGTTCAGTCTAGAGCTGCTGTGTGGAAGTCGTAGATGGAGATAGAGATGGTTGGGATGAGGGCACCCAGTTAAAGGGCTGCAGATACAGTTACAGATCCCTGAGTACTGCCCACTCTGAAAAGAAGAGAAGAGAAAGAAGGATGAGGAAGGACCCACGAGGAAGGAAGAAAAACAGACATCCATGGTGTCACGGAAGCCCAGACACGTGCCTCTAGAACAAGGGAGTTGGTGCCCAGAAGGAATATTGCTCCCTGGTTGGCTAAGAAAATGAGGACAGAGACCTAACCACAAGCTTTGGCAAGATACCCCTGATAGGGTCCTGCTTGGTGGATGGCTGAGGACGAGAACCACATGCAAGAAGAGAGCCCAGGAAGGGAACTTGTGGATCTCAGAAGGCTTCCTGGCCAGGCCCTGGAGAGTCTGGAGTAAAGTGTGGGGTGCACTGATGATCTCTCCTTGCAGAGATAAGCCATTGTTTTCCAAGAGCGGGAGATTTTTAATTTTCTTAGTTTAAACTGACAAACGAAGCTAGGTGGTGGTGGCACACACCTTTAATCCCAGCACTCGGGAGGCAGAGGCAGGCGGATCTTTGTGAGTTGGAGGTCAACCTGAACTACAAGAGCTAGTTCCAGGACAAGTTCCAAAGCTACAGAGAAACCCTGTCTCGATAAAAAAAAAAAACAAAACAAAACAAAAATTGACAAACGAAACACATGTCTTAATTGATGAGGTCTTCTTTGAATTGAAATGAAGTTTACATGAGACAGAATCAATCATTTAATCAATCATTGTGGGATCCAGTGCATCGGCAGCGTGGTATGGTCACCACCTCTATCTATTTCAAAGCATTTCTGTCTTCCTTAGTGGGCATGGCACTTTCTCAGAAGACATGCTTTCATGTGACTTTAGTTACTGACTTTTATTTTGGATTGAGGCGCTGGAGAATGTACCCAGTATCACACAGTGTACATATCTATACGCCTGAGCCCTGGCCCCACTTCCACATGCTAGCTTAGTGCCGGCGTTCCTAAGTTTCATGGCATATTAAATATGTTTCATGACACAGCTCCTCTGCAGAGCGACGGGCCCAGCCCATTCCACAGTCTCCTCTCCCACGGGAGCTACTGAAACACAGCTGAGACATCCCCTGACCTTGGCAGAGGCAGAGTCCCACCTCTTTCCTGTCCTTCCTCTCAGAAACTGAGGGTTGCAACTGACATCTCTGTGGTTCCACTTGTCACCAACAAGGCAGCTGTGAAGTTAATGACAGGGCAAACAAAAAGCTGGCGATAATTAGACACTCGGATGTTCAAGCGTTATTGTTATTCCGGGGGGAAATCGATTAGCCGAATAGGAAAGTGCCATTGAGACAAACATTTATTTTTCTCCCAGCGCGGCTCCAGCTGGGGAGCTCAGGTTCAGAAGGCACAAAGGTGTTTCTGGTTTAATAGAACTGAAAATGTATTTTCAGAAGTCTGAGAGATGATAGGGGCTTTGGGGAGTTTGTTTTTGTTTCTGGGGGAAGTCTGGGGATGTGGCTCAGTTGGTAGATTGCTTGCCTGGCAGGGGTGAAGCCCTGGATTCAATTGCCAACATTTATTATTCAAGCTAAGGTGCGCCATCCTTGTAACCCAGCTTTTGAGAGATAGAAGTGGAGGGTCAGAAGTTCGAGACCATCCTTGGCTATAGAAGGAGTTTGAGGGCAACCTGGGCTACAGTCTCTGGTTTTTATTTTGTTAGGTGGGATGGTATGAGACAGGGTTTCCCTATATAGCCCTGGCCTGAAACTTGCTCTGTAGATTAGGCTGGCCTCAAGCCCACCTGCCTCTGCCTCCTGAATGCTGGGATTAAAGGCATGTGCTAGACCACCACCCAGCTCAGACCCTGTTTTAAAAACAAAGCATCAAAGGCTGGACAGTGGTGGTACTCACTCTCTGTGAGTTCGATGCCAGCCTGGTCTACAAGAGCTAGTTCCATGACAGGCTTCAAAGCTACAGTGAAACCCTGTCTCAAAACAAACAAACAAAACAAAAAAAAAAAAAACCCAAACCAACCAAACAAAATCCCAATGCATCAAAATCAAACAAGTCTCTGTGCATGGATATGGCGTACATCTGCCCATTTGGGTATATGCGGAGGTCAGAGGTTTTATATCAGAATGGCTTCTTCAATAGCTTCTCCCTTTATTTTTTTGATACGGGATCCCCATTAAAGCCAGCGCTTAGGTGTTTTGGTTAGACTGGCTTGCTGGTCAGCCCCCAGGGATTCTCCTGTCTGCCCTCCCCACTCCCCAGCACCGGGTTACAGAAGTGCTCGGGTTTTATGTCGAAGCTAAGAATCCAAACTCATCCTAACATGCTAACAGCAAACACTTCAGCTACTGCACCATCTCCCCAGACTCAAACCCTAAGGTTTCCTGGGGGTGTGTGATCACAGGACAGTCATTTATTATCTGTACTCTGTCACCTTGGTAACAGTGACTGCAACCCCTTTTCCTTCTTGTTGGTAGTCACAAAAGTGCTCGGTGGGAGCCTGGGCCTATCCTCTGGTAGGAGTGCTTTCTCTGGAGCGCAACTTTGATGTCTATAGAAAAAAGCAAATGGAGCAATGGCATTTTGGTTCAGCTGCTCATTGTTCAAACATCCGAATTTAGCCAAGCGGATATTCTCCTAAGGCTGTATATTCATGCTATTGTGTGTGTGTGTGTGTGTGTGTGTGTGTGTATAACACACAACAACACAGGAAATGCTCCTCCTAGTGCCTGGCATGTAACAGGAACTCAGTAATTATTAGCTATGTCTACTTGGGTGGAAGAGATGATCCTTACAGCTCTACGAAGGCCAGGCCAGATGGAGCAGCCTAAAGGAGGTCTAACCGTGCACCTTCCGTGGGCCTTTGGGGTCTCCTGCAGCTCGAGGACTCTTGAGCATCCTGGCTCTCCAAGACTCCCTCCCAGCAGGGCCTTTTAGCTTTCTCTGTGTTTATCGGCTTTCTATCCTTGCTTGGGCTCTGAGAATCACAAATAGCCCCGGCAGAGGGAGTCAGATGCTCTGAGTCTCCCTGTGCTAATGGATGGTCACACACCCCCTGCCACCACAGCTGGTGACAGGCTTCAGCATAAAGGAAGGCATTTGAGGATCTATTTTTCTCTCCCGGCGGAGTGCATTACTCACCTACTCCTGTGTGTCACAAGGAAGGAAAGCAGAGAACACAATAAACCACCAAGGATGAGTCAAATCGCAATAGAGAGGCTGGGCTCCAAGGCAGGAGGCTGCTGCTGTTTTTGCATTCCCAAGAGTCAAATTGCAAGGCGTCCTGAACTTTCTGCTCCCTTCATCTCCGGGGGAAGAAAGGCAAATGGGACTGTGTTCCACTGTGCAAGGTAGAGAAACAGAAAGGTACGCTCCAGAACTGCTTCCTAAGGCCTCCGGAGATGGGAGAGCAGGGTGCCAGGCTTGTCCACTCCACCTCCCAGCTCTTTGGTCTTTCTTTCTCTCCTTGGTGCCCGTGGCTTTTCAGCCAGCTGTAAGTCTGTGTGGGAAACGTCCCTGCTCTCCAGCAGTGCCCAAGGCCCTCTCAGCAAGCAGCCAAAAGAGGCTGCGTTCATCCAGGGGAGACTTGCCTCCCTGGAAGGGGCCACCACTGGCCTCTACATCCTGAAAAAGCTCTCTTCTGAAGGTGACATGAGGCTTTTCCCCAGAAGGTGCTGAGGAACAATTTCATGACCACTTGGTGGTCGTTCTACATTTTCATACAATTTCTTTTTTCAGTAGCGGAATCAGAAGAGGCAGAGGGAAAGGCAGTCGGATCTCCGTGAGTTCCAGACCAGCCTGATCTAAACAGCAAGCTACCGTCTGGCCAGGGCTACATAGTGAGACCCTGTCTGAACAGCAACAACAGCATCATCAACAACAACCAAATCAGAAAGAAAGCTCTAAAGAAGGTTGGGGTGACGTGGGGTGTAGGATAGAGACAGACAACACACGCCATTGAGGAATTAGCCAGCAGCCTCTGTCTTGTCTTGCATGAGGTATATTTTGAGCATCTTCACAGGCCACTGGGACAAACGCCATGGAAAATACACATTTTGACATGATCGGCATACCTGAGGCCGTCCCAGGGAGCTTGCAGTAATACAGGCTCTTTCTGTGTTCTGAGGGATTCTGCTTGCAGTAATACAGGCTCTTTCTGTATTCTAAGGGATTCTGGGCCCCTGGGCATCATGTGGAAACCTCTAGTTTAGAAATCTCCCCAGGTGGTCCTGATGCCCCCTGGCTTTGGGAACTGTGGCACAGGACCACGTTTTGAAAGGAAGAGATCACATGTCAGCTACTCTTCCCTGGGACACTCATTTATTTTTAAGAATTGATTGTTTGAGAGCCTGCCTCACAAAAACAAAACAGAAATTGCTAAATTTAGCATCTAGAGGTTCCTTGGCCAAGTATGCGCTACTCTTGCTCACAGTGACCCGTAACTCCAGCTCCATGGGGTCTGATGACCCATTCTGGCTTCTGTGGGCACCTGAGTACACATGACACATACACGGCACCCACACATGGCATGGGGGTGGGGGAGGGAGAGAGAGAAATAAAAATAAAATTGGTCTTTTAAAAATTAGAAACTTGCCAGGTGGTGGTGCACACCTTTAATCCCAGCACTCGGGAGGCAGAGGCAGGTGAATCTCTGTGAGTTCAAGACCAGCCTGGTTACAGAGATTTCTAGGACAGCCACGACTACATAGAGAAACCGTGTCTCAAAAAAAAAAAAAAAAAAGAGAAAGAAAAAGAAAATCTATTAGAATTTTTTTTTTTACATTTTTCTCACTTATTTTTGTGTGTAGAGGGGTGGTGGCATGCGAGCAGTGACTCATATGTGGAGATCACAGGGCAATCTGTGGGAGTTGGTTCCCTCCCTCCATCATGTGGGTCCCAGGGATGGAGCTCAGGCTTGGTGGCAAGACTCTTTATCCGCTGAGTCATGTCAAAGGACCCTGAGTGGGGGAGATGAGCTTTGTGCCCCAGTGAAGAGAGCGGTTCAGAGAGCAGCCCTGATGGCCTTTGCTTTTACCAATTACTAAAAAGAAGTCTTTCAGTTCATTAATGCCCAGGCCTTTTTGTCTCGTTTGGGCCAAACTGCAAACCAAACAAAAGAAACCAACAAAAGAAACCAGTCTTCAGACCCAGCCCTTGGATTCCAGAAACGAGTGTGGCCTATGGTGCGTGGCCTATGGTGGCCTTTGTCACACGTATTTCTACCACAAGCACATATGTAGGCACACTCTCCACAGATCCACACAGCATTACACACATACACATACACACCACACACTCCACATTCAGTGATATGCACTCACACACATTTAATACACATTTGAAGCATGATCAATACATAGCCCCAAGAATTAGACGGCTCAGTCCACCCTCCCACCACACACACTGTCACCCACACCCAGCATGCACTACTCAACAGGTACACATGAGCAATAAACACGTTCCACACATACTCTGCCCATACAACATACGACATTCTTGCAGATGGTTACATAGTCTCAGTCCCTGTGATAGTGGGTTTTCTTTGACTTTGTTGTCCAGCAATCTGAAGGCGTGACAACCTGTAAGGAGCTGGGAACGATTACCTACGCTCTACAATGTTGGTTTCATAACTTACCTGCCCAGAGAGCAAAGGAAAGGTTATAGGGCAAGTAATAGTTCTGCCCGTGAAGACGTCACCTGCCCTGTGAGCTCTTTCTCTACCTACCCCTTTCTACCTTCATCTGTCATCATGGGAAAGTTGACCCAACCAGGTCAACAAAAAGTTAACATGTACTATGGCTTTTAAAGGAGAAATAGGTCGTTCTGAATTATCCCCCACAGAGCATAACTGTTTAGAGAATATTTCAGAAGCCGCCTGACCATTTGAACAAATTAATTGACGTCAACTGTTACAAACCCAAAACTTCAGCAAAGAATTCCGTTAGCAAATGGAATCGATGATTTTGTCATATCTAAAATTAATTTGCTTTTGTATCCGAGCTCTGACGTTAGCAACATTTTTCAAAAAAAGAAATTTTAGAAAGCCCCAGAGAATTCTGGGAATGGCATGTAAATGAAGAAGACCGCGGTGTCCAGTGTTCGCTCCTGGCTGGCACGAGACTCTGGGACCATCTAGTTTGGCAAGAACTGCGCTGGGTAGAGTGCTCCACCCCCTTAGTGGGGCTGTTGTCAGAGACTGCTGGCGGGGACTCATTGTCCTTACCGCGTTCCTCTTCGCCTCGCCTGCCAGCTTGCTCTCTTTGGTTCAGCTCCATTTTCAGCATCCCAGGCCTGCAGTGATATTTCGATCCTCCCCGTTCCAGTCTCTAAGCATCTGTTCAGTATGCAAACGTGTCTGGGGCACAGGTGCTCCACTTCCAGAAACTCCAAGGAAAGTCACGTGATTTCCATGACGCTTTAGTACTTTTGTTGCTTTTAGCCTTTATATTTTATTTCATGTCACAACATACCAGCCTGCCACTATGGAAATTAAAACAGAAACAACAACCAGATCCATTACCTGACATCATTTGAAAAGCAGTAAAATAGATGTTAAAAATGTAAAATTCTTTCTATGAAAAGACACAGAAAAGATGGGAAAGACCATAAAATGATGTGTGCAGATTTGTGGTACATGAATTGTCCAGAGGGGAAAGGGAAGGGAAGGAGTGGAGGGGGAGGAAGAAAAGTGATTCAGACAAAAATGGATAAAAACCAGTAGTAGACACTCTGCAGAAAGAAGTCCTAAGGCCTGGTGAACCTCAATATAACCGAGATAATGGTTCCTAAAACTACAAGGGCTGGAGACAGCTCGGTGGTGGGATGCTTGTGTAGCAGGGCTCAGGGCCTGGCGTCACTTCGAGTCCCACCACCAATGGTAGCATTTTGGGATAAAGGGGGCTTGAAGTCGGCATCCTGGGAAGAAATGTTTGTGTAGGGATAGCGCACAGTGCAGTTGGTTCACTGAATTCAACCTCTCTCCTAAAGTCACCTGCCCACGGTGTCTCTGACAGGCAGGTTTCTCAGAATCATTCGTTCCCTTCCCATGGGTCTCAAGAGTCCACCACATTCAGACAGGAGTTTCCCAGTCTCCAGGAGCCAGCCCTTCACTTGAGCCTCCTCTTGTTAGAAGTCCAGTCTGTTCTCTTGTGGAACTCCTGGTGCTGCTTTCTCCGAAGCCCTGACCTCATAGCATCCACATTCAGCTGCATAGGGAGAATCGCTTTCCGTGGTAAGTTCTCCTAATTTTTCGTGCTTTGACTTTTTGCTTGTTTGAGGTTTACATGGATCCATTGATTTTTCTGACCTACCCAGGAACACTGCTATTTTTAAATAAAAGCAGAATGGACCCAGTTAAAGCAATCGGAAACCATCTCCACTGGTGAAAGTGACCTCCAGGGCAGGCCAGCCTCCAGGGCTCTGACACAGCGATTGGAGGGACTCCCCTCTGGGTAGAGGAGGGCTGGGGGCTGGGGTCCTCTGATGCCAGCCCCTGACAGTAGCACAGCTCATCACTGCCTCTCTCTGTTCCCTTCCCTTCTGATCTGTGAGCTGCCCTCCAGCTATCTCGTGTGGGTTCCCTGAGTGCAGGGTTGGTGGGAGCTGCGTTTTTTTCTCTGCCACAAAGCCCTGGAAGGGTCCAGCGCATGGGTCATCTTGTGGTAGCCTCTGGGGTTGCCCTTGTCTCTATATGAGATGGCCTTCAGTCCTACCTAGTAGGGGCGCACAGGAGTCTGATGGGAACGGGAAGTAGGCAGACAGGCAGCTGGTTGTGTTCTATAAGGGCGCAGCCTGAGCACACTGTTCCGTTCCACCCACCTGATCCTCTCAGGACGCAGATAAGCGCTGGGGTGGAGCAGCCCTCCCTGTTCGTGTCGCCTCCTCTTAGTCCCTCAGTGGCTGCCACACTCCAGCTCCTGTCTCTGATGACTAGAACACGCCAGCCTAGTCAAATGCCATCTTTCCCTGTTCCTTGTACACTACCAGGGCGATCTGTTTAGTTCTCACGGGGACAGAGCTGGTAAATCACTAGATGTCCTCCGGCCTCTGGGAGTGCAGGGAAAATTCCCTCAGGAGTCGCAGGTCCAGGAACACTCACAGCCCAGAACATGAATAATAACATACAAGATCAAAGCATCCTGGGAACGGACCAACTAGGGTCGTTCACCACGACCCCTAAAGAACACGGGCCATCGCCCAGAGGAGCTCAGAGCTTTCGGAGGACTCTGTGTTAGGCATAGGAGAAAGAGCGGTGGAACACCAGGTGGGGTGGCCTCCATGTGCCCACTGGCAGGTCAAATCCACATGTGTTTTCAAACTACCCCATAAGGCGAGCAAGTCAAAACCTAATTCTAAACCTATTTTGAAGATAGATAGACGAGGACTCCAGACCTTGACTTGACCTTCTTTTGTTGAGAAAAAAAAAATCTCATTTATTTCAGGCTGAATGAGGATGACTTTAAACTTCTGGTCCTCCCGCCTGCATCTGCCTAGCCCCAGGACAGGCATCACTGTGGCCCATTCCGTGTGATGCCAGCTGGTGACAGAGCCCAGGGCCCCATGCGTGCTACGCCACCACCAGCTGAGCTGCATTTCCAGCCTGACCATGCATCTTAAGTTCTTTGCTCAATGCCATGTGGCAACCCCAGACCTTGAACTTGGATTACTGCCACCTCACAAAGACCTATGCGATGCTGGAGGTCAGGGAGTGGAAAGTGAAGCCGCCCGCTTGCAGGGATCTTGGCAGACTTGGTAGTGTAAAGGCAGCTCTGGGAAGTAGGGCTCTACGGGAAATACCGTGCTAGCAGCAAAGATGGACCAGTAGGAAAGGCAGAACGCAGAGGAAAGACAAACCTCCAGGAGGAAGCTGGTTTCCGTGCACGTGTCTCCCAGCTTCTGTTCTATCTCTTCTGTGTGTTGTCTCACTGTTATGGGCAAATAGAGATACACTAAGAATCCCTCCCCCCAGTTTTAACCCCCAAATTCCCACTTCTGTACGCATTTTGTCATTTTCTCTTAGAGAAGGCAAACACTCAGACCCGTAGTCAAGCTCACAGCAGAGGAGTCTGGCAAAGAAAGAATGGGAAACTATGTTTGTACGACCAGGGGTTGGCAAACTGTGGCTTGTGGATAAACCTGGCCTGCTTTCTGTTTTCATAAATAAAGTTTTATTAGAACACAGCTTCTCTGATCGTTTCCATACCGTCTGTGGCCACTTCCACACTCCAAGAGGAGAGTAGTTGGGATGGGAATTGAGACCTGTAAAATCGGAAATGCTTGAAGTGTGACTTGCTACCCTCTCCACTAGATGTCGCCACTGGGGTCCGAGGCGTGAATATCTACAAGGTGAGGGAAATTGGGCTTGGACAGATGGCTCAGTAGTTAAAAGGGCATTCTGCTCTTGTAGACCTGAGTTCAAATCCCAGAACTCATGTCAGGCAGCTCACAACTGCCTGTAACTCCATCTCCAGGGAAACTCAACATCTCTGGTTTCCACAGGCATACACTTATGCATATGTGCACACACCCACACATACAGATCCATAGTTAAAAAGAATATAAATGGGTGCTGGAGAGATGGCTCAGTTGCTATGAGCACTTGCTAGTCCTCCAGGGGGGACCTGAGTTCAGTTCCCAGCACTCATATGACACCTCATAACTGCCTGTAACATCAACTCCAGGGGACCTGATAGCCTCTTCTGACTTTCTTGGGCATTATACATATATATATAGTACACATACATACATGTAGGCTAAACATTTACATAAATAAATCTTACTGTGTTTCTTTTCTTTTCTAAGTCAGGGTTTCTCTGTGTAGCCCTAGCAGTCTTGGAACTCACTCTGTAGACCAGGATGGCCTCAAGTTTACAGGAATCCACCTTCTTTTGTCTCCCAAGTGTTGGGATTAAAGGTATGCACCACCACACCCAGCCACATAGATAAATCTTAAAAAAAGAAAAAGTTCTTTGGAAAAGAAAAAAGGAAGAATTCCCCTCCTAGTTACAAGAAGTGAGGAACTCTTCGGAGTGGCTGCTTAGTGTTCAGAAGGGCAAATCGTACCCAGGGCTCACTGAGTGCCAGGCAACACTTGAAATGGTCTCCACATAGAATTTATTATTATGATCACCCTGTTATTCATGAGGAAACTAGGGATTCCAAGAGATCAAGTACCAGAGTTCACACTAGGGTGACACATAGCAGGCAGACATAGTATTTCCCGCTGGGTTGCATAAGGAACCCTGCGTGCCTTTGTGTCTCTCACCCTTCTGAATCCTGGGCATTCAATAGTTCCTTCCACAAGAAGGCGTGGAGCCGGCCTGATGGAGCCACCGTGGAATGCTGTAACCAAGCCAACCGTTTCCGTAGGTGGGCACTTCCACGCAGCAACCGCCACATATCATGTGTGGCGCCTGCCACTCACCGAGGAGCACAGCTATTTACAGGGTGCTGACTCTCCTTCGATGCACTGGCCTGGGGAGGATGAGAGCTGAGACAGAGCAAAGCCTCTTCCGGCACAGCAACAAAGTGCTCAAGCCATGGCGCAGTGAGCTAAGTCAGAGTCACCGGCTGAGTAAGGTGGGGAGGGACTTTGAGGTCGCTATCACAATGCTCAGAGACTAGTCAGTCAGGCCTTGAGGATGGCTCACGTCTACCCAGGCTGGACTCTGTGAAAAAGCCTCTCGCGAGTAACTGAAGAGGATAAGACATGGGCGGGGCGCTCCCCACTCCCATAACCACCAATCAGCTGTCTTCAACTGCCTGACTACCCAATCACAGCTAATTTCTCAACCCCCTGCAAAAGGTGATTGGTGCAAGAAAATTGAAGACTTGGGGTCTGCAAAGAGGCAAAAACAAAACAAACAAAAGAAATCCGTGCTGCTCCTTTCACTTGAGGAGGGCGGGAGGAAGCAACTGCCGGAGAACGCTGAAGAGGACTCAGGTAGTGCCTAGGAACAGACACCTACCTACGGAACTAAACTCACTTGCCTCCTGCTCTTGCGGTTCTCAGTTATCCGTGACCAGGCTCCACCTCCTGCTGCTGGGGACAAGGGAGAGGAGAGAAGCTGGCAGCTCAGAGGAGGCTGGCCCCAGCAGTTGGTGTCTTCGCTTTCCACCCACACGCCCCCTCCCCAAGCAGGCGCCCGGAGGAGAAAACAGGCTGTACCTCGGTGCTTTCTTTGTGGTAGAAATCTCTCACCTCCTTCCCGACTCCCACCATCCCAAATACGGAGAAAAATAAGAGGAAGGATAAAGACTATTTGGTCAGTGTTCCCTTGCTCGTGAGAGATAGTTTATACAAAGCGGCTGTCATGGCGTTGCAGGTGTCAGGTTAAAATATATATATATTCCACTCCAAACTAAATGGGGGAGAAAGATCACGTGCGAATAACTGGCTGCTCTCCGCACAGCTCCACTATTTGGAGGCAAGCCCAGAAGGCAGAAGGACCTGTTTCTGAGTTCCTTAATCATGCCTTAGTGCCTGCAGCCCTAAGGGAAACCAGGGCTTATAACCTTGGCAGGCTAGCTGGAGATGGGGGCGGAGCAAGGTGCCCTCACAGTTCCTATGGCTGTTAAAAAAAAAAAAAAAAAAAAAGACCTAGAACTCCAGAGTGCCCAGTTTGGAATGTGTTCTTGCTGGGTGGAGCCTTTGCTCCGAAGGGCTGGGCACCGCTCACCATTCCTCTGTGCTCTGGGTGGTGAAGCAAACACCCAGCTGCATTCAGGCCTAAGGTGTCAAATGAGGAGTGGAGGGCATTTATTCCAGGAGCCAAGGTCCCAAGCACATGTCTTTGTTAGCTTTAACTGTTACCTTGTCACAGCCTAGAGTGACCCAAGAAGGGCGTCTCAGCTGAGAGATCGCCCGATCATATTGGGTGGTAGTCGTGTCTATGAGGAATTGTCTTGTTAACTGATAAAGAGGGAGTGGCGCAGCCCACAGTGGGCAGCACAGTTCCCTGTGCAGGTGGGTCTTGGGTTGAATAAGTTAAGGACGAGCCAGCAAGCAGCCTTCTGCCATGATTTCTGCTTCAAGCTTCTGCTTGAGTTCTTGCCCTGACTTCCCTCCACCGTGGACCTGGGAGTGTAAGTCAGGTGAATCCTTCCCTCCACTAAGTTGCTTTTGGCCAGATCGCTTAATCCCAGCAACAGAAGGGAAGCGAGAGCGCTACTCCATGACGTCATTAGTGAGTGCCGGTGGAGAGCACCGCCTGCTGGGTCGAAGACACCAAGGAGCCAGGCGCTGCTCACGCAGGTCTTCACGTGTGTGTCCATGAGTGTGGCTCATGGACCCGAAACCAATATATACAAAACCGAAAGTCCCTTTGCTGTGACAGAGAGGTCCAGGTGCCAAGGGTGAGGTACCAGGCCTTAGCTGGTGGCTTAGAGAAAAGAGGCCGATCAGGGGGAGGCGTGGCCTGGAGGGGGTAAGGGTTCCTCTGCACACCTGCAGGGCACCCCGCGTGGGGCACCAAGGGCACTCCACCCACCCACACGGGGGAGGAGACAGCACAGGACCCAGATACAACTCTCCTGGGACTTCCCCAGGGCTGTTCTTTCTCTGTAGAGTTATTTATCATGACCCCCCTCCCCCACGCACTCTCATTTCTTAACTTGTTCGTAGACACAGGGGCATTCCTGTTTCCTGTCTGCATGTGTTTCTGGGCCATCATTTCTGCCCGCAGCCTTACACCAAGCGAAGATACGCGTCTGGAGATGAGAACAGAAGACACAGAAAGGCGTTTTGAGGGAAGAGTCTATCTGAGTAATCCTTCCTCAGAGACTTCACTCTGCTTGGTGCTAAAGGCGGAATGAAGGGGATGGAGCCAGGGTTCAATACCACCCTGATTATTGTATCCAAGCGTACTGGGTCACCTTGAGCAAGTTTCTCCTCTCTCTCTCTCTCTCTCTCTCTCTCTCTCTCTCTCTCTCTCTCTCTCACACGTATATGTTGCCTTGTGTGGGGCATGAAAGGAATGTACTAGGTTAAGGTTACCTACCTTGGGCCCACAGATATGGTTTAGAGGGTTTACGAAACCCTCGAATTGTCCATGAAGAGGCCCACAAGTGTCACTCAGCTCCCGTGGAAAGCTAGAAGCACCTGCCAGTGTGGTGGCATCCACAAGCCAGCAAAGTTCAGATCTCTGACTGTGGCATAACGGGTTCGTTTACTGAAGAGAAAAAAGTGATGGGGCCTCAAAGAGCCACAAAGGGGCTGTGGAAGGAAGGTCAGCTACAAACAGGAAGTACAACTCTTTCGTTTGCGGCAAACTACCTTCAGAGACACGCGAGTGAAAAGATGTAAATCTGAGGTGGCTGTGATTTGTCCCCCCCCCCCGTCCTTAATAAATACTCATTTTAACCTAATTTTGTTTCTCTCTCTCTCTCTCTCTCTCTCTCTCCATATATATA
>NW_026067893.1:7246358-7257162 GCF_014885135.2 Alexandromys fortis | reverse complement strand
TATATACACACACACACTAAGGCATGGTTCAAGCTACAAGTCTTTGGACTTCATGAAACCTACATCTATTCCTGGGTCTGCAATGCCAAGTTAGCAGAGGATGCCTGCATAGCTTGTGAGGCTTGCCCTGTCCTGTTTCTCCTCCTTTCCTTCCTCAAGCCCTCCTTTCTTTTTCCTTTCTCCTTTCCTGTGTATTTCAGAGACTGGGAATGACCCGAACAAGCAGCCAAGCCCCGTGGGACAATGGGCCGGCACTGGGCACTGGCATGGGAGTGGCGCCTGCTCTGACTCAAGCGGGGTCAGCCCGAGCCCACACCTTCACAGCAACCTTGGTTTCTCTTTTCCGGCAGCCCAGCTGCGTTCTGCATGAACGAATCAGCCACCTCTCACTTCCCCCACAAACGGAACTTGGTGTTTGGATGACGTGCGAGACAAGTCATTTGTGTAAAATCCCAGACCCTACCTTCAGTCTTCAACCCAACCCCAAGACCGAAAAAAGAAAAGAAACAAAAGCAATATCTGGGCTTCCAAGTCCAGACTTTTCCAAGTGCCTGTGGAGACTCTGAGGACCTATTTGACCTGACTATGTGACTTAAGTCATTCTCCTTAACATCTCCTGGGTCTTCAGCCTTAAAGAGGTATCACCATGCATATTTCTATGGGAAAACTGGAGCGACACCAGGAAATACCATGAGTTGCCTTCTTCCTGGGGGGAACAAGATGACATTGAACACTGGTTTTGGTCTAGGGTAGAAATGCCATCTGCCGACACCTTCTCCCACCACAGGACAGACTGGCCAACGGTCTATGCTCTGTCCCTCCCTGAGACTGACTAAGTCTCCCACACTGGATGAGCCAGTGTCCACAGGAGCCCTGTAACTTCTCAAGACACAACAGAAATAGAAGACTTAACCTCTGACTCCACCCACTTCCTTCCTGCTCACGGGCTCCACAGCTGGACTGTGATGGTTAATGAATAAACCCCCCAGGAGTGATGCTCATTTGCTGTTCCTGGCTGAGTTAAACAAAGCCAAAGCGACAGCATCTGCGAGTTCTGTGAGAAGGCGTGGGCTTGTATCATCTGACTTGATGACCTAGAACTCTGCCCTCCCTCCCCGGGTTTGATCTGTGAGGAAATGTCTGAAGATAAACAGACGATGTGATAGAGAATTTGAAGTCAGAGTTTCTAGAGCCTTCATATCCAGACTGTCTGAGCTTTGGGCATGTCATGCATAGGCACTCTTTGGACTCTGTTCCTGGTTAGGGGTGACTTTAAGGTCCACGTTAGAGACAGTTTGACATCCAAGTGAAGTCTTCTTACTCTAGTGCCTGGCTCCAGAAGGTCCCCCACGAGGACCCAGCCTCTCACCTTCTGCATCACCTCCTAGGACTGCAAAGTTTACCCTCGGTTCCCTTCCAGAACTGAGCGGTGGTTTGAGCCTCCCGCACCCTCAGGGTTACCTGGGGAACTGCACGCTCATTCTGTGCATCTCATTTCCGGTTCCCTTCATCTACAGGAGACGATTTTCAATGCCCCTGCAGCATAGTGAAAACGAAAGCAGTGCTAGGCTGTATTGGGCACTCTGTCTTCCCTGTACACGGGACAGTTAGAAACACTAAGAGATCAACAATGCAATTGATAGTAAAATAGAACAATTATAACAATACATTACAACGAATTATTTGAAACTTAGAAGTTGTTTATTTATGGAAATTTGCTTTCGATATTTCTGGATCAGAGTAGATCTCAGATAACTGAAACTGTGGAAAGGCCACAGCTGAGGCACACTACTAACTATTACCTACGTTTTTACAGGAGGAAACTGAGGCACAGATAGCCCCAGTGACTCACTTGTGTTCATACAGAATAAATGAGGTGTCAGAACTCAAAGCTGGTTCTGTGCAATTATGCCGTTCTACATTTTTGTGGACTTGGTTGTTTGTTTACATAGCTGCTCTCTCCCCTTGCACTGTGAGCTCAAGGCTCTTAGCGTGAAACCTGTGTACCTAGTGTGAGGTCAGTTTCCCAATTGCTTTGATCTTGTTGCCGATGGTTGTGAGCCACTGTGTGGTTGCTGGAAATTTGTAGATGGAGACTGCTCTTTTGTTTCCTTGCTGCCCAGACCCAAACAATAACACAGAAATTGTATTAACTACAACACTGCTTGGTCAATGATTCAGGTGTATTTCTAGCTAGCTCTTACATCTTGGATTAACTCATTTCTATTAATCTGTATATTGCCACGAGGCTGTGGCTTACCGGGTAAGGTTCTGGCTGTTATCTTTCTCCTTTGGCAGCTACATGGCATCTCTTTGACTCCATCTACTCTTTCTCTTTATCTCTGTTTGGATTTTCTGCCTGGCTTTACTCTCCTAAGCCATTGGCCCAACCAGTTTTATTCATCAACCAATAAAAGTAACACATGTACAGAAGGACCTCCCACATAAAGAACTGAACTCTGGACCTCTGGAAGAGCAGTCATTACTCTTAGCCTCTGAGCCATCTTCTCTGAAAGTCCCTAGCTGAAGGCTCTAACACCTGTGCACCTGTTGCCACCACAGGGAGTCACCAGGAGTCCTCAGTGTACCAATCTGCAGAGTGAGCTGAGCCTCATGCCCAGCTCATGGACTTCCTCCAGAAGGTAAGGATTAGAAGGAGAAGGAACACAGGAGGTGCCGAGGCTTTCGGAGTCTTGTTCCTAGGATGACCTGGAGGAAGGACCAGAACTGTCTTCAGCAGCCTTGTACAAGACCTAAGGTGGATGATGTCTTCAGTCTCCTCCACTCTCAACCCTCCCTCTCCCATCGTCCATCATCTCAAGGTGGTGTGAGCATAGTCACTGCTTCCTCTTGTGCTCTGTAGCAACCTCAGGCAAGGCTGTCTAGTAGGCCACAGAGCTTCCCACTGCCTTCCAGAACTCTCTTCCCCTTTGAAGTTTCTGCTAAGAAAGACTGTTCAGCTGACACCTGAACTGCTCTTCTTCACAGTGAGGCTGGCCCAGCTGGCTGCCCCTTGGGCTATGGGACCAGGGTGGGTCCGTGGGCACCTAGATACACTCTTCCAGTGGACATGTCTCCAAGACAGACCGTCAGGCCGAGGATACAGTCTGTAGCGAGGACTGATACCACAACAGCAATGAGTAACCTTGACATAGCACATCCCACAGGTCAGGCTCTTAGCCAGCCCAGTCCACTCAGGATCTAACTTCATCCGGGGAACCAATAGGACATTGACCACCCAGGTTAACAAAGGAGAAAGCAGAGGTTGTACAAACATGGAGCAACTGGCCAGAGGCCACACGGTGGCAGATCCTCTGTGCCAGGCAGCCAGGAGCCTTCTAACCACTTGTGTTCCATTCCTCATGGAAACGGGATGAAGCTGATTCTGAGCCACACAACAGCTAGAACAGCAGGTTTAATCAGCACAAATGGCTGAATGTGTTTGGAGAGATTCCTCCCCACCACGGCTCCAGGTGGAGCAACAAACAGGAGGGACCGGGTTACTTCTAAGCCTGCCCCTCCCAGCATCCCCATTCCAACCCACTTTCCTCTCCCACATATTTTCCAACCGCCCTCCTATCTTCTTCCATCTTCACCAGAAGCGGAGAGAGCGGAGCTCACTCTCAACCTAGTTTTTCTTTGTTGTCTGTTTAATGCGCTTTGAAGTTGAGCGATATTCCCGTTTTGTAGATGGAGAAGTTGAGACTTGGGAAAGAAAGGGATGAAGGGGGACTCCCCTCTGTATGCTGTGTATATGTTGAGCTAATAAAGAAGCTCAATGGTAATAAGACATATTCACAGCATACAGAGGGGCATCCCACACCAAAGGACAGTGTATAAGAGGATGGGTTTGTCGGCAGAACTGGCCTTGAGATGGAGCTGAAGGTGAACTAGAGTCTTGGCCACACTGGGAGACAGGAGTTTCGAAAATAACTTCAGAACCTTGGCAAGCAGGGCCGAGTCTGCCTGAGAAGAAAGGAATAGATGGTCTAAGAAGGACACGCTTGTCCTCTACTGGCATAGCCCAGCCCAGCCCTGCCCTTCTAACCAGCCAGTATCCGTTGTCACCATTAGGGAAAAAGACACTGTCCCTCTCATAGACAGATGTCTGCAGCCTGAGCTCACCCACTGGACACCCCCTATGAGACGCTGAGGGCAAGATACCAGGATGTGCCTACAGAATAGGCTTCCGGATGCCACCAAACCACAGGCCCAAGATTGCCTGACATCTTGTGGCCTTGGGTGACACACCTGTCATCCATGATGTAATGTCATCATTACAACTCACAGAGCAGACCAGAGGTTCCCACAGCTAGGCAGTCAGGCTCCACTCTGTGACCTCCTTTCACCTTGCCTGGGCCTCCTAGACCACAGGTGGCTCCTGTCACCTCTGGTGTCAATGCCAGCCCTGCTATTTTGTAGGTGAAGAAAATGACATTTAGGAACATGCTATATTGCTATTTGTCAAATACATACATAGAACTTTGGGACATCTACCAACTGCTAAAATCCAGGCCTGATTTCAGGATATGGTCCCTAGCATCCACAAGCTTCATGGATTAAACACATGGCTTCTTTGTGCAGAGTGTAGGATGAAAAGTGGAGTGTGTGGGGGACTGGTCCCTAACACGTGCCACCGAGTGAGCAAGCCAATAGCCTTTTCTGTAACACGTGCCACTGAGTGAGCAAGCCAATAGCCTTCTCTGTAACACGTGACACCGAGTGAGCAAGCCCATAGCCTTCTCTGTAAACAGCAGCCCATCACAATGCGGCTCTCCTACTGAGGCAGCACAACCCACAGGAGCAGAAAACCAATCGGCTCTTTCGAGACAGTGGAGACGTGAGGGAGAAGAACTGTACTCTAGTCAGTGGCGGGTGCTGTGACAGAGGGCTGTAAATGCCACTCCCAGGATGTGATAATGAAGGCTCTGCATGCACAACACGAGAGGCAATTATTCTGTTCTTCCTGGCACTGGCTCCTCCTGGCAGGAGAGCTGCCCACAAGGCTGGAAGAAGTTCAGCAGAAAGTTCACCAAGGAAGCCAGATGGAGAAAGAACAGAACTTGCTGTCGGGATCTGCCGTCCTCAAACAGAGAGCTGGTCTGCACTCTCCTCATCATGGAGGACGTGGGGGGGAGGTGGCAGAAGGAGGGGGCCTCAGTTGTGATGGGGGGAAATCTAGGCTGCTTCCAGAAGGGTCTAGGGCTACTGTCCTTCATGACTGCAGATGCCACTGAAATAGGGTGTGGAGGGTAGACGAGCCACAGAACTATAATAATGGCAGCCCCTGGGGGGTTAGAGAAGAAAGTACACACTCAAAGCTAGCCTGGGCTACAGAGAAAAAGAAGAGGAAGAGGAAGAAAATAGAAGGGAAAATAGACAGGCAGACAGACAGTTAGAGACAGTCAGAGACAGACAGACAGGCAAACAGGCAGGCAGACAGACAGATAGACAGGCAGGCAGACAGGCAGATAGATATGAGCTACCGATAGTCATTTCAGGAAAGAGGTGGCCATGCAGTTGTGTCAAGAGCAATGGGGTGATGTGTGGTTATCACTTTCTAGATGTCTGCCTGTTCCCTTCCTGGTGGTCCCAACCCCTTCCCAGGTTCCTGCAGGAGACTCTTCAACATTCCAGGAAAGAGGACTCTACCTCCTTCCTCTTCCAGCTAGGATCAGGTCTGGTAATGGACCCGTGCAGGCAAATCCTGTTTCCTCCATCCAGATCAGACGGAGTCAGGTTAAAATAGTGCAAAGCAGGCTGGGGAAGCGGCTCAGTGGGTAAGAGCACTTGGGGTGCAAGCACTTGGGGGGGAATCCCCAGCATTCATGTGAAAAGCTAAGCATGGCTGCATGTGCCTGTAACCCCAGCATTGGCCCGGGGGAGGTGAGCAGGGTAGAGAAACTGGGGAAATTGGTCCTGAGCTTGCTGGCCATGCTAGTAGAGATGATAAACTTTCAGTGGCCCTTAGGACGGACTGGGTCAAGTCCTGGCAGTAAGAACACTGTCCCAGACCTCATGTAAGGACTATAGTGACCCAGATAGCCCAGGCTAGGCTAGGAAGCTGACTGACTAGGCCGCAGCTAACACAGGCCAAGAGTGAGGACTGCCGGGGCAGGCAGGGCTTGCCACAGGACACAGAGGTGATTCCATCTCTCAGCCTGTCTCTCAGGACCCAGCTGCTTGACTTCTTCTTGTCTCATGTTCCTCCTGTCGCTTGTGTCCACACAGCAGACACTGACACCCAAGGATGGGACTTCAGATTTACAGGCATAAAAACCACCTGGAAAGATTGCCCGAGGCAGCTCTTGACCCCATTCTCTGAGGTCCTGATCTAGTGAGTTTGAGCAGGACCCCAGACAGAGTGTTTTGGCCAGTCCTGGGAGATGCCCACACAGGTGGTTTCTAGACTTCACTGGGAGTGTGAATCTTGCTGTCACAGCTCAGTGTGTGGACTTCTGGAGCCAGAGCAGATTCCAAATCCCAGCACTGACACTCAGCAGCTGCAGGACCTCTAACCCTGTTTCCCCATCTCTGAAATGGCCATGGGGCCATCCTCCTCCTCTTGTAAGAATTAAATGAGGTTCAGTAGGGGCCCAGCAGGCTGCCTGGGATTCAGCGGCCCTCACAAGCCTTGGCAACCACTGCTGGAAGAGCCCCTGTTCTAGCCGCTGCTCCCCGCTAGCCGCTGCTCCCTGCTGGCTGCTGCTCTCAGCCCCTCCCATACACACAGGAACTCAGCAGGCCAAGAGAGCCATATGTGACTTGGACTCAAAATTGTCTTCGCACATGCTAGGCAAGTGTTCTGTAGCTCTATCTCACCCTCCCCTTTTTAACCTTTAAAACCGCTACTGGGAATTGAACCTAGGGCCTTATACATATTACTTAAGCACTCTGCTGCTGATCAATATCCATCCCCCAAGAGTTTAATTTCATGTATAGTGAAATATATATAGTATGTATATATAATATGCATATATATACATACACACAATATATATAGGAATATATGAATGATATTACTAAGTTACTCAGGCTGACCTCAAATTTATGATTCCTCCTCACTGAAGCTTCTCTCTCTCTCTCTCTCTCTCTCTCTCTCTCTCTCTCTCTCTCTCTCTCTCTCTCGGTTTTCCGAGACAGGGTTTCTCTGTAGCTTTGGAGCCTGTCCTGGAACTAGCTCTTGTAGACCAGGTTGGCCTCACACTCACAGAGATCAGCCTGCTTCTGTCTCCTGAGTGCTGGGATTAAAGGCATGCGCCACCACTGCCTGGCTCTGAAACCTCTCTCTTATTCAGACCTCTGAGGCTGATCTAATTCCTGCTTGGAGAGCAAGGCCTCTTTACTGCCCTATTTTCTTACCCCAAGTAGAAATTAAATCATGTATTGGACCATTTCCTCATAAAGAAAGAAAATGCGCTTTCTCCTGCCCAGGCAGAATGAGTACTGATCAAGTCTCTGGCAGCCCCGTGTCTTGTTTAGCGTAAAAGGAAACGGAAGTCTACTGATTGATTACTAGACCTGCCATTTTTCTTGGAACCTGATGGAACTGAGGGCTGGGCAGGGTTGAGATACGTCAGGAACCTGGGAAGAAGATGAGGTCTCCCCACGGGGCTGCATGGAGCTGAGCTCTTCCTAGTCTGGGTTCTGTGGGTGGTTGTCCTTAAGCAAATGGAACTTCTGGGTAGAAGATTTACCCTGTCTCAGCTCTCAGTGTCCTCGTCTGTGAAATGGGCTTCCTCCCCGGGTTCTACTGGGAATCCACTGTAAAACCTCAATGGGATGCTCTGGATTCTAAGCTTTCTGTGAGGGGCAGGAGTGCCGCCATGCCTGCCACCTGGCCAACCCCCCTTCTCTTGGGCCCCAGTTCAACATTCATTCAGCACAGTGTAACTTATTTCTGTGTGATGGAAGACAGGAGGCCAATCAACACTTGAGTAACATTCATGAAGGGCCTTGGTTTCCCGACACGTGGTGTCACACACAGAAAGCCCCGGAGGAACACCTCAGGGTTGCTCACAGGTGGCATTTGCTGTGGAGGAAGGTATTTTTCTTCAGAAGAAAGGCTGTGTGGAGGGCCTGCTCCTCTTCTCTGTGTCTCAGGGAAGTGACATAGAGTAGTAGTTCTCGGGAGAGTCCAGAGCTGTGTCATCACTGGCAGACCTCTGGGCTGACTCAGATCTAGGGCAGGAGCAGTCCCCTGAGAAGCTAGCTGCCCTTTCAGAGAAAACCCCCTGTGGGCGTGGGGAGAAGGGTAAGTGGTGCAAAGGGGAAATAGAAACTCACTTGATTTTCTTACCTAGAAACTCCAGGGTTTCTGCCCGATTCATTACCAGTTCTCTCTCCAGGCTACGGGCTCCTTGAGCATTATCTGTTCCTTCTGCCACCCTCTGTGCTCAAGGCTTACTGTGCATGTAAAAACACAGAGAGGAAATGAGTGGATGGGTGGGTGGGTGTGTGGATGGGTAGGTGGGTGAGTTGATGAATGAATGGGTGGGTAGATGGATGGGTGGGTGGATGGATGGATGGATGGATGGATGGATGGGTAGATGTACAGATAGAGGAATCTGCTGTCTCCCAGGAGGAAGCCAGTCTCAGAAACCTGCTGCAGCCTGTTATTGGCTGGGAGAAGCCCTAGGATGTGATCAACACTTGGGTGTGACCAGTCCCTAACCCTGGCACTTGAGAAACTGAGGCAAGAAGGTCACAAGCTCAAGCTATCCTGGGCTACAAGACAAGTGCCAGCTCAGGTTACACACAGCTAGACCCTGTCCCAGCTCACTCCTCCTAAAGCCATGGATTTCAGAATATAGGGGCCACACATAGTTGTATTTTCTAGAGTTGGAGGAATATGAGGGTCATTCTCATTGTCCTTCTCCACACAAGGCAAAGAGAGGCCATGTGTGGTCACGTGCCTGAAATCCCAGCACTGAGGAGGCTAAGCAGAGAGATTTCAGACTCTAGGCTGGCATGAGAGGCTGCCTGAAAGAAAGAAACAAGAAATGAAGAAAAGAAGGAAGGGAAGAAAGAAGAAAAGAAAAAAGATCAAGATAAGTAAATAAAGATAACCAGAAGGAAGGAAGGTCCTTTTCAGCTGTTTTTGCTAGACAGTGAATTTGAAGTCAACCCAGGCTACATGAGGTCCTACCAGCCAAAAGTAATGAATGTGCTTTTCTCATTTCTGCTCCGGGTCTGAATCTTGGTTTTGCTGCATGCCAGCCTGTCACCTAATCCAGTTACTTAGGCTGTCTCATTCAGCTTTGAGCTTCCTCCTCTTCATCTGAAAGTTATGTGATGATTGGACACCAGGAAAGAACACACTTGTGTTGGGACCATTTGGAGTCCTGGCCTCCAGCTGCTCTTTCCTGCTAGAGATTTTTACTTTCCTTCTGATTTGAGTTACTGAAGGCTGTGTCAAAGTTGTTTACCAGCTCTGCTTCACAAGCAAGTGTTGCCTTGGCCTTGAGGATCAGAGGATAAGGTTTTCACCTGTTGGCCCACCTGACTGTGTTGGGTATGTAAGCCTCCATGGTGCTATTGAACAAAGGGCTTCTTACCAGTGACTAGAGGTCTGTGTCTCTGTCTCTGTCTGTGTGTCTTTGTTTCAATCTCCAGCCCCTTGCCAGAAGCTCATGAACTGTATGGTAGCATGTAGAGCGCAGATAGGCGTTGTGCGCTGCACACTTGGATGCTCACCGCAGAGCCTTGCACACAAGGAAACTAAGGCATAAAGATCTGAAGGAAGTAGCCCCAAAGCGCGTAGTTAGTGGGATCTCGACCCTACGAGCCCAGCATGGCAAGTTGAGTGTTCATATAATTGGCCGTTCTGAGGGCCTGTGTGGCAAGAGACACTCATGTTAATGAAGTGGGCATGAGACATGAAGTCCCAGCATACACAAAAGCAATCATGGTAAGAACACCAGAGGTGCTGGGCAGTGGTGGCACGCACCTTTGATCCCAGCACTAGAGAGGCAGAAGCAGGTGGATCTCTGAGTTTGAGGCCAACCTGATCTACAAGAGCTAGTTTCCATGACAGGCTCCAAAGCTACAGAGAAACCCTGTCTTGAAAAAATAAAAAAACAAACACCAGAGGCATTTGCTGAGCCTTAGTCTTAGTTGGTTCACCAACACTGTGATTTTCCCATGGGGTTGACCTGTGGGCATGTCTGTGGTAGGCTTACTTAAATTAAATGATGTGGGAAGATGCAGCCCACTGTGGGAGGCACCATTCCCTAAGCAGGGGTCCTAAACTATGTAAGAGTGGAGAACTAGAGCTAAGTGCAAGCAGGTGAGCAGCATGCACACATTTCTTCTTTCCCGCTCTTGATTGTAGATATGATATGGCTAGTTATCTGAAGTGCCTGCCTTCGCTTCCCCACAACGATGAACTAGAACCTGGGACTGCAAGCTGAAATAGACCCCTTTAGCTCTGAATTGCTGTTTGGTATTCTATCACAGCAACAGAAATGAAACTAGGACATGTCCAGGCAACCATCCATCTACCCATCCATCATTTCCTCATTCATCCACCCACCCACCCATCCATCCATGCATCCTTCCATTCCTCCATCCATCCACCCATCCTTCCACCCACCCACCCATCCATCCATCCATCCACCCATCCATCCATCTACCCATCCTTCCATCCATCCATCCATCTACCCATCCTTCCATCCATCCATCCACCCATTCATTCATCCACCCATCCATCCACCCATTCATTCATCCATCCATCCATCCATCCATCCACCCATCCTTCCACCCACCCATCCATTCATCCATCCATCCACCCATCCATCCATCT
>NW_026067893.1:7169992-7245916 GCF_014885135.2 Alexandromys fortis | reverse complement strand
TTTGTTAAAAAAAAAAAAAAAAAAAAAAAGACCCGTCTGTTGGCCACTCATTGTAGGTGGCCTGAGTCAAAGTCCCTGGTGTACCTATGAACATGTCCTTCTCCATTCAATCTCTTCCTAGGCTAACTATCCTCCCATTTCTGAGGTCCTCAGAGGAGACGTGTACAAGCCTGGTGAAGTCAGTCTGCAGAAAGAGAGAACTGAAGATGGCGCATCCAGCTTTTAAAGGGGATTGGTATAGCTACGTCATACACAGATGACAGAGCTCACGCATGTGCACAAGGGCTTACATAGCTGCGTCATACGTAGGTGATACAACTATACCACACGTAGGTCACGCAGGGCCTTTTAAGGTCCCCGGGGGGGCTAGGTATTTTGCCTGAGAACTTGTTCACACATGCGTGGCTGGGGAACCTGAAAGTGTCAGCCACGCTGTGTGGCTAGAATCATAACACCTAGGCTTTGGGCCAGGTCCAGAAATACCGCCTGAAGAGACTATCACCCCGGCAGCATCATGGCTCCCATCTCCCGGGCTCAGTGTCACAGTGTCTGCCCGGGAAACTTGTCCTGACTCCCTGGGCAGCCTGGCCCTGATCAGGAGCATCCCACAGTGTGATTTCCGGCCAGCTTCATCTCATGACTGCGACACCGTGGAACACCATCCTCCACTCCACTCCTGACCCTGACATCACCTCAAGGCTGCTTCCCTCGTGACCTTCCGCTCGCTGAGAGCAGTAGTTCCCACCCAGCCCTCACTCTCCTTTCCTCCCTGTCCTCCCTATCTCCTCTGTCCCTCCCACTCTCCGGAAAGGAAGCCAGGCTCCACAATTGATTAATAGCCTAGCTTTCACTGATAATTCCTCACCCAGGGCCCACAGCAGGCAAAGCTTTGAGTAAACATAGTGATTTGCTTTAAATAAACATCCTCCTCACACAGTGAGGCTGAACCCTCAGGCCGGCTGACCCAGAGACCATTTTCACCTCTGTGTCCTGCTCCACGGCAGGGGTGTCAGAATCCTCCATTCTTTTTGTCTCGCTGTGACCGCCCTGTACCCCCTTTTCTGCCTATGGAAGCTTCACTCTGACCCCTGCCTGCCACCTCTCCTCAGTTCACTCCAGGACTCCTTTACACTGTCCTCACTCCCGCCTCCAGCCCCCAGCCAAGGGCAGATCAGACCGGTCTCATGTTCCCCACTTTTGTCCTTTACCCTCTGGTTGCCTCCATCCTTACTTCAATCCCACAATTTATTCGAACCCTCTTTCCTACCCTGACTCTTGTGTCTTCAGTTTGACAGCATCTCTCCCCTACTGTGCCTGCCTCAGATGTGGAGTGGAGGCCTGGGCACCAGGTAGGAATCAATGCAGCCAATGTAGGGACACGTGGAGGACCAGTGCCCACTGCGCCAGCCCCTAAGACATGGCTATTGAGTCATAGTACTGAAGAACAAGGTGACCCTGTGCTGTGACCCTGTGAGTGAGGGATCCTGGAGTCAGAAACTGCACAGTAATTCACCACAAGGCAGGGTATTTTGAAATCTCTCTCTCTCTCTCTCTCTCTCTCTCTCTCTCTCTCTCCCCCCCCCTCTCTTTCCCTCCCCCATTTCCTCTCTCAGAGCAGAAGTATTTTGTACTTTAAGACTTTGCTGGGTCTTTGGCTACAAAGATGAAGGGCAGATAAACAGATTGACTAGGCTGAACACAAACCCTAGGAGTGTGGGGGATGGGGACAGCTTCTCCAGCAGTACTCTGCTCTGAGACCAGCAAGCTCCCCTGGCAGTGGATGGGAAAGTACCCAACAGTTGTTCTCCAGCCCCACTTCCTGCATGGTATGTGCATGGTCAGTGAGATTCAAGGAGTCACCCCACGGTACAGCGTTAGTGCAGGGGTCCTGGCTTTGAGAGACTCCAGCTTCAGAGGCAGAGACAAACCAGGCAAGCCAGTGGCACCTCTGCACCCACGGGTGGAGCCTGGAGGCTAAGCTCAATCTTGGTTCAGTTTATTGCCTTGGAACATCTTGCAACCTTAAAAAGGACTGGAGATGGCTGACATTTCTACTTTACAGGGTTGGGACTCTGCTGTGAAGGCTGCTTGCTCATTCCCAGCCATCCAGACCCAAAATAATCACACAGAAACTGTATTATTTGCAGTCCAGACAAGAGAAGTTTCTTGCCCAAATGGCTAACAAACTCCATAAGGAGCCTCTTCAATGCCCTCTTCCTCTTGAAGTAGATTGGTGCTGCCAGGAGCAGATGTGCCTCATTGCTATGAAAAGTCCTAATTTCTTAAAACACTTTAATTCCATATTCTGTTAGTCTTTGAAAGGTTTGAAGAATACTTAGCCATCTGAAATATATATCTGTACATCTAGAAAACCTAATATGACTACAAGCTTGACTATTATAGACGACTATCTATTAACCTCTATATCTTAATTATATATTACATTTTAAATGAGCTGCACAAACAATACCTTAATCAAGAGCAGAAATATACATATAACAAAAACGACCTTAAGTTTGTATCAATAAACCAAGATCCATACCAACGCAAAATATCCATCTCTACATCCCCTTTAAATGTACACAAACACTTATAAGGAATATTTGGAAATTTGGGCGTAGTTCTCTCCAAACTGCTTCCTGCTTTTTGTTGAGTGAAGTAATTTTGGGGTTTGTAGAGACCTTTTGGGGAGGGGGGGGTTCTTGGTCCATCAAACCATATTAGTCTGGAAGGAATCCATAGGTTCTCATCCTCTGTGGAAACAAAAGCAGACCTCTTTTCAAAAGCAACATATTCTTAGACCCAAATTTTGAAGTAAAGATACCTTTAAAGTATATATGTTGGTTTAGCTTAGCAGGAAATGTCTCTCTGTACTTAGCTCATTCACAGTCAAAAAATTCAAAGAAACCACAATAATATACATAATCCAGACTCTCTGTGTAGTTTTCATCCTAATGTGGCTTATTTTTCTTTGCTCCCTTAATCTAGTATTGTCTGTACTCTGTCTCTTTAAAGATTTTGTTTATTTTTTAACCATTTACTTCTTTTTATAACTGTCTATATTCTTTTTCTTCTATCTCTTAAGCCTATGTACATTTGTTCAACACTGTGACCCATTTAGAGATTTTTTTTATCTGAATTTATCTTTATTGTGTATCTGTGATAATTTTCTGACCAGGAGTGCTTTTAAAACGCTAAGCAGCTTGGTCACAGCAGCCCTGCTGGCTCTGCCTCTCTCAGGCTTTCAATATGGTGGAGGTAGTTCACTGTTAGTTCTGGGACAGCCAGGTGGGAGCCGATCTCATCACCTCAGCTCTGGGCAGCACCATGCAGCATATAAACCCTTTTTATCTGAGGAAAAGCTAAATCTGCCATGCAGCGCACTGTCTATGGTGGCAGGAATCCACCATGATCTCCTGCCTATAAAACAGGAAAGCCCTAAGTTTGGGCTTCTGTGTGGCCTTTGGTAGTAACACAGACCCCAGCTGCAGTAGGACCATGGACCCACACATGGTCCTCAGTAGCAGCCTGGGTCTGGATGTCAACGGGGCCCCAGTGGCGGTGAAGACCATCCAGATCAGCCTGACCCCAGAGGGGCTTTAGTCTTAAAAAACAAAAAGAAAAAAAAAAAAAAAAGCAAACACACACATACACACAGACCAGAGAACCTGTAGTTGCCAGAGCTGAAGATTTCAAGCTCTGTCTAGAAAGCCCTTCTTCCCCCAGGCCATTCACTGACTCCTGATGGAATCTGGCAATCTGGTTCAGGTGGTTCCTTCTCTTTAAGAAATGTCTGCAGAGGCATGAAAGCCCAGGCCCTGTGTGCAGCAAGTTCATCAACGTGACACAAGCTAGAGTCATCCGGAAAGAGGGAACTCTAGATTGGCCTGGGGGGGGGGGGCATTTTCTTGATTGGTGACAACTGCCTGAGGGCCCAGCTCACTGTGGGTGGTGCCACCCCAGGACTGATGGTGCTATATGAAAGCAGGCTGAGCCGGTAAACTGCACTCCTCTGTGGCCTCTGCTTCAGTTCCTGCTTGAGTTCTTGCCCTGATTTCCCTCAGTGATGGCGGGGGATCAGGACACGTGAGATGAAATAAATTTGCTCACAAGTTGCTGTTGGTCATGGTGATTATCACTGAACTAGAAACCCTAACGGAGGCACCCTGCCCCCACTCTGTGCTGCTCTACCTCCACAAGGTTACTTTTTGCATCTTTTGTAGATTTACGTATCCTTTTTTCCTTTGCATTAAGATACAACTAATAGAAAACACCTGCTCCTTTGGTCCGCAGTTCCGCGTGTTTGCAACCTTGCGCAGCTATTGCCTCTAGCTGCTTCCAGAGCAGGTTTTTCATCCCCCAAGCAAACCCAGGACCATTAAGCAGTCACTCCTTTTTTCTTCACCCATAGACACTAGCCAGCACTCATCTATTTTCCTAGGATTTGCCTATTCTGGGCATTTTTATATAAATGGAAGTGTGCGAAGTGTGGCCTTTTGAGTCTGACTTTGTAACCTTTAGCATAGTGTATGTGTGTGTAAAACATTTATCAGTAGTTCTTTTAAATTTTAAAGTGTAGCAATACTATTATAATGCGATTAAACTACTTTAAAAGATAACCTAGCTATCACACAATAGAAGAACAACCACCGCTTTCTGGGACGTGGCCCATTGGTCAGGGACTCGCCAAGCTCATGCAAGGCTCTAGTTCCAGCCCTAGCACTGCAGGAAGACAAAAGAGGAAGAAAAATAGTAAGTTCTTACCAAATAACAAGTTACTCTTTTTTAAGTAATTATTTATTTTTTAACATACCAATCCCAGGTCTCCGCTCCTCTTTTCCTCCTGCTCCCCCCTTTCCCACCCCACCTCCCATCCGCTCCTTAGGGAGGTTAAGGCCTCCCCAGGGACGCCAACTATGACTGTCTCATCCCCTCATTGAGGCAGGACCAAGTTCCTCCCCTTCCTTGCCCCATGTCCAGGCTGAGCAAGGTGTCTCTCCATAGAGAATGGGCTCTACAAAGTCAGTTCATGCCTTAGAGTTAGGTCCTGGTCCCACTGCCAGTGGCCACACCAGTGCCACCTGTATTCAGGGGGCCTAGTTCGGGTCTATGCAGGTTCCCCAGTTGTCTGTCTGTAGTCAGTTATCGTCTACAAATTCAGGTCAGCTGATTAACAAGCTTCTCTTCATCTATTTAGCAGGTGTTAATTTGTAGACAAACTAAACATCAAACTTAAGTTTACACATCCATTTCCCACTGTTTTACCTTTTTTCCCCAAAGGTAATAACCAGTTTCATTGTATTTTTCGCTGTCCACAGAGTTAGTGAGATTGTGAACAAGCAGTGTGCCATGGGAAGCCATGGAAACTGCTCCTAATTTTGGGCCCAGCATCTAGTTTGTGCATGTCTGGTTCTCTGGGCATCAGTCAGCATTATACTTCTCCATGCATTCCTGAGTTCATGTTCCCTAGGTCCTACAGGCAGGGTGTACAGAAGACAGGATGTGGAAAAGTCAGCGTTCTTTTCATTGTTTGGAAGGAGCTGCATTTCCAGGAATGACTTTGAGGTCCCCCTGTTTATCAAAGGAATCAGGAAAACAAGTTATCAGTATAGTTACCAGCTTCACTGAATACCCTGGGATCAACTATTTATGTATCTATTGTTTTCTGTCTATTGCCACAGTGTCTCAAGCAGCTCAGGCTGGCTGAACCCCTGATCTTCCCTCCTCTAAAACCCACTCTGGGAAAGCAATCTACAGATTTAATGCAATGCCCACCAAAATCCCAGCGTAATTCTTCACAGACCTTGAAATAACGGTACTCAACTTCATAGGGAAAAGCAAATATCCAAGATACCCAAAACAATCCTGTACAATAAAGGAACTTCTGGAGGCATCACCATCCCTGACTTCAAACTCTACTATAGAACTACAGTAACAAAAACAGAATGGCATCGGCATGAAAACAGACAGGAGGACCAATGGAACCGAGTCAAAGACCCGGATATTAATCCACACACCTTCAAACACCTGATTTTGACAAAGAAGCAAAAAATATCAAATGGAAAAAAGAAAGCATATTTTAAAACCAGCGCTGGCATAACTGGACATCAACATGTAGAAGAATGAAAATAGATCCGTATCTATCACCATGCACAAAACTCAGGTCCAAATGGATCAAGGACCTCAACATAAAGCCAGCCACACTGAACCTCATAGAAGAGAAAGTGGGAAGTACGCTTGAATGCATTGGCACAGGAGACCACTTCCTAAATATAACCCCAGTAGCACAGACACTGAGAGAACAATTAATAAATGGGACCTCCTGAAACTGAAAACCTTCTGTAAAGCAAAGGACATGGTCAACAAGACAAAACAGCAGCCTACAGAATGGGAAAAGATCTTCACTAACCCCACATCAGACAGAACCTGGAAACAACCTAAATGCCCCTCAGCCGAAGAATGGATAAGGAAAATGTGGTACATTTACACAGTGTAGTACTACACAGCAGAAAAAATAACGACAGCTTGAATTTTGCAGGCAAATGGATGGAGCTAGAAAACATCATTTTGAGTGAGGTAACTCAGACACAGAAAGACAGTTATCACATGTTCTCACTCATAAGTGGTTTTTAAACATAAAACAAAGAAAACCAGCCCACAAATCACAATCCCAGAGAATCTGGACAACAATGAGGACCCTAAGGGAGACATACATAGATCTAATCTACATGGGAAGTAGAAAAAGACAAGATCTCCTCAGTAAATTGGGAGCATGGAGACCTTAGGAGAGGATTGAAGGGGAGGGGAGAGGCAGGGAAGAGAGCAGAGAAAAATGTAAAGCTCAATAAAAATAATAATAATAAATAACTTCCCAATTAAAAAAAAACCCGTGTTGGGATTTCAACATGTGCCACCACGCTGTATTTAAAATAAAGGTGTGTGTGTGTGTGTGTGTGACTTACAGGGCGTGGGTGAGAGGTTATAAAGAGGAACATGGACAACCACAGAGTGGCCACCATGGAAAGTCTGTCTGTAAGCAGCAGGAATGATGACTCCTCACTGACCTGTGCAGCGAGGGGGAGCCTCTTCCTTCTCCCCACCTAGATCTTCCAGCACTTTCCAGAGTCCCCAAGACTATGAGAAATTTGAGGAGAATTGCATATAGTTGGTTGGGTTGGGGGCTGGGTACTCAGGTGAGGGTCCAATAACCATCTCTGCCCCCCTCCTTCAGCTCAGCTGTGAGGATCTTCAATAAGCAAGCCTGGCCAAACTTCTGCAATGGTGGCAGTTTGGCCCAGAGGCTAGTCCTGGACAACCGTCCTGAAACCTGCTGACCCAGAGCTCGGGTGACAGGGACAAGCTGCCACTGGGCTCCTTGTGGGTGCTGGGAATACAAGTGTTTGCAGCAGGCACGTTACCGGCAAAGCTATCCCCCAGCCCTTTTAAATGAAGCATTTTAAATTAAAGATTTCAGAAAAAAAAAAAACCAACTTATGGGTGAATCTGTTGATATTCCTAGTTCTGTTTATTCTCAGTACATATGTAAATAAATTAAAAGTGTAAAAAAGAGTCTAGTGCAGTTTGCATGCATTCACTGTATAAATTGAATAAATAGCAATTTTTAAGGATTATACCTCATTTTTTCCATCAACGAGAAAACACAATGCATTTGAATGTAAAGTCTTAAATCTTGTTTCTTTTCAGAGCCCTATTTCATTTGTAACTTTCGTTTCCTATTTTTTCAAACTTTCATTTTAAAACGTACCACTCACAGCTGCTTTGTTTCAATGGCCACCAGCGTGCGTGAGAATTCCAGCGTCCCCACCTTTCCTAGCGTCTGTCAGTGTCTGTCGTTGCTTCACCGGTGGGCTTGAATGTCACTGTGGTCTGGTTCAGATCTGTGCTTCCATTACCTCATTTTACATACTTACTGACCATTTGTATATCTTTGGGGAAATGTATATTTGAATTTCAGCCACTTCTAAGTTCGGGGTGGTTTTTTGTTTTGTTTTGTTTTTGTTTCTTTTTTTTTTATTGCACAGTTGTCTGTGTACATGCTCCCACACATACTATTTTACTGTTCAGTGATCCATTTTTGTAAGTCTGAGTTCCCTGTGTTACACTTTGGCCAAATGTGGGCAGAGCCCAGGTCTTACTAAACGCCCTCCTCTTTGGCCCGGCCGCTGCCTATGATGGTGCCCTGGCAAATGAGGGGGCTGGATACCGGGCTTTTGATGTTATCCTTGTGTTTTCCTCCGAGGCCTTTTTAAGCGCCCACGTTTCCCCATTACCTCTGTGTAGAGGCCCTTTGTGCCTCTAAGGGGACTTTCCAATGAAATGGAGCCTGAGCCAAAAAGTTTGAATTCTAGAATATTCTGGAATCCCTCCCTTTTCCCTTCCCCAAGTGCTCAGACTCCCCTCTCCTCTTCTAGGTGGAGCCGGGAGGGGCAGGGGTGTGGTTAGATAGGAAAGGTTGCTTTCAAGCCAAGGTGAACACGGCTCAGGAAGGGTTGGTGTCCTTCTTCTTCCGGAGAAAGGCCAGATACTTTAACTTGTTTCTGCAGAAGCTGCCAAAAATATTGGTGTCCTCGCAGTACACGGTCACCACCTTGCGCACAGCACTCTTGCTTGGCCTTGGTGGCTGTCGGGTGACCCAGAACACAGAGCTAGAATCCGCCCCTTTGCCACCTTGCTCAGTTTTCATGACCTTCAAACATTCTTTTGTGTTCATACCCGGAATTGCTGGACTATACAGTAATTCTATTTCTTTCCTTTATTTCCTTTCTTCTTTAAAGAAAAATACTACCATCTCTATAGAGGTAGTCATTTTCTTCTCCTGCCAATGGTGCCCAGGGCATCCTACCAGCACTTACTACCTTCTTTTTAAAGGGTAGCTTCTCTGATGGGTGTGAAGTATCTAATTGTGGGTGTGATTTGCATTTCTCCTGTGGGCCATGCACTGACTTCCTGCTTATTGGCCATCTTTATGACTTATAGAGAAAAACATCGAGTCATTGCTTATGGTTGAGTTGGTTTGTTTTGGTTTCTGTTGCTGGTGGTGGTGGTAGGAGTTCTTGGTATATCCTGGATATTAGTCCTTTATCAGATACACAACTTGTAAAGATTTTCTCGTACTCTTGTGTGTGGCCTTGTTACTCCATGGATCACCTTTTAATGTACAGAGTAGACATTTTAATGAAATATAGTTTATCTAATGGATGACTTAAAATATTTAAAATAAAGCATAAGAAAGATAGCGAAAGAAAAGAACAGCACCAAAGATGAATTCTGTGTTTGTCCCCTTGCGCTGGTGAAACAGCCTTTGCTCTGGGGAAGCCCCGGCCCATGAAAGGGAGTAGCTGGGAACTAGAAACCACCAGAGCTATTTCGAGTCAGTAAGAAACCTACCCGATACCAGCGCCCGGGTGTGGGTGTCCGGGGAACGGGGGCGGCACTGTGGCGCTGGGGTTTCCCTGAGATCTGTGTGGTGAGTGGGCTCAAAGGCAGGAAGTTCGCTATTGGGAAAGCCGCGGGGGCAGCCACCTGCCTCTTGGGGCCTCCTTCGCTGTAGGTCCGCTTCCAGCTCCCAGAACAGGTTCCAAAGAACGGCTGTCTGGCTGCCCTTTGCTCCCTGTAAATCTTTCACCACCTTTATTTTGTTTCATGAGATTATTTTTTTCTTCTTGATTCTAAAAATAACTATGCTGATATACAACTGACCAAAGTATAAGAAGAAAACATCAGCCATCAGTCCACCCCCGGGGTGGCAGTAGCAACAGTGATCATCCATTAAACACGATTGTGATGGAAATTGGGCTTCGTGTTCTCCTAGAGAACCCCAGCCACCCACAGCCCTCCATATCTGTGTGCAGCGGCAACTCCTAGCTCTTTAGGGAAGGACTGGTTAAGTGCAGCTGGGCTCAGTTCAGATCTATCTGATTTCAAAGCCCATTTCTACTC
Source organism: Alexandromys fortis (assembly GCF_014885135.2). Lineage (NCBI taxonomy): Eukaryota > Metazoa > Chordata > Mammalia > Rodentia > Cricetidae > Alexandromys > Alexandromys fortis. The sequence goes on along the minus strand of NW_026067893.1, from coordinate 7,235,956 downwards.
CGGCCTCTCTCTATTCTGCAACCGTTAATCTCAGCAACAGTGAGACATACTATCTATGGGTTCGTTTTCTCATAAAATGATCTCGTGGGTGCAAAAACCACAAGGTTGTTTTTTTTTTTTTTTTTTTTTTTTTTTTTAGTTTTTCGAGTATAGCTTTGGAGCCTGTCCTGGAACTAGCTCTTGTAGACCAGGCTGGCCTCGAACTCACAGAGATCCGCCTGCCTCTGCCTCTGCCTCCCCCTCCCGAGTGCTGGGATTAAAGGCTTGCGCCACCACCGCCCGGCTTTGTTTGTTTGTTTGTTTTTTGAAACAGAGTTTCTCTGTGTGTAGTCCTGGCTGTCCTGAAACTTGCTCCATAGACCTGGCTGGCCTCAAACTCACAGAGACATACCTGCCTCTGCCTCCCGAGTGCTGAGATTAGAGGTGTGTGTCGCCACTGCCGGCTGCTTCTGCCATGGTTTTAACCCATGCCGATGTGTTAGCACCTGCCTCACCCTGCCTGACAGCCACTTGGGCAATCCTTCCACTTCCCCTACTTGTCCAAGAGGGCTGCTGTGCTTTCTAATGGCCAATAAGAAAATGACAAGGGTTTTGTTCATAGCAACCCCCCTTTCCCATCATCTTCTAAAAGGGATGACAAACAGCTTCCCTAGGGACTCCTAAGAGGCTACCCATTGCTGTACCACATTCCCATCTTCAACTCCAGACAACACTTGGTGGAGATCCCAACCCATCCATGCCTGCCTCGGTTCAGAGCTAATGTCCCTACTTGTTAGTCACCCCAGACTTGAGATGAGAAGGCACTGAGATAGTTAACCTCAGTTGCCAACTTGGTGAGCTCTAGGTCACATGAGAGATAGAAGTCTGGGCACACATGTGGCGTGTGGGAGGGCATCTTAGTTAGGTCACCTGAGATGGGAAGGCCTGCCCACTGTGGGTGGTGCCGCCTTTGGACCATAAGAAAGGTAGAAAGGGAGCTGAGCACAGGCGTTCGTGGCTCTCTGCTTCCTGACTGCAGGTGTGATGTGACCTGCTGCTCCAGCTCCTGTTGCTCTGACTTCCACACACGAATGGAGCACACCCTACACCATGAACAAACAAAATCTCCCCTTCTTTAAACTGCTTACCTTGGAGTTGCTTTCTGCAACAGGCAGGAACTGGGGTAGATACCTTGCGTCCAATGCTAGGGATGAGATCCCATTTGTTCCCTTCCTACATAAATAGCACAGGCTCTGTATTAAAAGGTAAACTAAGATTCCTCTGCAACTGCCCCCCCAACTCATGACCACTAATACTTGTGTTTTGTGACACTAATGCATGTATGTGTTTGAAAAATGAAACCATGCCATGAGTACCATTTTCTTACTTGCTTCTTTCTCTTAACAGAGTTACTGGCTTCATTGCAGCCACTCGCTCTGTCACCTTGGCCAAATTAAATTCTCTGTGCCTCAGATTCTTCACACAGATAGTGGGGATGCTGTAAAGTTGAAGTGATTTTGTATGAAACACTCACACCTGGGCCTGCTACTTGTGTTTGCTATTTGGTTCTTATTTTTTATTCTTATTCATTCTCTTCGCTGTTTTTCTATTGCTGTGAAGAGACAGCATGACCAAGGCAATTTATAAAAGAAAGCATTTAATTGGGGCCTCACTTAGTTTCAGAGGGTTAATCCATTATCATCATAGCTAGGAGCACAACAGGAAGCAAGCAATCACAGCACTGGAGCAGTAGCTAAGAGCTTACATCTGATCCTAAAGTTCTTGATGGAAAGAGAGAGAAAATGACTGCACCTGGCATGAACTGTTGAGTTCTCAAAACCCACTGGCAATGACACACCTCCTCCAACAAGGCCACACCTCCTAATCCTTCCTTCAATAGTTCCACTAAGCATTCAAACCATGAGCCTGTGGGAGCATTGTCATTCAAATCACCTCACTCATCATTCTTTCTGTTTTATCTTCATTTTGTTTTTAGATAGGGTCTCAAACTGTAGTCCAGGTTAGCTTACAACTCATGAAGTACCCCAAGCTAGCCTTGAACTCAAAGCAAGCCTCCTGCCTCAGCCTCTTGAGCATTAGGTTCCTGGTTTGAGCCAGCATAGCCAGCTCTAAACACTCTCTATCTCCAGACTCCAGCCATACATACCAGTGGCTCTGGTTCTTATCCAGGTAATTTGTCCCAGAGTCATGTGTGGGGACAGTTTTGGTTGTCGGGCAGGTGGGGAAGATGCTTAGGCTGCTAAGTATCCTACAAGGAACAGGCACAGCCCACAAACCCCCACAAACCCCACTGCTGAGACAGAGTGAACCTAGTGATTCTGTATTTCCTCAGCCAGCTCCCTATAACATATCTTCTTTTTATGGGGAGGGGGTGGCTCGAGACAGGGTTTCTCTGTGTAACCTGGAACTTTCTCTGTAGACCAGGCTGGCCTCAAACTCACAAAGATCCACCTACCTCTGCCTCCCAAATGCTGATATTTAAGGCGTGCGTGCACCACCACCCAGCTTCTTTTTCAGATTGAGTGGACACTATTCTGCACTGTGAGAGTCACGCCAGTGGAGATCTTAGGCAAGAACCAGACGTGGTCCTGAACGGAGATCTGTCAGCACAGCACGCACAGCAGATCAAGGTGCTGGGCGGAGAGGAGCAGAATACCGCCCGACGGTCCCTACAGCAGCCCAGACAGTGGGGAGGAAGGAGTCTAAGATTTGTGACCTTCAAGACATCTCCCACCTCCTGTGACCTTTTAGCAACTATAAACAAGGCTCCATTGTGTCACTGGTGGTAAAGTTCCCAGTTAAGGAGCCTGTGTGTTTGCCAGGGAGGGGACTTACTGTCATGCTGGCCCAAAGATGTCTGGGTGAGATTAAAGGGTCCTTTATGTCACCCCTCTTCCGTGACCAGAGAGGCAGTGGTAGTCTTCTCCAGTTTTGTCTCCAGACCGTGAACTGAAAAACTCCTTGAGACTGACTGCTGACCTAAAGACACATTTTAATGACTGGCTTTGTTTACAAAAGAGAGCCGGGTGGAGAGGGGTTTTCCAGCCAGTTCCAGAGAGCATGTTCTTGCTGGTGAAGGAGGCCCTTGTAGCTGGCGGGGGTGGGGAGTGGGGCTGTGCTACTCAGACGCCCCCACCATTGTTAACTACTTGCTGCATGCCTTCTGCAGGACAGTGGCCCTGCCTATGACATGGGATAGCTTGCTCTCCTGCAGCAAGCACTGAGACAAAATAAGGAGGGCAAAATAAGTAACAGACTCTAGACGTGGAAGCTAATCAGAAAGCCGTCCCCCACCCCAGGAGCTCTGCAGCTAGTCAGAGCACAGATCTCTCTACAGACCCAGCAAACCTGGGAGACTCAGCCTGGCTCAGCTGCTGCAGGGCCTGACTTGCCTGCCAGTCAAGGGTTCTGACTCTTGCTGTTAGATAGGCCTGCAGCCTTTTCTGTGGCTTCTGTCCTGACTCTCTGCAGGACAAGCTGAGCCTTTGCTCTCTCCTCCATGACTGTCCCCAGTGACATGGGAGGTTGTGCTGTCTCAGAGAGCTCACTATGTGCTGGGGGGCGGGGGGGGGGAGGCTCAGGTCTCCTAACAACACCCACACTGTGGTCCAGCATCCAAACAATAGACTCTCCCCAAATCTTACTAATGATTTTTCCCAAGAGGCAGGCAGTCTATGCCAGGGCTCTGGCAGTGAGCTGTGAGGTGCCCGCCTCAGCGTAGAGTTTCCAGGTGTCTGTGAGCCTGGCAGAGTTCCCTGCCTACTCTTCTAAACAGTGGAGATAGTAGCATCCTTGAGGTGTGCCTAAGATCTGCTTCACGGTACTTGGCACGAAAGCAAGGAAAGAATGTTGTTATTATTTCACGAGCCCCTGGAAAGCTAGCCCGAGTTCATCCGCAGGGTATTGAGAGGAAATTGGTTTTCTCAGTTTCCCTCAGCGGAACGTGAGAGGAGAAAGGCACTGGGTGTCGCTTTGTCCAGAAGCATGGCGATAGTGATGGGCAGGCAGCCTTGTTTGCAAAGCGCACTCTGTGTGCTAAGAAGTGTGGCTGGGACCCCCGTAAGTCACAGCAGCAGTGGCTGAGGATGAAGCGGCAGAGCACAGTAAAACATTGGAAGATATGAGGTGAGCAGTCACACGCTTATCCAGTGGAGCAGATCTGGAAATCCAGTACAGGTGGCCAAGCCTCTCTCCGCCCGGCATCCTGGCTGAGTGTATAAACTCTTCCGCTTCCCTCGGCTGAGAAGACACAGCCCTGCCTCAGCTGTGGGCAGCGTGCGCCACGTCTCCACGCCTCTGACAGGGAACCCCTCATTCTCCTCTTCCTCCCCACACCCACCCCTGCCTCACTTCCTCCCAGACTTCCTCTCTCCCTCTCCCCTTCCTCCCTGCACCCTCCCCCCAGCCTCACTTCCTCCCAGACTCCAAGGCTCTGAAACACTTGGCGCTATAATTCTAACATTCCCCAGATTATAACGAGAGCACTGAGGAATCCTCAGACGTTCTGAAGTGATGGCCTCCCTGTAGGGACACATCTGTGCTGAAAGCTGCTCTCTGGGAGTGGAGGGCGGAAATGTGACCAGTGATTTTATCTCTTTTATCTCTAAAAAAGAAAAGAAGAAGTGGCAGGTGCAACCCAGGGGCTTTGTGCTGCTTCCAAAAAGCTGGCAGCTTCTTCAGCTCAGAGAAGACAATGGACTTGGCGGAAGGAGCTCACAGAGGCAGACACCCCCAGGTGGGGCTACTACCCGTGATGAACTGGGAATTAACCGAAGGGCAGTCTGGGTTCTGAGACAGGAAATCCTGCCCTTAGGGTGGATAATAAATGAGGCAATGGCCGGACTGTGGAAGGACTCAGTTTGCCCATCTGTTTATTGGGCACACATTTGACACCCTGCCACCACGTTCCTGGGAGCACTTCTTCTTTCCACCTCTGCTGTCTCGGCATGCACATGGGTCTCACCACCAGCACAGTCCTTCCACGGCTCACATAAACACCACCATCAGATTACCACACTGTGCCAAAACAGACCTCTGGGAGGGGTTGGGGGTGCAGCTCAGTGGGTAGAGCACTGCCTAGCATGCAGGAAGCCCTAGATTTTCAGTTTAGAGTGGAAGCCTGAAGGCTGCACAGAAAAAACAAGACAGGCAGAGCCTGGATTTCAGGAAACACTTACCTGTACCTGCTCTGCAGGGGGTGCAGGCAGGATCCCCTGTCTGAAAGACTCTCCCTCGCCAGCTGCTCCACCTTAGGGCTCCAGTGTGGGGGTTTGACTTTAGCCATTGTGGGCCTTGTCAGACACCCCTCACCCCTGCCCACCTCATTCAGTCCCGTTCTTCCGATCTTACAAGAGTTGGGAAGCACGGGCCCATCTGTGAAGGGGAGGGCAAAAACTGGAGCTCAGGAGATGTAGGCAGGAGGGATTCTCTCTGTCTGCAGCTTGTCCCTTCCTCTCTGGGAGGACTCTTCCTGGACTCGCTGTAGCGGTGACCAGCATGGCTCCCAGTTCCCGGCTTCCACCCTAAACTGAGGGATATGCATGAAGCCAGCCTCTTTGGTCTTAAGCTCTGGAAGTGAGTCCCACTGTCATCTGGGCCAATTTAAGAACAGCTCAGTCCCTGTGCTGCGCCTGGAGCTAGGGCTGGAGGAGGGGGACCATCCTCCTAGAGAAAGTAAGGCCCTCATGCTCATCAGAGGCCTGGAATGGACCCACAGCAGGAACGATGCCCCGGAAGCTGTGTTCTTCAAATATGAACGAGTGCATAGATCTCTTGAGGTTCTTGTTATAATACATATTCGGTTTAATAATTCTTGGAGTCAGCTTTTTAAAAAATATACATTTGTTCATTTATTTGTTGGAGGTGGGGGCGTGGCTGTGCATATGTGAGTGGAGGTCAAAGGGCAAATTCATCCACAGTCAGTTCTCTCCTTCTCTACCTTGTGGGTTCTGAAGGGATGGAACTCGGGGCATAGAATTAGACAGCAAGTGCCTTTACCCGCTGGGTCATCTCACCAGCCCCCAAGAATCAGAATTTTCCCACCCCTCCATGCTGGCACTGCCCACTTGGGAACCACACCCAGGGCACCAAGCAAAGGTCTGACAACAGCTGATACCTCTTCCAGGTGTCGGGAACCACACCCAGGGCACCAAGCAAAGGTCTGACAACAGCTGATACCTCTTCCAGGTGTCTGGAGTGCTTGTGCAGTAAGGGCAAACTCAGCAACTGATGGGACCCAGTGTCCCAAAAGCCTTCCTGCACCCCAAGGCCAGCCGCTCCTCTTAGACTGGCCCTCACTTGTTAGATGGCAGGCAGGACAACTCTTCCTTCTCATTCCTGTTGTGCAGATGAGAAAATGGGGGCTCAAGTACCTTGTTTGGCTTCCTGAGTCACCCAGCTGCTTTGAAAGACAGTGCAGGCACAGACAGGACTACATCCCAGGTCCTCACAGGACCCTCCCCAGGCTTCTTTCTGGAAGCTTCTGAAGGTCTGCCCAGAGAGAAGAAAGAAGTATATCACCGTGTATGGGCACACTTCCCCAGGGTCGGAAATTTCCAGGGTGCAAAGTGGAAAGCTGTGTCATCAAGACCTTGTGACCTCCTGGGTGCTGTTTGAAAATCAAAGTCACAAAGGCCAAAGGTCGTCTAACGCTCTACTTCCCACTGTTGCTGGGGCTGTTTTTAACCTCTGTCTCATGTTGGTTCACTTCTTCATGACCTCCCAGAGACTGTTGTTCACAGTTACCCTCTCACCCAGGGTGGGGCCGGTCACACCTGAGCTGTAAGTAAGATAATGTGGGAACCGGTGCCTCCTCAAAGGGCTGGGCGCCAATTTGTAATTTTCAGGAGGACTCCTTGGGGGAGGCATACGTGTATGATCTAAATGTGCTCCTGGCTTCTGGAGGCAGAACCCCACTTGCGATGGGTTAAATTAATCCATGGGCTGAACCCATGGTGCCCGAGGCACCTCAGAATTCAGTCTTGCGTGGAAACGGGGTCTTTGCAGATGTGGTTGGGTGGTGAGAACAGGACACTCATCCACTCTGCCTGGCATCTCTGTAAAGAAAAACATAGGGGGCCGGGCGGTGGTGGCGCACGCCTTTAATCCCAGCACTCGGGAGGCAGAGGGAGGAGCATCTCTGTGAGTTCGAGGCCAGAGTGGTCTAGAAGAGCTAGTTCCAGGACAGGAACCAAAAAGAAAAACACGGGCACACACTCTGAGAACATAGACAGATTGAAGACGGTGGCAGAGCAAGTACCTCATGAATATGTTTCAGCAGCAGAAACGAGCTAGCACAAACAAATGCTGGTCCACCAGCAGAAGCAAGACAGCAGTGCAAAAGAGACTCCCTCAGCTCCTCAGAGGGAGCCAGCCCTGGTGCCACCTTGCCCTCAGCCTCCCGACACAGAGCTCTGAGACGATTCATGTCTGTTGTTCAACTCATCCAGTCTTGTTTGCCTTTTTGGCAAACTTGCTTGGCTCACCCGTCATTTTGAAAGTCCTGCTGGGCCAAGGGAGACTCTCACAGTTTGACACTTAATTCTTCCTCTAATTGTGCTGTTATGGTGATTGCGGGTTTTCAGGTGCCTCATGGGCTAGGCTATGCCTCTTGTTTTCTTTAGTCTGAGGAACCCAGACCTATTTACTAGGACGACAAACCTGCATTGGCCTGACCAAACTTCCGGAAAGTATTGATTAATGGTTCACGCGGATTGATTTATTGCTGCGCACCTCCCAGAAGTACCCCGAGAGTACTCCAGGCAGCAGAACCCCTACTTTGCACTGAAGTAGTTGTACCTCAGAGCCAGCCCAGGAGAGTAGAGTTTCTAGAACTTTCCAGAAAAAAAAAAAGTTCAGAAATTGGGTGAAGGAAGGTTTCCAGCCACAGGTGAGGGAGGTTCTGAGTTATGAACAGTATGGGTCCAGTATGTAGTTCAGAAGGTAAGATTTGGGGTCGGCAGGAGACTGGGGGTGGCCTTAGAAGCCCCCTCATCTCCCCGTCTTTCTCTCTGGCCCAGATGACAGTTTCTGACTTGTTCACAAGTTGTGCCCTGAGAGTGGCTGGGCAGCCTGGGGAGGGCAATGAATCACCAGCTTCTCCGTGGGAAGCATCACAAAGGCCAGTCCGGCCCAACCCAGCCACTCCTAATACATGGACCCCACCCTTTAGTACACACATCAGCCGGGCAGTCACACTGCCTCTGAGCCTGGCCCAGGAAGAGGCCCTCTGAGATGACGTCCCGTGGGCACACGGAGCCTCGACCACTCCTACTTAGGCACCACGCTGCCCTCTTCCCATCAGTCCTCTCACTGCAGTGTTCAGCATGCGGAGTCCGGGGCAGCAGTTGTGAGGTTCACCCCCTAGACTCTTCACTGCTCCTCACCCCGCCCCCGATCTGGGTCTCCCAGGCTGGCCCCAAACTCGCTGTATAGCTGAGAATGACCTAAACCTTCTGGCCTTCCTCCCTCTGCTCGGTGGGTGCTGGAACACAGCATGGGACACTGTGCCCAGTAATGCAGTTCTGGGGACAAGTCCGGGACCCTGGGCATGCTAGGCGAGCATTCTGCCTGCTGAGCTGCAACGCCAATCCTCCACCTGCCCTCTTCTCCCGTGCAGGACCAGATCTAGGTTTCCACCTGACTCTGGCACTGACTGCTGTGGCCTTTGCAAAGTTACTTTACCCTCTTTGGACCTCAAATTCCTTAGCTGTAAAAGAAGGCCAGCCATAAATACTCACCCCGTCCTGTTGCGATGAAGTTTAAACGAGAGCGCTTACGTCGCCATGCTTGGCATAGCGAGCGGCTCTCTCAGCGCGCATACCGTTGTTCTGTGACGGTGAGTGATGAGCATCCTGGGCTTGTATAGCGTGGCGGAACGCTGATTCAGACACCAAGATGCACATTCCGATCTATTGCAAAGCTAGGAGATATGACATCAGTTTTACCTGCTTTACTGAAATCGCGCAGCCTGTGACTTTTTGCTGAGGAATTTGCACTGATACAAGGCAACACATTCATCCTCCAAATATGTTCTGAGCACCTGCTAAGGAGGTGACGTGTTCTTGGCAGTTCTCAGAGCAGAACTGGAGGGCGGGAAGGAAAAAAGTGACTGGCCGGCGCCCAAACTCAGGAAGTTTCCTTTATTGCTTTCCCCTAGGTCAAGGTGGATTCTTCACCCACCTCTACAGACTGGGCCTAGCATTGCCTCAGGAAATGGCCAAGGAGCTGAGGCAGGAGAGGTCTGTGCCAGGGTTTGGACCAGCCTTGGAGCTGGGATCCCAACTTTTTTTCTCCTAATTCTTATGAGCATAGGAATGCAATTATCCCGCCATAAACTCAGTTTCCTTTGTTAAATAATGTAATTCCTAGGTAAGACTTTCTAGGCTTTCAGCTTTGTAACTGCCTCTTAGTAAATGTTTTTTTCATTCATTCATTGATTCGTTCGTTCATCTATCATCTATCCACTCATTCATTCATCCTCCACATACTCTCCTAACCACCCAGCGTTGCTGAGACTACTCTTGGGAGCTGTCGCAGGAGTTGAGGGAATGAGGAAACATGAGATATGCTATTCCCAGGCCCCCAGAATCCAACAGTGGTGACACCTCAGTTTCCCTCACACCCTTCCATGTGCTGACGTGAATCCGGCAATCAGAGGCCATGGGACTAGTTCCCAGCAGAGCTGACCTGTTCTCAGTCCAACCCAAAGGACGAGTGGCTCCTAGGATCCAGGCAACACATAGCCTAGCCTCTGGGCAGGTGCCCAGAGTAGACATTCCCCCTCTCTTGGACCACAGCCAATGGGAACCCAGCCCTTTTACCTGAGCTCACCACCCTGTGTTTCCTGTCTCTCAGTAGGTTTGGGTTCTCAAAGAGGGCTGGGTGGGCTCCCCAGAGCAAACTCTCAGTTCAGACAGGAAGTAGGTGGGAGAGCTCCCAGGCATATCTCACCCTTTCCTTTGAACAGCAGGGCTCTATAGCAGTCTCCCCCCGGAGAGCTCTGCTTTCTGCTTTAGGGACGCACTCTTAGCTGCAAGGAAGCCTGGGAAAAAAAGAGGGAAGTATCTCATAACTGGCTTAGGTCAAAGGTCAGAAAACTTTTTTCCTGGAAATGGCTAAAATGTAAATATATTGTGTTCTCCTCAGTACACTGAATGTGACATACATGTCACAACTGCTCACCTCTGCCCCTGTGGGCTGGCAACAGCCATGTGTAAGTGTGTGCTGCTGTGCTCCAGTCAAAGTGTTTACATGCTTGCACACACGTGAATGTCTGGCAGCTTCCACGTGTGAATATTATCTTAACTTCCTTCAAAAATTTAAAATCTTTAATAAATAAATATTAAAAAAAAAAAGCCGCGCCTCTCTTCTGGAGGACCTGAGTTTTATTCCCAGCACCCATCTGGTGGCTCACAAGCGTTTGTAACTCCGGTGCCAGGGGATCTGATGTCCTCCACAGGCACTGAAACTCATGGTACACATATGTATGTCTGGGCAAAACACTCATACGCATTTTTTAAAAATCTAAATATTTTGAAAATCTGTTTTCAGGGTCTGAGGCAGAGTTCGGTTGCTAAGCATGTTGCTCTAGCATGCACAAGGACCTGAGTTCCACCCACGGTATCACGTAAACTGGTGTGACGTACAGCGTGCAATACTCAGCCACACAGGAATTTGAGGCCAACCTGGATTTTAAAAGGGGACTGGTTTTAGAGTGGGGAGAGGCATACAAAAGGAACACTGGGCTGTGGATGAGCGGATCTACCTTTATTCCATGACTTGGGACTTAAATTCTTGCCAACTTCTGTCGTTCATCCTTAAGCGAGACTCTCGTTTTTCCTTCTCTCACGCCATCCATTGCACAGCTGGCCTGCCGACTCCCGAATACTCCAGCACTCTAGCGGGGAGAGTCAGGCATTCCCACCCACACAACATTCCAGAAACACATCGCTCCCCATTCCCGAGGAGAACCCCAAAAGTTTTCCTGTACATCCTGTTCTCCGTGTCCCTTTCAATCTGGGTTATTAAACTCAGCACCTCAAAGGTGATTAAAAATTAATTTGGCATTCAACAGGCCTGGAAATGAAGTTCAGGAGGAGGCATACCTGGAGAGCCCAGCTAGAAGTAATTAGAAAATCGTCCTGCTGGGCAAGAAGAGTAACTAAGTCATGGCCACAGCCTCGGAGAGGGCAGTAGAGAAGGAGAGGACAGTGGAGAAGCCAAAGGTGACCGCTGAGGTTACAGGGTAACTGCTCGCTTACTGTGTGTGGCTGTTGCTAACAAATGTATTACAAAAGCTGGTGGTTGACAATAAGGAGTTGTACTGAACTGGGGAGAATTCACAGGTGCGGCTTTGCCCAAGCCTGTGGGCCTCCCCCACTCTGTACACCCCGTGGTTCCGATCTGCCCCACCCCCACCCAGCAGCCTCTGCTCCTTCCTTCAGCCTTCCCATGTGCACAGACCTCCCTGCCCTCTTTGGAACCTCGGGCCATCCCAGCAGTCCCTCACCTTTTGCCCCGTGTCCAGTGCAGCCTGTGGTTCGTAGCCACTGGCCTCCAAGGATGGTTCCCCGTGTAGCCCCCACCCTATTCTGGGTGTTCTTTCATGTTCTTTGTCTCCCAGGCAACAGTCCTCCTGCTTGAGATGCCAGCCTGGAAGCTGATATTCCAGGATGCTGCAAAAGGGCACTTCCTTTTCCCATCTCGGAAGCCACCAGGGGCCTTCACACCTCCAGTACCATCCAACTTTCCCATCTGGTGTCTTTGAACACTGTGAGCAGCAGGAAATATCTAGTTAACCCTTGAGAACCGGAGCATTTTTTGGTGGCTCTCAGGAGCCTATTGGGAAAACTGTTTTACTCAAGGAGATCCCTGAACCCACTGCAAACTGCTTTGAATGAGATGATGTAACTCCTAGGTCTTTCTATGGCCTCCGAGAAGTCTAGGTTGTCTTAAGCTGAGCGTGGCTACTGCATTTAAATATAAATCAAATAAAATGAGAATCTCAGTTCCTAGGCTATATATGTGACTAGTGGCAATTGTACTAGGGAATGCAGATAAAACACATCTTCCTTCCAGAAAGTTCTCCTGGATGGTGCTCTCTAAGAGAATAAGGTATTTTTTTCTTTTTTTTTTCTTTCTGAGGAACAGTTTCATCTTTTGAAAGAATAAAAGCTTAAAAATCCTTTGCCAGGACTTTATAAAGAATATTGATGTAACCCCAAATGCAGCATCTATCTACATTGCAGAGAAGAAATACATTCTGGGCTGCAGTGGACCAGGCTTTCTGTTTTGGGCCACCAACCAGCTCCCAAATCATGACACATACTTATTAGTTTTGAATGCTCAGCTGTTTCTGGCTAACTCTTGTTATTTAAATGAACTGTTTCTCTTTATTTACCCTTTGTCTCGGGGCTTATTACCTTTCTTCTGTATATCTAACTTCACTGTTTCTCTGTGTCTGGCTGCCATCTGCCTGGCTTCTTGCTTCAGGCATCTCCCTTGTTCTCTCCTCTCTTCTCTCTCATTCTTCCTTCTCTCTCAAACCTAGCTTTCTCCTCCTATTTAGTCTCTCTGCCTACCAGCCTCACCTGTCATTTCTCCTAACTAGCTATTGGACATTCAGCTTTTTATTAGACCAATCAGGTGCCTTGGGACTATCATTTTTTTCCTGCCTAGCTATTGGACATTTTTATTAAAAGAGGATAAATTTTAAGTGCATGGGCTTGGAAGTCTAAGGCCTTGGGCAATTCACTTAACTTCCTGAAGCCTCTCCCTGGTTTCTCTTTCTGTAACTGTAGCTGTCCATCTTTAACTGTAGCTGTCTGTCTATAACTGTAGCTATCCGTCTGCACCTGTAACTATCTGTCTATAACTGTAGCTATCCGTCTATAACTGTAGCTATCCGTCTATAACTGTAGCTATCCATCTATAACTGTAGCTATCCGTCTATAACTGTAGCTATCCATCTATAACTGTAGCTATCCGTCTATAACTGTAGCTATCCGTCTGTACCTGTAGCTATCCGTCTATAACTGTAGCTATCCGTCTGTACCTGTAGCTATCCGTCTATAACTGTAGCTATCCGTCTATACCTGTAGCTATCCGTCTATAACTGTAGCTATCCGTCTATAACTGTAGCTATCCGTCTATAACTGTAGCTATCCGTCTATAACTGTAGCTATCCGTCTATAACTGTAGCTATCCGTCTATAACTGTAGCTATCCGTCTATAACTGTAGCTATCCGTCTATAACTGTAGCTATCCGTCTATAACTGTAGCTATCCGTCTATAACTGTAGCTATCCGTCTATAACTGTAGCTATCCGTCTATAACTGTAGCTATCCGTCTATAACTGTAGCTATCCGTCTATAACTGTAGCTATCCGTCTATAACTGTAGCTATCCGTCTATAACTGTAGCTATCCGTCTATAACTGTAGCTATCCGTCTGTACCTGTAGCTATCCGTCTATAACTGTAGCTATCCGTCTGTACCTGTAGCTATCCGTCTATACCTGTAGCTATCCGTCTATAACTGTAGCTATCCGTCTGTACCTGTAGCTATCCGTCTATAACTGTAGCTATCCGTCTGTACCTGTAGCTATCCGTCTATAACTGTAGCTATCCGTCTATAACTGTAGCTATCCGTCTGTACCTGTAGCTATCCGTCTATAACTGTAGCTATACCAGAGAAGGCAATCCAGGAGAGTGTTCACTCTGCACAGTGTTGGTTAAAGAAAGACCTGGTAAGAGCATCTCTTGACCCTCCCTGGAGGGGCTGCAACGTGGCAACACAGAAAGACAGGATGGAGACCCACTCCATCTATCTCTGCCAGACATGCCTGAAGGCTGTAACTTATATAACCTTACTTCTTTAAGAAACTAAATGAATCAGCAAGAAATTGGGATGAGATGGAGTGGAAAACCCTAGAACAGATCCCTGCCTCTCCGTCCTTTGCCCCCCCACCCCAGTTCCAAAATTCAAGTGCCTAGTAAGCAACTCCAGGTAGATGCTCTTCAGTGTCCCAGAGTCAAGAACCCCAAGTGCAACGGAGCGTCTTACATCTTAAAACCACCTGCTCTTCCTTCATGTCCTAGCTCAGGAATAGTGCCTGGTTTCTAAGAAACTAGTAATTATATGTGCTTGATCTCCAGATTTTATAGTCCTGTGATTTACTGTTCTATAGTCTAGGAAGCCGAGGTTCACAGAGATGAGGGTCATGAAGGACCTTGCTCCCTGCCACAAAGTCACTTCCCCATGTACGGTTCATTCCCCTCTCTCCAATTGTATGCCCAGCACACTGTTAGGGCCACATCATCTCCTGTCTGGATCACAGTGAAATTTCTCTATTGTTCCCCAGTGTCCAGCCAGGCTCCTTCCCACATCCTTCCCAAGTCACAGTCCTCTGTAAGAGCTACGCATTTAATGTCACCACTTTCTGGTCAAAGCCCCCGAAAGTTTTGTTCACCGGTGTGTCTCTGTGTGTTCACATAATGAACAACCCCAAACATTTAGCTCCATGAATGCATGACTCTCTTGAAATACCCCAAACCAAGATACATCCAGAAGTCTGTGACAGAGGAGAATTGGGGACACCTAGACTTGAAACTTGGGTGCCACCTCTGAGTGGAGGGATGGAAGAGTTACTGTAATGGAGAAAACGTGGGTCGATAAGTAATTCAGGCTTCCTTCTGAGAACTGATATTTCCATGAGGATAGAGGAAATGGGCTGTTGTGGACGGTTCCTGGGAAGGAGGACCAGCTGCAACACATTCCACGGTGCTCTCCAGGTATGTGGGCAAGGGTGTGCCGAGTGCTTCCACGGAAGAAGAATCGCCTGCAGCAGCCAGTTCCATAGCCACTTCCATCAAGCCAAGGATCCCAGGTTTCCACTTGGCCAGTGTTAAACAAGTTCAAGGTGGAAATCACTTCTTGGTCTCCTCATTCATCAGATCTGGTTTATGCTTCAGGGAACGCACCCTGATGTCTAGGCTCTTTCAGAGAATAGTGTCAATTCTCCACTTTCCTTACCCGCATGGCACCTTCCTTGGCTGCCAGCCTAGGAGCCAGTCATAGGTCCCGGGTGCTCAGACAGGTCAGTTTTCCCTTCAGAACACTGGGGGACTAAAAAACTCCTGTGTTCGTCTATTTTTTGTGACTCTAAAGAAAAGAGAAAAGAAAAGAAAAGAAAAGAAAAGAAAAGAAAAGAAAGGAAAAGAAAAGGGGGTGAAGGGGCATGTTCTGGTGCATCCTTTGGTCCCAGCACCTAGGAAGCAGAGGCAGGAAAACCTCTGTGAGTTTTAGGCCAGACCAGTCTACAACAAAGCTCCAGGACAGACAGGACTACATAGAGAGACCCTGTCTACAAACAAAACAGAACAACAACCAACTAAATTATCTTTTTAATTTCTCTTTTGAGAAAAATGAAAAAGGAAAAAAAAAAACCCTTGAGTGTGGGCAGTGTACAACAAGAAGTTGATTTGCCTCATGGTTCTGGAGGCTGGGTGTCCAAGACAATGGTGTGAGCTTGTCTCAGCATCCAGAGAGCATTGCCGCATCTAACACTGCCGAAAACCTCCCCAGGCGAGGCAGAGCTGCCGTGCCAGCTTCTCTCTCATCCAATATCCATCCAATAAGGCTGCCAAGGTTGTCATGAGGGCCACACACACCGTGACCACTAATTCACAGGTCTCCTCTCCCTGTGCATGTGGCTGGGTCAGCACAGTCAGAGACGATGTGACTCTATCCCACGTCTAAGCTCGAGCTCCCATGGAGCCCTAAGAGCCAAAGCCATGTGTCCTGCTTCTGTTTGTGGAGATGACAGCCCCAGCCTGAACGTGTCTTCTTGTGGTAGAGAGAAATGATGTAATAGCATTATAAGCGCTTGAAATCCCATCTTATGTAATATAAGATCACTTTAGAGGTCACCTGAACCAAAAATCTCCATTTACTTTTTTGTTTGTTTCTATTTTCCTTTAAACCTGCTTGGGACAGAGGTTTCTTGTACTTGGGTGTGAAAAGTGTCATCCCTGGTTCAGAAAGTGTCCGGGAGAAGTGAAGGAGGAGACCCACGATAATTGGAATCCAAGCCAGGGAGGGAGGTGCAAGGATAGTCAGGATGTGATGGTTGAGTGTCCACCCATGCTGTGCTTTCTGCACATCCCAGTGGCCTCTTAACATCCCCTCCTCCCACCCCAACCACAGTGGCTCTTCAGTCATGGGGAGAAGTTCAAGATGGGACCTCACTGTCAGGCGATGGTGGCTACCTCCACAGAGGAAGACAAGGCAAGGGTAACAAATGAGGTCTGTCTGAACCCTTCACTGGGCTCTGGGCCTTTCCACTCAGTCTTCATAACAGACATGTAGGATGTCGGCACTGGGATTTAGAGAGGAGAAGGTAACCTGTCCAACATCACGGAACCAACAAGAAGAGCTACAACCTATATCCAGGTTGTTCCAAACACATGTTTCTCCTACCACCATGGCTACTTCCTGAGGTCTGTTCTTTGGACCTCTGTCGCAAGCACAAAAGCCTGGGAGTAGGGGCAGCTGCCTGGCCAGCACAAATATGGAAAGCAGTGTGTCTATGTAGAACGAGAGGCCACCATGACAGAGAAAAGACTCCAAGCGGCCAATTTCTTTCCCAAGATTCGGAGTCCAACATCACACAAAGCCCTCCCTGGGAAGGGGGCAGAGGGTTGAAAAGTCACAAATCTGAGCCACCTGCAGAAGCTAGAGGAGGCCAGGGTCTTGGAGAGTCATCATGGTAAACATGCCGTCCTTGCACGCTGTGCCTTACAGGGTGGGTTACACGGGAGAGTCCAGCCAGGCACATGATGGAAGATGAGCGAGCTCTCCTTCAGAGCGGAGGGAGGAGGAGGGCCCTGAGATCTAGGCCTGCTGTGGAGGAGGTTGTGTTGTGGTTTGTGTGAGCTTTTCTGTCTCCTTTTAACTCCTCCCTGTCACTGACTGGTAGGACCTGCGCAGCCGAATTCAGGTTGGCTCCTTTCTCTGACTCAGTGGAAAGTGTGGGGATATTCTAGAAAGCCTCTCACAGTAGGAGCTAGGCTCCTAGGGTGTCCCCACACCAAGCAGGTTTGTTCCTCTGTGCTTCTTCTATGCCGTGAGTGTCTCTGAGCCACAGAGGTGTGTGGCCTTCTGCCATCAGGATAAGGAGAATTGGCAAACCTGACCTAGGGGTAGCCCTTGAGTCTTGCCCCTCCTTTCATGCACTCTGGTTCAGCTTCATTCCCAAGCAGGTGGGAAGTGTCCCTCCTGTTTAATAGAGAAGGCCTGGGGAAGGAGTCCGAGTGCCCACATAGGGAGTAGGGAGTGGTCTGGGTGTCTGGAATGAGCCCCAGGCTGAGGTTCTTTCAATGAAGTTCATTAATATGCCTGTGACTGTACCTGGGTGCTGCTGTCTGAGGTTTCTCAGATAGCTTAACCCTTTGTCTGCCCGGCTCCCTCTGGAAGCCCCTTGGTCACGTGGCACGCCTCATGGCCAGTACATTCTTGCTTCTACGCTTTATTCAACTCCTCTGTGAACAAGGCAGCCGAGACAGAGACCTTTGCCTCTTCCCCATGCCTGAGATGTTCTACATCTAGAGTCCTTGCTCAGGCCCGGGTGACCTGCCCTTGCCACGGTGAAACGGCTATGTGCTCTCCACAGAAAGCCAGCAGACTCTTCTTCCTTACCTGAGTCCCATTTTTGCAGTCGGGGTCCAGAGAAGCCCCTCAGCTTTTCTTAGCACCTTCCTCTCTAAGGGAAGTGGAGGAAGGGGCCAGTATTTCCTGTGAGCCTGCCCCTGCTTACACACCTGAGGTAAACACCTTAACTCAGTTCTGACATGATTAAACTCTTGCTGTATACCCCTGTCCTGTAACTGGTCTCTCTCCACCTGCCAGGTTCCCAAAAAAAAAAAAAAAACCACTCTGAGGTTTAATATTAATTACTAACTGTTTGGCCTATTAGCTCAAGCGTATTACTAACTAGCTCTTAAAACTTAAATTAACCCATTTTTATTATTCTAGATTTTATCACAAGGCTTGTGACTTGTTACCTCACATCCTGCTTCCCTAGTGGCTGCTGGCATCTCTCTGACTCCACCTTCTTTTTCCTGGTATCTTTGCTTGGATTTTCCCCTGGCTCTATTCCATCTGGCTGCTGGCCAAATCAGCTTCTTTATTGACCATGGGTAATAAAAACATAGTCACAGCACACACAGGGGCATCCCACATCAGTTCCTGCGTTCTCCGGGGTCAGATTAGAAGATGCCATTCACCTGCCTACAGGCATGGAGAGAAGGCTTGGGAAAATGTCAGGTCAGCCATAGCCAAACTCGTCCTCCGTCCTGGTGAAGGCTGGGAAGCCTGCACCTTCTCAGTGAATCTGCCCCCTTGGGCACAGCTGACACTGGAGAAGAGCCAAAGTAAAAGGCTACAGAGAAAACAAGGTCTGGGTGACATTGTTCCTATTCCCTGATGAAGCTAAAACTAGCCACACCCCTTGGACTTCAGTTTCAAGGCCAATAAGTTCTGCTGTTGCGTTAAACAAGCAGACAGACAAATGGACACACAAAAAGGCATTCTCTCTGCTTCAAACCAACATCTAGGCCTAGAGTGTAGATTTGGAACCCTCCCTTCCCTCCTACGCATCCTACCCTTTCACCAAACTTCCTCCTCAGAGGCCCATCCACCCACATGCAAATTAACTTGTAAATAGACACCCAGGGCCTTCCACGACTAGCCCTCAAGCATCTTTGTGTGGCAAGAGCTATGTGTACTATACAGAAAGCGTGTCCATGTTCGACTTAGGAGAGAAGAGGACAGAGACGAGGAAGGCAGTCAAGAAAGCAAGGCCCAACAGCAGTACCGGCGCCCTCCCCATCCCCCACGCAAAATGATTCTGAGCCCCATATACTTCTGGGTCTCTGGAAAGATGGCGCCCACACCAAGCTCGGCCAAGAAAGGCTCCCACCCTGGCTTAATTTTCTAAAACCCTTCTTGTGCCAGTTGGAAGGGTGGCCTGGAAGAGGAGCAACCTCTGGCCAAGTCGCTGTTTGTTTATGGATTGATTTTTTTTGACTGACCCCTGGCCCAGGACAATTAATCATTGAGTTAAGAAGTCTCTTGTGCACCTTGACCGCACTTATCTTTCCGCTCCTTTCCCTTTCTCAGCAGGGTCTTGACGGGGTGATTCGGGCCCTCCCGAATTCCCCTCATTCCTGCGGTGCTGTTCAGCTCTTCCCTCGGCCGGCCTGCATGTTCTATGGGCCCATATTACATACAGTCTAGGCTGTTCCCACGGCCAACTCAGTTAGTGTCCCGGGATTCACTGGGGCAGTAGACAGCTCAGTTCCTAGCATCTCCCGAAAGAGCCAGAGCCTCAGACTATAGCTGCTGGGGTTTATCTGTGATTAAAAAAAAAAAAAAAAAAAAAAAAAGGACCTCCCTGGACCTCATAGTCCTTCCTGGACCCCATAGTCCTCCCCGGGCATCAGCTTCATTTCCCTCTGCCCCAAAGAAGAGAAATGAAAATTGGAGAATGCCCACTCCATAGACCCCACTGAACTCTGAGTTCTGGGTGACACAGCCCCGCTCCAAACTCACTGCCGCTGCTGTGGAGAGCCCAGTCCCTACTCTCTTTCTTTACCCAGTAAACTGTTTTCAGACTGGAGGCTCCCAGGCCACCAGCCAACCATAAATTCTTTGGTTCTTTTAGGTCTAAATCAAGCTGTGCTCAGCAAGAGTCTCCCTCCCACAGGCTTCCAGCCATATTTGGAAGTAGAGCAGGGAAGCCAGATAGGAAATGGTTACCTGTGCTTACAGGCCAGCCGGACAGCAAGAGCTGACTCAGCAATGCTGACTCACTGAGAGGGAGGCTCCTGAGCAAGGGTGTCGGAAAGGACTCTCAGAGGGCTCTGGAGCAGGCCGGGAGCCTCCACGAGATGGTCATTTTCTTCCCACGATTGAGAGAAAATGCATTATTGTTGTGAAGTGTTCATAGCAGCCTTCCTCTGAGGCTGCGGATCAAGTCTAGAGGCATACTCTATTTTAAAATAAACAAAACTAAGGGGACGTGGGGGGCCATGAGGGACTGCAAGGAATGTTCTCTGGGTGGGAACTCCATGAGAAAGAGGCTTTTAGAGTCAAGTCGTTCAGGCTGGGGACAGTGGCTGAGCAACGGACTAGGGGCCTCGGGCCTCCAGTGCAGATTCTCCAGGGTATTAGTGGCGGAATCTGGACCACCCAAACCTCGGACGAACGAAGTCCAGCCCGATGGACTTGACGGAAGCTTGACCTGACCGTGACCTTAGACCTTGTAGAACAGTTCTCAGCTCACTGTGCCACCCTTCTGACCCGCCACCTCACCAAACACCTGTGTACCCCAGGGCGCTCTATCTTCTGGTATTTATTTGTTTCTTTATTACTAGTCCCCTGTACAAACCATAAACTAAATGAAGGCCAGAATAGGATCTTTTGGGTTCTATGCCAGATAGTAGGGAATTAACTGTGGACTTGAAGCTTGCACAGCCTGCTCTCTGGTCCCTGTTCGCTTATTCACGCGTCCCTTGACCTTAATCACGTGACTCCTTTTCCTTGGCTCTAAAAAGCAGAGATTAGAATTAATGACCACATCACATGGTTGGCACAAGGAACAAATAAGACTGTACAAAACACGTAACACTGTCCTTGGCACATAGGAAGTAGTTAATAGATATTAGAGAAAACCATCCCCCAAAAGGTAGCAGCTAAAATCGAAACAAGAAATAAGCAAACAAACAGAAACCCTCATTTGTAACCAGGGTTGGGGATATGACTCAGCCCATAAAGCTTGCCTGGCAGGGGTGGGGATCTGAGTTCTGGTTCTTAGAATTCACATAAAAAGCCAGGTGTAGGTGCACACCTGTAATCCCAGCAATACAAAGTGGCACACAGAGACACATAGAGCCTGGAAGCTCACGAGCTAACCTGATGGACCTGGCAAAGTTCCAGGCCAGTGAAAGCCCTTGTTCCCGAGGACCCACACCTGAGGCTAATGTCTAAGCTCTGTATGCTTGCCCCGCCCGCATGTTCCTTTACCCACACACACAAAACAAACTGTAATGACTTAATTTTTCACAGTTCTATGGATGACAACCAGGGTGACTCATCTCTGCTCTAAGCAATTTAGGCTGAACTCACTCCAATTTTTGGCCTATTGGCTCATCTGTGGGACTGTGGCCTCGGTCATTCAACTGGTCACTGGTGGCTATCCCTTGGGACATCACCATGTGCATTCTCCAGAGGCTAGCTAGGGCTTCTAGAAAGTCAAGTATCACTTATACAGTGTTAGTCAAAGCAGGTGAGTCCAGAGACTAACGGTGAAATGAGGTAGTTTTTGTTAGGAGGTAGTACCAAGAGACTTACTAGACAACATCACCGCCATTGCCATCATCATGTGTGTGAGATAGTAGTGTGGGCACATATGCCGTGTGTGTGTGTGGTGTGTGTGTGTGTGTGTGTGTGGTGTGGCATACAGGAAACTTTTGAGAGCCCATCCATTATAGGATCCAGTGATACAACACAAAGTCATCAAAAGGAAGTGGTAAGTGCTCTTACCTGCCCAGTCATCTCTCAGGTGCTGTATGTGGATGCGTCTTTTCTTTTAAAAAAAATTTTTTTAATTACATGTAGATATATGTGGATAAGTGCTTCTCAGTGCCAGTGTCTAGGGAGACCAGAAGAAAGTGTCAGATTTTCTGTGATATGCCTGATATGGGAGCTGAAAATTGAACCCCAGACCTCAGGAAAAGCAGCCAGTGTGCTTAACCGCTGAGCCATCTCTCCAGCTTACATGGGTGCTTCTTTTTCTTTTGTCTTTCTGGTTTTTTCAAGACAGACAGGGTTTCTCTGTGTAGCTTTGGCTGTTGGAGAACGCTCTCTGTAGACCAGGCTGGTCTCAAACTCACAGAGATCCGCCTGCCTCTGCCTCCCGAGTGCTTGGATTAAAGACGTGCGCCACCACTGGCATGGGTGTTTCTTTAGCCTTCCATAGGTGTTCTCCTGTTTCTAGTATACACATACATTCAGTTAGTTTTGGTTGAAAACAATGAGTGCGTACAGACGGCTGTGTAATCCTAGTACTTGTGAGATGGGGCTGGAGGGTTTCAAGTTCGAGGTCATGGTGAACTCATATCAAGAGCAAGTCTCAAAAAAATAATACAGGGTTAGGCATGTAATGTAGTTGTGGCAGATCACTTTAAAATATCCTAGATTTGATCCTTAGCTATGGAAAGAAAATCATGGATAAGTAGAAAAACAGAGGAGAAACTAGAGCTGAGTGAGAAGAATTGCCTTGTTCAAGGTCACATAGGAAGAAGTAGAAGAGTTAGGACCATAAGTTAGGCTTCTCAACATTCACATCGCCTCTCCTCAGAGTGTTCACACCTCCTCTCCTCAGGGTGTTCACACCCCCTCTCCTCAGAGTGTTCACACCCCCTCTACTCAGGGTGTTCACACCCCCTCTACTCAGGGTGTTCACACCCCTCTCCTCAGAGTGTTCACACCCCTCTCCTCAGAGTGTTCACACCCCTCTCCTCAGAGTGTTCACACCCCCTCTCCTCAGGGTGTTCAGCATCACTGGACAGCTGCCCAGGTAAGGTGAGGCTCCATTCTCTAAACACTTGCCTTGCTCCTCAGCTTCTGTTGAGGCCCCAGAGAAATACCTGGCCCAAGACAGTGAGCACTGCTTTCTAGGGTCCAGCACAAAAAGGGAGTGTTCATTCCCCAGAGCACAGAACAGCCCAGAGCAGTCTCCACTGTAAGCAGAGACTGAGGCAGTTCTTGGGGTTGGGCACTGTGACACTGCACAGCCTGCTCACTTCCTCAGCAGTGAGATTCGTACATACACATGGGCACTTTCATATGCACCCAGGTGCACATGGAGGCATGCTCCCTCATCCCTCTCTTTGAGGCCTGAGAGAATGCTGTCATTTAGATGGTGGGCCACTCAGCTCTGAGGTTGGCAAAGCAGAAACTACACAGTTTTGGAAGTCTTGGTCTGGGAAAGGGGAGCATGAGAAAGTCAGGCCACTGGCTCAGGAAGTTGTGAAATGCAAGACATTTCTGTTATCAGTCCCTTCCTGTTGTGGTGGCACCTGGGGGGTAACCAGAACCCTTTGAGCGCCCCACTTCCTCCTAGCAGACCTCTTGGGCCTGCTGAGTCACCTGCTGGGGGGGAGCACACCTATTTTGAGCCTGAGGTAAATTAACTAGACCACATTCCCTTGAGATTTTTCTTCACAGCTGGTTGTGCCCGGGTGTCGATCCTAAAGCAGAGGCTCCCTTCCCCCAGACACAGTACCCTCCCTCTTGTCATTTCCTTTTTTGGAGTAGCTTTCTTTGCAAGGAAGTCACTCACACGACCCCAGGAGAGCGTGTAGCAGAGCAACCATAGGTGGACTACTAAAATGAGCGTGCAGGGAGAGCGGGCGCACCCCTTGGAGGTTAGCTTATCATGACCACGATTCAACCGTGGAGACATCACTCTAGTTAATCTACTGTTATTGGCAGTTTCCCTATAGACCATGGCCCTCTTAGCCCTCTTCTGCTAAGGCTGGGTGGGCCTTCTGCACCGTCCTGCCTTTGGAGGATGCCACTGTTTGGGAGCTAAGGCCATGGTTAAAGGTAGGCGTAAAGACCATATAGTTAGTGAATGACTTGGGCTGGACTCTGAATTCCTCTAAGACATGGTCTAGCTCTTAAGCTGTTACGCAGGTCTCGGAGGCAGGGCCATTGGTTCCTAGGATATCAAAGCAGGAGGCACGTCTAGATGTCATTATGTCTGACCCCTGCCCTCTACCCCACTTGATTGATCGGAAATGGAAATGGAGGAAGGATCAGGGATTCACCTGGGGGTAGGGATGGAAACAGGAGGGGACTGGTGGGGGGGTGTCGGGGGAGAGTACTGGGAGAGATGACCAGAACTGAGGGGCATTTGGGGGCGAGGTAGGAGCCTAGTGCAGTGGAAACTCCTAGGGATCCACGAGGAGGATGCTAGGGACAACTCATATATGGGGGACCCAGATGAACTGTCCATCTTCTGTTACCAGGCAAGGCTTCCAGTGCAGGGACAGGGACACCAGCCCAGCCACAAAGCCTTTGATCTACAGTTTGCCCTGCCTGCATGATGCTCTGAGGTGAAGCAGGTGCAGAACTTGTGGGAGTGGCCAGCCAATGACTGGTCCAGCCTGAGACTCAAGCCATGAGATGGAGCCCATGCCTGACACTGCCTGTAGGGTCCAGGATCCAGAGGTTAGACAGCCCAGAGACCTAGGGCAGAACTAAAAACATGTTTGGGGGAAAAAAGAAAAGAAAATGAAAGGACTCCCGATGATATTCTGCTATAGTTACAGACTGGTGCCTGGTCCAGCCGTCATCACAGAAGCTCACCCAGCAATTGATGGGAGAAGGATGCAAAGACCCACAGATCAATGTTAGGCGGAGCTCAGGGAATCCTGCAGAAGACAGGGAGAAAGGATTTTAGGAGCCAGGGGGTCAAGGACAGCACAACAGAATGTCCCACAGAACCAACTAAGCAGGGCTCACAGGGGCGCAGAGAAACCGAACTGGTGGCAATCGGGGAACCTGCACGGGTCTGAGTTAGCTCCTCTCAGCTGGGTTCTTGTGGGACTCCTGACCATGGAAGGAGGAGGGTTTCCAAAGGGGGACCTGGGAATAGGATGCATGGAGCTGTTATAGAGCAGGTAAAGCTTCAGCACACAGCCCCGAATGGTGGAGATGTCAAACCAAGGGCTGCCTTAGAGGAGTAAGGACAATGACCAAAACCAGACCAGGAGGGGAGGCCCTGAGGGTTGCAAGCCATAGAGGTTGTTGGGGTGGGGTAGCCTAAAGCCTTGGCAGCGCATATCACATCACTGGGCACCCCCAGAGTTGCATATTTGCCTTTTCTTTGGTCCCATTCTCCTTCTATGCTCCCATTCCTCCTTTTTGGAGTGGGAGTGTTTATTCTATACCACTGCACTTTGGAAGTATCTCAATTATTTATTATGATGATAGTGTTTGTTTGTTTTGAGTCTTTGGACTTAACTTTTGAACAATATTGGCATCATTGACTTTGGAGATGTGCCAAATACTTTTGAGTCCTATAGTTGTTATAAGCTTTGCCGGGTATGGTCAGAAGTAGATGTTATGGCCACTATGAAATGTCCCCTATAGGCGCATGTGCTGAGTAATCTCAGTTGGAGGCACCTTTTTAGGGACTGGGGAGCCTAACAGGAGGAAGCAGGTCTTTAGGAGTACGTCTTTGGGGCAGTGTCATGTCCCAAGCCACTGCTGTCTCTCACACTTGGTCTCACTTTCACTCCTGTTCTCTGCGTCTTGTCAATCATGAGGTAAAGGAACTCCTCTGACCCACTTCTGCTACCATGATGCTCTGCCTAAGAGCAGGCAAGACCTGGACCCTCGGAAACCACGAGTCAAAACTCAACCTGTCTTTCCTAAAGTTGCCTCAGGTATTTTGGCCACAATGACAATAAAACTGAAGGATGCAGTTTTCCTAGCCATCATAATCCACTAAGAAATGACCTAAAGTATACAGGAATGGTTCTGTTGGCCATAGATAAGTATTAGTCCATTTGTGGTGGCTTGAAGAGGAATGGTCCCATAGACTCGTATGTTTGAATGCTTGGCCCAAAGTGAGAGGCACAAGAGGAGATATGGCCTTGTTGGAATAGGCGTGGCTCTGTTGGAGGAAGTGTGTCACTGTGGGGGTGGGCTTTGAGGTCTTATATGTTCAAGCTACACCCAGCATGGCTCATAGTCTCTCCCTGCTGCTTATGGATCAAGATGTAGAACTCTCAGCTTCTTCTCCAGCACCGTGTCTGCCTGCACGCTGCCGTGTCCCACCATGATGATAAAGGACTAAATCTCTGAAATCTAAGTGAGTCTTAGGGATATGTTTTCCTTTATACAGGTTGTTGTGGCCATGGTGTCTCCTCGCAGCAATAAAAATCTTACTAGGACACCATTTTATACAAGGAACTTGAGCCTCTGCACTCTTTGGTATCTTTGGCCATGGTCAATCACTTGTAGACACAGAGGAATGGCTGTATTTATCTCTTACCTTAAGACCTTGGTGCATACCTGATGGGCCAGGAAGTTCCTAAAAGGGTTAGCTTAATTTGCCATGGTACTAAAACCAGGTCTTACCTCTTCCAGAGCAAGTCTGTAGCCCTCTGTTTCCAGCTGGAACCTCATCATCCAGGGGGATCTACCGGTGATGTTTAGAACTTCTCCTGACAGTTTTTTTTTTGTTAGATACAAAAGAGAAGGGTAAGTAGAGGCCATCTAGTGGGGGTCATCCCCGAGCAGAGGGAGCTCCAGGGAGCCCTGGGTTCTGAGAATGGAGAGAGAGGTGCAGGACAGTAAGGCAGGAGCAGGCGCAGGGTAGGGTGAGTCACAGAGGAGCCTGTGGGTAGCATGGATGCTTTTGCCCCTTGGCCACAAGGTCCTGGAACCCACATCAGACTTCAAAGTTCAGGATGATAAGATCAGCCGCACAATAGATCTGAGGGGGACAGATTCAAGATTTTAGAGGAACGCCTAAGAAAAAAGTCATCAAGCCTTTGGAAGAGCAAGACTGGAAGCCTGGAGGAGGCCATTCCTGAAAACATTCCTGAGAGCTGAAGACTGGTCAGGCTCAGTGGACGAAGGCTCTAGACACCAAGTCTGATGACCTGGGTTTGACCCTAGGATCCTGCATGGTAGAGGGAAAGAACCAATCTCACCAGTTATCCTCTGACCTCCACACGGATGCTGGGACACGCCACCTCCCAATGTATGAATCTAATTAAAACAAGAGAAATGAGTCTTTGGTGTGGAGGACAATGCTGAGGAAGATGTGGCTTTGGTCTAAGAGCACAGGTTTGGAAACAGCAAGATTTGGTCAAGTGTCTAAGACACCTCTGATCAACTGTGTAACTAGTCCCTGGGTGTTATTTATCCATCTACAACTCCAGAGGGCACCGATACAACACCAGTACAATCTGCTACAGCAGTAACAGGGCATCGGTGTGAGGATTTCTCAGGCAATACAGCTAAGAGCCAAGTGAGGTGCCTGTCGCACAGAGGACCCCTGGAATGTTTGGAGGAGACAGAAGGAGAACAAAGAAAGGCAGAGGGATAGGGCGCAGGAGAAGGTGCCGAGAGGACCAGATGCCATGCACAGCTGCAAAAGGGACCTGTATCCTGCAGAGAAAGAGCAGGTATTGTGTAGGCTGAGTCAAGAAGGACACCAATAATGGCTTCTAATGCTGCCTGGGATCAAGGAAGGGCTCAGAGCCTAGAAAGTTCCCTGTGAGTGACAACTTGAGAGTTGCCATGGTGATTTGGATGGACGCCAGAGGCCGAGAGGTCTAGGAGTGATGGGAGAGGAGGAATCCAAGGGTAAGCTCTCCAAGATTTTCAACAAGTTTGGCAGGCGGAAGAAGGGCCGCAGGGTGTATAACATATATAAAGACAGAGGAAAAAGTCAGAGAGTGTGTCAGGCAAAGGAGGTGACCACCAGTGTGTCCACCTCTGTTAGATCATTTTTCCTTCTTTAGGAATCAGAATGTGGGGGTGGGATGTAGCTCAGTAGCGGCGTGCTTGCCCAGCTCCACCAAGCCCTGAATTGGATCCCCAGCCCCACAGGCACTCAGCATAGTGGTGTGTGCCTGTAATCCCCACACTCCAAGGGGAGAAGCAGGAGGGTCAGAGTTCAAGGTCCTCCTCAGATTCTTAGTGAGTTTATACACAGCCCAGGGTACAGAACTGCCTGAAAACAAACAAACAAAGAAAAACAAAAGCCCTTTGAGCCGGCATTTGTGTCCATCGGTCTTTCCCCCCCTTTATTCTCTTCTTCCATCTGTCCACCCTTCATTTTATGACACATTCCCTTAGGCCTCTGGGCCTGGGCTGATAGCTAACAGGAAGGCTTTGGGAGAGTGAAAATCAGAAGCAAAGAGAGGCGAGGAGAAGTGGAGCCCAACTCACCCCTACCTCTTTAGGGCCTGTTTTAACAGGAAGACAACCAAGTGACGAATGACATAACAATGTCACAAGGGGTTGAACATGAAATGTCCTCCACAAACTCATGCGTCTGACCGTTTGGTTCTCAAACTGGTGCTACTGCTTTGGGAGCCTGTGGAAATTTGGGGACACAGGACTTAGCTGGTGGACAGAGGCCACTAGAGGCCAGCCCTGCTTCAGGTTCCCTGTCTGTTGCCTGATTTGCCAACATGTAATCAAGCCACACCGAGAGTCACCACCACCACAGGTGCACAGCCGGGGTGTCCTCTAAAACCAGGAGGCAAAAAATTGCTGTACCTGTGCTATTTACTCTTTGTTGCTTTGATAAAACACCACGACCAAAGCCACTTAGAGAAGGAAGGCTTTTTTGGGGGCTATCAGTTCCCAAAAAGGCTCCTCCGCAGCACGGCAGGGAGCATGGCCTCAGGCAAGCAGGCAGGTGTGGTAATGAAACCTATGACCCAGCAGCTGAGAGCTCACATCCACAAACAGGAAGCAGAAAGCACACTAGGAGAGGCATGTGTCTTTTTAATATTCCATTATGTTTTATCTATTTTCTTTTTTATTATTGAAAATAGTTTTTTCTATACAATACAGTGTATTGATAATTTCCCCTCCCACAGCCTATCTCAGATCTTCCCTATCTCATCTATCCAAATCTTCTCTCTCATAAGAAACAAACAGCATTTAAAAAAAAATAAAACAAAATAAAAACCAAGGTAGGGCAAAACATACAAACCAACAAACAGAAAATAAAACAGTCAAAGAAACAGCACAAGAAATACACACACAAGTACAGAGATACACAGGCTCACACGCACAGAAATCACATAGAAACACAAAATTGGAAACCATAATATATAAGCAAAAGATCTGTAATGGAAAACAAAAACAAACAAACAAACAAAAAAAGCAACCAGGCAAAGCATAATGAGGTCAAAACAAACAAACAAACAAACAAAAAACCTCCAATAATACCTTTGAGTTCATTCTGTCTTGGTCATGTACTGCTGGACATGGGGCCGCCCTTGAGTGTGGTTTGTGCACCCAGTGGACTCCCTTGGAGAGAACTAAGTTTTCTTCCAAGAGCAGCTCAGCTGGAGATAACTCTGGGTTACAGATAGAGCTTGAGACACTTCCCTTCTCCATGCTGGGACCCCAGCTGGCTTAGGGCTGTGCGCACTGCCACAGTCTCTGTGTGTGCTGCTGCAGTCTCTGTGCGCGCTGCCGCAGCCTCTGTGTGTGCTGTGCAGTCTCTGTCCGCACTGCCGCAGTCTCTCTCTGTGCATGCTGTGCAGTCTCTGTGCACACTGCCACAGTCTCTGTGTGTGCTGCTGCAGTCTCTGAGTTCCCATCAGCCCTGCTGGGTCTAGAAGGCCCGGTTCCTTGGTTTCTTTCTCCCCCCTGGCTCTTAGAACCTTTCCACCTCCTCTTCAGCAGGATTCCCTGAGTCCTGAGGGGATTTGATGGAGATGTCCCTTTCAGGGCTGTGTTCCAAGGTCTCTCATTGTCCAGTAGCGCATCTCTGTATTTGTTCCCAGCTGCTGCAGGAGAAGCTTCTCTGAGCTGGCAGGAGTCTTTTGAAATCTCAAAGCCCACCCCTGGAGACACACCTCATCTAACAAAGCCATGCTTCCCAATTCTTCCCAAACCAACCAGGACCAGGTATTCAAACTTACGGACCTAAGGGGGTTATTCTCATTTAAGCCTCCACAGCACCCCGAAAGAACCAGGACAGCCATGTCCACATAGCCCTTAGAAATAGCATCCTAACTGTTCCCCAACCACTGCCGGCTTTATCCCTGATCTGACTGAGTCCCATAGCTAAGTCTTATAGTTTCTATTGCTGTGCTTAAAAATCATGATCAAAAGCAACTTGGGGACAAAAGGGTTTATTTCAGCTTAGAGTTCCACCACACTAAGGGAAATCTGGGCAGGAACTCAAACGGCAAGAACCTGCAAGCAAGAGCTAATACAGAGGCCATGGAGGAGTACTGCTTACTGGCTTGCTTTCAGTGGTCTGCTCAGTCTGTCTCCTCCTCCTCCTCCTCCTCCTCCTCCTCCTCCTCCTCCTCCTCCTCCTCCGCCGCCGCCGCCGCCGCCTCCTCCTCCTCCTCCGCCGCCGCCTCCTCCTCCTCCGCCGCCGCCTCCTGCTGCTGCTGCTGCTGCTGCTGCTGCTGCTGCTGCTGCTGCTGCTGCTGCTGCTCTTCCTCCTCTTCTTCTTCTTGTTTGTTTGTTTTGTGATGGTGTTTCTCTGTATAGTGTTGACTGTCCTGGAACTCACTCTGTAGACCCCTCTATCCTCAAACTCAAAGACCTGCCTGCCTCTGTGTCCTGAGTGTTGGGCCGCCATGACCAGCTTCAGCCTGCTTTCTTACACTACCCAGGACCAGCACCCCGGGAGAAGCACTGCACAGAGAGCTGGGCCTTCTCACATCTGTCATAAATCCAGAAAATGCTCCATCATCTTGTCCAGAGCCCAGTCTGGTGGGGGAATTTTCTCTGTTGAGGTTTCCTCTTCCTAAGTGATACCAGCCTGGTTCAAACTGACACGACACCAGCCAGGACGGCCTTTAGCAAGCCCTTGTTTAGTTGTTCCGCCTAGTTCTCCATTCCCAGCCTTGTGAACAATCGGAGACTTGACATTTACTATCTATCCATCCATGAACATCACAATGTATCCAACAATGGGAAACACACGCCAGGAAATCAGGTCCCTGTTCCCCTCCAGTAGCTGGGTTTGAGTTAGATCATCTTGGAAAGCAAACTCATAACATAAATATAAACGTAAGGTTCCATGATGCTAACAGGGGTTTTTCCACAGGCCGGGCTAGCTTAGAGACCAGTCTGAAGCAGGAACCAGACCTGAAGAGCAGGATCATAGGCAAGCAGCAGTCCTGTCTCAAAGGCAGAGGCTAAACGGAGAGGAGCTTGGTCAGGGGCAGAAGGACAGGCTCAGGCGCAGTGACTGAGGGTCAGCTGGCTCTAGACACAGCAGACACAGCCAGGAAAAGCCTTTTGACCAAAAGAAACCGTCCTCTTTGGGAGCAGTGAAAAGTCCTGGGGCTCTTCAAACATAGAGTCAACGTGATTTTGGTTTCCCAGAATTCTCCTTGATGAGGCAAAGGAAGATCAGTGCACCGGTCACACAGCACTGTAGTTGTGTGATTGGTGTGGGAGCTGCTTTCCACCCTTTTCAAAAAGTGGGGATTTTTTTTAGGTGTATTTGTTTTTATCTTATATGTATGGACGCTTTGCCTGCATGTATGTTTGTGCATTACATGTGCACCACGCCCAAGGAGGTCAAAAGGGCGAATTGGATCCCCTTGGAACGGGGGTTACAGATGGTTCTTAGCCACTGTGTTCATGCTGAGAACCAAACCTGTGTCCTCTGGAAGAGCAACCAGTGCTCTTAACCTCTGAGCCAATACAGCCCCTCGGCATTTTTTTTTTAAATAGCAAATTTGCTCTGGTTTTGCTATTATGAACACTGAAAGAATGAGTGTTGGGGGCGTAGCTCAGTTGGTAGGCTATTTGCTTGGCATACAAGCCCAGGGTTCAATCCCTATCACCACATAAACCAAACATGGTGGTACAGCCTGTAATCCCAGATCTCAGCAGTCAGACATTCTAGGTCACCTCTGGGTACACAAAGCATACTAGGTCAACCTGAGATACATGAAATTCTGCCTCAAAAAAAAATTATGGTTTATAAAACCGATAAGGATTGTTAACCTAAAGAACAGTTGAGGACACAGGCGGGAGGGGACAGTAAGGCCTGGGGGCTCCCGTCAGTGTGAATTGTACACAGACGGGTGCCACGGGGTAGAACTGGGCTTTGGGGCTCATGAGCTGCATTCAATACATCGCCTCTGTCCCTTTGGAGGGTACATCTCTGTGTTTTCTCCAAGAGCCTGACTTGGAGAGTGTCTGAGGGAAGAGAGAGGCTGAAAGAAGGAAACCAGCCCAGTTCAGTGGGAGCCACCTCCCAGCCAGTCCCACCTCCCCCCTCTGAGCAGCCTGGGCATTGCTGCTTCTCCCCATGGAGTCTTGCTCTCAGGAGCTGCCAAGGGCTGAGACTATGGGGAGCATTCTGTTGACAGTGCCCAGCAACCAGGGCTGGGTATCAGCAAGAGGCTGGAGCCGAGTCCCCAGGAGGCAGGTCCTGCCCAAGAAGAAGTCCCCGGACCTGTGGCTCAGAGGGAATGATGCTGGGAGCCTAGGGTTGAGTCTGTCCTTAGACCCAGCCCTTTAGCAGAATGTTCCCTTTCCCTCCACACACAGCCAGGGAGACTGCCTTCCCCTCCAACAGCATGGAGCCTTGTAGGGCACTGACCTCCCAGCCCACTGTTCGGCATCCCCTGGTAGGATAGAGGAGGAGAGTGGGATTCATGTGTATCCCCTTCCCGGATCCCCGGGCCA
Organism: Alexandromys fortis; assembly: GCF_014885135.2. Classification (NCBI taxonomy): domain Eukaryota; kingdom Metazoa; phylum Chordata; class Mammalia; order Rodentia; family Cricetidae; genus Alexandromys; species Alexandromys fortis. Next base: position 7,203,462 of record NW_026067893.1, on the reverse strand, counting down.
GCAATGGATTGTCCTCCAGGAAGGAAACCAGTACTCCTTAAAGGACCCGGATGAGTGGGAGGAGTTCAGCAAAGCCCAAGCTCTAGGTAGGGCAGGGCTTAGGCCCCTGGGCACGTTATCTTCTCCTCAGGCCCCCAAGTGGATGGTGGGAGGACAGTCAGATCTCAAATGTCGGAGGTCAGGGAAAGAAGAGCAAGGGAGGCTTAGGCATCTCACAGACCAAGTCTCTCACTTAGAACTGCCTCAGTACCCTCACTCAGGAAAATGGGGTGATGGAGCCGCTGCCTCTCACCAAGGTCATGGGACTGGATGGGCTAACTGGCGAGCCTGCTGCATGGCTCCCTTCTCCCCCCCATGACCTACTGCCTCTTCTCCACAGCCGCCCACATCTTTCCTTATGTCTAGAGATCCGGACCCCGGTGGCCAGGGAACAGTCTCTGAGTAGGTCACTTCCCTCTCTGAATTTCAGGTTCCTTGTTTTTCGAAACTGGGGACTCTATTTTAAGGTCAAAGGCAGCAGTTCAGGTCTCATGGGAGATGGTGCCTGACACGGACATGGGCAAGGGCAATGGAGGTCAGAGGAAGGGTTGGGGATGCTGAAAAGGCCAGGAAGGGTCATCGTCTGGAGGGCTAAACATCCTACGGTGGTTCTCAACTTTCCTAGTGCCTCCCCCCTTTAGCACAATCATTCACATTGTGGTGACCCCAACTATAAGGTTACATTCGTTGTTACTTCATAACTGCAATTTTGCTGCTGCTATGAATCGTAATGTAAATATTTCTAGAGATAGAGGTTTGGCGGAGCCCCCATGACTCACAGGTTAGGAACCAGTGGGAGAGCTCTGTCAGAGGTAACTTCTGAACTGCCCCCCCTATTTTCATGCGACAGAAATCTTTCTAGGTCGCTGTTCAAAAACACCAGCACCAGCATGCAGGGATACACCCCAGAACATAGGCACCCCAAGACAAGGGCCCTTGGTTAAAATGGAAGCTCAGGCAGAACCAAATACAGCATGCCACAGAAGAGTTGAGACAAGTCTGTCTGTGGAACCGTTGACTGCAGAAACGCAAGCACGGCGTTGAAGATCCTCTGTGACCTCATGTGTTACTATACACGTTCTCATACACATGCTCTACATACGTGCTCTACAAGCAAATGTAACATCTGCACACATACACACAGTTTGAAGCATAGGCGTGAAAATCCTGAATTGCCTATGCTAGTGTAAACAACCCCTTACCCTTGCCCATGTAAGCAAGTCTAGTCAAACTTACTGGGACACCAAGACAAGTAGACAAGAAGCTAGAATAGGGAGGCCCGGGAAGATAGTTCAGCTAGTCAAATACTTGATGTACAGGGTTCAAAGTTCAGAACCCTAGCACCTGTGTGAAAACCAGGCATGGCACCTGTGTCCATCACACCAGTGCTTGTGGACAAGACAGGCAGGTCCCAAGGGGTCTCTGGACGGACGGTCTAGCCCAAGCAGGGAACTCCGGATTCGGTAAGAGACGCTGGGAAAATAGAGTGAGAGCGGCTGAGGAAGGCATCGTGGTGTGACCTCTGACCTTCACTCAGATCTGCACCTATACACACACATACATGCATACACACGTGTGCACACATGAACAAGACAGGAGAAGAGGAAAGAGATAATTGTTGAATAGGAGGGAGAGAGAGGGAAATACGGTGAATATCATCAAGATGCGCCATATACATGTCTGAAAGTGTTCTGATAAACCCACTATTGTGCCTAATCAATACATGTCAACACATGTTTTGAGACAGGCCTCATTATGCAACCTGGGTGACCTGGAAGTCACTACGAAGACTAGATTGTCCTTGAACTCACAGACATTCTCCTGCCTCTGCCTCCCGAGTGCTGGGATTAAGAGTGTGCCACCACCATGCAGCAAATCTTTATTTTTTTACTTAAAGAAAAATGAGATCCTGGAAAGGTACATAGCCCTTGCTAAAAGTAATTTTCTCTAAGGTGGAAAACATACATGAAATTTTATTTTTTACATTTCTGCAACCCCTTGGCTTTCTTAGATGTTGTACATATTTTACCTGAATTAAAGGAGGCAAATGGTCAACTTTCTCCTCAGAGAAACAGGAAGAAGGTGAAACTGGCAACAACAAAAATCCACAGTGTGGGACGTGGCCCAGACGTGTAACCGTGAAGAAGACAGGGATGTGACCAGGATGACCAGCCCCTCTCCCTGGTGTTCAGCGACTACCCTCATCCATACCCATACCCTCCTGGCCAGCCCCTCCCCCTAGTGTTCAGAGACCACCCTCATCCATACCCATACCCTCCTGCGCCTGGCTGGGACCTGAGCATCTGCTGTACCTGGAGAAGATGGCCCAGATGCGCTGGACCCTCAGATACGGACAGATGACTTTTTTTGGAAGTCCTGAACACTTTGAGGCATTCTCTTCATGCATTCTGGGATAGTCACTAACGAAACTCCTATGAATAAAGAATCCTACACTATGCCGATGCTCAGACTGCCATATTTCACACATCCTATATTACCTGTGGCCTCTTGTTTTTACCTCAGCTGGCACTGTGCAGTAAGTGGCTCTGACCTTTGATTCTGCTTTGTAAATAAGGAAGCTGAGACGCCACGCCACTGGGACGTGCAACTTGCTGAAGGTCACACAGCCACAGAGGGCAGAGGCTGGGCTCACACTACTCCCCCTGATTTTGAAATCCCCCCCCCCCCCCGCCGAGAGCCACCATTTAGTGGTCTCCTGGGATACGTACAGTAAGGATATGCTAGCAATGCTTTTAGACCGTAACTGCTCGCTGGGTTACCATTAGCCTGACCACAAATGCTTCTCAGGAAGAGGCCAAGGAGTTGGAGGTGAGGTCAGTTGTAAAGGGCTGGCAGTGTGCAGAGGTCCCTAGGTTCCATTCTTGGTACTGAGAAAGGTGGAAGAAGGAGAGGGATAGGAGAGGAGAAGGGGAGAGAATCCGAGGAAGGAGTAAGGATTGGTGAGCCATTTGGGGATATACTGACCAGAGTGGCAACTGACTAAAAACATTTAATCAATTTTTAAATGGTGTGTGTGTGTGTGTGTGTGTGTGTGTGTGTGTGTGTGTGAATGTCCATGCCATAACACACATGTGGAGTTCAGAGACAACTTTCAGGAGTCAGTCCTTTCCTTCAACTATGTGGGTCTCAGACACTGAACTCAGGCTTGATAGCAAGTACCTTTACTGCACTGAGTCATGTCATGGGCCTCACAACTGCCTAAATAAGAAGGAAAGGTGAAAAAAGATCCCAGTCCACCATGTAGCTCCCTTCACCATGGTTTGTGTGGTTCTAAAAGGTCAGCACTAGCCAAACATGCCTGTTGTCCTGTTCCTCATTGAGCTGGAGAGGGGTGGTCAAATTTGAAGGTCAAGGCCACTCTAAGTTACCTACAAAGACCTTCTCTAAAACAACAAACAGCCAAAGAGTTGAAAGTAGTTATTTCTGGAAAAGGATCAGTCATTCATGAATGACTTTGATCTATGCTCATAAGTGACTTTGATTTACATTGGAAATTAAACAAAATCCAAAGTGAAAATCAAAAGAATTCTGGCTCCAGTCAGGGAGAAAGGGAAATGATTATGGTGGAAAGAAAGGAGACCTAGAAAGAGGTCGGGCTTCCTTGTTTGCCACACAAAGAAAAGTCAGCAGGGCCTGAACCAGGAATTGACATTGGTGGTGAGTTCTTGGGCTGAGGATGTAGCTTGAAGGGCGGAGATCTGCCTGGTATCTACAAGATCCTTCTGGGTCAGTCCCTAGCACGGCATAACACTAGGCAAATAGCAAATGCCTTTAATGCCAGCATTCAGAGTGTAGAGGAAAGGGGCTCAGGGTGTAAGGTTTGAGGCTAGCCTGGGCTACATGAGACTAATTCAAAAGAATAGAGGAAGGAGATCTAGGGAGACGGCTCGGTAGATAGAGAGCTTGTTGCCCAGACACGAGGACCTGAATTCTGATCCACAGTACCCATATAAGAAGCTAGACTCAGCAACACGCTCCTAGGATCTCAGAGATGGGGAGGTGAAAATCAGAGATCCCTGGGGCTAAACAACCAAACCAGTGAGCTCAGTGAGAAACTATGTCTCAAAAAATAAGACAAAGAGTAACTGGGGAAGACGCCCAACATCAATGTCTAACCTCCACGAATGAATATGTACACTTGCGCACACGCGCGCACACTTATACACACACACATACACACGGGCTTCCCTTGGTACTGGTGAGGAGTATTGAAATAGGGAGTGGGGAGCCAACTAGAAGAACCAACTGGAAAGCTGAAGAGAAGGCCTGCTCATTCCAGAGGCAAGGACACGCTTCCTTGAGTTCTGAATAGCCAAGTGGGCCCTTGCACACACAGATGTAAAAGAAAAGTGTGCTCTCCTCTCCAAGGGGCAGTTTCCACCATAAAACTGCGCTATTGTTGAGCAAGGTCAGACCCGCACTTTGGATACCTCGGACATAGCCGGCTGGGAGGGGAGGGGCAAGAAGCGTGGCCTCTGTCTGTCTGTTCTGGTGAGTGTGTATGTATTGAGGAGGGAGCGTGTGCACACACACATGCCACAGTGACTTTCAGGAGCGGTCTTCTCCTTCTGCTATTGGTTCTGAGGATTAAACTCAGGTCGACAGTTTTGCACACTTTGCCCCCTGGGCCATCTTGCTAGCCCTGTAGGCCCTGGTTTTATACTAGACTCCTGCATTGGGCCCAACAGACCTGAGTAAAATAAAAACTGAATCATGCCGGCTGAATAAACTTACATGTCCCACAAGACCCAACTGTTGTCCAACCTCCCAAGAAAGCAAGGGAATGGGAAAGCCAGATTCTCCCAGGGGCTGGCGGCATGGCCAAGGAACTCCCACTGCTGTGACCTTTTCACCTTTAGATCTTCACAAGATGCAGCCAGATGCCAACCGTCCAGTTCTCTGTCCTTCTGTCCCAGCCCTACAAGGAAGATGTCGTGCAGATGAGCGAGCAGGCATTTGTTCTTTGTTTCTGCTTCTTCAGCCGTTCTGAGGCCAGCCTGCCAGTCCCGACAGAACCCTTACTCTAGTCTCTGGAATCAGGTGTCGCCTAATTCTAGAATCCCCAAGGCAAGCCAGCAAAGGTCTTTAAAGTTGCCGCAGTCTTGTCCTTTGACAGCAGCATGTAGAGAAGTTGGGCTTTAGATGCAGGCCTGAGGTGTGAAGGGCTGTTTCTGCCCTCACCCTGTCATGTCCCTCAGACAGGGGCTGAAGTGGTCAAGACAGAGCTTCCAGCGCTCAGCACATTAGGAGACTCGTTATGTAAGGGCAAGGTGTATGCTGGTGAGCTTACCAGGAAGTGTTTCCGGCAGAGGAGAGAGTGTCGTGTTGTCGGAGGGGCAGGCTGTCCAGGCCCCAGGCAGAGAGAGAGAGAGAGAGAGAGAGAGAGAGAGAGAGAGAGAGAGAGAGAGAATCCATTTCTTTCCTCCTACACAAATTCCTTCCTTGGCAGCTCTGGATTTAACTTGACCTTGTGAGGAGAGAGGACAATGCCTGGGTATTGAGTAGCAAGAGAGTCAGGGGAGGCCCAGGGCTCTGTCCTGGTGTGTGGGTGGCTGTTTGGTCCTCACAGGTCTAAGGAGCACACCCAGTCTAGAGACTCTCTAGGAAGATAATATAGGAGCCCAGGGTGCCTGAGTTCTTCCGGTCACAATTTCTCCCTTAATCATCTCTGCTCTGGAGAGGAGGCTGGGATGGGTTGGACAAGACACACACGAGATGCTGATTCAGGGTTGGTACCTTGAGGATGGAAAGGAACCAGAATCCCATTCACTTGACCCTTTCAGGTAGAGAAGCAGATGCATCCATGTCTCTGGAAGCCCTGGAAGGCATCCATCCCCCTGCCTCCTCCCTCAGTTCAAATGCAGATGCCTTTGGGGGAACTGAAACTCCTCATACCCAGTGCATATACTTTCTGTGGTGCTCCTGTGTCTAGTAGCCACGCTGCTGAGATCTCCAGCTGGTGTGCCTGTGGTCACATGGTAGGCAGCACCCACCTACCCCCACTCTGATTCTGCGGCCTGGAGCTCACCAACTGTTTTTCCATCTTTCTTTTGGTTTTGTCTTTACAGCCACCTGGGGCAGATGATACTGGGGTATGATGAGAATCAATGGTCACCATTTTAAAATGAGCAAACTGACCCAGAGTAGGGTGACTCACGGCTGTCTCCGGGTCTAGTCACCTCCTAACTCAGCTTCCGCCGGATGTAGCCACAGCCTCCTGTCCCTAAACTCAGGTCAGCCTTCTTGTTTCCATGCTGGATTTTCCTGGCCATTTTCAATGGCCACTGAGTAAAGGAGCCAACCTTTCATGTGCCCCAACACACCCCACGGCATAACCACATGAGGCCACCCGCTGTCCCTACCACATTCCCCCCACTTCAGTGACTTCCCTAACTCTGTGTTCCCATGCTAGTTAGTCTCTCAGGCTCTATGAACACTTCCAGAAACCCAAACCAGTGGAATGTCAACTTGGTCACTTTTCCCTGTGACCTTGGGGAACAACTTGACCTTTGCTGGCTGTAGAGCTGAGTTGACACCTGCTACCTGGCTGGATGAGGATTAAGCAGAACACCTAACCCTGTGCTCAACTCCACACTGGGAGAATAATGAAGCGCTGAGCGTGAGCAGAGCTGCTTGGGACCAGGTGTGGCTGGGTCTATTGGATCCAGGAAAATCAATGCTCCTCATTTCACCTCCTCCCCAAATTCCTAACACCCACCTAGAGAAATAAGATTATTGTTGTGTGCGTGTGCGTGGGTATGTGTCCTTGCCTGTCTGAAGCTTCTGTTCTGCCTCTGCCTTCAGAGGTGGAGATTGCAGGTTTGTGCCACCATGCCCAGCTTGCTGTGGAGCTTTAAGGCAGCTAAGCCTTGGAGTCACAGGTAACCTGTTGCATCAGGTTCCCTTGGGCAGCTTGCTGAAATGCAGATTGCTGAGCTCCACCCTAGACCTTCTGAATCAGGCTTCCAGCAGTGAGGCCAAGGGAGCTGCATTTAAAAATGAGTCTTATTTATTGTAGTTTATGTGTATGAGTATTTTGCCTGCAAGTATATATGTTCACCGTGCACATGCCTGGTGTCTTAGGAGGTCAGAGGAGGGCATCAGATCTCCTGAAGCTGGAGTTACAGGAGGTTGTGAGCCATCATGAGGGTGCTGGGAACTGAACTCTGGTCCTTTGTGAAAATAAGTGCTTGTGTTTGCTGGACCAGCACAGGAACCTTCAATTTTAAACAAGTCTGGAAGGAGGGAGCCGAGGCAACAGCTCTAGCCACACTGGGCAGTCAAAGCCTTGGAAGAGATCGGGGAGGGGAATAGGAGGGCCACGCCTTCCCCTTTGCCAGAGTGTAACGGAGGTGACCTTAGAGAGTGACAACCTGTCAACGAAGAGTTCCACTTCTGCTCTGCTCTGCTTGCTCCCTAACGCTGAGCCTTGGACTATGAATGGATACAGAGCCAATCAGTCGCCAGACTGGCTACCAGATTCACTCCCGGCTCTCTCTCCAGTCATTGGTACTCAGTAAATATTTGTTGAACTAACTGAACTCCCAAGGGGCCAGCTCTGACAGAAGACAGAACCCAGCCGGCTGCCCTGGGTTCCAATACCTGCTCTTCCCTTTGGGTCTGGCCACACAGAGCCAATGTGATTTGCTTGACTATTCATGGAGGAGCAGGAAGAAGGTACAGGAAAGTACTTTGGTCCTCAGCCCGAAGAGCCATGTTATGAAGAAAGAAAGCTGTGGACAGGAAAACATCTGAGAAACCCTCCTCTCCTGAACAGAGCTGGACACCAGCCATCAAGGGTTCACTGAACTGAGAGCAGACGGTCTCTTTCTGGGCTCTGTGATAGCAGCTCAACCTCAGCCTCTCACAGCCGAATATCTCAGGTTTGGAAGGGTCCATGCTCAGGCCACGCACCCCCACCCCGAGCAACAGAGTTCAGATTTCGGGGTGACAGCGAGACATCAGTATTTGCTTAAAGCAGCACAGAGACTCTGATGTGTGACTGTAGCGGAAACCTTGCCTGGTTGGCCCCATTTTTCTTTTGCTTCCTAATGCTTGCAGTCCGATGATCCCAGAAATTTAATCTCCAGGATCACAGCTAATAATTAGTGAGGCCTACACATCTGGCAGTGAATGGCCTGACTTCACCAAAGCCACAGGCTACCGGGGAAGACAGACTAGGAAACAAGTAATTATAATACAGGGCAGGGGCGTGCCTGGGAACAGCCCCCACCCCAGACCCTGTGGGTCAGCAGGAAAGGGAAGAGGCCTCTGGAGACGGGGAGTCTGAATGGAGGGCGGATGGACAGATGGAAGAGTAGGAGTGAGCCTGAGGAGTCATAGGAGGCAGGAAGGAGGGGAAGAGGGGGAGAGGGGGGAGGAGGACAGAAGAGAGTAAGCAGTCCTAGCACAGGGAGGGAAGTGAACACAGAGACCCATCCCTAACCAAAAAGCTCTTTGCAACTGACACCTGCCAAGAAAGGGGAAATCGGTCTTCTCCAATGGAGTGTCATGGGGTCTATGAACCCAAAACCAGTACAGGCCCCACACCCAGGAGTATCAAACCAACACAAATATGGACTCCATATTTTTGTACACTTTTTGTTTCGATTTTGGTTTTTTGTTTTTTTTTTATTTTTTTATTTTTTTGTCTTCTTGGCCTACTTGTTTTTTAAATTTGTTTTGTTTTCCTTGTTGTTTGAGAGAGAGAGATAGAGAGAGAACATGAATTTGGATGGGCAGAGGATGTAGGAAGGATCTGGGAAGATTTAGGGGAAAGGAAAGAATATGATCAAAATATATTTAGAAAAAAAGAAAAACAAAGAAGAAAGAGTTGGATTTGTGGAAGGGGTAAAAAAAGCTTAGGGAGTGGGGGGATAACATGAAAAAGCTTAGGGCTACCTGCCACGGGAGTGGGGGGATCACACGAAAAAAGCTTAGGGCTACCTGCCACGGGAGTGGGGAAGATCGCATGAAAAACCTTCATGATGGAAGAGGTGTTTGCAATCCATGTAAAGGAGACCAGTTTTGATCTTAACATGTAGAAACATCCAGGGATAGATTGCTTGAGTGGGCCTCTAAGTTCATCTGCTGTCGGGTGAGTAACAGGGATGAGAGCAGAGGCAGAATCTAGTCAGGGCTCTGCGGGAAGCCTCTAGATGGGAGATGAGGATCACCTGAACTCGTGTGACACTGGAAGGCCACGATGGAGTCAAGAGACACAGGAAGTGGTGAGCACAGGACTTGGTGATTCACAGGATAAGGAGGAGAGCTGGCTTGGGTGCCCATTGTTATGGACTGAAGCTTGTCCCGTGTTAGTCAGGCTTCTGATTGCTATGACGAATGCCTGAGCGCCAGCTTAAAGGGAGGGATCTGTTTGGTCCAGAGTTTTAGAGATCTAAGCCTGTTGCTGTGGAACTGTGGTGGGGCAGACCATTGTGGTAGCAGCAGGAAAGCTTGGCGGACAGGAGAAAGAATATCAGAACGGACTGAAGGTGGGGTGCATCTTTCCACAGCATGCCCCCACGACATACTTCCCCCATCCCCACCCCCTAGCAGTCCATTGAAGTTTTGAATCCATCTGTGGATTCACTGATGAAGGTCAAGCCTGATCCAAAGCATTACCCCTGAACTAAGCTTCAAAACAGGAGCCTTTATGATGGGGCGCTTCACCCCCAAATTCACAAACTGAGGTTCTAATCGGAGTACCCCCAAATACCACTGTATTTGCTAACAGCACTTTAAAGAGACGGGTCAATTAGAATGAGGCTATTACTGGGCTCTAACCCAATCCAACTGATGTTCTTCTAGGTAGAAGTTTGGATGAAGAGAGACACCAGGCGTAGACGTGTACAGAGAGAAAACCACGAGGATACAGCAAGAAAGAGGCTGTGAAAAGCTGAGAAAGGAGGACTTTGGAGAAACATACTCGCTAGTATATCTGGACCTGGGACTTCCGGTCTCCAAAAGATGACACAGGCTTAAGTTGTTTAAGCCAACCAGTCTGTGGTCTCATCAAGGCTATGTTACCAGGCCTATTCCCTGCATGCTGCCTGAGTGTCTGTTTGCACAGCCAGTTGGGTGGGGGCCAGGTATTACGCCATGAAAATATGTTAGAGGAGGAAAAAGATGGGCAGAGTTTGAGACTTGCTGAGTTGGAGAGGTTTGCCAGTTGCACAGGCTGTAGCTGTGTCCCACCTGACAGGGGCAGGCAGGGAGGAATCCAGAGGGGATGTTGGGATGTGATGGTCCTTCCTCCAGCACTGTGTGGCCTTGGATCTGCCCTGTACCTTCACAAGGTCCCTCTGGAACACAGGGCTGGCCTTCCAAGTCCCAGGGGCGGTTTACCTCAGAGGTTGAGTCCTACCAGGGTGCTCTTGGGACTGTGCCTCTGTGCCTAGGGGAAGGCACTGTTGTTCTTGGGCCTCCCGTCCAGGATGTTAACCAGGAAGGGGGCCTGGGCCACAGGGAGTTCATGAAGTGCAAACAACACAGAGTTGGCAATAGCACCCTGCTCCTCCTGGAGGGCCTCCCTCTGAGAGTCAGGCTCCAACAGGGCCCTACACAGCCTCGCCTCAGACCCAAGAGGTCCTGAGAACCCAGTGCCAGGGCCTAGAAAGGCTGGCCAACCACGGTAACATCTGTTCCTGGTCTTGGTTGGGCCTTCTCCTTCCCCACACCCACCCCATCTTTCTTTCCTACAGAGCCGAAACAGGAATACCAGATTTATGAGGAAAACAAGCTGGGTGGTGGAGACTTGCTCCTTTAATCCCAGCACTAGAGGCATAGGCAGGAGGATCTCTGTTGAGTTCAGGCCAGTCTGGTCTACAAAGGGAGTTCCAGGACAGCCAGAGAAACCCTGTCTCAAAAAAAAAAAAAAAAAAAGGAAAACAAATAAATAGTTGGATTTTAATTTCAGATATACATTGAATATTTTTAAGGTAAGTATGCGCCACATAATATTTAGAGCACACTTGTAATTATTCGGTATTTGTCTGAAATCCAAACGTATCAGGGAATTCTGTATTTTGTCTGAGACCCCAGGAACCAGCCAGCTCTCTCAAAAGAAGGCAGAACTGGTTCCTCCACCCACACTGCTCTGTGTGCTCCCACCAGAGGCTGAAGAGAACCTGCCCTGCCCAATTCCCTGGCCAGCGGGAGCCTCGTCAGACACTGGTGCTGGCGCTGGAGCCACAGGATCTTTGGGAACGCGCTGCATCTATTTAATCTAATAAGTAGGTTGTTGGCTCTGACCGGAAGCTGCAGAGGATTCACCCTGCCAGATGGGCAGGAGTGGGCCACACCTGCTTCAGGCACCTGCCAACAAGCCGCTGGCTGCAGCCTGTGGAGCGCTAATAGGGTGCTTTGGCTCCACATCAGATACATGACAAACAGAAGTCACGGCAACATCATATTAGCAGGGGAAGAGCTGCGGTTTATGGCGCCCTTACCATACACCACGCACTGAGCAAGCACTATCTCACTTAACCCCTATTACAACGCCAGCTGGCAGAAGCTGCTATTATCCCCATTTAACACACAGCAAAACTGAGGCCTAGGAGGCTGGAGAAGCTGCCTAAGGTCACACAGCTAGAGAAGGTCAGAGATGAGGATTCAGTCTTCTGCACTCTGGAAGCTGTGCTTTCTGCTGAAAACCCCTGGTCCCTGCCTCTCACCTCACATCACCTCATTCTGCTGAACAACATAGATTCAGGAGATGGAAGGAGGCCTCACGCATTCCTTGAACTTCATCAAGTGTTTTCTGTATTTGGCACATACACCCGTCCCCCACAGGCCTTGATCTTAGAGACATTATGACCTGGGGAGAGAAACTGGTATCAATAAATTATTGCTAAAGAACTCCGACGAAGGACTGATATAACTCAGTGACAGAACTCTTAGCTGCACATCCAGGCTCTGGGTTACGTCACCAACAAATCCCTCCTCCTCCGTCCCAAAGCACAGTGACAGCTATGGCACGATATTGCTGACGAGACAATAGAGCTCGCCGATCAAATGCTGGCTTCCCCAGCCTTCCTGGAGTGGGTACCAGGTTTGAGGTGGATTACTTTGTTTCTCCGTGCTGCTGTTTTTCAGTCCACAAAGTGAGACTATTACACATTTCATAACGTTGCCAGGATTAAATGAATTAATGCTTCAAAAGCACAGTAGCAAGATGGCACTGGGACCCATGGAAAAAGAAAACTGCCTCTGTAAGGTTATCCTATGACTTCTGCGATCATGTTGAGGCAAATGCAAACCACACACACACACACACACACACACACACACACACGCACACCTACACACAAACACAAACGCACGCATATACAAGCATACATACACACGCAGGCACATACATACATAAACACACATACACGCACATTGAATTTTAAAACACTTGAAAAGCATACATAGTAAACATTTTATTTAACAAATACTTAGCAACTGCCAGCAATGTGCCAATCACTGATCCAGGCTACTGGGATTATATTGGTTTTAAAAACTGACAAAAATACCTGCCCTTGTGTCATTTGTGCTGTGGCTTATAGTCTAACGATAGCAATTATTTTAAGGAAACTACTATTACATAAGTAATGTTAGCTGCTGATGTTTTAGAATTACAGTTGGCCTGCCTGATCGACAGAGTAAGACCCCGTCTCAATAGATAGATAGATAGATAGATAGATAGATAGATAGATAGATAGATAGACAGACAGACAGATAGATAGGTAGGTAGATAAACAATATGATTAAAGATGATCAGTCATCGCTTACTAAATCATCTTCTTGATCTAAAGGAGGCACAAAGCAGGGAGTATTTAACTTGAAATTGACCCACAGATATTTGCTGTAGTTTTGGAGATGAGTGACTTTAAGTGCACACTGGGTTTAGGGGTGGCTTTCGATGCTCATGCCAGCTTGGGATAAGAGAAACAGACTAAGGCGGCATGGCCGTAGTCTGTGTCATCGTCAGACCTTGTGAGAAGATGTCATTTATTGAGATGCCTCTAAAAATCTGGTCTAGGAAAAAGCCTGGCCTTGAGTAACCAGCTGAAGGTTATAAGAGCGAAAGGGAACACAGACCTGACCCTGGGGCAGGGGCTGGAAGGGAAGCCAGCCAGCCACAGACCCGTAACATCTCAAGGTCCTGTTAGGAACTCCACCAAGCCTTAGCCTTGTCCTGCTCCAAGCAATGGGACAGGACACACTGGTTCAAGAAAGAATAACTTTTGCTGTTTTAGTTTAGTGTTTTGAGATAGGCTCTCACGTAACCCAGGCTGACCTCAAACGGGTAGCTGAGGGTGTCTCAGAACTGTTGGTCCTTCTGCCTTTTCAAGTATGGGGATTGCAGGTGTGTACCACCACGCCCAAGTTATTCTGTGCTGGGAATCAAACGCATTCTACCAACTGCTGCACCCCGACTTTTGATTTGTCATTTGCAATGCTGCCTACCCACAGCAGGGAATGGGGAGAGACCTGGACATCCCATGAAAAAAGTGGTGCTGTTGCAATGTTGAAGGGAATAGAGAGAAAGGAGCAAGTATCATCCCAGGAAGTATGGAAGGCACAAGAGCAATTGCAGGACTCTAATGGCCTCACTGTCCCATGGAAAACCAGCAATGGCTGAATGTAAGAGGAGTCAAGTGTCTAGCAGGGCCACCCTCCCACATGGGTTCAAGTTTAGGGTCTCCCGGTTCGGACTTCCAGGTATTTAGTTTTAATCACTGGGATCCAGGAAGTCTCCTGGGGATTGCTTATATCCAGGGAAATACATTTAACCTTTCAGGGTCTTGGGGTCAGGGTATGGGATGGATTCTGGTCCAGCCCCATAAGTGTCATCTGCCTTGACCCCAGTGCATGTGTCTGTCTCTATCTTGGCATGCATGTCTATGTGTGCGTGTGCTCTATGTGTGTCACATATCCGCACATGTATGAATGTGACATGTGTGTCTGTTGGGGTAGGCATGGGGGGGAGACATTTCATAGAACAAGCGAGAAATTGTGAATTATCTGGGCTGATCTCCATAGGCTTCTTGGAGAGGGCTCTCTTTGCTCTGTGAACCCCTGCTTCACAGTCTGATGGGCAGGCTGTACTAGCTGATCCTGGGGACTCTGAGAGAGCTGGTTTCTCGGTGCCTTGGCCTGGAGTCTAGAGAGGATCTGGAGCTCAGGGAGTCACAGCAGGAGGTAACTCATGACTAGCTAATTGGTCCCTTGGCACCACTCTGGGGCACCATCACCTTGGCACTGTGATGACTGTCCCCTGCCATGCCCTCTCAGCTTATGTTGCAATGGGAACAGGAGTGCTCTTTCGATTCTAGAGGCCGCCCTGTCCCCCAGCACTCAAAGAAGCAGTATGCTGTGCTCAGCCTGTCGACCAGCTACTGTGTTCCTTTCTGTTGGAGCCAGCCTGAGACTCCCTGATCTGAGGAATTTCTAAGAACCTGCATGGGATGACTGCAGACTGGAAGGGGGCCCAAGGTGGTGGCCCCCCGAGTCTAGTCTTCTAAGCAAGATCTGCAAAAGCAAGCAAGACAGTCCACACCACCCACTCTTCTCTGCTCAGGGTTCTTCTGCCTGCATCTCCCCCTTCCATTTCCCACTGGAAAAGCTCTGGTGCAATGCTGCTGCTGCTGCTGCTGGACCTTTCTGTGATGATGGACACAGTCTGTCTGTCTATGTGGTAGCCATCAGCCACACACAGGGACAACATACATGAAGTGTGCCTGAGGTGACTCTAGAACTGAATTTTAAATTGAGTTTGGTTTCTCCAGGTCCACTGAAGAGACTATCAATGGTGGAGAGGCATTTACTTGACACTCAGCTGGTAACAAAATCTGTCTGTGTCCATGGCTCTCTGAGAGTTCATAGCAACTCTTCCAGGACAGGGCAGAGCACACAGGCGGGGCCTCTAAGACACCCCCCACACACACACAGTCTGAAGTCGGAGTAAGGAAGCAGACCTTGGCTGGAGCAGACTGGTGCAGTGGTGAGCCAGCTTGCCACGAACAATAGGAAGGTTAGCTGCCCTACCCTATGGGGAGGACCAACCTCCCTAAAGGGGATACGTCCTCTCAGGGCTCCATGGCAAGTTCTGCTAGACTTTGGAAACAGTTGCTGGCTCCACTTTATTAACGTTAGACTTACTGGGAAAGAAAGAGAAATGGGAGGGGGGAGAGAAAGAGAGAGAGAGAGAGAGAGAGAGAGAGAGAGAGAGAGAGAGAGAGGTCTCCGACTAGAGATGAGGCCAGGCCGAGGCCAGCCTCCTCCTTCCGCATCTCCTCCGCATCTCTGACCTGCTGCCCTTCATGTTCTCCACATGCACTGGACCGTGGAGGCCCAAAGGCCTCGGGACCGCTGACTGACTGTGGCTCAGAACTGGAGCAGGAGGGAAGCGTGGGCTGAAGGTCTTGGTCAGCCTGCCCTGGCTACCTTCTCGACCCAGAAAATGCTGAGGCCCTTTCCTATGACCACACACCCTGATGCTGGGGTCACACAAGTGTTAAAAGCTAAGACCAGAGACAAAAGGGGGAGGGTAACTGGTCCCATATATCATCAGTGACCCCTCTAAGCCTGGGACAGAGGGAATCAGTCTTGGGGTCTGGAATGCTAGAGTGTCTGGGGTGGGAGCCAAAGGTGAGGAACTCATGTGACCCTGTCATCTCCCGTTAGGCTCTATACTCCCCTTTCTATCACTGGAAAACTACAGGTGGCGTGTCCCTCTGAGGGGCTGCTATGGGCAAGCCGGTCAGTGACTTCTACTTAGAGCTGGCAGCCCTTCCCCCACACGCAGGGGGGGAGGGCAGTGCTGGAAGCATCAGAGCCGACGGGAAGCCATGCCTTTTCAGGTCCCCATCACTGAGCCCCTGAAAATGACGACTTTCACAGTGAAAAAAACTGAGGCCAGAAGGAGGTGAAGAAGCCTACTGGTGAATCGCACACACTAGTCCAAGGCAGCAGGAAGTGGGTTCTTCCTACTGCTGTCTGCACGGTTGGCCATGACAGGACGAAAAAGAGTAAAGACACATTATCAACGCGTAGAGCGCCATCAGGAAGAGCCTCTTCGGGGTAGGAAGAGCCTCATACATTTATAATGCTGATAAACGCATAAAGTATCTTCTGGAGGGCACTGTCTAGGAAACCACTAACAGCAGGAGCCTGGCAGAAGGGAGGGAGGGGAAGCCGTGAGAGGTGCTTACTTCCAATCCTCCGCTTTACACACCACCCGAACTGCTTTCCGAATGCATCTAAAAAAAGTGAAAATGGTGGCTCACCTGATGGGTAGGAGGCTCACTTGATTCCCTTCTCCAGACTGCAAGCACAGACCACACATCACTGCCCCTGCTGCTCGACCGTCTGGTTAGGCTGGGACCGCAGGCATCAGGTACCACAGCCAGTTTTACAGGGGTGCTGGAGATCTAAACTGGGGCCCTCAGGCTTGAGCAGTAAGAAATTTATCAACCAAGCCAAATCCCAGCCCTAAAAGAATGACTTTTAAAACAACAACAAAAAGCCGGGCGGTGGCAGCGCACGCCTTTAATCCCAGCACTCGGGAGGCAGAGGCAAGTGGATCTCTGTGAGTTCGAGACCAACCTGGTCTACAAGAGCTAGTTCCGGGACAGGCTCCAAAGCCACAGAGAAACCCTGTCTCGAAAAAACAAACAAACAAACAAAACAACAACAAAAGCCTTCTGAAGGGCAGAGGAGATAGTTCAATCAATGGGGTGCGTGCCACACAGTGTGGGGACCTGAGTTCCATTCCCAGGAGCCATATAAAAGAGGTGTGGTGATCTGGAACCCCAGCACTGGATAGGGGAAGGCAGGGGAAGGCAGGAGAAGCCCTGGAATGCTCCAGCCAAGCCTGGTCTAACCAGCAAGTTCCAGGTCCTAGCGAGACACTGCCTCAAAATACAGGGTAGATGGTGGCCTAAGGAACGGTGTCTGGGACTGACTCTCACTACACACACACACACACACACACACACACACACACACACACACACACGTACACCCACACCACCCCACACACGCACACACACACACACAAGCACCTACAAACACATGCACCTACATGTCCGTTGACCACATGTACACACACACACACACACACACACACACACCACTGTGGACTAATTCCAATAGCTTTTCAGAAATGCATTGTTTATATAAACAAGAAATCTTCACAGGACGCCGAGGTCGAGTAAGAGCTGAATGACAGTTCTGATGCCTACATTGAGACGCTGCTGTCAGTAATTTAAAAGAGAAACCCGAAGGCCTCCGTTAGCGTGGTTTCTGGAAGGGAGTATCTAACCTGGCTTGCACTCTGTGTCTTATACGGAGCTTGGGCCACAGTAAATGCTCCAAATGGTCCTGAGGTAATGGATGATTCGGTTTTGCTCTCCTGGATCCTGAAGCAGGTGCCTGTCAACGCCACATAACAGAAATCGGGAAGCAAATGACACCATCCCCGGACACAGTTGCTAGTCCAGGCAGGAGCAAGACTGCTTTGTGAGACCCAGGGCTCCCGTCGCCCACCCCAGGGCAAGGGTGACTGAGGACCAGCCTGCTGCTGCTGAGGGCCAGGAAGTGGTGAGCGGGGACAGAGGTCACCCCGGACTTCCTGTCCTCTAGGTGCAGAAGCAAGGCAAGCCAGGGAAGGAGCTGCCAGAATCCACCCCAGAGAATTTCTTTCCTCAGACCTAGGATATGAGACACTGCCCAGAACACTACGAGTGTTCACCCCTTTGACTCATAGGTGATGTGTCTCCACAGAGCAGTGACATTTTCCTATAAACCAGGTGACTTCCAGCTGCTTCTTGACCCTATGCTCTCTCTCTCTCTCTCTCTCAAAACTGTTTAATTATCATACAAAGAAATGAGATTCACTGTGACATTTTCTCATATGTGAGATATATTATTATTTTATATATTATATAAAGTTTCACAATATATATGAATATATGATATATAATTATACTCTGTTCTTGCTCATTTCCAGTTCCCTCTTGTCTGTCCCCTTCCTCCTTAAAAGGCCCCCTTCTCATTTCATGACTTGTAAATTTATTTAACCTCTCTTGTTTATCTCTTTAGGCCTCTTTCTCTCTTTTTAGTTCTACTTTCGCGCTCTACACACACACGCACACACACACATACACACACACACACACACACACACACACACACACACCCTAGCTTTTTCATATGAGGGAAAGCACATGTTATCTGTCTTTCTGGGTGGATTATTTGCTAAACAAAATTATCTCCAGTTTTAGCCATTTTCCTGTGCATGTCATCATTTCTTCCTTTACCGAATAAAAATCCATTGTATTCATGCCCCATGTTTTTTGTCCATTCATCGGCTGACGCTCATCTAAGCTGGCTGCGTATCTCCGTTGGCAGGGAGCATGGCTGGGCAGGTATGCTGACCTAGAACCTTTCTGGTTATCCAGGAGCCATAGCTGGGCCAAATGATAGCTCCATTTTTATCTTCTTAAAAGGACACCCATCCATACTGATTCCCACAGTGGCTGCACCCGTTCAGAGTGTGGTGGCTCATGCCAGTAATCCTAGCACTCGGGAGAGGAAGGCAGGAGGATTTCTAGGAGTTTTAGGCCAGCTTGGCCTATAGAATTAGACTTTGTCTCAAATAAACAAGCAAACAAAAAGGGAAAACAAATAAAAGCGGTGCGTGACTCGGGAGGCAGACCTAGGGAGGCCAGCCTGGGCTACAAGGCAAGCTCAAGGACAGCTACGTAGAGAAACCCTGTCTTGAAAAACAAAAACAAAAAAATACCTAGGGGGGGGGGAGACGGGCGGGGGTCTGCTCCTCTTTCCTCACCAGCATTTACTGTTGTCTAATGTCTTAGTGACATCCATTCTGACT
Organism: Alexandromys fortis; assembly: GCF_014885135.2. Classification (NCBI taxonomy): domain Eukaryota; kingdom Metazoa; phylum Chordata; class Mammalia; order Rodentia; family Cricetidae; genus Alexandromys; species Alexandromys fortis. Next base: position 7,184,516 of record NW_026067893.1, on the reverse strand, counting down.
GGGATGAAGGCTAAAGGCGCTGAGCACTTTCTCAAACATTTGAGTCATCCTTGTTTCTGTTTGCGATCTGTTCACTTCGTTAGCCCTTTCCTTCCCACATGGTCTGGAACATCTGGTAGTTTCCTGCGCCTTTAGGATGGAGTTTTACATGTTCACCAGTGTTTGCTTAATTTAACCACTCCTAATGCTAATCATAAGACAGTCACACACACACAAAGACAGTCACGGAAACACAACCAAGTAATCCCCACACTTAGGAAGCAGAGGGTTAAGTTCAGAAATTCAAGGTCATCCTCTGCTAGGAGACCCCACCTAAAGAAACAAACACGGTGCTGTTAGCACCTCCTTTATCTGTCCAGACATCTCCCCATTACTGGTGGCTAGTCCTGGTGGTTTACACCCTGGTTCTAGTGAAAGTTTATAGAGTGGGCTGAGCAAGTTCTCTGGTCCCTTCCAGATCATGAGTTCCTGGGTTCTACATAGAGAATGCCACCCCCAACTCCTGCTAATCCCCAGCCTCTGTCAAGGCTAAATTCCTCTCCTCTGCCCTATGCCCCTCCACATACTCCCACGCCCTGGCCTAAGGCTGGGTCTACAGTCTGTGTTGTGAAACAGTGCTTGTGGTCTTGAGAGACTACCTCCCCTGAGGCCAAAGAAAGAGCAGTTGCAATTCCTTCATCTTCCCCCCCCCCCCAAATAGACACTGGCAGAGGGAGTTAGAGGGCCTGAGTAGAGGTTACCCCAAGTGGGGACAAGAGTCAGCTAGGGTAGGGTTTGGGTTTTCTGGGGCAGGACAGGGGAGGCCCTCTCCACCTCCTGGTCTTCCACCTCTGCTCCCTGGGAAGCTGCTGATACTCTAGCTGACTCATCCTGACCTAGGGCACTCGAGCCTTGGGATGCTTTTGTTCCAAGGTACAGGACCAGATGATAGTCCTTGGCCAGGGAAGGAGCCACTTTCTCTTTGAGCCTCTCCTGATTCTCCCCTAGTCAGGGCATTCCTTCCTCTCCTGGCGTTTGCTTTTCTGCTTTATGTGCCTATCAGTTCCTTCCATTGTTTGGTTCAGGATCATCACTGAGATGATGAAACACCACTGCCAAAGAAACTCCAGGAGGAAAGGGTTTATTCGGCTTCTGCTTCCACATTACAGTTCATCACTGAAGAAAGTCAGGACAGGAACTCAAGCAGGGCAGTTTTCTGGAGGCAGGAGCTCAGCCTGCTTTCTTCTTAGAACCAGGACCACCAGCCCAGGGAAGGCACCACCCACAATGGCTGGGCCCTCCCCCCATCAATCACTAAGCAGAAAATGTCCTACAAGCCTGCCTACAGCCAGATTTCACAAAGGCATTTCCTCCTCTGATGACTCTAGCTTGTGACAAGTTAACATAAAACTATCCAGTACAACTATCTTTACCTTGTCTTGCTGTTGCCTCACCACTGCGCCTAGATACAAGTTTTATAAGATGTGTCTCCCTACCTGTCTTCGGAATCCAGTTAAATTTACCAAACTCGTCAGTTTGTTGAATGAAAGGATACAGAAAAGGCTGGGCTGGCTACTGGCTGAGCTACAGTCAGAGACAAGAACAGGATAGCAAGTCCAAGGGCAGCCTTAGCTGAATGTCACAGACCTTTCTCAGAAGAACAAAAACAAACAAAAGTCACAGCAAAAACAGCACGAATAAAGGACCCAGCGAATGACTCTTGTTTGATTGAGCAATTGTCCATGGGTCTGTTCTGCTCCCATCCCCCAGGCTGGGAAGGACCATCTGTGACCGCAGGCCACTGACACCAAGGACCCTTTTCAGCCAATGCCTTTGTCAAGATGCCAAAGAAACCATGCAGGCAGAGCTGGAGAGTCAGGAAACGGGGTCAAGGGCAGTGAGTGTGGTGTTGGTCCTTGGAGTTCCTGAGTAGAGCTGAAATGGAAAAAAAAAAAAAAAAAAAAAAAACTCTAGCTTTAATATCAACACAATCTTTAAGACTCTAAGTCTTTCTTACCTATTTAGCTGGCAAAACGAGTTCAATGCAGACATAAGACCCTTGACAACCATTCCCCTCGGCTCTAGTACTCTAGAGCCCTAAAGTGTAAGCCAGAAGCTGTTTTAGTGGGCAATGGAGCTGAATTTGGGATATGAAAGTACTCAGTCAAAATTACAGCTCCACGGTGTTGTTTAGTGATATTTGCCCTCTTCATTCATATTTCAAGGGGATCATTTAGAATGAAGAGGCCCCCTTAAGCTGCTCATGATGGGGAGGAAGGAAAAGGAGAAAGGAGGAGGAAGAAGGAGAAGAGGAGAACCTAAGGAGAGGGAGTGTTCCATCATTTAACGTAACTTAGGCGTGGTGGCGCACACATAGAGTCCTAGTATAAGGCAGAAGAATGGAGAGTTTCAAAGTCATCCTTAATAGCATAGTGAACTTGGGGCCAGTGTGTTGTGTGGGGGGTGCTGGACACGGTGGTGACGCACGCCTTTAACTCCAGCGCTCAGCAGGCAGAGGCAGGCAGATCTCTGTGAGTTCCAGAACAGCCAGGGCTATGTAGGGAAATTCTGTCTCAAAAAAAAGGAGGGGGTGGGAAGGAAAGGGGAATCCTGATGACTGTTGAGTTTCTGGGGTTCACCTAGGATCCATGGGTGTTCCTATATCTTACCAGCAGGTGAAAGGAAGTGAAGGAAGAGGGCTTGGTCACCCTCCCAGACCCCTCACCGAGTCCCCCCAAGGGACAGAATCTGCTTCTCAGGCCCAAGTTCACCAAGTTGGACCCAGCATTTGGAGGGAGCTGTTGTCTCAGAAGCCACTAGAAGTGTGTGGTGTCTTTGAACCTCTTCCGTCACTGCCGAGACTAACTAGCACAGCCCAGCTTACCATAGCAGCAAAACATGGGTGGGGGCCGCATGGGTCACCCACGGCGCTTTCCCAAGGTGGCCCCAGCACGCTCTAACCTGTACCTGTGCAACACCTGTGGCGGCCTCAGAGGTAAGAGGGCTAATCTGGCATGATCTGGAGGAGAGTCACACTGGGGCCCCTGGTGGCAGGTGCTTCCCCACCTTGCACCTTCCACCTGCCCGGAGGCTCCAGTCCGTGCTTGGGTATTAACTCAGCTGCAGGTTTGAGAGTTCAGTTAAGGAGAAAATGCCCAGGGCAGGAGGCATGCTCTCTAGTGAGCAGAAGAAAAACCCCACAGTGGAGTGCCGTTGGACTGAAGAGGACTGGCATCTGCCTGGTAGAGGGGATGCTGTGGAGTGGAAGGACAATGCAGAGGTACCCCCAGGCCTCCCCTGCCTTCACCGTTCTTCAGTAAGTGTTCGCTGCCACTAACTGTCCCAGGCCAGGGACACCGGTTTGTTCATCCAGCCTTCTATTCTTATTCTCTCTCCTTTCCTCTCTCTCCCTCCCTCTCTCCCTCTAAGAATCACAGAGCCCAGAGGCAGGAATTAGGGAATGGAGGGGCTGGTGAGACCTCAGCCCTTTCCCCCCTTCCCACCTCCAGGCCGTCAGGACAGCAATGTGCTCAACTCTGATGAAGAAGGGAATTGCTGGTCTCAGCTCAGGATGAGTGGAATTCAAGTCCCAGGCAAGTCAACAGCTAGATGGGGGATTGAAGAACTAGCTGCTCCCTTGACCCACCAAGCCCTGGAGTTGGTGGGGGGGGGGGGAGGCTCCTTCTAGCTGAGCCGATCTCAATTCCCCCACTGTACTACATCTCTTCTGCCAGCCCCTATAGGGGGTGCAAACCCCTTCTCCCTGCCCAGATGGTCCACGGTATTTATCCTCTAAGACCCAAACACAGGGCAGAGGGGTGTGCCTCTGTTCCTGTTTATCTTTCTTCTCTGACTCCAGAGAAGACAGTGAAGAATCTTTACTTACAGCAAGAATTCTCAACACAGTGAGGGCCTGGTAGAAAGATGAGCAAGGGCCTAACCCAGTCAGGGTTTCTATGGCTATGATAAAACACCATGACCAAAAGCAACTCAGGGAGGAAGAGGTTTACTTGAGTTACAAGTCTCAGGTCTCACTCTGTAGTAGCTTGAATTGGCCCCCACCATCTCAGGGAGTGGCACTATTCGGAGGTGTGAATTTGTTGGAGTGGGTACGGCCTTGTTGGAGGAGTGTGTCACTGTGGGAGTGGGCTTTGAGGCTTCCTATGCTCAGGAAACTTCCCAATGAGTCAGGCGACTTCCTGTTGCGGGCAAGATGTAAGACTCTCAGTTCCTCCAGCACCATGTCTGCTTGCACACCGCCATGCGCCCCATCATGATAAGAATGGATTGGAACTATAAGCGAGACACCCTCAGTGAAATGTTTCCTTTGTAAGAGTTGCCATGGTTATGATGTCTCAGTAAGTTGACTGAGTTGAACTTCCAACCCTCCTGCCTCGAGCCCCAAGTAGCTGGCATTACAAGCATGCACCAAACCCTCACAGTCTTCTAATGGTTTTCTTATTTGCATGGGACAATTTGGGAGTCGGTTGGCTCTGGGAAATATGGCTGCTTCATGCCCTCCCCTGGAAGTGATGCTGAACAGAGAATGCCACCTGTCTAGACAGCAGACTAGAGAAAGGCCTGGGCAGAGAGGGTTGAGAAGGGCAGGTAGCAATGCTGTGTTCCTGGCTCAGTAGCACCCCCAAACTCATGTCCTTCCAAGACCTCGGAATTTGGCCTCTTTTGGGAAGTAGGGTTGTTGCCAGTGTGATTAAGATGAAGCTACACAGGAGCACGATAGGCCCTTAGCTCCATAGAACTGGCATCCTTATCTTAAAACAGGAGATGCTGGGCTGCTGAGCTGGCTCAGTGGCAGTCGCTTGCTGCCCAGCCTGATGACCTGAGTTCAGTCCCCATGACCAACACTGTGGAAGGCGAGAACTGACTTCAGCAAGCTGTCCTCTGATCTCCACACACATGCTGCTGTGGCAGGCACATTCTCCCTACACACTAAATAGCAAACAAAAGCATGTGGTGAAAAGAGAAGGAGTTGCTGAGGGAAGGTGGCTGTGGGAAGATGGGGTTGCTGTGACTGGATTTCCACCCAAAATAACACATAGATCACTGGCAGGCACCATAGCCAGCGTAGTATCACAGTACTTTTCCTAGGCCTTCCTGAGGAACCAGGGAAGCACGCACCTGTTTAATGCCTGGCCTCCAGAATTGGAAGAGCATCTCTATTGTAAGCCACCTTGCTTGCGGCAGCTTGTTACTGCAGTATGCCACTTGTGGTGGCAAAGAGCAGAAGTCAATAGCGCTTCTGAGAGTCTGAAGTCCCCTGTGTCACCAGATCCCAGCCACTGCAAAGGCTGGGCCTCTTTGGGTCAGAGTCCAGTACTGTGTCCTGTGTCCCGCGCTCCTTGGAGGCTGTGCTCACTCAGGTGTGCAGACAGCTCCCAGCTGGAAAGACTTCCCCTCATGAAGAGCCAAACCAAACATGCTCCCCTCCTAGGCCTCAAGTCACCTGCCACTTGGCAGTGAGAGGACCTCAGCCCAGTTCCTGGCTGGCAGCACTGACAGGCGCCCATCTGCTCCGGAAGAGCGTGGCCTGGATAAACAGAGCGTGTTCTGCCTCCCACAGCCACCCCAGCTTGGCGTGGCGGAAGCCCTGGGCCTCGGGCTGCAGGCTCCACGCCCTCTCCATCACTTTCCACTCCAATCCAGCCATGGCCGGTTGCTGCAGCAGCGCCAAGCTTCCTTGGGAATGGGGGTCAGACAAGAGAAAGAAAGAGCTGGTCTTAGCGGGACTTGGCCCACTTCCTGTCACCTCTGAATCCCTGCTGGGTCCAAGGCCACTGCCCCCTCCATCTGCCTCCCTCCCACCCCCCACTCCACTCATGCCCTCAGAGAGCCATCTGTCATCCTCACCCCCTGGCAGGCACCATGGCCTTATGACTCAGCACCCAGCCTGAGCTGCTCTGTGGGTGGCCACTCTGGAACTTTGAACGGGGGTGGGGGTGACGGGTTAGGAAGGGGGGTGAGTTGAGAGTGGGCAAAGGGAGAAGGCACGTGCAGACCCCAGGTGGCCTTTCCCAGAGCGCCAGACCCTGACAGTACTGGCTTCATCCAGTTTTTAAGGCACACCACGTAGCCTGGCCCCAAATGCTAGAACCTAAGGAGGTGCACTCAATTCTCGCCTCCCCACCTCTCTACCCCAGCCCACCTCTGCGGGATTCTACCACCTGACCCCAGGCTAGACCGTGCTTCTCTCCAGGGCTTCAATTCGGGTTTCTTCCTGTGTCCTCAGGTCCTGAGCATAGCCGCCCCACCCCCACCCCTGCCCTGACTGAGTCTCACTGAGTAGCTCCGACTGGTCTCAAACTTACAGAGATCTGCTAGGGCGAAAGCTGCCCACCACAATATCCAGATCACCCACACGTGTTTTGAGAGGACACAGAGATTCCACGCTACCTCTAATGAGACACTTCACTCCCAGGGCTCACTTCAGTGGATTCGGGGGGGGGGGCGGGGGGGAGTGATGAGGTTTCAGGCAGCCTTCTGGGAAAAGGAGAGCGTGCCACCACCACCCCAGAGGAAGCACAAGGATCTAGTCCCCCAACCTGGCATCCTGAGGAAGTGGCTCCAGGTCTGTCCTGAGTCAGAAGTGCCTTGCGTCCGTCTGTCCGTCTGTTGCTCCTAGTCAGGGTGCTTGCCTTTCCAGGAAACCCCACAGGCTGGGTTTGTCCTACAGTTGGAAGATCAGGAATTGAGGTCAGGCCCCAAGCCCAGGGTGAGGACAGTCCCTGCCCTGCCCGAACCTCCCTGAGACGATGGCTCCATTTTGCTCCTGCTGAGGCCTCTCAAGCCAGACAGAGACCCAGTCCCTCCACTGTCTGGCTTCAGAATAGTTCAAGATTTGTCCTGCTCGTCTCCCGTCCTGGGTGACCCTTATGGAGTCCATTTTAGATTCCTTCATGACCTTAGTGGCCCTGCTTCTTCCTAACCCTACTGTCCCCAAACCAACCCTCAACACCATCTCTTTTCTTTGTGGTTGTTTTATTTTTGGCAACCACAAAGAAACAGGGCAGGGCTAACCAAAAATAAGAATCCTAGGCGGGTCCTAGAAGCCTCAAAACTGTAGCCAGCAAACCTAGCTACACTTGCATCTGAGCCCTGCAGCTGAGTGAGACCTCGGCAAGATCCCTTTCTGTACCCAGGTTCCCTCAACCAGAGGAAGGGCATGAAAGGAGTATTTGCCCAGTGGGCAGAGCTGGCACATACCTGTAGTCTCAGCTACTTGGGAAGCTGAGGTGAAAGCATTGCCTGAGCCCAAGGATTCAAGACCATCTTGGTAACACAGCTAGACTTTGTCACAGGCAGGGAGGTGGGGGTAAGTGAATCAGCCCAAAGGGTTGTTATAGAAGGTAAATGAGGCAGAGAATTCAGTCTGAGGTAGTCTGGCTTGTTCCATTGGAACAAATCCTATGTATACCCTCTATGGTATGATCATGGCGACCATTCACCTACGCCCTCTGTGTGCACACAGTGAGTTTGAGCATGGGACTGAGGCTTCCACCTGTACCAACTTCCCTGATGCTTGTCTTCCCTGGCCCAGTCTTTTACCTTCTTCTAGGTCATCTCTCCCAAAAAGCATCCCTCTCCTTCCTCTCCATCTCCGACTTCCCCCTTCCCAGGCACTGGGCTATTTTCCTGGCCAACCCTCTCTCCAGGGAGAACCGTTCCCAAGAACAAGTGTTGCTTCCCAGAACAGGAAGGTGGGCAGGAGACAGCCCCCGCTGGAAAGCCAGAGGACATGCTTCTGCACCGCTTTAGAATAACAGAGTTGGTAGCAAAATCGCTACTGCTACCCACAGCTTGCCCTGTCTCCCTGCTTCAGAGCATGTGATTTCTCCCCCAAAGGCACACAAGTAAGTGGCTGAGATTCTGCTGACACGGGGCACCTGCTGAGTGCTCTCCAGGCTCGCCACCCACGCTAGTGACATTCTGTCCAGGCAGAGATTAAAGCCAACAGTGCCCCAGTGCCTCCAGCATTGACATTCTAAAGGAAGAGATGAGAATTCCAATAAGACAACCAAGGGGCTCTAGTGGCAGCTTGATTTAGGGAAGGAGCATTCTCTGCACCAGCGTCACCAGGGAGGTTTCTCTGAAAGGTGACTTTCATCTGGGAGCCAGACGGTGAGGTACGCTTATAAGGAGAAGAGTGGAGAGGCATCCAACTCCTGGGAGAAGGGGATGCAAAGACTCCAGGGGAGGGAGTGGGCTTGGCTCCTCTGGGGCAGGGACAAGGCATACAATGACAGGGAGCAGGGGCTGAAGAAGTGGATCAGGGTCAGACCGGGCGCCTTTGTCAGGGTGCTGAGTTCGGATTTTAGTCTAAGAGCAGCGACCTACGGGTGGAACTTTCTTTCCTTTCCTTCCCTTCCTCCCTCTTTCCTCCTTCCCTTTCTTCTATACAATTGCTCATGTAGTCCAGGCTATTCCCTAACTCAAAGATGACTTTGGACTCTCGGTCCTCCCATCTCCACCTCCCAAGCAAGTCCTGTCATTACAGGTATTCCCCACCTGAATTGCCATTTTTTTTTTGCCTGTTTGCTTATTTGTTCGTTTTGAGACAGGGTTTCCTTAGTAGCCCAGAATGGCCTTCGACCTGAAGATCACCCCCGCCTCCATCTTCCCAGTCCTAGGATTATAGGTATGTGCTACTATGCCCAGTTTGGTCGGGAATTAAGCACTGACCCTTAACTACTTACAACTGAGATAGCTCGCTCTGGAATCTGTGTGAAGAACGGACAGAAGCGACAAACGTTTGTTAGGCCGCTCTGGTGGCTGTGAGGAAGTAAGAAGGCAAAGCCAGAGGCCGGTGTATGAAAATGCTAAAGAGAGTTAGCAGAGCTGGAGCCTGAGGAGCAGGCTGGGGGCTGTATGCGGCCTCAGTGAGTTTCAGTGACTGGCTTTCCTGCCTTAAAGTCACGGGAAACTTCTTTTGGAGGCACACTCACCGGCACCATCTGTGAGTACACGTCCTTGCTTGTTTCCCAGAAGTGTGTGGTAAATTTCCATTCTTCATAGGTCACTGTCAGAGCCGCTATCTCTATCACACGAGTGTTCTAGAAATAAACCGGGGGGAGTCGGAACAGAAATAACATACGTGCTTTTCCTTCCCTTTTTAAAATATTGGTTTGTGAGACGGGTTCTCCAAAATGTAGCCCAGGAGGGCCTTGAACTCTCCTCCTCTGGCCTCCTCCACCTCATGGGTGTTGGTATGATTACAGGCATACACCAGCACACCAGGCCTGTTTACCCTCTTTCTTCATTTCAAAATTTTGCTTACACTGTGTATATCTGCATGATAAAAGTTTCAAGGTACAAGAGCACACAGTTTAACACTCTTCTACCCTGTGTCCTCTCCCTAGGAAAAATTCTCTGATTTCTGCTTATTTTTCAGTTGTTTCCAGAAGTAATCTCAGGGTGTGTGTGAGTCGCTAGCTGTGCAGGCATCACAGCCTGTGCTCACCACTGGGCCAGTGATTTGCTCATCCTATCAGAGAGGGCAGAACAGTTTCTGCTACGCCATTAACACTGTAGCAACAAAGATACGTGGGCCTTTGTTCTCCCTCCTGGCTAAATTCCTAGAAGTAGAATTCCCTGCTCCGGGATAATTATACTGTACTTTCTGCTTTGATAAGTGTGGATCCATTGCTCTTTCGTGAGGCCCGGAGTCTGTTTTCTCCCTTCCCTGCCCCAGCTAGCTGACAGAAGCCTTCGCTGTGTCAGTAGGAATCCTGGATTTCTATTTCACCTGTGCCGCTCCCATAACATTACACTTGCACTTCTTAACGTAAGCACGCGCACATCAGTGCTGTGAGTATCGCCACCTCAACACTGCCACTCAGAAACAGCAGGACTTGAAGCGACAGAGAGAAGACGGAAGCCACAAGCTAGAATACCACAGGACAAGGTGGAACAGAACAAACAGGCAATGCAGGAAGGAGTGGCTGTCTCAGACTCTCAGACCCTGGCTGCCCGGATGAGCCAGGGTACAAACCAAGAGTCAGGGCAGGTCTGTGAAACCACCACACCAGGACCACTGACAAGGTGCTGCCTGTCTGTCTGTTTATTCTTCCAGCCAGAGGTCTGGATGTGAGTGTCCAAGAGTCAGATGAGGGCCACGCACTGGAGGAGCAGGAGCAGAGATAAGAATGGATGCTGGCCGGGCGATGGTGGCACACGCCTTTAATCCCAGCACTCGGGAGGCAGAGGCAGGCGGATCTCTGTGAGTTCGAGACCAGCCTGGTCTACAGAGCTAGTGCCAGGACAGGCTCCAAAGCCACAGAGAAACCCTGTCTCGAAAAACCAAAAAAAAAAAAAAAATGGATGCTAATGTTAGCATTCAAAGCCAAGTTTCCACTCCCCATAAGCAGGAGAATGCAGGAGAGAGAGAGAGAGAGAGAGAGAGAGAGAGAGAGAGAGAGGGAGGGGGAGGGGGGGGGGGGGAGGGGGGGGGGGAGAGAGCGAGGGAGAGAGAGAGAGAGAGAGAGAGAGAGGGAGGGAGGGAGGGAGGGAGGGAGGGAGGGAGGGAGGGAGGGAGAGAGAGAATAAGATAAACTGCGGTGGCTAATGAGACCAGATTCAGCAGCACTCTGAGTCAGTTGGAAATCTCCTGACTGCCCATTCTTCTAATGGGGCTTCACTTCCGCACGCTTGAAGGTAATGGAACAGGCATCAGCCAAAAGAATGTTCTAAATAAAGACACTCAATCAAAGCTGCTGACCTTACACAGAAAAGAGGGGTGGGGGGAACATGCTTGTTCTTCTCTCTTTGTGTGTGCGTGTGTGCGTGTGTGTGTGTGTAAGGCATGAGTGCTAACAGTGAGAAACTCATACCGCACAACTAAGAGCTGCTCCTTTAAAACACAGCTACTAAAAGGATCTGGTACCACATGCGAATACTCATAGCACCCAGGAGGCTGAGGCTGGAGGATCAAGAGTTTGAGACCAACCTAGACTAAACAGGGAGACTATCTGGGGTTAGGGGACAAGGAAATACGAACAGTTTCTTTTTTTCTTTTTGGTTTTTCGAGACAGGGTTTTTCTGTAGCTTTTGGTGCCTGTACTGGAACTAGCTCTTGTAGACCAGGCTGGTCTTGAGCTCAGAGAGATCTGCCTGCATCTTGCCTCCTGAGTGCTGGGATTAAAGGCGTGCACCACTGCCCCGCTAATACGGACATTTTCTAAGAAAATCATACAAATAGTTTTAAAACTTTTTACACCAAGAAATAATGTACGAAAAACACTTAGACAATGGTCTGGTACATCTAGATCTTGGGCTGCATAGTGTGTTAAACGTCCCACCTCCAACCCCTCAGACAGGATCTTACTTTGTAGCCCCAAATCTTGGCAGTCCTCCTGCCTTAACTGTCCAACTGCTGAGATGAAAAGCAATGTCCAACAATGCCGAATTTTTCTTATTGGTCACTGTGGTGGTTTGAATAAAGTGGTCCCCATAGGCTCATGGGAAGTGGCTTTATTAGGAGGTGTGGCCTTGTTGGAGGAAGTGTGTCACTGGGGGTGGGCTTTGAAGTTTCAGAGCTCAAGCCAATAGTGTGGCTCAGTTTCTGCTGCTTGCTGATCCAGATGCAGAACTCACAGTTCCTTCTCCAGCACCATGTCTGCCTGCATGCACCGTGCTGCCTACCATGACAACAAGGGACTTCTGAACAGTAAGTGTCTTAGTTAGGGCTTTTTATTGCTGTGAAGAGACACCATGACCACAGCAACTCTTATAAAGAAAACATTCAGTTGAGGTGGTGGCTCCCAGTTTCAGAGGTTCAGCTCATCAGCACCGTAAATGGGAGCACGGCGGTGTACAGGCAGGCATGGTGCTGGCTACATCTTGACCAGAAGGCAACAGGAAGTTGCTTGGTTGTCACAGTGAGGGAAGTTCAAACAAAAGAGACCTCAAAGGCCACCCCCACAGGGACACACTTCTTCTAACAAGGTCACACCTCCTAATAGTGCCATTCCCTTTGGGGGCCATTTTCTTTCAAACCACCACAGTAAGCCAGCCCCACTTAAACGTTTTCCTTTATAAGAGTTACCACAGTCATGGTGTCTCTTCACAGCAATAAAACGCCAAGACAATTACCTATTTCATACCCAAAACCACAATTTCTGGGCATAGCGGCACAGACCTGTAATGCCCATGCTTAGGAGGTAGAGGCAGGAGGGGCTTCAAAGTGAGACCCTGTCTCAAAACAGACTGAAACAACAAAAGAAATTTAACATAGACCTATGAAAACAACAAAAGGACGATCTTAAAGACTTGCTTCACGACTCCTGCTCTGAAGGGGAGGAGAAGACGGCTGCCTCAAATGCATTCGGTGTGTCTTCACACAAGATCCCTGCCCATGACGGGCATGTTGGGACTGGTGACCGCAAGTGACGGGCACCGAAGACTAGTCCAAGCGACAGTAACAGTCAGTGAGTGACTCAGAGGAAGGGCATCACGGATGAAAAAAAAACCTCTAAAATGAGTTGCTTACATTTTCACTCTGTCTCTCTTTTTGTGTCTGCTTCAGTTTTTCCCAGGATGATAGCAGTCCCTCCCTGACAAGGAGAAAGGACGAGCAGCCTGTATCCTGTAGTTTATCAAATCCAAAGGAATGACAGAGACCTATTTTTTGTCCCCAGGGTCCTTTATACAAACCCCAGGCCAGTTCTGATTGGCCAGTATGAGTCACGTGTCTCTTTCTGGGCCAATCACGATGGCTGAAAGAAAATGCGTTGTATGATTGGTGGCCCCACCTAATCTCAGGAAGTTGAGGCTGAGCAGGGTCTCAGGGCCACTAAGAGCAGCCTTCAGAGAAGGTGGCAGGGATGCTGGGCCAGCGTTATGACGCGTGTGTTCCCTAGTAGTTCAGACAGCTCGGTGGAGTCTGGATGGTGTCTTCTGTGGAAGAGAAGATCTTAAGAGTGAAGCCGAAGGAGGGCTTGAAGCCTTTGGGAATAAAGAAGGAGGTCCTTGTCAGACACTGGAGGCAGGAGAATGTGTGATGCAGAGATGGCTCTGGGTACCTCAGGGGAGCCATTTTAATTGTTCTGTGCGCTGTTTGGCTCCTGGGTGAAAAAAAAAAAAGAAAAGAAAAGAAAAGAAAAGAAAAGAAAAGAAAAGAAAAGAAAAGAAAAGAAAAGAAAAACGAACCTTGATGGGAGGAATTCCTGGGAATGGAAAATAGGTATGCAGAAGGCAGAACACAGGATGTTGCCGAAGACCAGCGGACGCCCCCACGCAGGCCTTGGGCTGACTCAGGCGGAAGTCTGGGCTGTGGAGGGGGCAGACTGGAGGCAGCATGGGAACAGAACACAGCTCTGGGCCAGGAACTCTTCCTTCTGGCACAAACTGCCCAGCTGAGCTGCTGTGGCTCACCACCCTCGGCAGTCCACACTCAGCAGTCAGACAGGCTAGTGGGGGCCGCTCACAGTGGGAACCAGCAGCCAGAAGGCCTAGCAGGCGTCTCATGGCCTAAGGGTACGCTGTGACCTCCAGACCCAATAGTTCGTGCAGTGGCGTGGGAGAATGGGTAAGGGATGGCAAATTATATCAAACCAAGCCTATCGTGTATCAACTGACTATTGGGAGGAGGTGGTTTGCCCTGAACTCAAATTTGCATTCCTCAGAGTCAGCACGGTCCCAGTCAGTAAAATTCTGTGAGGGTTAATCTTTACTGTCAATCTGACAAGGTTTAGAATCGCTGAGGAAGCGGCCTGTGGGGCGTCTGTGTGAGCGTTTCCAGAGAGATTTAACTGCGGTGGGAAGAACTAATCTTGGTGTGAACAGCTATGAACCCTGTGGCTGGGGTTCCAGTCTAAATAAAGGAAGTGGGGGGCTGGAGTGTGGCTCCGCTGGGGTCACCAGCATACACAGGTCCCTGGATTGGATCCCCAGCACCACACAGAACCGCAGCAATACCCGCACTGCAGAGGTAGGCACAGGCAGGAGGCAATGATGTTCAGGTTATTCTTGGCTACATAGATATAGCAAGTCTGGGGCTAGCCTAGGCTACATCTAAAGACAAAAGAAAGAACAGAACACTGTTGGTACTCAAGCGAGACAGAGTTGGGTGTTGGTGTGTGGTTCCACTGAAGCTTGCCACACTCACAAGCACTATTTCATGATTACAGAGCCTCTGAGTTAGAGCTGTGGGCCCTTAGGCGACGCACACAGATAACCAGGGACACAGTTACCTCTTGCTTAGGAGTATCTTCCTACTTCAGCAAACTCTGGGGCTGGATCCTCAAACTCAGGCTTAGCTTAAAGAGATTAAAAAAGAGAAACAAGAAAAGGCCCTACTGGGGGCGATGAGAAGGGACCTAGTGGGATTGGGATGGAGCTGAGAGGGATGGGTGGTATGATCAGAGTACAATTTATACATGTGCGATAATATGACAAAACCCACAATTCCATATTAATAATTATGCTAAAAATATCCAGGGGCAAACCGGGGAGACCAGAGAGATGGAGATTACCTTCAGCTACCTGAGATCTGTGAGACGCTGTCTCAAAAGAAAAGGAGAATACATGATAT
>NW_026067893.1:7086746-7169800 GCF_014885135.2 Alexandromys fortis | reverse complement strand
AAAAAAAAAAAAAAAATAATAATAATAATAAAAATTTTAAAGCGAAAAAGGAAAAAGAAAAGGTGTGGTCCCCAGTGCTCCCTGCCCCCGCCCTATTACTCAGTTCTGTCTCTTTCATCATCTCTGAAACTAATTCTGTATTTTGCCTATTGTCTGACCTCCCCAGTACAGACTTCCCATTGCAGCCCTTGCCTGGCTGGGCCCATGGTAGTTGCTTAAGTACTTGTTTTGTTTGTCTCTACAAAGCTGTGACCACAAAGCTGAAACTCCTTGCTGTCAGGGCATATATAAGTACTTACTGGGTAAACAGCAATGGTCTGTAACGTGCAGGCCTTGCATTTCAAGCCAAGGTCAGAGGGGAAGTCTATTCAGGCTGTAGAACCACACTTCATCCCCAACACACACATATACACACATGCACGCAGGCACACATGCATACATGCACACACACACACACACACATGCACATTTCCCGTGGCCTCCTTTGCATCTGATTTCTCTAGGCTCTGGGTTATGAATTCCCTATTCCAGTCAAGCCACGGAGAAATCAGAGCTGGGAACCATCTCCTAGACTCCCATTCTACGCAGTCCTCTGGTTCATGTGGACAATTTATACCCTTTCTGTGGGGTTCAGTCTAGCCAGCTGCAGGGGTTGGCTGGGAAAATCCTCCTGTACATCAGGACATTTGTTATAGGGAGCCTCTTCCAGGTTCACCCCAGGCCTAAAGAGGAAGAGAGGGTGCTTGGCTTGGTGGTTGGAGAATATCTGGTATGGCCTGGCAGAGACATGGCCTGTAGGATTGTACTGTCTTCTTCCTGGCACTTACAGAGTGGCTTGATGTCTCAGTGTCTAACCTCCCATGGTTGTTAGAATAAGAATGGCCCCTACTGCTTCATATATTTGAAGGCTTGGTTCCCTAGTTGGTAGAAATTTGGGGGAAGAACTAGGAGGTGCGGCCTTGTTGGAGGAGCTGTATCACTGGGGGTAGACTTGGAGGTTTCAGAAGCCGACAGTGTCATTCACAGATAGTGCTCTGTCTTTCTCTCTGCATCAGGGTTGCTTCCTCAACATGCCTGCTTGCCTCTCTGCTGCCATGCTTACTGTCGTGATGGTCATGGACTGTCCTACCCTCTGCAACCATGAGCCCCAAAAGAAATGCTTTCTTGTGTGAGTTCCTAGGTCATGGTGTTTTGTCACAGCACTAGAAAGGAACTAAGACACCTCCAGGAACACCTTCTGATTTCACAGGCAATGTGATAGCCCAGTTTGACCATCTCTGCCTGGTGGCCATTGGTTTTCAACATGTGCTCTACTGACCTTAAGCAAGTAACCCTTAAGATTCTTGTAAAAATGCCAATTCTTAACCAGCCCTGCCTTGCCAGACCAGAACCTTGGCACTTGGCAGATAGTAAGTAAACATTTCTGTCTCTCTGGTATCACCTTTCCCAGTGGGGCAGCTGAGATGACGTGGTGAGGTCTCCTATGCTCAAAGACTGGACCCCACCTGATATTTCACTTTCACCTCTGCCCCAGGGCCTGATCCTGTAGAAGGCCATTCAGCTCAGGCCCAACTCTAGTCCACCTGGAGAACACAGAATCCCAAGAGTGATTGGCAGCCCATTTCAAGCCAGTTCCCATTGTATGCACATGAGTCTAGAGTTCTAGCCTCACAGTGTCCCTGGGGCTTAGGCCAACAACTCTCCACGTGGGTACCTGTTTCCTATCTACTGTAATAAGGCCAGGAACTTACTGTCTTAAAACAACATCAACACAGTATCTTACAGTCCTGGAAGTCCAGAATGGATTGTACTGGATTAAAAGGGAAGGGGCCAGAAGGAGTATCCTTCTGCAGGTTCTTGCCAGCTCTTGGATGTCTGCTTCCCTGCCTATGGCTCCTTTCCTTTACCTTGTTTTTAGACATGGGCTCATCAAGCAGGCTGGCTGGCAGGCCTCAGACTATGGATCCTCCCACCTAAGTCTCCAAAGTGCTGAGATTACAGCTGTGCTCCGCCACACCTGGCTTTCCTCCTTCTATCTTAAGTAAACGCAAAACCAAGCCAAGTGCAATCCTTCTCTCATCGAACCCCTCTGACTCTGTCCCTCCCTCTCTGGTGTTTCCCCTTGTGTTTACAGTGACTCACTGAGATAATCCAAGATAATTTCCTGCTCTCAAAATTCTTGGCTTAATCGCATCTGCAAAGTCCCTTTCTCTAGGTAAGGCCACATGCTAGAGAGAGGCACCGTTGGGCCCTTGTGCACCCTGTCACCTGTCAACGTGAGCACACTGGAGCTCTTGACCTTTCTCCCCTCATTCTGCTCTTGCCTTATTTTCCCAGTTTCAGGAAATTTTACTCCCCCGAAGCCCTTGATCTTGGAGATTTGCTTGATTCTCCCCTCCTGGGTGCCCCTGCCTGTCACTGCTGCCTGAAAGGCTTGCAGGCTGCCGCTCTCAAATTCTTCCACAACTTCTCTCTCCAAACCACCATCAGGCCTCATCCAGATGGTGACAGTGGCCTCCTGCCTGTTCTCTGCTTCCACACCGTCCTCTCTCCTGCCGCTATCCCGAGCAGCTTGTGAGGTCCCACCATCATTCTTTCTGTTTTCCTTTGCTTTGCTTTGTTTGTTTTCATGTAGCCCAAGCTGACCTCAAACTCTATATTAACACAAAAATTACTTTGGGCTCATTGTTCCTCCCTCCCCGACTACTTCCCAAGTGCTGGGATTACAGACGTGGGCCACCGTACCAGTCTTATGCCTTGCTGAGACTGATCTCCACCTTCAGGCGTGCTAGGCAGGTGTTCTATGGACAGGACTGCACCCCTAGCTCATGGCTCTGCCTTTCAAACTTCTCTAACGACTTCCTGGCTTGGTCAGGAAGTCTGGTCTCTTTGCTATGTCCTTCAAGAAAGACCCCATACAATCCTACCTGGCAAACATCTCCTGGTTCCTCCTCCCCATCCCTTAATTCCTGAGCTACAGCCATATCAACATCCATAAATCCTAAGCGTGGTCCAGACCTAAGGACCTGCTAGCTCATCTTGGTCAGCCCATGGCTGATGTGGGATTCTTCTCTGTATGCTGTGAATATGTTTTATTACTATTGGTTAATGAATAAAGCTGTTTCAGCCAATGGCTTAGCAAAGCAAATCCAGGTGGGAAATCTGAAAAGAGATATAGAGAGAAAGTAAGTAGAGTGGAGAAGACAGACACTGGATCCTTACCAGTAAGCCACAGCTCATGCCGATACACAGTTATAAGAGTTAGCCAAGAATAAGCCTAAACTAATGTCCAAGCAGTGTTGTAATTAATATAGTTTCTGTGCTATTATTCGGGTCTGGGTAGCCAGAAAACGAACAAGCAGTCTCCTTCTACACATGGCCATTTCAGAAGCTGACTCCTCAGAAAGGCCTCTGTGGCCTCCAGTTCTAATGCATCTCCTGGACCCAGACCCAGAAGCTGGTTTTGCTGAGTATGTTCCTCTGTCTTTCCCACCACACAGAAGCACCAAGACATCAGGGAACTCAGTTGCCTTGTTTACTATTGGATCCCTGACACTTAGCTCTTAACAAATTAAATACAAATAAATCTGAGTCAGAGAAAAAAATTATATATATATATATGTATATGCATATACATATATATATATATATATATATATAGTCCTTGGTTTATGGTCACAGAAGTCTGGAGTCCTTTTTGAGGGGTGGTGGGTTTATGTGTGTTTACAAAAGTGTGGGCTTATGCATGCATGTGTGGAGGTCAGAGGTCAATTCAGATATCTGTTTTTGTCTTCTTCTGAACTTGGGGCTCACCAACTTGACTACCCTGGCCAGTGTGCCCTGAGAGTCTGCCTGCCTCCACCTCCTCAGGGCTGGGGTCGCAGTCATGCGTCACCACACCTGACTTTCTCTGTGGGATCTGAACTCAGGTGCCTATGTTTGCACAGAAAGGGCTTTACTTACCGAGCCCTCTCTGCAGCTCCCAAGTCTTAATACTTAGGAGTCAGCGCGCCGTGAGCCTACAGTGTGCTCTGGGGGAGACAGCTCTGGGCCAACTTGGAAGGGAAGGACTTGTCAAAAGGAAGGGAGACCTGGGCGTTCACATGCCAGAACCCCAGAAAGTTTCACAGAAGCTCCACAGGGCAGAGGACTTAGGGGCTCTCAGTCCAGTTGTCTTTCTGGGCGACAATCCCAGCCCATTCAAGAAGCTTTGATCTGAAGAATACAACTATGAACCCTACTTTTGCCAAAGTAGTTTGAATATAAAGGCTAGGATAAGCAACAGAAAGTGAACAGTTCAACAAGATCAAAGTAACTCAGGGAAAGGCCAGAGAGCTTGGGATTGGGGTCAGATGAACCTGTCTCTCCGCACTCCACAGGCCCGATTTCCTTACAGGAACTTTAATTTCTTCATCAGCTTGTTTTAAAACTTAAGGAAAAGCAATAAAGGTAAAATTATCAACCTGGAACATTCCAGATAAAGACATATTGTGACTAAAATGCACAGATGTGACACTAGACTGAACACCTAGTATTTCTGAAAATCTAGGGGCTTGAGGCTGGCGCAGTGTGGCCAAAGGTGGGTGACTCCATCACGGACTAGGACTATCGGAAGGCCCAGTGCAGTCCACAGCCCAGCCCCCATCCAGGAAGCTGTGAATCGAAGGGGCGTGGTGGGGTTCACACGTAAGTACTGTAAGAGGCTCCTCCAGTCATACCTGAGTCACACGTATGTGATGTGGTCGTGCTTAGCAAGGCAGCTTCTTCTGGGGTTTGCCTTTCGGCTCTGGGATTTCTTTCTCTTGGAAGGGCCATGCAAGGCTGGGTGCATGAAGCCACCTGCAATGTCCTAGACCTGGGCTTTGTAATGTGTGACCAGAGCACCGGGCTTTGCAAGTCTTGAGGCTGTGAACCATGCCCTGTGAGCACTAGATCTAAGCCTTCCGCATAAACGTGACAATCTGCTAACAAAACAGTTTCGTTTATTTATTTGTTTGAGGCAAGGTCTCAAGTAGTCCAAAATGACTCGGAACTTATTATGCCGCCAAGGATGACTTTGTGTTTCTGATCCTTCTGCCTCCAGAGACCTCCCAAGATTTGGGATTACAGTCGTGCACACCCAGCTATTTCAGTGCTGATGCTGAACAGGCACCCATGAACAGTCCCTGCCATAGGCGGACGGATGTGACTGACAGCTTCCCCCCTCCCATGTGACAGTTCCCCCCCCATGTGACTGACAGCCCCGCCCCCCCCCACACTTCTGATGCTCCCGGGCAAGAGAGAAAACAAACTCCTGTCCATTCTCCAGTCTTCCCAAAGACTCCCACAGTGGGAGTCAAGACTGCCTGCTGGCTCTTTGTCGCCTCCAACAGCAGTGTTTCTCTTAATTGTCTTTCTGGAGAGTAGAGTGGTTTTCACTGCTCCCATGCGGTCATTCTTTCCAGCTCTTTCTTTTTCCCTCTTTTTAGTGTAGTACTAAGGAGCAAAGCTATTGCCTTGTGCACACAAGACAAGCACTCTGTTAGTCTACATCACACCCCTTGTCTATTTTTCTGTGTGTGCATGTATGAAGGTGAGAGCACACGCACGCACGTGCACACACACATGCACACACACATGTGCACACGTGAGGATGTAGAGTCAGAAGTCAGTGATGGCTATCTTCCTCAATTGCTCTTCACCTCATTTTTTGAGACAGATTCTTTCATTGAACCTGGGGACTATTGATTTGTAGAAACTGAGTGTGTATGTCTTAGTCACTATTCTATTGCTGTGAAGAGACACCTGACCAAGGCAACTATTAAAAAAGAGAGCATTTTGGGCTGGAGAGACAATTCAGTGGTTAAGAGCACTCATTGCTTTTGCACAGGTCCTGAGTTCCATTTCCAGCACCCACGTGGCAGCTCACAACTGTCTGATGCCGTCTTCTGGTGTGCAGATGTACATGCAAACAAAGTACCCATGTGCATAAAATGCATCAATAAACCTAAAATAATAAGTAAGTAAGAAAAACAAAATACACTGAAAAAAAGAAAGCAAACAAGCACACATTGAATCGGGGGCTTGCTTACAGTTTTCAAGGACTAGCCCATGATCATCACTGCAGAAAGCCCAAAGGCATGGTGCTGGAGCATGGAGTTGCTGAGAGTTTTACATCCTGATCCTTGAGCAGCAGGCAGAGAGAGAGACACTGGGCCTTGTATGGGCTTTTGAAACCTCCAAGCCCATCTCGAGTGACACACCTCCTCTACAAGGCCACACCTACACCAGCAAGACCACACCTCCTAATCCTTCCCCAACAGTTCCACTATCCTAGGACCAAGCATTCAAGCCTATCAGCCTTTGGGGGCTGTTCTCATTCAAACTCTTGCCCACGTGTCGGACACACATTTGCAGGTGCCAGATGTTGATGCCTGGGGTCTTCTGCAATTGCTCTCCACTTTACGTACTGAGGTAGAGCTTTTCCCTGGACCCATAGCTAGTTGATTAGCTAGCAGATTGCCCTGAGGATCTCCTGTCTCTGCTTCCCGAGACCTAGGATTGCAGGCAGGCACTCGATCCACCCAGCAATACCTGGGTGCTGGGGATTCTTACTGCAGTCCTTGAGCTTGTATGGCAAGCACATTGTCCATTAAACCATCTTCCTCCTCCTATAGCTTTTGATATCTGGTCTCACTGTGTAGTCCAAGTTGACCCCTCACTATTCATCCTCCTGCCTCCACCTCCCACACACTAGGATTACAGGCAAATGCTGCCATGCTATACAGCCCAGCTATACAAGTAATATTCAGTTCACTTATGAGTGTTTACTGAGTGGCAAACACTGTGCTGGGTGTCCAGCTTCAGATCCTCCTCTTCAGCCTGACAAACAACCTCACGTGGTCAGTTTTATCATTTCTGTCATCTTCCTTTGTTCCGTACAGTCCAGGCAATGATAGCACAGCTACACTTTAGGTTGTGAATGAGTGAGTTTATTAAGTATACAGCCAGCCAGAATAAAAGAACAAATAACAAGGGATGATGGATGGGTGGATAGATAGCAAAACATCTGCAGATATCAAGTGGAAAAACTGGAGCTCCCCCCCCCCCAAGAGATCCAGGGCAGAGGGAATTGTCCCGTCTGGTGAGGTCTACATGAGCAAGAACAAAAAGGGACAGATAGAGACGTTATCATCAAATCAGGTACCCAGCAGACTGACTGGGGAAGTTGAGGCAGTCTACTGGGCTTCCCACTGGGTTTGCTCTCCACGGCTCTGCTCCTGTGCCTGAACTTCCGGCTTTGCTTTCTTGCTACAGGCACTTGTACAACATGGGATAAACAACAGTCACATCTGCTACAAGGGATTTACCTCCTGGCTGTTTTCATGAATGCAGTGTGGGTTTTCTTTTTAATTTCTTTTTTGTTGCTGTTAAAAATTTACCTTTATATTTTTAATCATGTGTATTGTGTGGGCGGTGGTGTGTGACCCTCAGAGGCCAGAGGCATCAAATTCCCTAGAACTCAAGTTTAAAGGTAAAATTGTGAACTGTCAGGTAGGTGCTGGGAATTGAACCTGGGTCCTCTGGAAGAGCAGCCAGTGCTTGCATCCAATGAACCATCACTCCAGCATCCCCTTTTTTGTCTTTAAGATAAAATTTTCAATATGAAACTCAGCTGGCCTCACACTCCAGGCAATCCACCTGCCTCACCCTCCCAAGGGAATACAGGTGTGCGACACCCAGCTTTTGATTCCAATAACACATCTTGAACATAGTCTTTGAGGTTCACTGAGTTCATGCCTTTCCTCTTGGGGACAGATTGGTGTTCTGGCTGCCGATGCTAAGCGGAAGAGATCCGAGTAAGATAAAAATGAAAAGGAGATGGGACACAATGTCCTGGCCAGCAGAGAAGCAGGACAGGTTTGGACTTCCATTTGTTTAGGAACTGCCTTCAAAAAAGTGTTTGCTTATGGTCGGCTTTGTCTTTTTGCTTACATGGCTTCAAGCTGCCATCTCATAGACTGAGAAATGAGAAGGCTTTCCAGCCTGGACCAGAGGTTCTCAGACAGAGCTCTCCGCGAGGATAAAGGAAGGCAACAAGGCTTCCTTCCTAGGATACATGGATTGAACCCATGACTCATCATTAGTCTCCGATGTAGGCAGGGTTGACTGGACACCCAATGGCAGTGCATTTACTCCATACAACCTTATCAGGTAGCTTCCACGAGCCCTGCCCATAGACGAGAAACTGGCTTGCCCAAGATCACGCAGCCAGTTGGACCCCTAACTCCAGTCCTTTCCTTCAAATAATTGAAACAGCAGCGCATGGCCCCCAACAAAGCTGGCTGCAGGCCACAGGGCAGGTGTAAGGAATTGGCTGAGGTTCTCGGGTTTTCAAATGACATTTGCTTTTGAAACATCTCCAGGGAAAGAGAGGAAGTGAATGAAGTGAAATCACATTTGCATCCTGGTGCCCTGTGGGCAGCAGAGTAACTGTCTTTCTGAAGAGGATTTGCCCAGAGCTAAACAGAATCAAGCTGCTTAGCCAGGCATGGAGGTACCGTGCTAATCCCAGTGATAGGGAGGTCGAGGAGGACTGCCAGGAGTTCCAGTCAGCCTGGGTTGTGTTTAGAGCATCAAACCTTGAAGGTCAAGAAAAAAGGGCTAGGGGTGTAGATCAATGGTAGTTTATCTAGCGTACTCTAATTTGTGTGATGCTTGGTATGCACACACATGCACGCATGCATACCCACAAGAGGATGCACACAGGTATACATATCCACGAGGATTCACACACACATGCATACTCACAAGTGTATACACACATGTATGCATGCCTACAAATGTACACACATATATGCATAGCCACAAGTGTATAAACACACATGTATGCACACCCACGAGTGTACACACATATGTATGCATACCCACAAGTGTATACATATATTATGCATGCCCATTAGTGTACACACAGACATATGCATACCTACAAATGTATACACACACATGTATGCATGCCCATTAGTGTACACACAGACATATGCATACCTACAAATGTATACACACATGTATGCATGCCCATTAGTGTACACACACATGTATGTATGTCCACGAGTGTACACACACATATGCATACCCACAAATGTATACACACATGTATGGATATTCACGAGTGTACACACACATGTATGCATAGCCACAAGTGTACACACACATGTATGTATACCCACAAGTATATATACACACATGTATGCATGCCCACAAGTGTACACACATATGCATAACCACAAGTGTTTACACACGTGTATGCATGCCCGGGAGTGTACACATACCACACACACACACACACACACACACACACACACACACACACACACATACACACCAGAACCACATGCTAATATCTGTCAAGGGGTGGCTGTCAGATGGGATGGGGGTATCCAATCTCTAACTTCCCTCAAGGAGAAAAGCCCTAGACATGCCCTGGTGAGTTCACCTGTAGGGGTACTCTGAGTGGAAAGGTGAGGAATGGGTGGGAGGGGGATATGCTGAGAAGCTGCTGCCTTAACCACATCCTCACCTTTGTTGGATCCTGGCAGTAACTCCAGGGCCTTCGTGTAGCACTGATGCACCCCAGACCACCATTTTAACAATGGCAATCATCTTTTCCCATGTGGGTCCAGCAGTGAACTTTCTGCACCCTCAATCTGTGAAAGCCAGTCTTTTTTCTGAAAAGCAAATACTTTGTTTCTAAAGAAGGCTAGCCTGGACTACTTGAGACCTTGTTTCAAAAACCCAAAATAAACCAATTAAAAAGTTAGAAACCTCAATGTCCTTCAAGGTAAATAAATTCTGCCAAATCCACACTTGAAACAGCCCGTGTTTCCCCTAAACTCCTCCCACAAAAAAGGTCAAAAGCATTGGAAGATGATAACTTCACCAAGACCTGCAGGAAAGGAAAAGTAAAACTAACTGCAGACTGACAAGCACAGTGGACAACTGAAAACCAGAAAAGACACAGAAGATATCACAGTTCCATTAGGAAAATTTTAGAAAAATTGGGCCAGTGAGATGGCTTAGGGGGTTAAAAGCAGCTGCTGTACAAGTCTGAGGACATGAGTTCGATTCCCCTGAACCTAGATAAAGGTGGGGGGAACCAAGTCACTGAGCTGTCCTCTGACCTACACACACACACATTGCACCATTTGCCTTCCTCTCTGAATAATAAGAAATAAAGCTTTAAAGAAACTAATTTAGAAAATGAAGAAAATTCGGGTGTGTGTGGGGGAACTGTACTTCCTTTATCTAAGAAAGAACCATTGCTGTAGTTGATCCCTTCCCCTCCCCCATGAGGGCAGGGGTGGTCTTGCCGCCTCTGGGCCTAACACAGAAAGTAACAGTGGGAACACACTGTTGGAAATTCAGGCTCAATCCACTGTGTGCACCCCCTACCTGGGTGAGCCTCCGTCTCTAAATCCGTGACATACGAAAGGTCCCACCCTCTCTGGGGTGTGAGTGGACAGTCGATGGAAAGCCCCCGTCAGTGCAGAAGACAGCAGCAGCCAACAAAGGGCTGCTACTGTTTCGCAAGCTGTCAGTTCCCTTACCGTGTTAGCGTGATTGATCGGGAGTGTGGTGCTGTTTCTGAAGGTGGCTTCTGAATATACTATTTGCCTTTCTTTGAGATGTGTTGGCTGCTTCCAATTTTATTCTTATAAATAGCTCTCTGATAAACACTCTTGTGGATATACTTACTTCCCCCTCCCCCGGATTTAGATTTTAAGATTAGTTCCCAGAAGTGGAATTACTAGGTGAAAAGAGAATAAACATTTTTAGCCCTGGTATGCGTGATGCTTGGTGTCACACAGCAGGTGCTATGTCTTCTGTCTCACCTCCCCCATCTTCTCAGCATTCTGGAACCTCCCTGCCCCCCACCAAGGAGGTTTCATCCTCCCAGGAAATGACACAGGACTGCTTCCTTCCTCCCACTCCCTGTGGGACAGTATCTCCTTCAGTTACAGCCTTTCCCCTCTTTCTGCATGAGCAAATCCTCCCCGTTCAACCCTTCTTCCAGCCTTCCCAGGTCAGGACGGAAGTCTACCAGTCCCACTCAGCACAGGGTGCTAAGACTCAGTCCTCAGGCAGCGCTTTTCTTGGGTAAACTGTCTTCTCAGGGGCAAAATAGACTATGTGAGCTGTGGCAAAGAAGCTTATTGGCTGACTCGTTGGGCGGTGGGAGAGTGGAGTCTAATGGTGACTGTGAAGGACAGGGCCTTTGGCACAATTTCCTGACGGGAGCGAGAAGGCACTCAACTGGCTGGTGTTAGTTCTCGGGGTTACACTGTTCTGTGAGACAGTGAGCAGGTCACTCTGGCTCTAAGAAAATGAACCGTTTCACAGTGGTGACACTGCTGTCTCTTTCCTGGATTGAGTATCAGCTTTGTTGGGTTCTAAGACCCTGGGAAGGAGAGGTGGGAGTGGCCACGGGGAGAGAAAGGCTATAAATAGTACTGATGTGATGCGGGGCAGCAGAGACTCCGTTATAAATAGTTCTGATATGATGCAGGGCAGCAGAGACTCCACAGCAGCCACCCGGACCTTTGATTCCTAACAGTTCCTATTCCTTCCTCTAAGGTCAAAGCAAGGTCAGCTCTGGATCTGTCAGCTGAAAGAAGCTGCACCCTAAAAAAACAAAACGAAGGCTGGAGAGATGGCACAGCTGGTTAAGGTGCTTGCCACCAACCCTGACAACCTGAGCTCTGCCCCCAGGAACTCCACATGCATGCTGTGACATGCTTGTGCCCATCCCCACCGGTAAACACATAAGTGTAATACAGAGTTTTTAAAAATCCCACCCATTTTTCACTTCTTTGGGTTTTCTACCTCGTCACTGAAAATGCTGTCGTCGGCAAACACACATTTCTCTTACAGTGCAGAGCAAACCAGTGAATTGTGGGGGAGTTGGGCAAGATACATCCTTCCAGGAGGACTGGGCCTGGGCTCGTCATGGGTTTGCTCTGAGCTCTGCACTGTGGACACTCGTTAATCCACCCCCTCCATCTGCCTGGCCCACAGAGGGACAGGCAAGAGCCCCAGGGGCTCCTGCGGAGGATGCCACGAGCCCATACTCGCCACAGTCCATGAGCTCTCTGGAAGTGTTAGCTAAATACGGCGTGTGCTGTGTTCCAGAGAGAGACCCAGGGTTGACAGGGGCCTTCCAAGTGCAAGACACCCATGAACAAAGCATGAGGCTCAAACACGAGTCGGAAACCCTCAGAAAATAGGAGCTTGCTCTGGAGATAACTGGCCGAGGGGAGAAAATAACAAATGGGACAAGATCCTGCCTTGTGGCTTCGTCATAGTAAATTCCACTTTTGTCTTTAGTCCACCTTCATCCCATTCCAAATGGGGGGGGGCATGATTATTATGCCATTAAGTATCGCCTGACTGAGACACCTCTTCCTCTCCCACTGAGACCTGTGGCTGTGGACTGCGGATCTTCCACCTTGCTTCCTTCCCAGCGTCTCCGGCTCTGATTCCTGTTGCTGCCAACTTGCTCTCCGGGTGCCTCCCACAGGGCCAGCTGCTCCACGTCTCTCAGCAAGCAGTGAATTCCATTCCATCAGCACTGGCTGGCGGGCACCATGTGAGGGACACTCAGACGTCAGACAGGCCCCGAGTGTGGCAGGAGAGATAACACTCAATCAGGCCGGGGGAGGGGAGAGCTGAGCTGTGGCTGCAGCTGTGTGGAGGGGAAGCATCCTTGCACAGGGACAGGAGGAGAAAGGAGGTTACGTGGCATCTGGACTTGTTTATTTGAGACCAGCCTCACTGCAAACTCACAGACACTTGTCTGCCTCTGCATCCCAAGCCGTAGGATCGTGCACCCACCCTGCCCAGTGGAATTTGGATTTTTATCTGCGCGCCACGGAAGGTTGTGAGGCACTGTTCAAATTCATTCTTAAAACCCTGCCAGAGAATAAGCATCCAAAAGGCTTGGAAAGTGAGACACAGAATGCTATTCCTGGGGGGGGGGGGGGGGGGGGGGGGGCGCGCCCGGGGGGGTGGCCCAGCTCTGAGCAGCATCAGCTACATAACTCATGGGATTCAACTGCAAAAGAAAAATATGGGGTTCCTTGTGCAAATCTTAAACATTTCAGAATGACAGCATAGGGTTAAAACTCTGGGGCAAACTTTTAGATACAAGACTGTATGGGAAACAAGCTGTGTTGGAGAAGCCAGCCCTAGTGACAGGACAGAAGAGGACAGGTCTAAAGACAGACCTGCACAGCAGTTCCAGGACCCGGAGGAGAAGAAACAATATAGCAAGGCAGCTGACAGACCTTTGTACCTGGTTTCCCAGGCCACCCTACTGCTTACCAGACACCAGACAGTAGCTGTGACAAGCTCTAACTTGTAACTGTGTCTACATGGCAGCCCCCCCTTTCTCTCCAATCCCTCAGTCTGTGCTGTAGGTCTCTGTCTAATGGTACCACCATCCATCCAGTTATTTTATTAAACTCTGATGTCACCGTCCCAGATGTGTCACCCGCCCCTTGTGATAAAGATGATGAAGATCACACCCCCTTGGGCCATTTACGTTTTACTCTCTCATCTGTGTGACTTCTTTTTTCTTTTTCTTTCTTTTTTTTTTTTTTTTTTTTTTTTTTTTTTTTTTTTTTTTTTTTTTTTTTTTTTTTTTTTTCCGAGACAGGGTTTCTTTGTAGCTTTGGAGCCTCCTGTCCTTGAACTAGCTCCCGTAGACCAGGCAGGTCTCCAACACACAGAGATCCACCTGCCTCTGCCTCCTGAGTGCTGGGATTAAAGGCGTGCGCCACCACCGCCCTGCTTCTGTGTGGCTTCTTCACACCTACGATCATGGCCAAGTTCAAGAAAGTCCTTACCAACTCAATCAACTACCTATAGAAACCCCCGTCCCTCTCCCTGACCTCAGTCTGGATCCCACTTCCCTTCTCATATAAACCCTCCACCCTCCAGCGCTGCTTCACTGCTAACCCCAAATGCTAACCCACTCAGCTCACTACAGCCAATGAAGTCAATAGCCGAAACTTATGTCAAGAGGCCTGTGGATGCCTTCTTACATTAGGAGGTATGGCTTCAGGTATGTAATTCATGCTTCTTGAAGGAGGGCAGTCCAGATTGGCTGGTGTGAATTCTAGATCTTAGTGTGAGCCACCAGGAATTTAACTTTCAGCTGAGCCATCTCTGCTGTACAAATCTGAGCGGCAATGAGTGAGGGGCTCAGGGCTCCAGGCTGCAGCTCTGTGGGGCCAGTCCAACCTGGCCTGGCCTTCATCATGATCTCCAGGTACCCTGAACTTTGTGAGGAGAAGTGCCACCTAAAATATGTTTTCATGGGCTGAGGAGATGGGGGGTGAAGGCTTAGAGGCAGAGTTTGATCTCTAGGTGGAAGGGAAGAAAGGTTATCTTGTAAGTTGTCGTCTGACCTCCACACAGGCACCGTGACACACATACAAAGCAACCAAGAAAAGAAATAGAATAAAATACAAACGAAAGCATCTATTTACAGAGTCAGTGTTGGGTGGGGACCGGAGGATCCTGAAATCCAGGGAAGCTGGGAAGAGACAGCTTGATCTTTCCTCCATGTCGGGAAGTGGGAGTGGGGGGAGGACAGGAACAGAACTGCCAATCAAATGATAAATAAGACCCTGCCTCAACAACACAAATTATAATAATAATAAATACAATTAGCAAATCATAAACAATGTAAACAAAAATCAGGGAAAGGAAATGAGTCAAAGAGAAGGAAAAAACAGGATTCCTGCCATCAACCATGCAATTCCAGCTTTTTTCTTTTTTTTTTTTTTTGTCTGCTTGGTTGTTTTGTTGTTTCCTTAACGTCAAGTGGTTTCTATTCATTCTTGGAAGTTTGTCTTAGCTGTCATCTCTGAGAAACTTTCTTTAGCCTCCACCCTAGCCCACCCACCGTGGGTGAACAGACACAGACACCTAGAGACCTGAGACTAGGCCAGGCCTCTCTGGGGCTCTTGGAGTGAGTCCTGCCTACAGTGGTGTTATCAAGCTCCTCACAGAGTCTGGGCCCTGTGGCTGCTCCATATTATCTGTGAGGCCCTAGAATGAAATGCCTGGGGGTGGAGATGCTGGTTACACAGACAGAACCCTCTGGAAGAAGAGCAGGTTATGGGGGAAGCTGTTATAGATAACCCCAGACAAAAGCCATCCTATGGCATCAGTGTGACCCCCACTACCAGGGTTAGGCCAGCCATCTTTTGTTTGCTTGCTTTGGTTTTATTAGACAGGGTCTATGTCATTTAGACTGGCCTTAGTTCTGTGATACTTTTATTCTCGACCCACCCCCAAATGCTGGGATCTCAGGCAGGGTCTCATTTATCATTTTCAGCACAGGGCTTTTGGTTGAATGCAGCTATGACCCAGAAACAATGTCAGCTATTCCTGTTGTTGAGATGGATTGATTTGATCTCAGAAATTGATTTCTGCTTTCTCTTAAAAAATCTCGTTCCCTTATGTCCGTTGTAAATAAACCCCTCTCTAATGGACAGACGTTTTCTCATCAAAAGATAACAGTAAAATGGTTGGCAAAGGGCTTATAGATGCATTTGCAGCCCACGTGTCCTGGGATCTAGCAAAGTCCTCAATAGACACTTGCAGAGGGGAGGGGCGAATCACACCTAGCCTCCTCCCCCCCCCCCATGGAGGCGGGCGCAGGAAGCTCCAGAGAGAAGGGCAGGAGTAGACAGCCTGGGATTACACTGATCCACCATAACACCATAATCCCCCAAATCCAGAAGCCACCTGGACAAGTTTATGGGACTGATCCCCTCTGTTGGATCCCTGTGGACAGTGTTGCTACTGGGTTCAAGACAGGTTTCCCAGAACAGCTCCTAAATTGGTGCGTTGTTCTTGTTTGTTAGCTCTGACGGTAGATTGTTCTTAGCTATGGAGAGAGACAACAGAAGAGGGCGGTCAATCCTTATGAGACAGAATCCGTTTGATTCTAACAACTTCCCCTTTGGGTTGGTTTGTTTGTTTACTTTCCGGAACTTTTTTATTAAGGAAAATGAAAACGTAACAGAAGTGAGGAAAACGTGTTAGAAGCCTCGATTAATAGAGTCGAGCCATGTCCCACCGCGGCTCATCTCAGATGCCACCTCCTTAGACTGGAGTCAGCTCGGGATCCACCCGGAGGCCCCAGAGGTTCCCGAGCGCGGCCCTCGGGTTCCGACCGAATTTTCTTCCTCCTCTTCCCGCACAGCGTGGGTCACCTCGGCCGGCTGGCGTTCCTGACAGCCCACCGGCAGTGCCGGGTGATGTGTGAGTGAGTCTCTCCGCGTTGGGCCCCCCGAGAGGGAGCAGGCGCCCGCCACTTCCTCTTTCTCGCTCTGACTAAGACACCCTCCCTCCATCCCGCTTTCGGGGTGGAGGCGGGTGCCCGCACGCCCCGCCCATGAGGCGTGGCCAACGCCGAGGGGCGGGGAAACACCCATATTTGGCCTTATATGGGCAGTCACGTCACAGGACGCGCACTCATTCACATAAAACGCTGCGCTGCCGGCGGAATCCCCGGCTTTCTGGGCGGCGAGTGGCGGGGCCTGGTGCGGAGCTCGCGGGGCGTGAAGAACAACGTCGCGCGGCCCCTCGCGCCGGCCGGGCTCGGGTCTTTGCAAGGCCACAAGCCCCGCCGGGGGTGCTCCGCTCGTCCACGCCGGCCTTGGGCCGCTGGGTGGCGGCGGCATGAAGGTCACGTCGCTCGACGGGCGCCAGCTGCGCAAGATGCTCCGGCCGGAGGCCGAGGCGCGCTGCGTGGTGCTCGACTGCCGGCCCTACCTGGACTTCGCCGCGTCGAGCGTGCGCGGCTCGCTCAACGTCAACCTCAACTCGGTGGTGCTGCGGCGGGCCCGGGGCGGCGCGGTGTCGGCGCGCTACGTGTTGCCCGACGAGGCGGCGCGCGCTCGGCTGCTGCAGGAGGGCGGCGGCGGCGTGGCGGCGGTGGTCGTGCTGGACCAGGGCAGCCGCCACTGGCAGAAGCTGCGGAAGGAGAGCGCCGCGCGCGTCGTGCTCACCTCGCTGCTGGCCTGCCTGCCCGCCGGCCCGCGGGTCTACTTCCTTAAAGGTGAGCTCGTGCGGGGAGCCGCGGGACCCTTGCCGTCTGCCCTCCTTCCCCTGCACCCTGGGCCTGGACACCGGGGCCCCGGGTTCCCTCGCTGCGTGGGAACTCTGGCCCGGGGAAAGTCACAACTCGAGGGAATGTGCGCCCCGGGGTTTCGCGTGCGCTTGGGAGGTCCTTGCGAACGTCAGCGTCCGGGGCTTCCTTCTCCCCACCCCCGTTTTCCTCGAAAGCGTCTGGCAACCTGTCGGTCCCCTGGGCTGGGTGGGCTGGGAAGGTGCAGCCGGCCGTGCTCCTTAGTTCCGGGGGCCGAGGGCCCGTGCTGGCCTCTGGCGCCGTTTGCAGACCACGGGGGTCGGAATGTTTCTAACAAATCTGGCGCGATCAAGCAAGTCGAGACCCTCCCCCGGGAGAGTGGCGCCGCGGTGTCCCCTTTCTTCCCGCCTAGACAATTACTGTACGTTCGGCTCTGTCTTGGTGGGCCTCCTGCCTTTTTGACCCTGGCAAGTCCCTCCCCTTCCTCTCCCTCTATTGCTTTTTATTGTTTTCCTCCAGCCTCCTTCTCCCACCCTAGGCCTTTCTCGAGCTTAATTTGGAGCTGACAGCTTTCCCACCCCTTTTATCCTTTCTTCCCCGGCTGGGATTAGCCCTGGGACCGTCTCAGAGACTGCCAACCGGCCAGCCCGGTTAGGAGAGGTGCCGCGGGGGCTGTGAGATGTGGTGGAGATTCTGTGGCCTTTGATTTTAGGCCTTCAAGGGCTGCCTCCAGGCCCGACCATTTCACCTGCTGGCGAGATAACTTTGGCTTCCGGTTGTGGGTGGGTGATTTATTCTCAAACCCCACATCATTGATTTCTGGGTCATTTCCTGTGACTGTTCTTGCCTTCTAACCTCAAACGTGTGGGAACCCTGGCCGGGGTGCAGAGGTGATTGCAGAATGGATAGGGCCCCCACAGCTCTGTTGACTGAGTACCTGGCGCGGGAAGCCTGATGTGCTTCAGAATTCGGGTGCAGTGAGCTAAGACCCTGTTTCAAAGCCATGCAACCTGAAATTTCACACACTGCAGGCCAGGAGGATTCCAGAGCTCCTTATCTATTAACACCTCTTGCTAACTGTTGTACCTTGTTGATCCCACTGGGAGATAGCAGCTGCAGGGTGTGGAAGGGTGGCCTTCTCTAGGCTCTGCAGAGGTCTCTCACTTTTTAAAAATGAAGTAATGTGTACTCAGGTGAACAAAGTGTGTATAAAGAGATGCATGGCTTCCTCACACCCGAAAACAAGTTCCCTCGTGGATAGCTTTTAAACCAACTGGAACCATCCATTTCCCCAGTCGGCCTCTTTTACCCAGCTAGTTCTGGACACATCCATGCTGCTTGGTGATAGACAGTGCCCGGGGATGATCCGGGCAGCTGGCTGTGTGAGGGAGAGGGGAGATGTCGTCCTAAGGTGCTCTGGCTTGTGCAGTCTTGTCTTTCATTCAGACAATAAAAACGCTAAGATCAAAAGTGGTGTGCATTTGGGATTTCAGTGGAAATTGCTACCCTTATAACTGCTGAATTCAAACTGTTGCAGGGGAGAATGCCTTTCTCTTACATAGCACGTGTCCAAATGGGCATTCAGGGTTTGACCTGATGGCATCCAGATGTTGGCGCCAGGCCTGCCACACTTCCTCCAGTCGCCTCTCGCGCTGATGAGGACCAGTTGGGTAGTTGGAGCGCTCACACAGCGTCTGTATGTGCCCCAGCGTCTGTGTGTGTTGTTCCCTGCAGTGCAGGGATGTCTGAAGGAGGTCGAAGCAGCTGGAGGAATTGCTAACACTCTTGCAATTGGAGTGAGGCAGCGCAGAGGAATGTTGTCTCCACACCTCCGGTGGGAGTGGGTGGAGGGCAGAGACCTAATCTCCTGACCCCAGTTTGAAGAGACAAGCCCTGTTGTTTATCTGTCCTTCAGCTACACGGAGACACTTTGCCTGTTTTATTTTGTTAACTGGCAGGCAGTCTCCTGCCCTAACCAGCACTTCTCTCTACTCTCCTGCCTACCAGCTCTTAAATGGTCTGTCTAAGGCATAGAGATGAGGTGGCCTGAAGGCTTCTCTTCCCCGAAGCCTTGTCCTCAACTTTGGGAGTGCCTGGGCTATTCTTTGTCCAGATGCCCACAAACCTGTCATTTTGTTTCCTGGAACCCAAACCGTGGAAGCCAGGCCCACCCGCGTGATTTATTGACTATGAAATGCAACCCCCCTCCTCCACCGCCCCCAAGGCTGTGTGGGTTGGTATAACATTCACTCTGCCTCCTAGAAGAAAGGGGCTGCCAGGGGAAGCTAAGCCACCAAAGCCTTCACCTCTGCTCCCTTCCCCTTCTAGCCAAGCCCCCTGTTTCCATGGCAGAGAACATGAGCATTTGTGGAGGACCAGCAGTTTCTCCAGGGCTAGTGAGCTAGTGGAGATTTGGGGGTACTAAATGGGGGCAGGGGCAGAAGCTGAGAGGAAGCCTGAATGACAAGATGACTCATTCTAGGAATGGGCTGCAGCTCCCAGGCGGGTATAGGAGACTGCCATCTAATCCATTAACACTTTGCTGACTGCAGGAGGGAGCCCTCTTACTGGGCTGCCCATCTAGCACCCAGAGACAGAGCACGAAGGGAGTTCCTTGGGAAGGCCCTTGTCGCAGTGTGCTTGTGTTACTGGTGGCTTGAACCCTTGAGACTAGTGAATGATAGGTGGTTTTTCCGGAGACTCTCAGAAGTACCTCGGGTTGCTGTTGGTGAAACGGAAGATTCCTAAGCAAGATGTTTTGTCTACCTACAATGCCTTGGCTTTCTGTGGGCCTCCAGGCCAGATTTCCTGGTTCTTCCCCACTGGTCTTGAGACTATTGATGTGGGTGCACTTCTGTTACTGGTCATTTTTATACCTTGGTGTGGGGGCAGAGTCTTACATATAGCCCAGGCTGGCCTTCAACTCATGACCCTCCTAAACACCTCCTCAGATTGAAGGCATGTGCTGCCATGCTCAGCTCTACAGGATGCCCTTTGACCTCACCGGAGCCTTCTGGAGAAATTGAAATGTAATACCAGCATCCTCCCATGCCCAGAAGTCTGTGTTTTTCCATTTGGTTTAGAGTGTATTAACTTGATGTGTGACTAAATTGGACCTATAGAAGGGGTTGTCAGTGACCTTAGGAGTGAGAAAGGGCACGCTTCTATGAATGGAGGTGGGTACAGCTATGATTTTTGCCTAGAGCAAATGGACTAGGGAAAAAGCTAGTTTAGGAGTCTTCTTAGAAATCAATGAAAGTTCACATAATCATGCCTTTGTTTTAGGTAAACAAGAGAAGAAAATTGCTTTTGTTTTCTGAGAGGATATGGTTAATATTTACCAAATGCCAGATAAGCTGCTTCTGACAGACACAGAAAGTTAATCATTGCCTCTCTTTGAGAGACCTTTAAAAACTTGACGTATTTATTTATGTGTGTATGTGTGGGTATATGTGCACCATGTGTGTACAGGATCCCGAGGAGGGAAGAATAAGGTGTTAAGACTCCTCCTGGAACTTGCATTACAGGTGTTGTGAGATGTCATGTGGGTGCTCCAAGCTGAACCCCAGGTTCCTCTGCAAGGCAATAAGTGCTCTTAACTGCTCTCCATCCCTCTAGCCCCAGATGACAGGCTTTTAGGAGTGTGTGTATGTATACAAGTGAGGGAAGTCCACTTTTTTATTCTAGAAGTGGTGGTTTTGTTCAGTTTTCTTAAAATACATTTATTTAATTATGTTTTTATTGAGCATGCGTCTGTCATAGCACACATGTGGGGGCCGGAGAACAACTTGCAGGAGTTGATTCTCTCCCTCTGTTCTGTGGCTCTACCCACGGAGCTGGTTTTAGGTGCTCAGAAGTTGCTTTGCCTTAGCGGGCTTGTAGCCCTCACGTAGTCGCCATGGATGTTTTCTGACAGTCCAAGAACCCAGTGCCTTTGCCTGTCTCACTTTCGTTTGTTTGTTTGCTTGCTTTTGAAGGGGGGTACGAGACCTTCTCCTCACAATATCCCGAGTGCTGTGTGGATGTGAAGCCCGTTTCCCAGGAGAAGACTGAGAGTGAGAGGGGCCTCCTCAGCCAGTGTGGAAAGCCCATCCTCAGTGTCACCCTCAGGCCAGCTTATGACCAGGTATGTGACTCCCGACTCCTGACTCGGGCTGCTGTGCTGACGGAGCTGCTGTGGCTTGTGCACACGGGTTCTCATCGCAGAGCGAGTGAGCAGTCTCCCAGCACACACGGTTCACTAGGGTCCCTGGGCCACAGGATGCTGGGCAGCTTCTGAAGAGGAGAGGAAGTGAGAGAGAACATTGTTATTAGCTGTCTTGGGCAGTTTGGGGAAGCTTGAAAATACTGGTTTAGGTTTCCCTGAAGACATTCAGAGCTGACTCTGAGGCTTCCTGTGTTGTTTCGTTTCGTTTCGCCTTTTAGATTTGTTTTATTTTATGTGTGTGAGTGTTTTGCCTGCATGTGTGCATTTGCACCACGTGCATACAGCAGAGGTCACAAACTAGAGTTACAGAGGCTTGAGAGTCACCGTGTGGTGCTGGGAGTCAAACCCAGGGCCTCTGCAAGAACAAGTGCTCTTAGCTGCCAAGCCAACTCCCTAGCCCCATTCTCTTTTGTTTTGGGAGGACAGGCTTGCTGTGTATGTGTAGCCCAGGGCAGCCTTGACTTAACTCCTTGAGCCCCGCAAAGGCTGGGTTTGTAGGCTTGTGCCCCATCCTTGGCCGACTCCTGAAGGTTTCTGGTACTTATTTTCATACATTCTGGTGCCAGAGGAAATGGAGATTCTAGAAGGCTAGATGTTTCTGTAAGCATATGGGGTTTTGTTGGTTGTTTTATTATTATTATTATTATTATTATTATTATTATTATTATTGCTTTAAAAAGGTATACTTTATACACCTCACTGACAAGAGGCTATAAAACCTATAAAATGATGGGGAAGGGTGGGGAAAAAGCAGGCGAAAGTCCAGGCCTGACAGAAACTAGAGTTCAGGCACCACCTTGCCATCTCACAGAGGGCAAGGTTCTTATCATTGGCCATTGGAATGTCTGACATTTGCAAAGACTCCAGCCACCAGTCCACAGCAGCCCCAGACTTAGGTGGCCCCTCTTCAATCCCCTGCTCTGGTTCCTTCAGGATCCCTGTATCCATCCCATCTGCCCTTTGGCCTACACATCTGACATGGAAGTTTTTCAGTCTTTGCTGAAAACAAAGAACATAGCAAAACCTAATAAAGATATGGCTGAAAAAATGCCAGCTCCCTGCCATGGGCAAAACTCAGGCCCTGGAATTCTAAATACAAATGGGTGGCCTTGCTTCTAATGGGACTCTTGGTCACTGGAAGCCTTAGCCTGGCCAAATGCCAGTGATAGCTTATGTTTGTCTTCTTTCAAGAAAAATCAGCATGTGGGGTGAGTCTGAAGCCCCAGCACGTATCTAAGCTGGATGCGGTGTGAGTGTGTG
This sequence comes from Alexandromys fortis, assembly GCF_014885135.2. Lineage (NCBI taxonomy): Eukaryota > Metazoa > Chordata > Mammalia > Rodentia > Cricetidae > Alexandromys > Alexandromys fortis. The sequence goes on along the minus strand of NW_026067893.1, from coordinate 7,147,190 downwards.
TGTGTGTGTGTGTGTGTTGTCTGTGTGTGTGGTGTTGTGTTCTGCCTCTTTCTCAGAAAGTGAAAGAGAAGTAGGAATTGACAACAGGTTGTGAAAGCACTGTAGACCTTTGGCCCACTGAGGGTGGGGTGCTCTGATGTGTCCTCAGCCCTCATCCGGGAAACCCCCGTACACTGAGAGAGGCCAGACAAGCTGTCATAGTCTCCGGGTTTTCTGACAGCTTTGGTGTCTTCCTCTTGAGTTGAACAGAAGATTCGGAAAAGGAGAGAAATAGAATTTCAGGGGTGTGATGGGCCAGCTGCAGGGAACGTTGGATGGTATCCCAGACTGGTGTATCAGCATTTTCTAGGCTCTCAAGGGAGCTTTTGGTAGTGTCCAGCCTGCTTCTTTGAGGGGGTGGCTATTGGTGCCGTGGGGATGGGGTGGGTCTATATCTGATCAAAGGTAGAATGGAATTAGACTTGAATCTCGGGCCTCTTTCCCAAGCAGAGTCTACCATCTCTACCATTTTTCTAGTTTCTAACCAGTGGAGTGCTTGCGCTGGGCTGGGTGCAGGGGACAGTCTGCTCTCAGGCCAAGACCAGAGCTGTTGGGATTGCTGGGCTTCAGGATCTGCCCTGTGTCTTCCCCAGGATTCTAAAGATGGTAGTCGCATAATGTACAAGTTAATAATGCAGCCATTATTCCTTTTCTGTCTTACCAGTTATCCTCAGAGGATAGAAATTGTCCCCTCTTCATTCAGGGGTTAGAGAAGCTGCTGGAGCTAGCCCTCCGCCCGAGCTCTTCTCTCACAGATGTCGAGTCCATGTCCCTAACCTCTGCACCACACTGCCTCTAGAAGGCTGCCGCGTGTGTGTGTGTGTGTGTGTGTGTGTGTGTGTGTGTGTGTGTGTGTAGGGGAGGGGTGCAAGTGGACTTATTCCTAGAGAATCTCTAGAGAAATGCGAGAAAGAAGGAAAATATTTACTTCTCATTTTTACCTGAAATAGGTCCCGCTCTACCTCTGACTGTCTCTGGCATTATTTAATCCCATCTGAGCCTCAGGAAATGGTCTGTGGGCAGGGCGGTAGTGGCGCACGCCTTTAATCCCAATTCTAGGGAGGCAGAGGTAGACGGGTCTCTGTGAGTTCAAGGCCAGCCTGGTTTACAAGAGCTATTTCCGAAACAGCTAGGACTGTTTTCGCGCGCGCGCGCGCACACACACACACACACACACACAAAAACAAGACAAACAAACAAAAAAGCGAAAGAAAGAAAGTGTCTGTAAAAGGCATTATTACCTATCTTACAGATCTTTTATTTTAAGATTAGTACCTCTAGGTATCTAAAGCCCCTGAAACGCGGGTGTGGATAAAAATGCTGGTGTAGATGTGTGTGTAACTCGGTTGGTAGAGTGCTTGCTTACACACTGGACCCGGCGTTCAGTTTAATACCACAGAAACTGGGTGCGGAGGCACATGCCTAATAATGCTAGTATTTGGGAAACAGAGGCAAGAATATTAAGCTATGCACCCTGTGCCCAGCCCAGCTGTGTGTAGAGTTTGAGACAAGCCTGAGTTACATGAGACCCCAACTCAAAAAGTGTGTGTGTGTGTGCGCTTTACCCTTTTGATAAATTCTGTTACTTCTGTGTAGTTGAATTGGGTTTTGCTTAAATACCTCAAGTGCTGGGGGGGTTGCCTGCTGCCCCATCTCTTGGTCCCTTACCTTTCTCCTTACTATGGGTCTGGCTAAGAATTTCCATTCTACCGTTTCTGGGGCAGGAAATGGTGTGTGTGTGGGGGGGGGTGGTCTCCAACAGTCAGTGGCCTTTGCTTGGCAGCTTAGAACCCAGTATATGCACGCAGATTACTGAGTCTGTCTAGCCTAGAGCTCTGTTTCACCTGGGGGTAGACGGTCTTTGGCTCTGCCTCTGTAGGAGCTTCTGAACTAGAAGCCTGGGGTGTGGGCGATGACCTCACCCTGTCTAACTCCTACACTCCATGTGAAGGTCGGGGGTGGGGAAGCCCCTCTGCTGTGGTCTAACAGCTTTCCTGAGTCTAGATTCTGGGTAGGTGGGGGTTATTTTTAATTCTAAGAAACATACTTTTTTTGGGGAGAGGTGGAACGGCAGCTTTGCCATTCCTAAAATGAAGATGGCCATGTGTCAGGGTTTATGCAGTATGTGATATAAAACGCTGTAAAGGGAGGATACTTTGCCAAACCATTTTCCATGTTCACTGTGGCTTAGGAAGCTGCCCTGCAGGGTCCACTGGCTTTCCCTGGTTGTTTCAGGGGAGTTTAACTTAAACAAGAGCCCTTTCAGTTCCGACCACTTCCCACCCAGGAAGTTAGCATCGGAAGGCTGCTGTGTGACTTCTAAGCTCCTGGTCCCTGAGAATTTTGCTGTCACTGAGTCATAAGGGTAGAGGGCTTGCCAAGATGGAGATGCCACCCACTCTTGGCTGACTTGCCCTGGCTCTGAACTCTCTACCTGGGAACCAGAAAGGGAACCTCCCACTTAAACAAATAGGTCAGGGCTTTTGTTTGCCTTCTCCCAAATGAATGAGCTAATCTAATGTCTCCTGGTTGTCCTCTGTCCCTGCTTCCAGGGTGGCCCAGTTGAAATTCTTCCCTTCCTCTACCTTGGAAGTGCCTACCATGCATCCAAGTGCGAGTTCCTCGCCAACCTGCACATCACCGCCCTGCTGAATGTTTCCCGCCGGACCTCCGAGGCCTGCACCACCCACCTGCACTACAAATGGATCCCTGTGGAGGACAGCCACACAGCTGACATCAGCTCCCACTTCCAAGAAGCAATAGATTTTATTGGTAGGTTTAGCCACCCCATCTCCATTGTTTTGGGAGTCTCCTTGGAGTGGAATATGTATTCTTTTCTTTTGATATCTTGGTATGGTTACCGTCTTGGAAAGAAAGGAGTCTGGTTTTTGGAAACAGCAACTTCTGTAGCCCTAGGTGGCCTCAAATGTGCTATGCAACCAAGACTGGCTTGGAATCCCTGATCTTCTCCCAGCTCTCAAGTGGTGGGATCAGGAACCTACCACCATGCCCAGTTTAAGAAGGGTTTTGTCTATGCAGCCCGAAGAGTTGGGGCAAAGAGCAGGCCTTTTAGCCATCACAAAGGCGAGGGGAGGAGCCGAGTTACTCTTGTTAGGAGTTTTAGTTTACAAGATAAATGAATTAATATCATTTTATGGCAGTACTTTGCTGCTCTTGTTATTGTTTCAGCTGTCGGGAGCAGAGTGCAGCCATGTGTAATGTTCTGCAGGGGGAGTCTCCTTCTACGTAAGTTAGGCTATTTTTGAAGCAAACAGAAGGATGGAGGGAGCACTCCTTACGCACCAAGCCTTGAAGGCCCCAGCAGCTTTGCATAGCTCTGGCAAACAGCTTTGAAGGCAATTGATTTTGCATTTTCAACTAACTCTGGATTAAAGATAGCACTTGACTCAAAACCCTGTGCCTTGTGCGCAGAAAACTTGGCATCTTTTGAATCCCTGTATCCTGCGAAGCAGTTATTGTCTTCCCATCATACAAGCCTGGAGGCTGGAGCCTTGGCCTCTAGTCCCTCTGCCCAGACAGAGCTTGGGCTCTCAGTGTTGCCTTGATTGCCCTCGCATTCCAGATTGCTTCCCCCATTGTGTTTAGCCTGACTTCTCTGTCTCCGATGTACAAACACACCCAGGATCCTGCCCCCCTTTTCTCTTCCTTCTTTCTCTTTAACATGCATAGTTGCTGGGATTGAGACATCATTTTCCTATGTCTTGTTAAAGGCAGGTGTTAGGCACAAGGGTAATTACTTAGTGCAGGCAGCAATTAAAGGCTCCCTTCAGCCACGTGGAAGGGCCTGCTTACCACACACAGTGTCATAAGAAATCTTGACAAGCTCGTCAAAGGCACAGACTGAGGCTTTTCTTGTCGCCCAAGTCTCTAGGCTGAGAATCCTCTTGCAGCCTGAGAAGCAGCCAAGAATGGTGGGTTCTAGATGGGAACTCTTGACTTTTCTTCATGCCCTTGGGAGGGTTCCTTCTCAGCCTGTTACTTAATTACCTGGATAGCTACCGAATGAGGTCATGCAACCTGCCACCGTCCAGTTCTGAGAAACCTCCCTCCACATCCTGTGTGTATGTTGTGTCTATATTTGTGGACACAGTCCCACAGGGTTTCAAAAGCCTTGTACCCAAATAAGCACTGACATCCAGGGGAGGATGATGCTGTGGGTAGCAGGAGCCTGAGGTTTGGAAAGAGTTCCGGAAACGGTGCACTCCATATCCTTTGGGTCCTTGAATGTGGCAGTAGTCCACTAAACATTCACAGCGGAGGGGAAGTGAGGCACAACTCTAATTGCCCTTGACCCCATAATCCCAAGGACTGGGAGTCTGGGCTTTGAACCAACTTTTGTTGGGGGCCAGCTCTTTATTATTCCCTTTGTATTGATGTGTTGCTGTACCTCCAGTGAGTTCCTCTGGGCATGCTCTGAGGTTTGTTGTTCGGATTGGAAATCTCAAAGGTTCCTCCCTGACCCCTTAGAAATTTGATCTTTTAGATACAGAGTCATTTTCAGACTTCTTGAACTTTAAGCATATGGGTGGAAGGTGGTAAAGGAAGTAACATTTTCCCTTCATTTTTTGAATACTGTGGTCTTCCAGAGTACCAGTTACAGCTACATCTAACTTCCCGAGAGGTGATTACTTCCTCACTATCAAGAGAGGCAATTGGGGAGACTTGTGTGATTTTGATTTGACATATATTCACCTTCCCTATTTTTAGCAGTTTTTTGGGGAGGGAGGTGGGGGAGAGCAGAACAAAGGACCCTTGATGCACGCGCACACACATGCACACTTGGTCATAGTAAACAAGAGACTGCTAACGCTAACTGATGGTGACTCTGTAGCAGTGCCTCCCCTTTGTTGAGCAAGGTAGGGTTTGCAGAAGCCGTTTATATCCATCCAGTAAGCGTCACTTAGCCAGGACTGTAATTAGTGGCTGGGCACTGTTTGTTGTATGTTTGGTGGTGAGAACCCTGGAACCTCACCAAGCATCCTGCCCTGTCACAGCAAGACAGGGTGCTCAGGGAATCCAGAAGACCTCTTCCAGTATGGGCCTGTGTCGTCACCATTAGAATCAGAACTGGAGAGACTAAGTCTCTGAGCCTTAGACACTCAGGGAATGACATATGCCCAATAAAGAAACCTGCATGTGATTTTAAGGATTTTCCCATGCCCCTTTGAGCCGAACCTAGAACACAGATTGAGAGGCTGTGTCTAGAGAAGACGTTTCAGGGTCTTGCCCTGCCAGTGAAAGGATCTGTGCAAGGGCCCTGGGCAACAGTTTCATATGGGGATAAAAGTCCTACCTGGGGACATATATTGTTGGAATTTCAAGCTCTATTACAGTCTCATTTTGTAGCCCAAGCTTGCCTTAAACTTGTGGTCCTCCCATCCATCATCCCTCAGATGCTGGGATTCTAGATACATGCCGTGCTCAGCTTGAGGGCCGTGGCCCTTGAACTTGCACTGTGGAGGACTGTCAGGTTGTACAGGTTGTCCCTCGTGTGTCCTGCAGTTGGTGTTCCCTTTAGATCCTAGTTCTGACCGACCACCCGTCTCTTCGCTCCCTTCCAGACTGTGTCAGGGAAGAAGGAGGAAAGGTCCTCGTCCACTGTGAGGCTGGGGTCTCCCGGTCGCCCACCATCTGCATGGCGTACCTCATGAAGACCAAGCAGTTTCGCCTGAAGGAGGCCTTCGACTACGTCAAGCAGAGGAGGAGCGTGATCTCTCCCAACTTTGGCTTCATGGGACAGCTTCTTCAGTATGAGTCAGAGACCCTGCCTTCCACCCCCACCCCCCAGCCTCCCTCCTGCCAAGGGGAGGCAGCCAGCTCTTCGTTTATAGACCATTTACAGACACTGAGCCCTGACATGCAGGGTGCCTACTGCACATTTCCTACCTCAGTGCTGGCACCGGTGCCCACCCACTCCACAGTCGCGGAGCTCCACAGGAGCCCTGTGGCCACGGCCACGTCCTGCTGAGACTGGGATTGGCTGCCAGTGAATCCCCAAGAACAACTGTGATTTTTGTTTTTTTAAACTTGTGGACATTTCATACATGTGCAATACTGCAGACCTCTCTGTCCGCTGCCCCACTGAGACAGTGGTGGTCACCAGGCTTGCAGGTGCACTTCGGACCGATCCCGAGCATAGCTTCTCGGGACTGTAGGAAGGCCAAGCCATGCCTCCAGCGGGGCGCTTGCTGACCGCTGCGCTCCCAGAGCCCCTGCCCACTCAGGACCTCCCAGTCCGTGCATCTCAGAAGTTCGCCTTTTCATTTCAAGCGCAAGGCAATAAATCCCCACAGCCCAGTGGGAGCGAGACACCGCTGGACCAGGAGAGAAGGCAGTGACGAGGCCCATTCATTTTGAAGGAAGCACAATTTTCACTCTGTTTTTTGAACTTTGGCAAACTTTTTGTCTGTGTCTGTCACTTCAGGGAATAACGCGGGTCACCACCCAGTCACAAAAGTTAACCCTGCTAGATTTGTCAAGACAGAAGTACCTGCTGGTCTGAACCCAGAAGTGTTGAGATTCTGTCTTGGGTTCCATGAAAGCTGTTGTCTGAAGAAGATGCTGGAAAGTCAGGGTTTCTTTCTCACCAAGGGTTCTGTGACCATGGACTCCGGCATAGTTTCTGTGCATACTTGAACCTGTTCCGTTGAATCTCTCTTTAAAGCCACTCTGCTGTCAGACCCTAGACCAAAAAATCACCCCTTTGAGGAGGTGGCAGTAAGTGCCTGGAGAAAGGGGGCACGCGCTGTGTTCTGGGGCAGTGACAGGACTTGTTCAGTTTAGCGTCCTTTGTGTACTGAGTCGTTGTCCGTCGTGACTTTGTTTCCCTCCCTGCTCCTGGGGGGTTGTCTTCAAGCTACTGATCCTGGGGTTTGTATTTTTTGCAATGTGGTACTACTTCTGTTCTTTGATAGGTTATTTCTCTGGGGGAAAGGCAATAAGTCCCCAAAAATCCATGTGAATGTGAAGAAAAGCAGTATGTTGCTGGTTGTTGTTTTTTACGTAGTGCAAAATAAAAATAACTTAAAAGTGCGGTTGCTGTTAGTGGTGACTTGAGTAGGAGGGAATGCTTTTCAGGCGGAGATTTAAGCCTGCCTTACTGTTTTGTGTGTTTATTTTTAATTTTTTGTTTTATATGAGTGGGTGTTTGGTCTGTACATCACATGCACACCCAGTACCTGCAAAGGCCAGAAGAGACACTGGAGTTAGAGACAGTGGTGAGCTGCTGCATGGGTGCTGGAAATCAAACCCAGGTCCTGGAAGAGCAGCCAGTGTGCTCTCAACTGTTGAGCATCTCTCCCTCCATTTATTTCCAGATAGATGGCAGGATGGGGTGGTGGATGTGAAGCACTCTCTGTTTGCTCTTGACTGGTTTTAACAAGGACAAGAATGTTGCTAGAAAAATCCTCAAGGTGGGCAGACCTCCCGCCTAGGCTCTCCTTAAACAGCCTGCTTGAACTTTCGCTTCTTCCCTGAAGTGGACTTGAAAGGGAGCTTGATGCTCTGCAAAGTTCCTGGAAAGACAATGCCCTTCTTTCTGGAAAACCCAGATGCCAGGCTGTGGCAGCCCCCTCTGCCCTGCCTGGCATATGGTAGACGCAGGAAAGGCTGGCTCGGATAGCTGAGGGATAAAGGTTCCCCTTAATGGCCTGCCCCCCTCTTTTTACTCTTTCAGATAACTCCCTCCGGAGTTCCCAGGTCAATCCCTTAGTGAGTGGGTTTCAAATCCAAGTGAAGCTTAACTTGCCTTCTGAGTAATTTCCTCTGCATCAGTGGAGGAAGGAAGAAACGGAATCAACTGCGGCTGGTACAGACTAAGTTCCAGACTCGGGGCCTGGTCCCTAACCAGACCAACAGGAAAATGTTGGCTTTTGTGCCATCCCGCTCAGCTGATGCTTCCAGCCAAACCTCTCACTTCAGAAGGGTCCAAAGGTCTCCAGCTACCCCAATGTGCACTTTGCTGGCAAACAGCAAGACAGCCGCTGACTAGCCCTAAGACTGCGTGGGACCTTGTTATCTTCCTTTCCTTTCCCCAAATCGAGCTCCAGGGGCCCCTGGGAAAGGCTGCAGGTGGGAAGGCCACCCAGACCAAGAAGACCTAATCACTTTGAGTCAGTCCCTTAACGCATCCAAGTCTTACTCTGTGTAGAGCAATGGACAGGGACGAAGAATTCCTCACCTTCCCCTAACTCCTGTTTTGAAGCCAATCTGCAGCCAGCCTGGGGCTTGGCTTGCCTGATTCATGACCGCTTCCAGGTCCCATATCCCTTAAGCCTCTGCTCAGTCTGGAGTATCACCTGGTAACTTACTGTGCAGGTGCTAGAGGACCTTGGAGGGAGAACTGGGGAATAGGCCGCCAGCTGCAGGCTGGACTGCTGTGCTAAGCCGCATCCCACTTGCTGCCGTTCGCTTTATTGCATTAAAGTCTGTCTCTAAAGGGTGAGTAAGTCCTCTAAATCAGGCATATGAGGATTGCTCATAAGCCCCGTGAGTCATGGGGCAGAGGGGGGCAGAAGTGAAGCCCCACAGCTGGGGAAGGCTCCGGGACTACTGCTCTATTTGCTAGTCTGTTAATCTCACCTCCATTTCTGCTGGGATCAACCCCGCGGGTGTCCAGCACCAGGTGGAGAAGTCAAGCTAGTGTTATTATTGTCAGTTAAACTTCAGGGTTTGGGGGAGCACACTCTGTTGGTCTCCAGCATGGCCTTGTGAAGATGCGTCTGAGCCTGAGAGAATAGGAGCTCATTTCCCAACTACACAGATACACAAACTGTCTCAGGTTCATCCTAACTTCTGAGCTGGGATTGATGGGAGGGTGGGGTCACATGACTACCCAGAGTGTGTCAGGAGCCCTGTGCACCCATGGCAAGGACCCTAAGGAAATGTCTCCCCAACTTCAACAGACCAAACGGGTACCTCTCAGAACTCCTGCTGATTCATCTTCTGAACAACCTGAAACTCATGACTGCCTGTCTCTCTCTCTCTCTGCTCAGGCTATGTGAGTTCAGAACTAAACTTTTAACCTACAGGAGCCTATAGCATGCTGTGCTTTTAGTTTAGTCTTATTTTTGTTTGGTGATAGGACCTGCTATGTAGCACAGACTGGCCTCAGACTCAGTTCATCTGCCTGGATTTTCTGAGTGTGGAGATCGGGGAGCACACCACTGTGCCCAGTGCTGAGATTGGGGAACACACCACCACGCCCAGTGTAGGGAATATATTCCTTGTTATCAACTCAACCTCAGTTCCATTAAAAAAAATTGCAATTTTCTTTTTCTTTTACTTCCATTTTCTCAGAGACTTAAAGTAACCACAAAGCCTTTAAACCCCATTTGAGAAACTAAATGTACCATTTATGGAATGAGGCGGGGAATATGTACCTAGAGTGGCCCTGTGAGTTGATGTTTGTCATTTGAACCTCAAATGTTCCCCGCCCCCTGACAGGCTCATGTTTCAAATGCATATTCCCAAGACAGTGGACGTGCTTTAGGAGGCTGTGGAACCTTTAGGAGATTGGGTCTAATTGTCTGAAATAGATCCTACGGTGGGCTTTTGGCTGCACGGGCCTCTGGGTCCTGTCTGTTCTCTACTTCCTGGTTCCCCCTACTTCCTCCCAAGACCTGAGTTGATGCACCATGCCTTCTTCTGTTATGGCTTCCCTACTGCGTTGGACCTAAGCCGAGAAGCAAGGTGAATCTTCCCTCCTGTAAGGTCTGTCAGGGATTGTGGTTCAGAATACAGAAATAACAGGTGCCCTGTCCGTCATCTCATTCGGAAGGACTCATTGATGGGACTGGCTAAGTTCTCTAGAGTGGGATCAAAATGATGTAACTATATTATTCAAAAGCTACTTATTAGATGGGTTCACTTGATAGGGTGGAGTAGTCCAATCGTGGCTGCCTTAGGGTTTCTGTTGCGGGATGAAACGCCATGACTCAAAACAAATTGGAGAAGAAAGGGTTTGTTTCAGCTTCCACTTCCACTTTGTAGCCCATCACTGAAGGAAGTCAGGACAGAAACTCAACAGGCCAGGAACCTGGAGCTAGGAGGGGATGCAGAGGCCATGGAGGGATGCTGCTCACTGGCTTGCTCAGCCTGCTTTCTTATAGAATCCAGGACCACCAGCACATGGATGGCCCCACCCACAATGGGCTGGACCCTCCCCCATCAATCACTAATTAAGAAAATGCCTTACAGCTGGATCTTTTTTTTTTTAATATTTATTTAGTTAGTTAGTTATTATGTATACAATATTCTGTCTGTGTGTATACCTGTAGGCCAGAAGAGGGCACCAGACCCCATTACAGATGGTTGTGAGCCACCATGCGGTTGCTGGGAATTGAACTCAGGACCTTTGGAAGAGCAGGCAATGCTCTTAACCACTGAGCCATCTCTCCAGCCCCTACAGCTGGATCTTAATGGAAGCATTTTGCCAATTGATGTCTGCCCCTCATCGGGTAACTCTAGCTTCTGACACAAAACTCGCCAACACAGGCTGGTTTAGGGTGGATTTTATGTGGACATTTTCTGGGTTTTCTTACAAGACAGGGAAGCATGGCTCATTTAAATGGACATCCTAGAAGACAAGCTGCTCACGGCTTCTAGCTGGAACTCGCTTATTGTGAGCCCTGCTCACTGGATCTGAGTAGACAGTCTCAGAACTGAAGGAAACTGACTGATCCCAAGGTGGATACCTGACTCAAAGGCAGCCCACCCATAGGCTGATAAGATACCAATGAGTGCTGTGGTGTCATGGGTTCTGAGTTTTGTCTCTGTTACTTCCCAGCTGTGTGGATATGGACTAATTGTTTCATTTCTCTAAGTCCAAAAGGAATTTTGCTTTGGTTTCGGTATTTTTGTTGCTGTTTTTGTTTTGAGACGGGGTTTTTCTGTGTAGCCCTGGCTGTCCTGGAACTCACCCTATAGACCAGGCTGGCCTTGAACTCAGAGATTCGCCTGCCTCTGCCTCTGCCTCCCAAGTGTTAGGATTAAAGGTGTGTGCCACTATGTCCAGCCAATGGGTTGGTTTTATTATTTATTACTGTTGTTGTTTTGAGACAGTCTCGCTGTGCATCTCTGACTGGTCACTGTATAGACACTATGTAGACCTCAGAGATCTGTCTGTCTGTCTTGGTAATGCTGAGATTAAAGGCACGTGTCATCAAGTCTAGGCTCGGACTGCTTTTTAAATACTGATCAAATCTTGTTTCTGGGGAAAACCTCTATTGTGTTGTATTTTTGTAAACCTGTGGCTGCCTTTAATTTGCTAATATTTTGTTAAAAATTTTGTGGTTGTGAAGGATATTCATCTCTAATCTTTTCTAGAGATGCATTTGTCTTGCTTTGGTATCAGAAATGATGCTTCCCTCCCTGAATTCCTAGGGAGGGGTTGGTGAGATAGCTTGTCAGGTAGAGGTACTGCCCAAGCCTGACACCTAGGTTCGATCCCCAGGCCTCACTTGGTGGAAGGAGAGAATGGACTCCTGCAGAATTGTTCTCTGACCTACGTGTGAGCTTGCCACATACACTGAAATAAACGTAACTTGTTTTTACTGGTGTGTGTGTGTGTGTGTGTGTGTGTGTGTGGCCCCAAGGTGTGGTCTCGGTGGCTACTGCATGCACGTGGGATATGTGCGACCTGCTGCTCGAGACTGGAGTGACAAGTGCCAGCTAGGTCCAGTTGATCGATAATGCTGCTTAACTCTTCATCCACACTGGCTTCCTGTCCGCTGTTCTATCAATCATTGAGACATGAGTGTGCTCAACTAAATTGGAACTTTACCTCTCTTTTGGTTCTATCGGTGTTTGCTTCATCAATGCTGAAGTTCTGCTTAGAATCAGTATGTTCACTGGATAAATTCATCCCTTTATTATTAGGACATGTTCCTGCAATGATTCTTTCTTAATATGTTGTGTATCATGCTCAATATTGTCTTCCTTGCTTCTTTATATTAGTGTTTTCCTGGTGTACACACATACACAAATATTATATACATATATATATATATATAATATATGTATGTATAAATACAGAAATGTGTTGGGGGACAGAATCTTGCTATGTTGTTCAAGCTGGATAAACTTGTAATCCTCCTGTCTCAACCTGAGTAGTTAGATTACAGACATGTCCTACCATACCTGGCATAGTATTAACTTAGATTTTATCTTTTTTTATTTTTCTCTTTAATGATATTTTCATTTTATGTGTGTAGGTGTTTTGTATGTATGTGTGTATGTGTGTATGTATGTATACCACATGCATTCAGTGCCTGCAGAGGCCGAATGAGGACATCAGATACCCTGGAACTGGAGTTAGATAGTTGTTAACCTCTGTGTGTGTGGTAGTTTGAATGTAATCGGCCCCCATAATAGAAAGTGGCACTATTAGGAGGTGTGACCTTTTTAGAGGGAATGTGTCACTGTCAGGGTGGGCTTTGCAGTTTCCTATGCTCAGGATACTGCCAGTGAGTCAGTCAACTTCCTGTTGCCTGCAAGAGGTGGGACTCTCAGCTCTTCTTCCAGCACTGTGTCTGCCTGCACACTGCCATGTTCCCCATGACAATAATGGACTGAACCTCTGAAAGTGTAAGCCAGCCCCCTCAATTAAATGTGTCTCTTATAAGAGTTATCACAATCATGATGTCTCTTCACCGCAATAAAAACCCTAAGGCAATGTGGGTGCCGGGATTTGAACCCCTGCCCAGCTCGTTCCTTGCTTAGCCATCTCCCCAGCCCCTTTGCTTTTCCTTTGTGTTTGTTTTGGGGGGGGTTGTTTGTTTTTGAGACAGGGTCTCTCTATATAGGCCTGGCTGTGCTGCAACTTGCTGTTATAGACCAGGGTGGCCTAGAACTCACTAGTCCTTGCCTCCCTCCAGAGTGCTGGGACTAATGGCGTGTGTCATCGTTTCTCTCTGTTCTGTATGCAAGTCTGGTGTGACGAAAGCATACATACTGTCAGAGCCCTAGAGGGGAAGTCGGGGCTTCGGTTCTCAGCCCAGCTTCTCTGGCGACTCTCCCTATTCTCTATTCTGTCTTCCTGTTTGATTTCTTTCTAATTATGTGTATGTCTGCTACGTAGATGTACACGAGTGAGGTGCCTGTGGAGGCCAGAGACAACAGATCACCCAAGAGTTGGAGTTACATGCAGCTGTGAGTCTCTTGACGTGGGTGATGGGAACTGATCTCGGGTCCTCTAGAAGAGCATTGTGTGCTCTGTGTCATCTCTCCAGCACCCATCTCTTCTTCTCTTTTTTATCTTGTCTTTTCTGTCTTTTTTTTTTCCTCTACCTCCTTCTTTCTCCTCTTCCTCTTCCCCCTCCTCCTTCTGTTTTTAACACCGAGGGTTGAATCCAAGCCTCATGCTTGCTAGGCAAACACTCTTTCATTATACTATAACCCCAGCCCCACCTTTTCTTTCTGAGTCAGGGTTTCACTAAATACCCCAACTGGCCTCAAACTCACTCCATAGCCTAGACAGGCCCTGAAGCTGTGACTCTCCTCCTACAGCCCCCTGAGTGGCTGGGACAGCAAGCTGCAGGCCTGGGCCACCACTCCTGTGGCATCCATCTAGGTATACTATTTAATGGTCTTGGGCTTGTGGCTTCTCAGTAGGGAGGTAAGGGGATTGAACGAGATGACCTCAGAGGCTCCGTCAAGACCCACTCACCGTTCTGGGAGTCTTCATCTGTGGCCTTGCTCACAAACCTAATGAGTACCTGAGCCTGGCAGCACGGCTAAGATTTATTTACTTTAATAATATTTATCAAAACCACAGAGCTCACTTCACACTCATACATCACTCCTGCCTTCCTGTTTATCCCACGGGTTATCTTTTCAAACCGCCCTTTGGGCTTATAAAAGCACCTCTGCGCTCCACACATACGATTAAGTGAACAAAGAGCCGGCTATAAAACTAGGTCTCAGTTAAGGCATCTGTGGCCATGAGGAGACTATGGCCACGGCAACTCATCTAAAGGAAACATTTAACTGGAGCTGGCTCATAGCCCAGAGGTTCAGTCCATCCTCGTCATAGTGGGAAACATGGCAGTGTGCAGGTGGACACGGTGCTGAGCGGTAGTTGAGAGTCCTGCACCTGAATCTGCAGGCAACGGTAGAGAACTGGACCTCAAAGTCAGCTCCTTAGAGACACACTTCTCCGACAAAGCCATACCTCCTAATAGTGCCACTCCCTACGAGCCCATGGGGCCATTTTTATTCAAACCACCACAAACTAAACAGTATATATGTATATTTGTATAAATTTACTTGTTGATTTATTTTTAGTTTTTTGAGACAGGGTTTCTCTGTGTATCCCTAGACGTCCTGGAACTCACTCTGTAGACCAGGCTGGCCTTGAACTCACTGACCTCTGTCTGCCTCTGCTGGGATTAAAGGCACGCACCACCACTACCCAGTTTGTGTATTTTTAATTTAGATTTTATATATATATATATGTGTGTGTGTGTGTTGTATAGAATACATTAAATATTTTCATGTGACTACAGTTTATAAATATAAGTATGTGTGATTATAATTACATAATCTGAAAGGTTCTACACTTGAATATTAAAATAGCTTTTCCTTTCTCTTTGAGACAGTCTTTTTTTTTTCAGTTTTCTTTTTTTTATTTATTAAAGATTTCTGATTCTTCCCCGCCACTGCCTCCCATTTCCCTCCCCCTCCCCCAATCAAGTCCCTGTCCCTCATTAGCCCAAAGAGCAATCAAGTTTCCCTGCCCTGTGGGAAGTCCAAGGACCACCCACCTCCATCTAGGCCTAGTAAGGTGCGTATCCAAACTGCCTAGGCTCCCACAAAGCCAGTACGTGCAGTAGGATCAAAAACCCATTGCCATTGTTCTTGAGTTCTCAGTAGTCCTCATTGTCCACTATGTTCAGCAAGTCCGGTTTTATCCCAGGCTTTTTCAGATCCAGGCCAGCTGGCCTTGGTGAGTTCCCAATAGAACATCCCCATTGTCTCAGTGTGTGGGTGCACCCCTCGCGGTCCTGAGTTCCTTGCTCGTGTTCTCTCTCCTTCTGCTCCTGATTTGGACCTTGAGATTTCAGTCCGGTGCTTCAATGTGGGTCTCTGTCTCTGTCTCCTTTCATCGCCTGATGAAGGTTAATATTCAGGAGGATGCCTATATGTTTTTCTTTGGGTTCTCCTTATTTAGCTTCTCTAGGATCACTAATTATAGGCTCAATGTCCTTTTTTTATGGCTAGAAACCAAATATGAGTGAGTACATCCCATGTTCCTCTTTTTGGGTCTGGCTTACCTCACTCAGTATAGTGTTTTCTATTTCCATCCATTTGTATGCAAACTTCAAGAAGTCCTTGTTTTTTACTGCCGAGTAGTACTCTAATATGTATATATTCCATACTTTCTTCATCCATTCTTCCATTGAAGGGCATCTAGGTTGTTTCCAGGTTCTGGCTATTACAAACAATGCTGCTATGAACATAGTAGAGCATATATTTTTGTTGTATGATAAGGCCTCTCTTGGGTATATTCCCAAGAATGGTATTGCTGGGTCCAGGGGTAGGTTGATCCCGACTTTCCTAAGAAACCTCCACACTAGCTTTCCAAAGTGTTTGCACGAGTTTGCATTCCCACCAGCAATGGATGAGTGTACCCCTTTCTCCACAACCTCTCCAGCAAAGGCTATCATTGGTGTTTTTGATTTTAGCCATTCTGACAGGTGTAAGATGGTATCTCAAAGTTGAGACAGTCTTTTAAAGGACACACAGCACATGGACAGAGCAGTCTCATCCCTGGAGAGGCCCCAGTTTTCCAGCCACCCTCACTGCCCTCATGTAGCTTAGATGGGTGGCCTCACACATACCATGTAACCAAGAACAACCCTGAATTCTTGGTCCTCCTGCCTCCACCTCCTGAGTACTTGAATTACAGGTAAACATAATTTCACTTGCTCTAGGCCACGCTGGGGCTCGGATGCGGAACTTTGCACACGCTAGGCCAATACTCTACCAACTGAGCTAGATGCCAGTTCCTTTATCTGGATGGTGAAATACCTTCACACCCCACCCCTACCCCAGGTACTGGGGAATCCATCCTAGGGCCTCATGCAGATTGGATAAGCACTCTGTCACTGAGATGTGTTCCCTTAGTCTGTTTTTGTTTGTTTTGTGAAACAGCAACTTAGTGTCTCACTAAGTTGCTCAGGCTGGCCTTGAATTCACTAAGTAGCCTAGCCAAAGAAGGCCTTGAACTTGTGATCCGATCCTCTGCCCCTCCCCCCTTCTGCCCCTACTTTTACCCCCATCTCTGCTCCTCTGCCCCCATCTCTGCTCCTCTGCTTCTGCCCCTGTCTCTCTGCCTTTGCCTTTGCCGAGGAGCTGGGATTACAGGTCTGTAGCAGCAGACACAGCTCTTTTGTCAGTGTTTGGAATAGTTTCATTATCATGCCAAGGTTGGACTTAAAATTTGTGTTTTATTTCATTATTACGTATGTATATGTGTATGGTATGTGTTGGTGTCCTCAGATCCAGCATTACAGGTGGTGGTAAGCCTGGGTGGATTCTGGGAACAGAAGGAACTTAGGTCTTCTGCAGAATTAGAGTGTGCTCCCAACTGCTGGGCCATCTCTCCAGTCTATCAAGGTTGGGTTTGAACTTGGGAGCTGAAATGACCCATGCACCTCAGCCTACTGAGCAGCTGGGTTTAAAGTATACCCTCATACCCAACTTTGGTTTATTTGTTTATGCATTTTTTTGTCCTTTGTATACTAATTTTTGTTCAGGGAAACTGGTTGTTTTCTTAGCAATGGGAAACTCACATAGACCAATAAATACTGTTTCACTGGATCCAGAATCTTGGTGCCCCTTCAGCTTCATCCCTGATCCCAGGTTGCCTGTGTGCTTTTTCTTAAATCTTAAATAGCAAGACAACGGCAGAGGGAACACGTATCACATGGACAGAGCAGTCTAATCCCCGGGTAGTTAGCCTCGGCTTTCCAGACACCCTCTTTCCCTCATCTGCATTCACTTGGCCCCCTGTTTTTCTGTCTTTTGTGGTCATGAAGACCAACATCATCCTCAGCTGCCCTGCCGACCTCCGACCCCCACCCCCACCCCGTAGTCAGTCTTGTTCACCAGCATTCATTCATTTCTCATAGAGATCGGATCAGAGGGAATTGTCATGGCCAAGACTCCGAGGCCCCATGGGAAGACCATGCCCAAAGCGCTTACAGTTGTCTGGGAGGGTAGAGGCTGCGTGTGCAGGGGCTGGGAGGGAAAGAGAAACCACACATCCAAGTGAAGAGATTGCCAGATCCCACACAGGGGCATGAGTCAAGCATCACCATGGGGCCTGGGGCCCTGGGACAGAAATAGTGATGCCATCATTCCAGTTATCAATCTACGTATTCATTCCACAAATACACTCACAGCATCTGCCGGAGAGGCAACAGAGAACAAAACAAGATAATGATCCCCCACCTACCCTATTTTGTTTACGGGAGCAAAGGAAGTCAGAATGTGTATACATGATCCTTGCTGAGGGTGTTAAGGGCCATGAAAATAAAACTGGCTAGTGTGTCAGAGGGCACCGTGGGAGGTGACGTCGGTGCTGATGTATCACCAGTTAAAATAGAAGTCTGGAGGGTTGGAGAGGGAAGGCCACGTGATGCGCCTCCTGGCACTTCTTCTCCCCCCACCCCCTGGCTTGCATAGTAGCATCATATCCTCCTATGGCTCAGAGACTTTACGGGGGTGGGGGTGTCTCTGGAGTCTTCTGGGCAAATCCTAGGTCTTTAACTCGGCACTTCATGGCCTCTATAGTCGGGCGCACCCTGCCTGCCTGTTTGCCAGCCCCTCCCCCCCCATCCTCTCGGGAACCTTCCATTCTGACCCGGATGGACTGTTTTCCTAAGGTTCACTTCAGCTGCATGCCTTGGGGCCTCCACACCTGGAGCCTAGGACAGCTTCCGGACTTCTCCAGTTCAGAGCACAGGCCGGTCCTAACTGTTCCCTTAGGTGGTTAAGTCAGTCTTCTTGGGGGAGGGGCTGGAGCCTTCAAGGTCCTCTCTTATTAGGGGTGGCATTATACCTATAATTCCAGCACTCAGCGAACAGAGGCAAGAGGACGGAAAGGTTAGGTCAGCCTGGTCTTTAATGCAAGACCCTCTCTGAAAAAGAAGGAAAGAAATTTTAATTAAAATACGTTTTTAAAAAACGTATATAAAAACCCGGTATGGTGGTGCACACCTGTAATCCCGGAGCATGGAGGCAATGTCAGGAACTCGAGGCCAGTTGGTCAGCTACCTATCAAATTCAAGGATAGTCTGGGGCTTCATGAGCCCTCATTCTAAAAACCAAAATCAAAACAAAATTTAAATTCAGCCAGGCATGGTGTTGAACGCCTTTAATCCCAGTCCTGGGGAGGAGGCAGCAGGTCTCTGTGAGTTCAAAGCCAGCCTGGTACAAAAGCAAGAGCTACACAATGAGACCATGTCTAAACTAATAAATAAACCAAAGACCTCCCCCGACATTGGATCCACTCTGTCTACCTGGCTAGAAAAACTTCACAAGGCCTTACAGCTTGTTTGCTATCTTGCATGAAATGAAGATGGAAAGGCAAAAGAAGACTTAGCGAGAAAATCAGAGTTCTCCAGCAGGGAGGAGTAACAGGACCCCATCTTCTCAGTATTCAGTAGCCGTCAGCAAAGAGTCAGTGCAGTTTGCGGGAGGAAGACATTGCCGCGGACTCCATCTGATGTCAGCATGTGGGTGCGAGCTGCCTAGCACTGGCGAGAACATTCTAGAATCCCTCCCATTCCTCAACTCTAAAGAGAGTTAAAGTTCAGGGTTCTAGGCTGGCACGAACGAGGACTACCTTGGAATTTCCCATAACCCCTCTCTGCAAGCCTCTGTTCCCTAGCCTTGCTGAAGTCCTCCCCTTTAACCTGGGAGAAATGAACACCTGGATAACACAGGATGCCTGACACCTGTCGCAAATCCTTCCCTTCCTCCTCCATTATCTCTCCCCCTCCCTCCTCCCCCCTCCCGTGCTGATTCAATTCTGAAGCTCGAACTTTGACACTTTGAGGCAGGATGTCCAGGCAGTGGGAGGTTACAGGAGGGACACGTGATTGTTATGTCGGATGTTTAGGATGAAAGTCAGTACCGTAAACATGTATTCATCATGAGTCTCCTTCTGCTGGGTCTTTCATCTGGGGAATCTCAAAGTTCCAGACAAATGGTAATTAATTTTCACAACAGCTTCCATGGGAGGATGGGAGCAGCCGAAGGCCAGGGGCATTTTCTCACATCCTTTCCCAAGCCTTCTACTCAGCACCAGTGGGCTGGCCGCCCCAAGGGGACAGTGCCACTTAGGTAGGAGGCCTAGGTCTTAGACTCCTTCAACCCAGAAGGCTCGAGGCTCCTTCCAACTAGCTTCCTGCCTCTGCCCCCTGCTCTGATGTCCGGAGGATGACTAAGAATGACCTAGGCAACAGTGGAAGCATTTCTCGCCTCCACTGGCCAGCTGAGGCTCAGCGGTGTCAGGTGACTCAGCAGAAACCTCCTGGCCCCAGGACTATGACAGCCTCTGCCCTGCCCCACCTTTGTGTCCACTCTGTGCACACAATCGCTTGTCTGCCCCTACCCTGGAGGGGAGAAGTTACTTGAAATGATTTTTGTCCTTAATGGCAGCTTATAGATGAAATACACTCTGGTTGTGTAAAGCTTAGAAAATACTGAAAAATATTAGGCCAGATGTGGTGGTGCACACCTGTAATCCCAGCACTTGAGAGGCAGGAACAATATAAACAGTATTTCAATAATTCCACTATTGCCAGCAGAACCACTACTGAGATATCATTACTTTATTTTTGTCTATTTGTTGTTGCTATTTTTGTCTTTTTGTTTTGTTTTGTTCCAGGCAGGTCTCTATGTAACTCTGGCTATCCTGGAAGGAACTTACTATGTAGACCAGGCTAGCCTCAGACTCACAGATCCACCTGCCTTTGCCGCTGGAGTGCTGGGTTACACTACCATACTGAGCTGTCTGTTTCTTGGTGTTCGTGGAGATATTAACATGTACTCTCAGTGGAGCTGGAGAGCAGACTCCACTAGCAAAGCTTTTGCTGCTCAGTCGTGAGGAGCCCGGCTGGGATCCTCAGCTCTCACCAGGCATGGTGGTGTCTTATATAATCTGAGGCTAGAAAGTGAAAAGTCAAGTTCTCCCCACCAATTTCCACAGAAGGAAATCTCTTAGAGTTTCTTGTAGACTCTTCCAGAAGTTGTCGTTTACATATACAAGCATAAGCATGCAGCATAACATATGTAAATTTAGCTCCTTTTCCATCTCACAGAAATACACATTTACTATGCCATTGGAAAAACATACTGATCAAACTTTTTATCAGCTACTGATATTTTCTTGTCTTACTGGTAGGCTCTAGTGTAGCTAACCTTTTCCTCATTTCTGGACTTTTACTCAGGTGAGGAACAGGAAGGAGTAACTGAGTCAGAAGGAAGCGTGGGAGGAGGAAGTAGACCAGGCTGGCCTGAGGGCCCGCGACACAGGCCCTTCAGCAGCTTTTCTGTCCCACTCTCCAGGTGAGGAAAACGAGGCACAGGAGAGTCCGTTTGTGGGTCAGAGGCTAGGGCTCCAAGCACAGTCTATCGGTGCTAAAGGCCAGGGCGACTTGAGAAACCCTAGTTTAATGGTGGCATGCTGCTCGTCTGGAGATGGGGGGAGCCCTTCGGTCACTCACCTCCCATTCAATCGGACAACATTTGTGACACGGATTCAGGGTGGAAAAGGCCCAGTCTTTGTCCTGTAGATGTTAGCAGTTACATGAAGGTGGACATGGACACAAGCTGCCACTGTCCAGCATAGGAGAGGGACGTGCAAGGGGCCGTGAGGGCTCAACCCACCGGGGCTTCCTCTCTCAGACTCTCAGACTCCAAAGGGAGGAGGCCTATACTGAGTCAGGCCTCTGATGCCAGGCAGGATATGCCAGGGAGGCTGACCCAGCCCTGCACCCTCTCCATCCTCTGCATCAGCTCCCCCCCACCCCCCTTCTGGGTTTACCCCAGCCTCCTGCCCTTCACAACATGGTTTCTGGGCATTAGATTTAGTCTTCCTGGGGTACCTCCTTCCCTCCAGCTCTATCTACTCCCTTCTCCTTGGCAGGAGAGGATGGGGCACTGTTGTTCCTTTTGGAAACTACAGCTCCCAGACTCCTCCTGGATTACGGATACCTGCGCACGCGGGCGCGCACAGGTGCAGGACATTTCTCCCAGATACCCTTGCGCTTCTCGTTAAAAAGCGAGCTTCCACGAGGTCTCGCTCTCTCTTGCCCTTTACCCTTGTGTGTCTTGCACACCTGTCCCTTATCGTGTTCCCCCCCCATTAAAGTGCACCCACGTGGGAGCCGCGTGTCTGTGTCTCCTCCTTTCGCGCGTGTCTTGTCTGTCCTGTGTTTGTCTACACATACACCCGCTTTAAAAGAATAATGGGCACTCCATTCCCAAGCCTTTGAGCAGGTGGGATGGTCTGTGTACAAGCTGTGCACCTTACCTGGTAGTGTTTGAACTTCCCTATATTAACACTCGTGGTCACCATTTCTTAACAGCTGGATTGGGGGGGGCGGGCAAAGAGTGGGATGTGTGTAAATTACGAATATCCTTTAACAAAAACCCATTTCAGATGCAGGAATTATTGTTTGAAATACTGATACTTAATTGACATTTGACCCCAACTAATGAATTTTATCCCTAGGGGCTTTGGGGGAAGTTGTTTCCTTCAGTTCCCAGAATTCAGAGTAGGTGGGAGGGGGCTCCCCATCTCTCTCTTCCTCTTCCAGGGGTCCTTTTGACGCCACCAACAGAAGGCGTGTCCACGGGCCCAGTGTCATCTTGATTAGTCTGCCCACTGCTTTCTCACGTTCTCAATATGCTCAGCCACTGATTAGGCCAGAGTGGTTTTTCCGGCCTGTGAAATTACCTGCCATCAGTGGAAAGTGTCCCAGCCTTGTCTCTTGCCAGGTTAGGACTTCGGGCAATTTTCTTAGATTTCTCAACCTGTTTTGGTAAAATAAAGAGTCGTGTAAGTCTGCTGGGATTAAAGAGAAGCACGCCACACCCGATGCTAAGTATTTCTACACTGTCTTCCACTCTCTTCTCCTCCTCCCCAACACGCCCACCCACCCACCCACCCACCCCGACCTGCCTAGGCCCCCTGTTTTCGCGGTTGCAGGCTGGGTTGCAGGCTGGGTTCCGGGAAGTGGCTCTGCCTGAGTCTGCCTCGGAACAGCTGTGGAGTCAGGTGACCCGGCTCCCCATGGGGTGACTAAAATACCAGCCGTGCCGATTATTTGAACTTCCTGGGCAGGGCCCGCCACCGCTGTGACTGGTGGGACCTTGGAAGCAACAGTAATTAATATTTTGCCAGGTGTCATTCCAATGGCCCCCGCCAAGCAAGGGCTCCCACCCTGAGCCGGGAGCCCGTGGGAACTGCCCGGGCTGCATTCCCTGCCCCGTGATTGTGCCACGTGCTCGGAGGTTCCCGACTGCAGGCAGGCAGGTGTCCTTAGCCTTGCCCCCAGGGCTCGGATGCCCAGCAGAGTAGAGCATCCACCCCCGGAGCCGCCAGTCTCCAGGAGTGTGCTCTGAAGGAGTTCCCTCCAATTCCACTGGAACCTGTCCCTATAGCCCCCAGGGTAGGCATTGGGGTGACCATGGTAGAGCTCTCATTCGTTCCCACACACACCTTCCAAAGTTACATCTAAGCTAGAGACATGTGGAGGGCTCAGGGGCCACACTCCCCATCATCCTCTTTTTATAGAAGAGGACACCAAGCTCCCTAAAAGTGGATTGTTCTACTTAGGATTCTATGAGAAATGACCAAATGAGTGACTCGAAGTTGCTTTTTTAATATCTTTTTTAAAAAAATAAAATGTGTTTGAATGCTTTGCCAGTAGGTATGTTTGTGCACCGCCTGTGTTCCTGGTGGCCATAGAAGGCAGAAGAGGCCTTCAGATACTCTGGAGCTGGAGTTATGGATGACTGTGAGCCACCATGTGGGTGCCTGGAATAGAACCCAGGTCCTCTGGAAGAGCAACAAAGTGTTCAACTGCTGGGCCATCTCTCCAGCCCCTGGCTGAGGTTTTCAAAGAGTCGTTGTTTTCAATGAAGTAGAAAGCCCTCCATCCCTAAGGTCCTTTATCCCCAGTGCCTGGAACCTAGCCCTGAACTCACACTCCTCCTGCCTCAGGCTCTTTAGTGCTAGAATTACAGGCATGGTCTACCCTACCATACCCAGGCTAAACTACCATCCCCAGCTAAACTTCAAGGCTTTGCTGCCAATTCGAAGGAAGCTTCTCCTGGCAGGGACCACTTTCCACATCAGTTAGAAGTGGGGTTTCCGGAAGGGAAGGTGTGAACATGTACCCAGCCAAGGCTGGCAGGAATCCTGTGGTAGTTCTCCATCCATGAAGGCTGATTAAGATTACATAGAAATCTGCCATCTTGCAATGACAGGGAGCTATTGGTGTCGGTCCTGGGCAGCGGAAGGTTTAGTAACCTTCAGAGGACATACAGCTAGCTAGGAAGTGCCCCTTAGGCCTGGAATCCTAGCAGGGAGCTGCAGCCATAGCCCATCACCCTGCTGTAGTTAGTATTCATATGTTTAGTGACTGGTTTAAAAGAAATAGAAAAGCAATTCCACCTTTGAATGTGGGAGGGGTCTTAGGGTAGACAGTGCATAACACATCTTTTCTCGTCAAATGTCCCAACAGTGCCCAAACCCCCAATGTGTCGGGGAGAAATGCCTAAGTTCCCTCACAGGTGAGCATTGTGTGCCAACATTTTCCTGGGGAGATGAAGCAAGTGTGCTGTGTCTACTGGCTCCACGTAGAGAACCCATGAGAGACCAGTGTACAGATAGCATCAGTGAGACTTACTGGGGTTACTTCAGGGAGCAGAAATGACTCAAAGACAATGGCATCACCAAGGCTCAGCATACCTGGAGCGCACTGCACAGCCTACCGGCAGCTCAACAGGTTGCAGAGTGCCCTTTCCCAATGCTGTAGCTTGTCTAAATCTCTTCGAGGCAGATGGCTGGTGTCTGAGTCTCCCGGACAGCTGATCTAGCCAGTCTTCTCTGCAGGTTTTCTCCCGAGTCTGCTGTGGTGCCTCAGCTCTTCTTCCTCTGAGGCAGACTCCAGGCTTTGTGCACTCTGATAGGCAGTGGCCTAGTGGATCTGGTCAGTTTCAGGGAGTCCTTGAAGCTATTTTTTAATTGTTTACCTCCCTGTTTAAGGAGCTCCCCTGCAGGATGGAAAGTTTTCATCTCAGAGGAGACTTAAACAGCAGTGAGCGGCTGCCAGGGCGAGGAGCCAACTGGTGCCCATCTCTCCGTGTTTGATCCACTACTGTATCTATGGGTGTTACAGTGTATGCAGCAAGAATAATCCAATGTGTTTTGCATACAAGAAAACTGAGGCTGACAGCATAAATAATGGTAGAACCTAGACTAGATAATAGGTTTTCTGTACCTAGACATGCAGTAAACCAGACCAAACCTAACTGAAAAAGTAGAACAGGTTTATTTGAGCAAAGCAACTCCCAGGTAGGTTCTCCAGGCCCAGAGATCCAGGCCGAAGAAGCCACACATCTGAACTAAAGCAGGGAGATTATATAGCTTGCAGGCAAGGGGTGATGGTGCGCTCACCACAAGTGGGGTTTGTGCCAAGCATGGTCAAAAGCCGAATGCTTTAGGTAGGTTCTTGGGCTGCTGGCAACTCCAGGGGAGGAGCTGCTGTAGCTAACAAGAATGCAGAACTGGGCTTTTTGGTGCCTTCTTTTTGTTCTGAGATGCTCTGAGTGGGTGGGGTTTGGAGAGACAGGAATGGGGCTTTCTGGATCACGCAGGGACGAGCTGGAGGTTCCAATCGAACACCAGAGAGCCCCACATTCCTTGGCTGGAGTCTTTTCCACTTCCATCTATTCATCCAACTGGGAAAACAGAACCTAGCATGCGTTGGACTCTGGTGATGCAAAGAAGTAAACCAAGGGCCAAGGTGGAGCAAGTGGAGCACTTGCTTAGGGCACACAATCTCCTTGTAGGGTACCCCCCTCCCCCAGTAATCAAGGTAGGTAATACTTGGTTATTTCTTTTTGTTTATACAGGAGCTTTATCTGTCTGTATGTCTGTGCACATCCTGTGGAGACCGGAACACTGCATCAGAATCCCTGGAATTAGAGTTAGGGATGATTGTGAGCCACGCTGTGAGTGTTGGGACTTGAACTCTGGTCCTGGAAGAGGAACCGTTCTCTGAAAGTTTGAGCCATCTCTTGAGCCCTTTTTTTGTTTTTGCTGAAGAGATAGCTCAAACGATAGGGGGCTTTGCTGACGAGTTTTTTTGAGACAGGGTTTCTCTGTAGCTTTAAAGCATGTCCTGGAACTCGCTCTATAGATCAGGTTGGCCTCACTCACAGGCTTGCTGTGAGTTCTAGGCCAGCCTGGATGATGTATTCAATTCAAGGACATCCAGGGCTCTAAAGCGAGACTGCCTCAAATGGCCTCCACCCTCCCATTTCCACACCCCTCCCCCGAAGTTGCCTAGATCAAATCCCAGGACACTGGGGAATTCTGTAGAAGGACAGAGTGGCTGGACTTAGCTGGGAATGCTTGGCTCCGGCCCTTGCCCTTGGGAACTGTGAGGTCATAGATGAGCTACCTGGTGTCAGTGTCAGTTTCTACATAGTGAAGTGTGGCTGGGAACCTCCCTACAGGGCTCTGGAAAGAGGACAGACGGAAAGACCTAGTCACAAAGCGGGTGTCACTAGTGTTCACTTCCCTTTAATTATTTTTACAGATGATTTGCTTTTATCATGTTAGTTATTAAACTGGAAAATATTTGGTAAACCAAATGAAAAACACTGAGGCTTCCTCCAACCCCATCGGCTAGAGACAATCATCAGGGGTATTTTATGATATGTCTTTTCAGACTTTTTAATGTATTGTTTTTCTTAAAAATGGAATCTCAGGACTGAAGAAATGGCTAAGTGGTTAAGAGAAGGTGGGGGAACTGGGGTTGGTATATAAAAACAAACAAAAACAAAATATAAAACAAAAAAATCAGAATATTTTTAAAACTTGTGTCCGAAGCAGAGTGTGGTGGCACACACCTTTAATCCCAGCACTCAGGAGGCAGAGGCAGGTGGATCTCTATGAGTTCAAGGCCAGCCTGGTCTACACAGCAAGTTCAGGACAGCAGGACTACATGGAGACCCTGTCCCAAACAACAACAACTTGTGTCTGAGATAGGTGTTGTGACAGACTCCTGAAAGTCCAGCACTTAAGACCCTGACTCGACAACCAAAACATAAACAAACAAACAAACAGCCACCTGTGTCTGTCCTGAACATTTGCTAAACAATACCGAAGAACTATATAATATCTATGTTGTCATAGGCATCTAGAGATGATTTAAAGTCCATAAGAGGATGAACATAGTTCTAAAGCAAACGCTATTCCACTTTATATAAGAGATTCAAGCCTTCATAGATTTGAGGTGTTCAAAAGAGAGGGCTGAGTCCCTTCAAAACCCAGCCTCAATATGCCTCCTTGGCCAGGCTAATCTGCACACACAGCTTCGGAGGACTGGCATCCTGCAGTTTCCCATCTCACTCACCAGGGCTTATCTTCTGAAGGACCCCAGCTGTATCCCTCTACTCTAGGCTGCTTTCCCTAGATCTCATCAGCCTTGCCCAAAGGTGACCTCTTGCCAAAGGTTCCCACTTGGCTTTCTGACCACACCCTGACTTCTGCTGCCAAGGCAAGGGCCTCTGACCTGTCACTAAAAACAGGAGGGGGAGGAGGGCATTTTATCAAAGGGAATTAGCAAACTTGGTGCCTGGGACAAAGAGCAGGAAAACAAGGGCTCAGATTAGAAGGGTATGTAGAGAGAGCAGAGGTCCTAGTCACACACACACACACACACACACGCACACGCACACGCACACGCACACGCACACGCACACGCACATGCCCTGGCTCCCTGGTGCACACCACCCCAACTCCAACACTCTTGTCTCCTTCTCTCTCTTAAGGAACTTGTGATGACCTTGAACCCATCCTGATAAGCTTAGTCTTCTTTGTTCCAAATCTTTGTCACCTCAGCAAAGTCCCTCTGATATATAACATCAGATACCCATAGATTCTAGAGCTTGGAATATGCACATGCTTGTGTATTATTATTATTATTATTACTACTACTATTATTATTATTTTATGTGCACTGGTGTTTTGTCTGTGTAAGGGTGTCAGATCCCCTGGAACTGTAGTTACAGACAGTTGTGAGCTGCCATGTGGGTGCTGGGAATTGAACCCAGGTCCTCTGGAAGAGCAGCCAGTGCTCTGAACCACTGAGTCACCTCTCCAGTCCTGTGTTTGGGTATCATCATTCTACCTCCTAGCTTGGCAACTACTTTTTCTCTCTGGCTTGAGTTTCTTGACCTCCAAACCAAGAGTCTTCAATGAAAAGTTCTTCCAGGTGTGACAGTTGGGACTACTTTCAGTGACAGGCAGGTGAGCCGAGTTCGTGTTCTCTGTTTCCTCTGCTCGAAAGTCACTTTCCCGTCTGAATGCTGCCCTGGTTTTATTAATTAAAGAAGTATGTACAGAGAACCTCCCATGAGCCTCGTCTCATTACCAGAACAAAGTCATTTAGCATCCAGGGTAGCCCATGAGGGAAGTGGGATGGCCACTATTGTGTGGGAACAGGGAAGAGTAAGGACTATGCAAGATGACAAACCAGCAGGGCCTACAGAAATCTCAACTGTCCAGCTCTGTCTATACATATGTGTGCATGATGCAAGCTCATGCATGCATGCATATTTATGTGGGTGTGTGTGCATCTGTTGGGAGAGAGGGAGAGAGAGAGGTGAGTTCTGGGAGGTCAAATTCGGGTCTTCATGTTTACACGGCAAGAACTTTTTTGATTGGCTCTCTCCCCAGTCCCGGAGTCTAGACTTTTAAGAGCTGACTAGCTAGGTTGTCCTTGAAGCCACTGGCCCACAGTCCTGTGAGCACGACCTATCTCTTGCTTTTGTTGAAGTGAGGTCTCACGTAGCACAGGGTGACATCATATTCCACAGAGAGCAGAGGATGGCCTTGAACTTTTGGCCCTCCTGCCTCTACCTCCCAAATGCTGGGGGTTGCAGGCAGGTGCCACCATGGCCTGTTGTCAGGCTGTGCTGGGAACAGAACCCATGCTAAGCTAGCCCTTTAACAAACTGATCCACAGCCTCAGCCACTGTATTTCTTCTGCACTGTAAGGGATGGGAGAGCAAGAGTCTTGTTGAATCCTGTGAACGCCAGCTGTGATAACAGCCTGGCACACAAGTAAAAACATGAAGCAATTGATAAATAAATACCAGCATTACCGCTTATCTACTGGAGAGTCTCATTGATCAGAGCCATGGTTGCAAGACAAAAAAAAAAAAAATAGTAATAAGAAAAAAAAAACAGACACTTAAGCCAGGCGTAGTGGCATGTGCTTATAATTCCAGCATTTCAGAGGATGAGGCTGGAAGATGCCATGGGCTTCAGGAGAGTCAGAGCTGCAGAGCAAGACCCTGTCTCAAAAATCCAATGGGAAGAGAACACTTACCAGATATTTTCAAAAGGAGCACAGGTTTCACACTGGCACTTAGAAGTGGTTACTACTATTCCCACTTTTTACAGACCAGCAAACTGCAGTATGCTTGCCCCTGGTCAGGGCCTCCGCGTGGTGGGAATCTGCCTAGGTCCCTAGCTTGCGTCCCTTTAGGTCAGCTGCTGACCCTGGGGCCTGTGTGTTCAAGTTAGGACCTAGTTTGACTGGGGGTTGGGGGAAGAAGGAATGAAACAAAGAAACATTTTAAGTTCAAGAATTCTATACTAGGATTTGATGCCAAGAGTTTAAAGTATCTCCTTTAGTCCTGGCAACAACCTTGCTACATTTCACAGATTAGAAGAAGTTGCTGAAGACATGGGTAGAGCCAAGATTTCAAACGAGCTCTGTCTAACTGCTGTGTATTGCCTTTTGAAGCTGGGTCTCAGCTCTCTCGCTGAAGAATGAAGGAGTCAGAGGATCCCTGGGCTCCTGCTCGGCTTGACTGTTAGCTGCCTATGGATTTACACCTTTGAAGTGCTGCCGCCATTTCCTTTTTACAAACGGGGAAACTGAGGTTCAAAATCATAAAATTTGTAGTATCCAAAAATCACACAGCTACTTTTTGTTAGTTTCTTAAATCAAATCCTTGCTCGTGACCCCACACGGCTTCTGCGGTGTCCAACAGCTTTGGTGTGAGGCCTTTCTGTACACGGGCAGCTTTGGAACAAGGGCAGGGTGGCTGTAGGATGCATTCTCAAGGCGTGGGCCTCTTCTTTTGGATTTCAGAGGTTCACTCAGTGAAGTTCTGTTGGAGTCGAAAGGTGACCCTGAGTGGATGATTAGCTGAGCCTCAGAGGCACCTGAGCACCACGAGGGTTGATTGTTTTCTCCCACTGGTGAGTGATGGAAGGTGGTGATGGGAGATACAGACAGTTGCTAGATCTTTCCTGCTCTCGGTCAGAAAGAGGAATCTTGTAAGCATTTGTCCACTTCACTGCTGCCCTGCAGGGACTTGCCAGATGCCTGGAACAGAGGGAGAACTCAGAAAATATCGAATGCATGCATGCAGAAATAGCAAGTCACGGAAGGAGCCTGCCATTTTCCTAGGCAGAGTAACAGGCTAAGGCTTGTGGTGGTAGACCAGTGAGATGGCTGTGGCTTAAGATGCTGCCGCCACCCTAACAACCCGGGACCTGCTGGTGGAGAGAGAGATGTGCTAATTCCTGAAGGTGACCTCCACATGTGGGCTGTGACACATATGGACCCAAACACACACACACACACACACACACACACACACACACACACACGAGGGAGATGAAGGGTGTGTGGGGGGTGGAGAAATCAAGTATAATTTTTGAGACAGGAGTCCCACTATGTAGCCATATCTAGCAAGGAACCCACTATGTAGATAAGGCTAGCCTTGAACTCAGCGATCTGCCTGTCTTGTCTCTAGACTACTGTGATGAAAGGACCAGAAACGGTGACCCCCCAGAGAAAAGGGGTGGGGGACATGGCTCAGCCAGTAGAGGGATTCTTGTCATCAAACCTGACTACCTGATTCAATCCTGAAATGACTTGGTGGAAAGAGAGCGGCCCTCTTCATCCTCTCCAGGAGCAGTCTGTCTTCTGACCTCCACGTGAGTGCCTGGCACATGCATGCCTACGTGCATTAATAAAATGCAATAAAAGTATGTGTGTGTGTGAGAGAGAGAGAGAGTGTGTGTGTTATGTGTGTGTGTGAGAGAGAGAGTGTGTGTGTTATGTGTGTGTGAGAGAGTGTGTGTTGTGTGTGTGTGTGTGTGTGTGTGAGAGAGAGAGAGAGAGAGAGAGAGAGAGAGAGAGAAAGAGAGAGAGAGAGAGAGTGTTATGCAAACGCATGCCTGTCGGCATGTAGAAAGCAGAAGCTTAGCTCACCCTTGAGATGCTGACCTATGTCCTGCTGCCTCTCATCTCCACACCTGTGAGCCACCGCTGCCTCTGGACTTTGGGAATGGCGCACAAGTGTATCACTCATCCATTCTCTCTCGCCACAGTATAAACTAGAAAGAACACACAACTTACCGTGCTATTTTAAATGTATATCCCAAGTCTACACTTCTGTTCTTGTGCGGCCAATAACCAGGACTCTCTGCTGTGCAAGCTGCCTCTTTCTCCTTTCTATTTGCCACGACCATGTTGGGTTTTAGCCACAAGTACACAGTCACTGGGTTTAAAGTCTCCGATGAGTTTTTAATATTCATTCACTCGTTTGTTATTTGTGGGGCGGGGAAAGGCACATGGGATGTGCGCGCGGAGGTCAAATGACTCCAGCGGGAATAGGTTCTTTTCTTCTACCAATACCAATGTTTGTGTGTCCTAGGGGTTGAACTCGGGTCATCAGGCTCGGTGGCAAGCACCTGTTATTCAGAGCCATCTTTCCAACCGCAAAACCTTTATTGAGTCTTAGAATGGCACAAGATGGCATGAGTGTTCAGGAAAAGATCATTGATCTTCGTGTCCCAGTCCCCACCCCTTCTTGGTTTACGGGCACCCTAGCTCTGGAGTGCCTCACAGTTATAAGTGTAAGAGTGCCCTCTAGTGGAAATGATGAAAACTGATGCTGAGAGCAACCTCCATTGCTCTCACATTGTGATCAGTTGAAAGTTGAGTCAAGTGTAGTGGTTCTGAAATCTTAGAACTTAAGGTGTGGAGGAAGAGGATGCCTGAGGAAGAGGATTCATGAGAGCTATGTTGTGAGTTCCAGGCTAGGCTATGCTGCCTAGGGAGAGAGAGCCTGTTTCAGAAAACACAAACAGCTAGGTTCAAGCCTTTAATCCCAGCACAAAAGCAGAGTCAAGTAGATCTCTGAGCTTGTACATGGTGAGTTCCAGGCCAGCCGGAGCTACATAGTGAACCCCTTGTTAAAAATAAAAACCCAACCCAAAGCAAACCAAAAGTGTAAACATCCATGTCCACTTTACAGATACGGTAGATAGGACAGTGTTTTACAAATGGACGGGGAAGAGCCAGTGTTTTTTGTCTTTTGTTTTTTAGGGTTGCAAAGCGATTCAGTTATACAATCAAAGTGAATTACTGTGTAGATTATATCAAGATACAAAAGCATGTAAAATAAAAACCAAAATTTTAAGATAAGACTCAGCAGATAAAAGTACATTTCAACAAGAACAAACTTAGCCCTGGGAAAATAGAGTCCAAATTGGTACATCTCTATTGAATGTGCGTGTTCTTTGTTGTTCTAGAGAATTGCATATTATGGTGCTCTGTTTTCACAACTAGATGAAAAATTCTGAGTAAAATTGTGTTTTCCTGCTTTTCACGAGCATTATATGTCTATCAACAGCCGGTGACTTTAGTGTGGAAAAATTCTTATGATTGCATAAACTCTCCAGTCCAGGGAGAATGGACCCCAGTGATACACTGCAAGGTGCAATGGGTGTCAGAACTGTTCTGTTTTGTTTGAGCAAGAGTTTAGCAGAGGGCTGCGGAGTTGGCTCAGCAGTTAAGAGCACTTGTTCAGTTTATAGCACCCACATGGTGGCTCACAGCCTTCTCTAACTCCAGTTCCACCTGATCCACCATCCTCCTCTGACCTCAGCAGGTACCAGGCATGTGTTACACAGACACACATGCAAGCAAAGTACCCAGATGCATATAAAATAAAATTTAAATAAAAAATAAAAAGAGTTTAGTGGAAAGCCAGTCATGGGGCATAGGCCTTTAATCCTAGCAGTCAGGAGGCAGTGGCTAGAAGATCTCTGTGAGTTCGAGGCCAGCCTAATTTACATAAAGAGTTCCAGGACATCCAGGACCACATAGAGAGACCTTGTCAGGAGGGAGAGGTTTAGTGGAGGGCTGGTGTGGTGGTTTGAATAAGAATGATCCCCATGGGCTCATATATTTGAATGTTTTGTCACCAGAGAGTGGAACTGTATGAAAGGATTAGAAGGTGTGGCCTTGTGGGAACAAGTGTGTCACTGAGGGTGGGCTTTGAGGTTTCAAAAGCCTGTACCAGGTCCAGCTCTCTCCACTTCTACTTTCCTTGCTGCCCGAGGATTAGGATGTAGAACTCTAAGGAACTTAGCCAGTGCCATGTCTGCTTTTGTGCTACCATGCTCTTGCCATGATGATAATAGACTGAGACCCTGAAACTGTACGCAAGCCCCAAATAAACACTTTCTCTTGTAAGAGTTGTCTTGGTCATGGTGTCTCATCGCAACAATAGAAACACTAACTTGTAGTGGGAATCTAGTAGAGTCATTGTATCTAGGGGAACATTAGAATGTAATAGCTGTTTGTCGGAGGTACTTAGAAAAACAGTAGATAACAATGATTGTTTTCTATGATTTATAGAGTTGTTTTTCTGAAGGGGTTCTCCATCCATTTCACGGCTTTGGACACAAGACTATCTGGGAACACAGAATTTCTTGAATTATTGGGCACTGTAAACAGTGTACAATAAAGACTAAAGTTGTGGGAGTTTGATGATTTCATTCAGAGAAGATATAGAATAGATCAAAGGGGCTTTGGTATGAGAAACATGTATGTTTTACCCAAAATATAGCTTTTGGGTCATAATCAGTGCAATTCTAAATGGCTGTTCAAGGTTCAGTCCATCAGAGGTTGGACCTCCCTGCTGCCAGAGAGCCTACGTTACATTCTAGAGTGACCCTCCTTCTTTGATTGTCCCGCACAACAGAGAACAGCAGTGACTAAGACAGCTGGGGAGACGGCTCGGAGGGAAAATCAACACGCTTGCTCTGCAGGCCTGGTGACCTGAGTCCAGTCTCAGGACTCATCCTGAGGAAAGAACCAATTCCATCAGCTTGTCTTGTGCCCTCCACATGTGCACTGTGGCGGGTGGGCACACACGTATAGGCACACACACAATAAATCAATACAGTTTAAAAAGATTTGTTCATTTTTACTTTATGTTTATGGGTTTGGGGGCTACATGTATGTCTGTGTACCACACTGGTGCAACGTCTGTAGAGTCCACAAGGGGGCAAAAGATCCCTTGGAACTGGAGTTACAGATGGTTGTTAAGTCTCCAAACCCCGATCCTCTCCAAGAATAAGTGCTCTTACAGGCTAAGTCATCTCTTCAGCCCCTTCTATCAGCTTTAGATCCAATGTTCTTTCTTTCGAAGTTGTTTCTTTAGGGTTTAAATTTGCTTCTTTTATCTCCTGTGTAATAAGACAATAATTGTACTTGCTAGTACATTTCTACAAAAAGCACTTAGCCCCTTAGAATCATTGCCTGCCTGCCTCCTGCAATGGTGATCATGGACTAAACCTTGACAACTATAAGCAAGCCCCCAATTAAATGCTTTCTTTCACAAGAGTTTCTTTGGTCACGGTGTCTCCTAAAAGCAATAAGACAGAAACTAAGACAGCAACCAAGAGAACTAGTCTTAGTGAGCATCCACACTCATTAGTGCTCGCCTTTCTTGGTGCTTTCTTATTTGAGGAGTTCTTTATTCAAAATCTCGATCTTCAGGTCTTCACATTGCACTGCTATGGGATGGCATAAAAGTCTGCAGAGCGCTCCACCCAGCTGTATGTGGAGGCACTGTTTTACTGCCGAGTTGTATGTGGCGGCTCTCATACAGGGTCGTGTGTAGGACGAGGATCAGAACATGCAGAGCGAATGGATAATGAAAGAGGATTTCTGATTGGCTTCCGCAGTCAGAGTAGTCGAACAATGGCTGTCTGACACTGGAGAGGCTGAGTACCTGGTATTTGCTCATCCTGTGAGACTGGGTGACTCAGCAGTTTCAATCTGTGCCAAAGGCCTTGAGGAGTCCTAGAGAGTTACTGGTCTTCAGTCCACATTGCAGGCCCAAAGACACTGGTTCTAATATTAGGGAAGCAATCATCATCATCACCATCACCATCATCACCATCATCACCACCATCATCATCATCATCATCACCATCATCACCATCTTCATCAGCATCAGAAGCGGCAGCAGCAGGAAAGATGAACTCACCAGTGACAGTGAAACCAAGTAAGCAAAAAAGCAAAGGCATTTCTGTTTTTGCTTTGAATAAAGTGATCCCAAGGATAACTGTGCCCTCAGGCATGATCTGCAGACAGAGATTTTATTTAATAACTGCCAGGTCTTTAGCTCAATGTGTCCCTACAGCTAATGTTCACTTCAACCTCTGGTCCAGAGATAATGCTGCCTCTCTAGTTTCCTTCTCAAGGGTGGACAAAATCAGAGGTGAGGAAAGAAGGCGCATACAGTATGAGAATATGCTAGACAGTCTGAAAGTGGAACAATTAAATGAGAGGATATCTTATTTATTTATTTATTTATTTATTTATTTATTGTTTTTTTTTTTCAAGACAGGGTTTGCTGTAGTTTTAGAATCTGTCCTAGAACTAGCTCTTATAGACCAGGCTGGCTTCGAACTCACAGAGATCCGCCTGCCTCTGCCTCCCAAGTGCTGGGATTAAAGGTGTGCGCCACCACCGCCCTGGCTGAGGATATTTAATTTAGATGGGATTTGTATAATGTCAATTGTAAACATTATCAGCTTTATCATTTTTTTATGTCTGTCTCTTTGTATTTTTTTGTTTTTGTATGTCGGTTTGTCTTTGTTAAAATCCACCTGCAGGAATTTCAGCTTTATCATTTTTGTCTTATCACTAAAAAGGTTGGTTAATCAGAGCACTAAGATACAGGCTTTATATAAACCTAATAAAACAGATCACAGAGATATTCAAATCCAGACAGAAGAATTTAATGGAGTGTCAATTTCAGCATTGCAGTATAAGAATAGAGAGGAACAAACCTAAGGTTTTCAGACAACCAACATTAATATATTCAGTAACCTTACAGGAATTGCCAGATGGCAGAGGCTCTGTTACAGCTAACTGGCCTTCTGTGCCAATGTTATGTTTAAGGAAATTCAAGGAAGCAATAGTATAATATGGCATTAATTCACCTTTCGTGAAGCAAATGTTAAATTTGTGGTCAGTTTAGGGATAATAGAATCATCCCTAAAGACTGGATAGAATTGATTAATGGTATTTTAGAGCCTGATCTTTAATTACAGTGGAGTATCTGGTTCAGAGAAAAGGCTAAGATTATTGAACAATGGAGTAAACATCTCCTAAGATCAAATTCTTGGAGAAGGAGACTACACTACTGATGTGGGATTCATAGAATATGAATATGTTCTATTACAATTGGTTAATAAAGAAGTTTCTTTGGCCTATGGCAGGGCAGAATAGAGCTAGGTGAAAAAAACTAAACTGAATGCAGGAAGAAAGAAGGCACAGATAGGCAAATACCATGTAGCCACCTAAGAAGCAAGATGTGAGGTAACAAACCAGGAGCTTCGTGGTAAAATGTAAAATAATAGAAATGGGTTCATTTAAGATGTACCTGAACCACTGACCAAACAGTGTTGTAATTAATTTAGTTTTTGTGTGATTATTTGGGTCTGGGTAGCTGGGAAATGAAAGTGCAGCCTCAATTTACGTAATTCCTTTAAATGAAAACAAACATTTATGAACAATCATTTTGGGAATTTGGGTGTTGTTTTCTCTAAACTGCTTCCGGCTGTTTGTTGGGCAAAGTGTTTTTAGGGTTCATGGAGACCTTTTGGGGGATCTTGTTGCATCAAACCACATTAGTCAGGAATTTTCTGACCAGGAGAATTTAAAAAAAAATGCTAAGTAGGCATGGCTAGGACTAATGCTGCAACTTTGCTTGTTGGCTCTGCCCCTTCCAACATGGCAGACATGGCAACATGGCACAGGCAACATGGTTCATTGCCTGTGCAAGCCAAGGTCACCGTCCAAACTCCAGTGACTTAGTGGGTCTTTGTCACCATTAAGCAACTTGCAGCACTCTGCTCACAAACCTCATTTAAATGCTCTTAGCAAGACCTCCGGAAAGATCCAGAGCCATTTGTGCTAAAAGTATGAACCAGGAAGCTGTCTCTTAAAGAAGCTATGCCTCTGCATGTGGCCAGCAAACAGAGCCTATCTGAAAAAATGCAGCTACTGAGAAGCTGTAATTGGACTCCCATTTTTGTGGGTCTAAAAGGCCCTTTAAAAAAAAAAACTTCCAAAAAAAAAAAATTCCTTAGGCTTTATGTGGATGTATATTGCCAAATGCTGGGTGCCATTATGTAAATGGAGACTGTGCTTTCATTTCCTGGCTACCCAGACCCAAATAATCACATATATTATATGTAATATATTAATTACAACACTATTTGCCCAATGGCTTAGGCATATTCTTAGCTAGCTCTTACGTCTTAAATGAATCAATATCTTATTATTTTACATTTTACCATAAGGCTCATGGTTTGTCACCTCACATCTTGCTTGTTGGATGGCTACATGGCGTCTGCCTAACTGTGTCTTCTTTCTCCCTGCATTCGGTTTAGTTTCCCTGCCTAGCTGTATTCTGCCCTGCCATAGGCCAAAGCAGCTTTTTTTTTTATTAACCAATGGTAATAAAACATATTCATAGCATACAGAGGTTAATCCCATATCATGCTACTATAGACATGCAAGCTGTATATGATGACCACACCCTGGCATTGCATTGTGCAGCAGCTTTGAATGCTTGGGGCAGAACTGGGAAATAAAAAAGAAAATTGAGTCATTTACTTAAGTTACACAGGGACCAAAGGAAGCCTTTACAGATTTCTTACAAAAATTGACTTCAGCAGTAAAAATAATGATACCAAATTCAGAAGCTACACAAATAATAATTGAATCTCTGACTTTTGAAAATATCAGTTTGTAGGAGGAGGTAGGCTGCTTGTTCTTCCCAGCCTCCCAGCTAGCTTATACCCAAAATAATCACACAGAAACTGTATTAATGAAAACACTGCTTGGCCCATTAGCTCTAACTTCTTATTGGCTTGCTTTTACATATTAATTTAACCCATCTCCATATCTCTGTATCACCATGTGGCAGTGGCTTACTGGCTAAAGCTTCAGCATGTCTGACTCTGGTGGCTCCATGGTGTCTCCCTGACTCTGCCTTCTTCCTCCCATCATTCAGTTCCATTCTCCCTGCCTACCTAAGTTCTGCCCTGTGATAGGCCCAAAGCAGTTTCTTTAGTCATTAATGGTAATCACAGCACACAGAGGGGACTCCCACATCACCAATTCTCTATGCAAAAGTTATATAGCCTCACCCTGTGCCAATATTTTGTAAGTCAGCTTTTGGAAATGATACTTAAAACAATTTCCTGAATTTATAGTTTTCCATTACATGGATGACATTTTGCTATCTGGTTCAAATGTAAATACTTTAGAGAGAATGTTTGAAGAAGTAAAAGAAGTTTTGACTTGATAGAGATTACAAATTTCTCCTGAAAAAAATAGAAAGAGGAGATTCTATTATTTAGGATATAAAATAGGTTTCCAAAAAATTAGACTTCAAAGGTCCAAATTAGGAGAGATCGATTGTAGCCTCTAAATGATTTCCAAAGATTACTAGGAGACATTTCCTATCTACAGAGCTCTATTGTAAAATGAAATGACCTAAGCTGATGGAGGCTTCCCAAGCATCCGAGAAAATAGCTCACTGTGAATGACTGATCCTTGATCTGCTGAGAAAGCTGCTCTTATTCTCCTAGACGTATAACTTTATATTTCTTTATTTCTACATTCTTATTTTTAGAACCTACGTTTTTATTTTCTTATTCTTGGACTCTTCACTTTGTGTCCCCTACGTTTTGAATGTTGTGCGGTCATTTTCATTGAATCTTAATAAGTCTTTATATTATTTATTTATTTATTTTTTCTTTTGAAACAGGGTTTCTATATAACACCCCTAGCTGTCCTGGAACTTGCTTTGAAGACCATGCTGGTTTCAAACTCAGAGATCTGCCTGCCTCTGCCTCCTGAATGCTGGGATTAAAGGCATTTGCCCCCCTATTAGCACACTCAAGGCGGGAAGGGGGTGGGGGGGGGAATGAAGATAAGGAGTTCAAGGTCATCCTCAGCTACAAGGTGAATTCCTGGCCCGCAGGGGCTGAGAGCCGCCCAGAAAAACAAAGCAAAACCACCTCCCTCAATCAAACACAAAATCTCCCCGTCTTCTAGCGTCCTCCAGGCCTCTCGGAGCTGTCTGGAGGCTCAGAACCAGTAGGAGGCGCCCTATAGTCAGACAGAGAATAAAGGAGCCCGGTGGTTCCGAGCTCCGAATTCCAAGCGTCACCAGGAGCCCTACATTCAAGCCAGGCGCTAGCGGGACGAGCCACCCTTCTTCGGCGGCCGGGCGACCACATGACCTCGGGAGCGCTAGCCGATTGGCTCCGCTCGGCTCACTCCAGGCTTTGGCGCCGAGCAGGCCCCGCCCCTCCCGGGCGCGACCATTGTCCCCGCGTCCGGAGGTGGCGCTGGCCCGTCTTCCGAGCACGGCTTCTCCGAGCCGGGCTCCCCAGCATCTCTCAGCAAGCAGAACTGCTGAGTCTAAGTTACGGCGAGGCTGCCACCCAGCAGTGCCGCGGGAACGTGACCCTTCCGACGCGACGACGCGGGGCCACCCCCGCCGCTCCCTGCAACCCGCGGAGATCGCAGAGTGGTTCCGCCCGCCGCGCCGGCTCCGCCCCCGCCGCAGCCGCCATTTTGTTGGGCCAGAGCGAGCGGGAGCGAGCGGAGCCCGGTGGGAGGGGGCTCAGCCTGCGCCTCTGCGGACCCCGCGGCCGCGCTCTTGCCGTCCTGAGGTGAGGCCGTCTCTCCGCCGAGGAGAGAAGCCGCGCAGTCATGTACATCAAGCAGGTAAGGGCTGGCATCCTCCGTGTTCGCGCGCCGCGAGAGGCGGGGTGGGTCGGAGCTGACCCGGGCCGTGGGGACGGCGGGGAGCGGCTCCCGGGTGGTCCAGGGTCGGGCTGGGGTCGGGCTGCAGCCGGGGCTCCCCCCGGGGCGCGGCGGCTGCCTGCTGAGGTCTCGTCGGGCGCCGCGGACCGCGGGCTCGTGGGGGGCTGCGGCGGGAGGGCCGCGTCCCTCTGCAGGGATGGCGGTGCCCGGGCCTCCGCGATGGCGGGGCGGCCTCGGAGCCCGCGCCCTCCCGAAGGCTGCCTCTCGCCACCTCGCCTTCGCTGGCTGTCCCCGGGCAGGGCGGACCCTCGTTGCAGAAGGCGGCGCGCCTCCGCTCGGTTGTTTACTTCTGTCAGAAGGGTCTTCCCGCGCAGGAGGGCGCCGCAGGGGCCGTGCACCGTGCACACAGGCCTGGCGAAGGTTCTGTGCTGGACCTGTCAGGCCCTGAGCCCCCCGCCGTCTCCCCCAAGCTGGACCGCTTTGCCCAGTCCGGCTGAACGACGCCCTCCCTGAGCTTGCAGTCCGGCGGGCTGGGAGCAGCCCCTGCCTGCTCCGCCTTCAGTGTGGCGCCGCCGCGCTCGCAGGGACAGCCCACTCTGTCATTCTGGACACCCCTTCATTTTGAGAGCCGCTCCCGCGTCAGCCCTGCACCCGCAGAAGCTGCAGATCATCGGAAGGGCTCTAGCGGCTTTTTAACTTGCACGCTCCCAAGCGGAGCAAAAGGTGTCTGTCTGGCATTAAATGGGAAGCAGGACGTGGAAAGGAAAGAATGTTGCCGTAGGAGTTCTTCCAGGGCGTGTTCTGAAGGGTGTCTCTTCTCTGTTAGGTGATTATCCAGGGCTTCCGAAGTTACCGAGATCAGACGATTGTAGATCCCTTCAGCTCCAAACATAACGTTATTGGTAAGTGTTCTTGGCTTAATATGTCAGCTTTAGAATTGATGCAGCTAAGTGTACTCCGCCTTTATGCAGGCCTAAGGAGACAGTTGTCTTTGAACATTGGTATGGAATTTCTTTCTCTTATCTGCACCGACGAATTGCTTATTTCGTGAAAGTAGAATGCTCAGGTAACTCAGTCAGAGGTGAGTCGTTTTGGGGGCCAGGCTCAGTAGTAGGAGTGCTTGCCTAGCGTGTGTGGGGGAGGATGTTGGTTGTGTGTTTCTGTTGCGAGCCTTCTGTGTGTGAGAGGGTGTTTTGGAAAGCTTTAAGTTGTGATGACTGAGGTCATTTGACCTGTTCTGTTCTGCTGTGCTGACATTGCAGTGAAAGGTGGCTCATTCCCACATTGTCCTCGGTCATTTCCCCTTGCCAGTTTCTTTGTGAGCATACATTTTGATGGTAGGCGTGAGTAGACATCATACCTGTCTCACAAGAGTGGAGAGACTGAGAAGGTACTTAGTCGTTGTCATTAGCAGTGGTTGTTATTACGATTTTTGTTTGTTTGTTAAGTCTCCGTTTCGCTGTTACAGCTGGCAAAAACACATTCTGCTGAATTTCTAAAGGACGGGTGAAATTGTGCTTCTAGCCATCAGAAAACAGTGTGTAGTATTGACAGTTTCGCTATTACAGTATCCTTGTTACAGTTTGCTATGGCAGCTATAAAAGTACCCTAGGTTGGTGATGTAGTTCTGGAGGGTAGAAATCTGTGTTTGTGTACCAGCATGATTGCATTCTGCTGAGGCCTCATTTCTGCCTGATCGACAGCTAGCATCTTCCTCAGGCTCCCACCCTCAGGACCTCAGCCTTAGTCAGCTCCTAATGCAGTGCGCTCAGTAGCTGTGGCGTGCATGCAGAATCAGTTGGGGGAAATGATGAATTGTAGTGTCGTAGGAGGTCTTTATTTTTTTGATTTTTCGAGACAGGGTTTCTCCGTAGCTTTTTGGTTCCTGTCCTGGAACTAGCTCTTGTATACCAGGCTGGCCTCAAACTCACAGAAATCCGCCTGCCTCTGCCTTCAGAGTACTGGGATTAAAGGTGTGCCGCTACTGCCTGGCCTCTAGAGCTAACTAGTGGCTTGTTCTGCACCTTGATTTTCAGGCAAGCTTTATTTGTTAGATCACAAACAAAATGTCACCAC
This sequence comes from Alexandromys fortis, assembly GCF_014885135.2. Classification (NCBI taxonomy): domain Eukaryota; kingdom Metazoa; phylum Chordata; class Mammalia; order Rodentia; family Cricetidae; genus Alexandromys; species Alexandromys fortis. Next base: position 7,105,626 of record NW_026067893.1, on the reverse strand, counting down.
AACAAAAAGATTAGATTTTTAATCTCTTACTAACTATAGCATTGGACATTATAAATAATCTACAGAGGATCTTTGTGTACATGCTACCATATTATTGAAGGGATTTGAGCATCCTCAGATTTTGGTATCTGTGGCTGGAGAGGAGAGCTCTCTTAGAATCAATCTCCTGTGGATATTATGGATGATTTGTATGTATAGTTTTTAGGATTCCTTCAACCAGCCTTTTAATAAGAAGTACCTGTTAATATATGATATTATGATAAATCATGAAACCTAAAAGAAATTATAGTTCCATGTAGAAATGATTGTTCTCCCTGTCCCTTTTAAATTTTAATTTCACTTATTTATTTATTTGGAGACAGAGCCTCATTCTATAGCACAGACTTGGCCATAAATTTTTGGTCCTCTTGCTTATGCTTGGGTTACAGGAATATACCATGTTGAGCTGCACAATCACTAAGAAGGAAAACTGGGAGCTGGAGTGATGGCTCAGTTGTTAGGAGCATTCTCTGCTATTCCAGAGGACCTGAATTGGGTTCCCAGCACCCACATCAGGAGGCTGACAACCACCTGTTATCCAGTTTCAGGGGATCCAGTGTACTTCTTTTGGCTTCCATGTGTACACGCATGTGTGCACACGTTCCTGGCACATAGATACACATAAATAAATGTTAAAAAAAAACATTGCATTAACCCTGATTTTTCTAGAAGACATAGGCAGGCTTCAATGGAAGGTGCAATCTAAGGGCAAGAGTGATGTGGAAGAGCCGATGTCAACCTTTTATTTTATGTTTCGCTTTGGCTGTGATAATACTGTGACCAAGGCAACTTAGAGCAAGAAAGAGTTTACTTGGAGTGTACAGTTTCAGAGAGTTAGAAGCACGACTAGTTAGGCATGGGACAGGACCCGCAGCTGAGTCCTCTTAGGCCGTGCATGGTACACAAGCTAAGGAGAGCTAAGTGGGAGTGGCATGATGGGCTGTTGAAACCCTGAAGCCTGGCACCAGGGCACACCTCCTCCAACAGGCTGTACCTCCCCATTCTTCCCAAATGGGTCCATCAGCTGGAGACCATTCTCATCCAAACTATTTTGATGTGTATGATTGTTTTGCCTGCATTTGTGTGTTTACTATATTCATGCTTTATGTCTACAAAGTCGGAAATCCCCTGAAGCTGAGTTAAGACATGGTTGTGAACCACTATATGGTTACTAAGAAGTGAACCTGGTCCTCTGTAATAGCGTCTGAGCCATCTCTCCAGCCCCTGATGTCAGTTTTTGAAGAAGACACATTTGGTTTGTTGTCTTGTTGGGTAACTTCAGACAGACTTTCTGGACCTGCCGTGCCTGGGAAAAGTCAGCAGAGAGAGGCTGGAGAGGGTTTGTCTGCTTGCTGGTGGCTGTCACTTACTTCTGTAATGCTTAGCTCTGGATACAAAACTCTTAAGAAGTTGTGGAGTTACAGCCTCCTTTAGTTATCCACAGGCCTGGCTTGAACATATCTCTAGAATAGGCAGAAACAACCTATTGATTGTTTCCCAAGGTATTGGGAAACGGGTGTGTAAATCAGGGAATCTTTGTGTCCCTGGCTGGCCTGGAAGTCCCTCTGTAGACCAGGTTGGCCTTAAACTTGGCTGTAACCCTGCTTCTGCTTTCTAAGTGTTAGGATTATAGCTGTGTACCACTACATCCAGCTAGAATAATTTTACTTGCCATGTAGAGTCTTGTGTAGCCCAGTCTGGAATCAAACTCAAGATCCTACTGCCTCAGTGCTGGAGACTAGGCCGATCTGAAACCTGCTGCAATCCCTTCTCTGCCTTCTGAACACTAGAATTATGGACATGTGCCACTATGCCTAGCTCAGAATAGATCTTGAATCTCTAGCATCCTTTAAGATTTTTAGTGTTTTATTCTATGGATAGGAGTAATTTTTATAGATTATTTTTTATTTTTCCAGTTATTAATGAATTGTGACATTTTTATAAGGTGTGTGTGTGCCCATGTGCAGAAAGCATTAGAATTCTTGCAGCTGAAAGTTAGAGGTGGTTATGAACCACGTGATGTGGGTGCTAGGAACCATTGGCCATCTCTCCTGCTTCAGTTGTCATTTTAAGGACTTATAGATACTCCCTTGATCTTTTCATCTTTTAGTTGGGATTAATTTTGACTTTATGGAAAAATTTCCCAGTGAGAACTGATGCTTGTTTTTAACCATTGTATCTTTTTTCTCATTATCCTTTTTATACCCCCCCCCCCCAGGTACATGTATCTTTGCTGATAGAGATATTCTTGTAGTCATTGTATAGTTATCATCTTATATAAGCTTAAGAATAGCATTCTCCAGGTTTTTGTTATTTTAATAGACCCAGAAGTATTCTTTACAGGACTCCCCCAATACAGGATCCAGTTTATTATTAACTATTAGATTTAATTGTCACGTTTCTTTAGGAGCCTTTAATCCGGAACATTTCAACAACCTTCATTATTTTCTTTTGAAAATTTATTTGACAGTTTCATACGTATATATGAGTTTTCACAAAAGCCGATTTCCCTTACCCTCACTCCGACCACAGACTGAAGTCCTATTTCCTGACAAGCTCCTCCTATTTATTTTTCCCTTCCGACCAACTAAATTTAATTATGGTTGTTCACAGGAGTGTAAATCTGGGACTATTAAGTTTTTTATTGGAGTCTGGCAAATTATCAGTTGCTGTATCACTGAAGAAAATAACACTTTCTGATCAGTATGCATTAATTACCCATAGTCCTTCAGTGAGTGATGGGGCCTCATGAGCTTGTTAGCCTACCATGATGGAATGGTGCTGGATCCAGTCTTGTGCAGGTGACCTTGGCGGTGGTAAACTGGTGACTGTAGTGGCCATGCCATGTCTATAAGACACAGCACTCCTTCCCAACCTCTGGCTGTTGATTGTTTCTGTCTCCTGTGGTGTTTCCTGAGCCTTGAAGGATGATATAGAGGATCCATTTAGGGACAAACACTTCATAGTCTCTGCACTTTGGCCATTGTGAGTCATTGGATTAACCACTGCCCTTTGCAAAACGAATCTTCTCTGAGAGCAGCACTAATCTATGGGCATAAACAAAGTTCAGTAGGCAGTTTTATACCATGTCCCTTTAGGGGCTGAAGAAATGGCTCAACAATTAAGGGCACTGACTGTTCCTTTAGATGATACAGTTGGAGTCCTAGCACCCACATGACAGTTAACAACTGTTTGTAGCTTGAGTTCCAGAGGATCTGATGCCTTTTTCTGGATTTCAGACACCAGGCATGCATGTGGTACCCACACAGCCAAAGAACCCATACACATAAAAGCAAAATCTTAAGAAAAAAACAAAACAAAACAAAACTGTCTTCTCCATTTAGCAAAACTGTAGTAGGTCTTCCTTGGGGCCTATGACTCCCTAGCTCTGGGCTTTTGTCTAGGTTCACAGTACCAGACCTGAAGTTTCCAGCCAGAAAGCTGTTGGTTGCCCCAACAGTAGTCATGACACTATTGTACCACTGGGCATATCTTACCAGGCAGGTCTCTATTGTAGTTTATGGGCGCACAGCTGGGTGAGGACCATTGATGACTTTTCTCCCCCAGCAGCTGCTGTAGTGCTTTGCAGTGCTTTGAACGTTATCCAGGAGGAAGGAAACTTCCAGCTGAGATTTGTCTTACAGCCGAGTATGTGGTGTCTTCAGCAGTAGGGTCTGTTTGTAGTGGTCAGCCAAGTAGATCAGCAGCAATAGCTTGTAATAGTTAAAGGGTACTTGGGGCCTCCCTGATCAACAATTTATATCCTATATCTGGTACTAGGATTTTCATTTAATAATTTTAGAGGAACATTATCCACCATGGAAGGTATTTTCTATTTAAATTTGTTTAGCTAGTTATTTAGATTTGAGATAGTGCATTGCTGTGTCGCCCAGGGTACTTTTAGTTGGAAATCCCCATCCTTTCACCTTCAAGGTGTTTAGATTACACTAATGTCTATACCACTGTGCTTGGTATTTTTTGTCTTTCATGACATTACTTCAGTTCCTAGCAACCTTTGCTCAAACTTGTTCCCGCGAGTGCGTGTGCACACATACACATACTTACAATTAACATTTCCTCTGGGTGAGGTGGCGCACTACCAGGGGAAGCAGAGGCAAATGGCTCTCTGAGTTAGAGGCCAGTCTGGTCTACAAAGCAAAAGGCCAGGACGGCCAGGGCCAGGGCCAGAAACCCTGTCTTGAACAACCTGAAAGTAAAATAGTGAAATATCTTTTTAAAATGTGTCTAACAGCTGGCATGGTGGTGCACACCTTTATTCCCTGAGGAACTGGGAGACAGAGGCAGGAGGATCTCTTGAGTTTGAGGCCAGCTAGGGTTACATAATGCAAGTCCCTGTCTCAAAAAGCAAAAACAAAAACACACCAAAAGAAATGTCTTATAACTGTTTCCACTTTTGTGATTCCATTAGGCTGCATCAGTGTGTGGAGTTGATTGTAAAAGTAGTTTAGCATGAGATGGTTAACAATATGTGAATCCAAATCGCTAAAAACATAATTTGCATACAAATTTTTGTGTATTTTTATAAGTTGCCAGTGTCAGGTAGCACTCCTTAAACTTAGACCTGCTTAAACTATTGGGAGAGAGCAAAAATCAACTGTCTGAGGGAGGTGGCTTAGTGGGTAAGTGTTTGCTGTGCAAACGTGAAACTTGAGTGTATTTCAGCACCATATAGAAGGGGGCCATGTCAGTGTGTATCTGTAACCTTAGCATTGGGGCTAGAGTAGAATATATGGGGTTGGTAGCTGAAACAGTGAGCTCCGGGTTCAGTGAGAGGCCATCTCAAAAATTAGAGTGAGCAAGAGAGGAAGGAAGACACCATGTTGACTTTTGTCCTCTACATGTGTTCATGGGTGTACACAAACAACACACACAGAAAAACTATCTGAAGCAGGTGTGATAGTGCACGTCTATAGTGTCGGCACTTAGGAAGCTGAGGCAGTAGGATTACAAAATTAGAAGCTAGTCTGTATTACCATGCCAACCAGGGCTGTGCTAGGAAGACGTGCCACAAAAAGAAAAAAAAACCTATCCAAAATCTATATAAAGATTAAATTTAGTAGGTAATTACAGCTCTGCTGGTTTATTTTACCTACTATTTTTTGTTTAATTTCAGTATTAAGGTATTATGTTAGAAAGCTGCATTTGAATTTTTTAAATTGGGGCGGGACATACCTGGGAGGCCTGGGAAGTGAATGTGCTCCAGTTTTATAATGTAAAATTCCAAAGTCAAAAAATACTATGGAAAAATTTTTAAATAGATTTAGTGATTTTAAATTGACTGTTTTTTATATGAACTAACCTGTACTATTTGAAATTTTATAGTGGGCAGAAATGGATCTGGAAAAAGCAACTTTTTTTATGGTAAGTATAGATTTTTGGATTTTAGCTATATGAAGACTTAAGTGTCTTTCCATTTTTTATCGTGCATTGGTGTTTTGCCATAGGTGTCAGGTCCCCTGGAATTAGAGTTACAGACAGTTTGTGGGTGCTGGGAATCGAACCTGGGTCCTCTGGAAGAGCATTTAGTGCTCTTAACTACTGAGCCATCTCTCCAGCCCTAAGTGTCTTTAATAGTTTATTAAAATGATTGATTTCTGAGATTGTAACTGAATGAAACATAAAAGTCATACATAGTTGTGGTTTAGTGTAGCGGGTTCTGGTATGAGGATCTGAATTGTCTGTCTTCAGTCTGGCTATGTGAGATGGCAGAAACACTTATTCATGTTATTTTTGCTAGTAATGACTGTGTATCTTGGGTGGATTCTAAGAAAGGATAGAAAGTGTAGTAAAAATGCTGATATCTGTTTAAAGATGATAAAAATGTATTTTAAGAATATCATGTAGTTAAGAGGTTAAGAGTACTGACTGCTCTTTGAGAGATCCCGGGTTCAATTCCCAGCACACACAGTGGTGGCTCCTAACTATCTATAATGAGATCTGGTTCCCTCTTCTGTTGTGCAGACATACACATTCAAGCAGAACACTTGTATACATAATAAATAAATCTTTTTTTTTAAAAAAAGAATAACATGCCTTTGTTAAGTCTTTTGAGGAGAAAAAAAACAGTGGAGTTGGAGTTTATAAGGAGGGGGGTTTAAAAATGTTAGCTTAGTTTACAGTGCTTTTGGAAGTGGTTTAGTAGGAGTAAAGGTTCTGTTCCTTACACAATGTCTCTGAAGGATACTGAAAGCCCTAGAATGGTTGTAATTTGTTGAGGTCAGAGAGCAGATTGAAGTAAAGCATGCATCTCAGATCCCAGGGAAAAGGCATCCATTTCAGGTGATGGTGAGACACACACACTCTGTCAAAAGCACTAACATCATAGGTGAGTGCTCCCGCCCTTGTGTTCTCACGCTGGCAGTTTTTAGAGATCTCTTGGGTAGATCTGGACCAGAATAGCTAAATTAAAGCGTTCCATTTCTTGGACAGTGGCCCGTTGGTTAGGTATTTTGTGCAGAATGTAGGACTAGCTCTTACAGAAGTGTGGTAGGTATTAGCAGTGCAGGGGAATCGTGGAATTTGGTTTGCAGAAATGTGTTCAACTGTAGCAGTACATCATTGTACTGTTATTAGGCAAAAGGATTTTTTTAGGTGATTAAAACCTTGTATGGCCTGTTTATGTAATTTGTTACTATATAGTGCATATCTTTATAGTGTTGACCTAATTAGTATAATATATACTTTTATTAGGGAGAAGACCTACTTTCTGCTTCTCTAATCTTTTTTTGGTACTTGAATGTCTTTTATATTTCAGTGAAAGCTTAGTTTATTGATATATCATTCTCCCTACCAGATTAGCCTGATAAACTGGAAAATTATGTGCAATCATTTTGTATATGAACAATTTATCTGCAATGTTTATTACCTAAAACGTTATATTTTATTAAGATACAGAGTTATGAATAAACTGTAAATTCTTCTTTAGAATGTACTAATAGCCTTATTTTTGCGTTTTTAGCAATTCAGTTTGTTCTCAGTGATGAATTTAGTCATCTTCGCCCGGAGCAGCGATTGGCTTTGTTGCATGTGAGTGGGACTCTTTAAGACTTGGTTAAGTGTTTTTAAAAACATACATTGTCAATCCTTGCCTTGAAAAAAAATTGCTGGGCATGGCAGTTCATTCTGTAATTGCTGCTCTTGAAAGAAAGGCTGAAGAGGGATTCCCTTGAGTTTGAGGCCACCCAGGCTGGCTTGAACTGCAGTGTGAGAGCTGCAGTGTGAGATCTGGTCTTTAAAAGGGCGTTGGGGCAGACAGGACCAGAAAGACAGTTCAGTGGTTAAGAGCACTGACTGTTCTTCCAGGGGACTTGGCTCTATTTCCAGCACCTACATGGTGGCTCAAACGTCTGTATCTCCTGGCTTCTGGGCACCAGGCACACACATAGTGTATGTTGCATATGCAGTCAAAACACCTGCGCATGCAAAGTAAAGGTAAATACTCTTTTAAAAAAGTTCAAGTTGGGGCTGGAGAGATGGCTCAGTAGGTAAGAGCACTGGCACTTCTTCCAGAGGATCTGGGTTCGATTCTCAGCACCCACATGGCAGCTCACAACTGTCTGTGACTCCAGTTCTAGGGGACCTGATAGCTCCACAACAATTCACATAAAATAAAGTTAAATAAATTTTAAAAAGTTCAAGTTATAAGGCCTTTGTGAGCATGATGTAGTATTAATTCCTTAAGTGTGCTATTCTATTGTAAAATTTAGTATACTACATCAGTGATAGATTAAAAACCTAATAATTTCATAATCATTAGAATAAAGATACATACATTTTTTCTGTATAAACTTTATTCAGCTTTTATTTTTTTTTAAAAACTATTGTGTGTGTGAATGTGGGTACGTGTGCCAAGGTGTATGTCTTATTAAGATCAGAGGACTTTGGGGACTTGTTTTCTCTTCTTATGGGTTCCTGTGATCAAACTCAGGTCAGTAAGATTATATAACAAGCACCCTTTTATTTGGTGAACCATCCTGCCAGCACCCCCCCCCCCCCTTTTTTTTCTTTTGGTGCTTTTGGAGACAGTTTTCATTTTGTTGCTCAGGTTTCCTTTTACTTGTAATTCTCTTGCCTTCCCCTCCCCAAGTGCTGGAATTAGAGGTGTGAATCTTTCCTGGCTTTTTAAGTTTCTTTTAACATTTTTATTTGTGTGTATGTGTTGTGTGTGTTCATATGCTTGTGCCCGCCTGCTGCTTTGTCATTTACATCAGTGAGTGCAGGTGCTTAAGAAACCAGAGAGGGCTATGGATTCATTGAAACTGGAATCACAGGTGGTTGCAAGCCACCCTGTGTGAGGGCAGGAAACTGAACCTGGGTCCTCTTCAAGAACAATAGGTGTTCTTAACCACTGAGCCATCTTTTCAACCCATTTACTTTTCTATAAGACTTTTGGTTCTATAAACAGGTTTGCTGAGGACAAAGAAAAATTGCAGATGGGGAAGCTTTAAGATACACAGAAAAATTATCATTGCAAACCTAATAAAGTTTGTATTGTATTTAGTACCTCTTTTCTTTTTTCCTTTTTTTTTAAAAAAATATTTGTTTATTTATTATGTATACAATACATGTCTACATGTATGCCTGAAGGCCATAAGAGGGCACCAAACCTCATTACAGATGGTTTTGAGCCACCACGTGGTTGCTGGGAATTGAACTCAGGACCTTTGGAAGAGCAGGCAATGCTCTTAACCGCTGAACCATCTCTCCAGCCCTTTAGTATCTCTTTTCAATGTGGAAAACAGTATATTTAGGGCTAGTGATGTAGTTCAGTGGTAGAATGCTTGCCTGGCATGTTTGAGGCCATAGATTTGATCTCTGTGCTTTGTTGTTGTTGTTTTGTTTTTTCCTCCCTTTTCGCTCTCTGGGGGCCTGCCACTTAGCTCCAAAATAAATACACAGAGACTTATTCTTATTTATGACCTTAACTTAAAGCCAGTTTTTCTAACTTAAATTACCTAGTTTCTCTTTCTGTGTTTTGTCTCTGGACTTTTTAACCTTTATTCTATATGTCTTTCGTCCTTTCTTACTCTGACTGGTTGTATGGCTGGGTTACTGGTCTTTGGGGTCCTCTCCTTTTTTTGCTCCTTCCCCCTTCCCTCTTGTTCTCCTTTTATTCTGTCTGCATGCCAGCCCTGCCTGTCCTTCTCTCCTGCCTAGCTATTGACTACTCAGCTCTTTATTAGACAGGCAAAGTAACACAGCTTCACAGAGTTAAACAAATGCACATAAAAGAATGCAACACATGTTTGCATCACTAAGCAAATATTCCATAGCATAAGCAAATGTAACACATTTTAAGCTAATATTCTACAGCAGATCTCCAGCACTACAAAATAAAACCTGTAAGGAAAGTTGTTATATATTTTATTAGGGTAACAAATTATAAATGACTATAAATGTGACACCGCAATTTAGCTTGTTTACGTATTGTATATAATTAGTTTTAAAATCAGATAAGATCGCACAGTACACCTCAATGGTTTTCTTACATATAGGAAGTTTTTAATTACTGCCTTTTTTTGAGTTTGTAGCCCAGTAATCAAAACTGATTTAGAACACTTGTTAGGCTTCTCAAATTGGCATTAAAAGAACTAATCTTTAGGTGGGGGGAGAGTTGTTGCGGGGAAAGAGTTAAAGGTCAGATGTCAAGAAGATCAGGTGTTTTCCTCACTGAGCTTGGAGCTCATCAATTTCATTCAACTGGGCTCCTGGGCAGGCTCCTCTCTCTGCCTGTTTCCTGCCCCCAAATACTGGACTTACAGAGATGGCTGCTGTGTCCAGCTTTTATGTGGGTGCTGTGGATCCAAACTCAGGTCCTCATGCTAGCCTTGCCTGCACTTTCTCACTTCCAGAAAGTATATAGTGATCTGATACAAGCAATGATAGCCTGAGCTGAGTAGGTAAGATGGTGAATTATCTGGACTTGGTGTGTAGTTATGTCATAGGGTGCTCTGAATGTGACACATTAAATGTGTACATTCTTGTTAGCAGAGTTAAAAATCACAAACTATGCCTCAGGTGTTTAAAAAACAGATCTCTAGTAATCATCACATGATTTCTTAGGGTTCTTTTCCAGCATCAAGATGAGGCTACAAGAAAAAATCCTCAAGGTATATTGCAAAGTGAATGCAGCAGGCTATTGTGCCCTAATAACGTGGCTTTCAGAATTAAACTTGAGTCTGTCTGCAGTAGTGTTTGTTCCTATGATAAAATGCCTGGCATAAACAATGAACATAAAAAGATTTATTTTGATTCATAGTTTCATAGGCTTCCATCCCTGGTCCTTGTCCAGTGCTCTGGCCGCATAATGAGTCAGAACATGGAAGTGGGAATGTCTGGCAGAGCTGGACATGGTGGGACACACCTTTAATCCCAGCATTTGGGGGAGTAGAGACAGCACAGATCTCTGAGTTGAAGCCCAACCAGAGCTACTTAGTGAGACTCTGTCTCAAAAATTAAAAAAGTCTCAAGGACCTAGGCCATAATGCAGCCCTCACAGAGGGGTGCCCACTACACTACTAGTTTGGCCCTGCCTCCTTAAACAGTGGTCTCATGAAGGCCCAAAACTTCAGTATGTGTCTTTTGTTAGGGATATTTCATATCCAAACCATCGCAACATTTTGTTTTGATATTTTTCATACAGTCCTTCAGAATAAAAATATTTGATAAAAGAAGTTTTGTCATTCTGATTCAGTGCCTTTAATATTCGGCAGTCAGGATATGTACTAGTGTGATGGAAGCTTTCTCTAGTGAGTCAGACTTGTTATGTGTGTTGGGAGGGGTGTTTATCTTGAGGAAGGGGTCTTATTGTGTAGCCTAGGCTGATGTCAAACTAAAAGTCAGTCTCCCTCCTAGGTCTCTCAGGTGCTGAGATTACAGGTGTACAACCAGTGTGCCTGTCTGTGCTAGACTTTAAAATGGATTTAAGCAGTATAAAAATACCATAAAGTTAAAAATCCCCCTCCCTTCTTTTTCATGTTTTAGGAGGGTACAGGTCCTCGTGTTATTTCTGCTTTCGTGGAAATCATTTTTGACAATTCAGACAACCGGTTACCAGTAAGTGATATTTAATTTATTTTTTAAATAATGATGATGGGAATATTATACAATGGCTTATCCTTAAATGTTTAAAATAGTTTAGTTCATGATAAAGTAAATAAGTCGTTTGTCTATGAATTTTGTGTTTAAATTTTAATGACCACTCTAGTAAACAAAGGATTATATAAAACAGTTATAAGAAAACATTTTTCTGAATGTTTATAGTATCATCTTTAGAGAGATCATTGAAATTCTAAATTGGTTGTGATCAAGGACTTTGAAATCAACTTATCTAAAAAATTGTCTACTTGACTATCTTTGGGATTTTATTTTTTTCTTAGATCGATAAAGAGGAAGTTTCACTTCGAAGAGTTATTGGTGCCAAAAAAGATCAGTATTTCCTAGACAAGAAGATGGTCACGTAAGCATTCGTCTTTATGTTACAGTTTGTTCACAGATGCTTACAGTAAGCATGAGATAACTGCCTCCTACTCAGCAGTATTGGCAGTGTGACGTTAAGTCCCTGCTTTGTCTGGAAGGTGGGTAGATGGCTCAGTTTCCAGTCTGTAGTTCCTGATGCTGAGTAACTCTGCTGATTTATTTGCTTGCTTATCATTGATTGCTTTAAAATTATTTATCTAGTTTCCTTTGTTTATTAACAGGAAAAATGATGTGATGAACCTCCTTGAAAGTGCTGGGTTTTCTCGAAGTAATCCCTACTACATCGTTAAACAAGGAAAGGTAGTCATGTGCTTTTTTATAGAGACTGTTTTCTTGATATTGACTTCCCCTGGATGGTTTTTTATACTGAAGCTAATGATTTTCAATTCAGGGCTTTGAGCCTGAATTGAGGGTGGTGGCGCACGCCTTTAATCCCAGCACTTTGGGAGACAGAGATCTCTGTGAGTTCAAGGCCAGCCTGGTCTATAAGAGCTAGTTCCAGGACAGGAACCAAAAACTACTGAGAAACCCTGTCTCGAAAAATCAAAAAAAAAAGAAAAATCAGAATTCAGGGCTTTGAAATATATTTGAGCATTTTTTGACTGTTTTTGTAGATAGCCCTGGCTGTCTGAGAACTCAATATGTAGACCAGTCTCTTTGGTCTCTAACAAAGATCCAACTTTCCTCTGCCTCCCTAGTGCTGAATTACATTCTTGTGCCATCATGAGGCACTAGCTTTATATTGAAAGAAGTATGACAGAAGATTAAGTGTATCTTATTTATTAGTGACCTAGTGAGGTAGAATTTATTGGAAATCATTGGCTTTTGGAAGTTACAGTGATCATATCTAAGACTATTACATAAGTTCTCTAAAAATTACATTTGAAACTGGGCAGTGGTGGTTGCATGTCTTTAATCCCGCTATTTGGGATGTTGAGGCAGGCAGATACCTGTGAGTCCCAGGACGGGTAGTATTGTTACACAGAAACCCTGTCTTAAAAAAAAAAAAAAGGTATGTTTGAAAAAAACTACTTCCTAAAAGTAATGTTTCATTTAGTTTGTTATACAGTTAAAATATTAAAGTCTTTCATAACAAAGAACATGCCATAATGCTAAGACTTTTTATCAGCTAGACTATAAATTCTGGCTGATTATTCTGCTGATTCCTCATAGATTTTTCATATCAGAACTTATCCCTCAGTATATTTTTTTGTGAATCTTATTTATTTGCTATGTGTACTTTTGATAAACTGTAGTTTCTTAGCTCATTACCAGTTTTTTTTTTACTGTAAAAATGTAAGAATAATAATTTCTTTAGTACAGTGGTAGTATTTTGATATCTAATGATTTGTATTAAGTTACATGCCATTGTACCAGTATCTTTGTCTATTAAAGCATACCATTCTTGTTATATTTTGTAATTTAAAATTTAAAAATTACTGTTGTATGTGCATGGTATGTGGGTACATGTGCTACAGTTTACTGTAGAGATCAGAGAACAACTTTGTAGTCAGCTCTTGTTTTCCACCTTTATGTGGGTTCTGGAGAGCAAACTCAGATTGACAGGTCTGTACCACAAGCACTTCTCAACAACCGTCTGTTACACCAGTCCTAGGAAATCCAACATCTTCTGACATCTGCAGTAGGCACAAGTGCATATGCAAGCCAAACACTCATAACATATAAAATAAAATAAACCTAAATAACTTTTAAGAGTCTTTAATGGTTTCCCTTTAAAAAATACTTTCTTCTGGGGCTGGAGAAACGGTTAAGTGGTTAAGAGCACTGGCTGCTCTTCCAGAGAACCTGTGTTCAGTTCCCAGCACCCACATGAACACTCACAGCTGTCTGTAACCTTAGTTTCAGGGCACCCAACACCCACACAAGGACATACATGCAGGCAAAATATTACTCATAAAATAAAAATTTAAAAAGAAAATAAAAAATACTTTGTTCTTTGACAGTGGTGTTCATTTTTTATACATTTAATATATTGCCTAAGGGGAAAAATGGTAGTATTTTATTTATAAGACAGTGATACTCATAAAAGACCGGTAAATAAGAGATAAAGAAATGTTGGCGATAGGGGCTGGGAGAAAGCTCAGTGGGTAAGGATGAAGATGGATGCTAAGAAGAAATCCCACAGTAGCTCAGAATTGAGTATAATAAAGGGTTATTTATTTAGGGGTAGACTCACAGATCAGAGTCCTCTGCACGAATGGGGAACAGGAACCAAATCCAGCAGCCGGAAGAGAGAGTGAACGCATGCTTTACATTGACATTTATAGTGTAAGAGGCCATGCCCAAGTTGGCGGGTAAACTTAAAGGTTACTGGCTGTAGGATTTTCTATCCTGTTGTGCAAGTAGGATCCGTTTTTGGTGGTCCCCAGCACCCATGTGAAAAGCCTAATGCAGTGGCTCACTCTTGTGACCCGTGCTTGAGAAATGGAGAGAGGAGTATTCCTAAGGCTGTTTCAAACAAGGTGAGCAGCTTTTGAAGAATAGACTTTTGACTTCACACCCATGTGTTCGTATATGCAACTACACATACTTGAATATGCACACAAAAGAGAAATGGTATATTTACTATATACATTATGTTGGTTTAATCATATTGAATTAAAAGTCCTTTCGGAGCCAAGCATAGTGATGCACTGGGATTCAGTAATCCCAATACTTAAGGAACAGAGGCAAGAGGATTGAATGTTTGAAGTCATCTCCTAAACTATACAGTGAGACAGGGTCTGGTGGTGCACGCCTTTAATCCCAGCACTCGGGAGGCAGAGGCAGGTGGATCTCTGTGAGTTCGAGGCCAGCCTGGTCTACAAGAGCTAGTTCCAGGACAGGAACCAAAGCTACAGAGAAACCCTGTCTCGAAAAATCAAAAAAAAAAAAAAAAAAAAAAAAAGCCAGGCTTGGTAATGCACGCCTTTAATCCCAGCACTCAGAAGGCAGAGAAAGGTAGATCTCTAAGTTGGAGGTTAAACTGGTCTATATAATAAGTTCCAGGACACCAGGGCTATATAAAGGGAACTTCGCTCAAAAGCTGAATAATAAAGGAACACGTCAACATTTTAAGATAGAGTTCTTATTCTTAAGGAGTTGTCAATAGTTAATAATGATTATTGTCCCCCCTCCCCCCCCCAAATTACAGATCAACCAAATGGCAACAGCACCAGATTCTCAGAGATTGAAGCTGTTGAGAGAGGTAGCTGGTACTAGAGTGTATGATGAACGTAAAGAAGAAAGCATTTCTTTAATGAAAGAAACAGGTACAATGGATGTGTTCTACCTAGTTTTTGTCATCAGTCACTTTCTGGTGTTAATGTAGTTAAAAAAGTGTTGTCTGGCTTCAGAAAAGTATTAGATGATAATTTTTCTGCATACTGAGAAGAGGGAAAATTAGTTGGAGGTAGTTTAAGGACTGAGGTTTCTAGTACTTCATCTTTGAATGGAGAAAGACTGCTATTAGAGAATAGGGCCTTGGCAAGTCAATCAACTTCTGACTCTAGCTTCCTCAGAAGTGTTATCAACAAACTGGTGTGCTTTCCTCCCCTCTCTTCCATTGGAGTAGCAGCTGTTACAAAGTTCTAAATTGTTCAGAAAAATGTAGACGGAGACAACTTGGAGTCCTTACTAGTATATTTGCTTTTCCAAGTGCTGTATCATACCATATAATAGCTTAGAGACCATTCTAAGTCCAAAGTCAGTAAACTGACATGACTTTAGACTTGATCTCCCTAGTCCCAAGACTTCCTGTCTGCAAACTCCTGCTCTCTTGTAGATTATGGCAATTAAGGTAATGTCATGCCTGAATTATAGTAAGTATTCATTGTATGGTAGCAGCATACAGTGTCCTTCATGATAAATACTGCAAATTAGTAATGCTGGTGATATTTCTTTTCTTTAATGTGAGACAGCACATTGATGGGAAAAGAAGTGTAAACTTCTTTTTGCACATGTCCTTTGCACATGTCAGAGTGACTGCTAGTGTGTAAATTTGTTCTCCAGTGCTTTTCTTTAAAAAAAAATCTTAGTTGCTGTTTTTACATTTTAGATTTTATTACTATGTGATACCAAAGAAATAATGTTCACTTCTAGAGGATAATTTTATGTTTGAGAAGTGGTATTACATGAGAACTATTCACTGTATTCTTTTCTTTCTTTTTTTTTTTTTATTTTGAAGAGGGTAAACGGGAAAAAATCAATGAGTTGTTAAAATACATCGAAGAGCGGTTGCATACTCTAGAGGAGGAGAAGGAAGAACTGGCTCAGTATCAGAAGTGGGATAAAATGAGGCGTGCCCTGGAGTATACCATCTACAACCAGGAGCTCAATGAGACGCGGGCCAAGCTTGATGAGGTAAGACACGACCTTTACATCGAAGTTGTTCTGCTTCATGAGCATGGTAAAACTCCTCTCTACTTACCTTTTAGTGATTCTTAATTAGAAACTTAAAAATGAAAATCTTTTTCTTTGTGAATTTGAGACAGTTTTACTTTAAGACCCAAGCTAGTTGTGACTACTGAGTTTTGGAATTACAGGAATTAGCCTCTACAACAGGCCAAAAAGTAATAGATTTATTGGTTACTAATTTTCTTTAGGTTACTGAAAAGGATATGTTTAGAGCTCTTATTGTACTAAAATACAGTAAATGTTATGTCAGACCAGATATTTTTCTTCACATTTTAGAATATATTTTGTAAAATATTTATATTTTAGAGAAAAATCTATTTTAGATTATCCTTGTATTTTATTTAGAGGAAAACTTAAAAGAATTTTCTTTATACATTTTTAAGTTAATATTATGTTAATTCTTTGTGGCAGTTGCAAAATAATTTTTTAACTGTATTATATAATGTTAGACAGATACAAAATGAGTTAGAAATAGTAGGTTGTTTTGTTTTTCAGCTTTCTGCTAAGCGAGAGACAAGTGGAGAGAAATCTAGACAATTAAGAGATGCCCAGCAGGATGCGAGAGATAAAATGGAGGTAAGATTATAAATAAGCTTCAGATTTATTTATATTTTCAACATCTTAAACTATTTGTACCAGAATTGTGGGGTGGTCACCATAAAGGGAGTGACAGAGATTAGGCATTGGAAAGTAATTGTTTATTATTAAGTTTCAAGTGAAAGACAAAGATGGAGCCAGCAAAAGTGATGTAAACTGGAAGCCAGCAGCCCGAGTTCCTTATGTGGGTTCCTGAACCCACATAAAAGTGAAAGGAGACAACTGAATCCAGAAAGTTGTCCTCTGACCCCGACATGCGCTCTGTGTCAGGTGCATCCTCACCGTGTGTGCACGCAGGTCCACGGACGTCTGTAAAGAGTGTGGCTGGTCTGTGGTCACGGTCCTTCCACTGTACTTCTGTTTCTGACTGGTTTTCTCTTTCTGATTAGGATATTGAACGCCAGGTTAGAGAACTGAAAACAAAAATTTCAGCTATGAAAGAAGAAAAAGAGCAGCTTAGTGCTGAAAGACAGGAACAGATTAAACAAAGGACCAAGTTGGAACTTAAAGCCAAGGATTTACAAGACGAGCTGGCTGGCAATAGCGAACAGCGGGTAAGTTAATAAAAGATGTGTTGATGAGCTACTCTACAGAAGATAACCTTTTCTGTGATAGCTGAGTTTTTGTAAAAGGTTTTTCCATTTGACTTGTACTCAAGTACTAACTTAGTAAGTATTCTTTTTATTAATAGTTTAATTGTAAAATTGAGTTATTTTTGTGAAGAAATTCTTTTTTGCTGATGTATAAATTAAGCAGATTGCATTTTACTTGCTTTATTTACAGAAACGTTTACTAAAAGAGAGGCAGAAGCTGCTTGAAAAAATAGAAGAAAAGCAGAAAGAACTGGCAGAGACAGAACCTAAATTCAACAGCGTAAAAGAAAAAGAAGAGCGAGGAATTGCTAGGTCTGAGAATTTTCGCCAACCATTAGGTTCCAGGTTCTTGGTCCCTTATTCATAGAATTGGGAAAGATGCTCAGAAAAGGAAAACAACCAGTAGTTTTTTTCTAGAGCAAAGCAGAAATACATGTTTGAACACAAACAAGAGGTTGCTAAGGGGAGTAACTTACTTCCGTTGTTTAAAGTTCAATGCAGGTATGGGTCCCAGGTTGCCAATAGGTTGCTAGGTGCACTGTTAGGAGAGGGCTATGTGTATAGCTCAAACCAAGTGGAGCCCATGTTGCTAAGCTCCTGCATTTGCCTGCCTGAGTTCCTCTATAGAACCTATGTGGCTGTGGGTGAAGAAAGTACCAGCATAAAGGCAAAAATCCTAGGTCCATGTCACATAAGCAACACTAGTGATTACTGAGAGCCATGTGGTTTTATTTTTATTTTTGAGATAGTTTCTGTGTGTCGTCACACCCATGGTGATTTTGTACCTACCTATACGATCTCTAGAGTCCTACTACTCAAAAGTCCTAGGAGATGGACATGCCTTTTGTTTTTGGAAGACAGTCTCACTTTATGGCTCTAGCTAGCCTTGAACTCAGATCTATCTGCCTTTGCCTCAGTGCTGGGATTAAAGGCATGCAACATCATTCCAGGCTTCATTCTTTTTCTTGTACGTGTGGTCATGCCATGGAGCATGTGGAGGTTGGAACACAATTTAAATTAGTTTTCTCAGGGCTGGAGAGATGGCTCAGAGGTTAAGAGCATTGCCTGCTCTTCCAAAGGTCCTGAGTTCAATTCCCAGCAACCACATGGTGGCTCACAACCATCTGTAATGGGGTCTGGTGCCCTCTTCTGACTTTTAGGCATACACACAGACAGAATATTGTATACATAATAAATAAATATTTAAAAAAATTAATTTTCTCCTGTCATGTGGTTTGTGGGGCTGAAGCTGATGTTAGGTCTGTCAGCAAGACTCTCTTCCCACTCAATCATCTCCTGTTGGCTGCTGCTGTCTGCTTTAAAATAAAAAACCTGAGATTCTGAGAGGTTATGTTTTTGTTTTTGAGACAGTCTCCTTAAGCCCGGGGTAGCCCTCAGCTCATTATGTAACTTTGAAGAAACCTTGACGGTCTGATCCTCCTGACCCCACTTAGAAAGTGCTGGAGTTATAGGCAGGCACCTGCACCATGTGTGCAACACCATACTCAGTATTTATACAGGTTGCCATGCTATTTCATTTATATTTTAATAATAAAGATTGCTAGTAAAACAGCCACACTGATCAGCCTTACAGACCAGGTAGTGGTGACACACACCTTTAATTCCAGTAGCCACACTAGTTTGCCCTAGAAACTGGGCGGTAATGGTGCATGCCTTTAATCGCAGCACGAGAGAGAGAGAGAGAGAGAGAGAGAGAGAGAGAGAGGGAGGGAGGG